>NC_088684.1:156607498-157238498 GCF_028017835.1 Emys orbicularis
TAATTCTTCTTACTTGTAAAGGAGAATAAAACACTTTTTTTTTTAATTTTTTTTTTTACTAGTAATATACTGCTATATTGTCACTGATAGAATATACTATATTGAGACCTGGTTACCATGAAAGATTGTATCTGCAAATTTTTTGCTCATTCTTTATGGAATTATCCCCACATGACACACAGGCCTACACAAGGCACTGATTATGTTTAATCAACTGAGGTTCTTCCTTCACAAATTCTGAAAATGTAAGTCAATCTAATGCTGTGTTAGTGGTTGCATTGATTAGACTGCCATGCACTACTGTCGTGAACATGCCACATACACAATTAGGGTTGCCAACCCTCCACAATTGGCCTGGAGTCTCCCGGAATCGGCATCGATCTCCCGGTGACTACTGAAAGCAATCCAGGAGATTTTAATAGGATATTTCAAGAAAATGACATTATGTCATGTTGGGGGGGGAAATCTCCTAGAATAGCTTCAGTCAGAGTTGGCAACCCTATACACAACGTGTGCTGTAATCTTTTTCACTTGCTAGTTATCTCATTAACTGGCACACCAAAAATCTGAACAATCGCCACGTGACAATTCGGTGTTTATTACTGGTCACAGATCACTATTAGAACAGATACTTAAGATAGCACTATTCTTGTACAAATTCACCATGTCTGCAATAACTGAATAATAAACCAAATCTACTATTTCATTTATCCTTAAAGTAAATGCAAAAAACACTCCTAAACAAACCATTCAGAACAAATAAAGGAAAGAATAAAATCGTTTAAAACTAAATGTATGGAAATGTAATTCCACATTTGGAGTTGTCATCTCATAGATAATTAAGCACAGTATTGTGGTGGAGAGAGAGAGAGAGAGACACTCTGTATCCATTCATTTTGTTGAGCAACTTTCATGAAAGTTTGGATCCTGGTTCCTGGGAAGCCAACCAGCTCTGCAACAGTCTGAAATCTACTTTATTAGATAGAAAAGGAAACTTTTAAAGAGTAGGCCCTAGTTCGTGTTTTATGATTTTGTTTTGTATTATAATCATTTGTTTCCATCACTCTCTGTTGTTCCTAGTGGAATCTCTATTCGTTCTTAAATAAACCTTCTTTCGTTTAATTACAAGTGCTGTGTAGTTTATATGAGCGGTGGTTTAAGGTAAAACTGGGGAACACTGCTCTTTTGGGTGCGGAGGATCTCTGGGATTTCTGAGAGTGGCCAATGTCAGGGAAAAATCAAATGCACAACTACAAAATGGGGAATAACTGGCTAGGTGGTAGCACTGCTAAAAAGGATCTCAGATTTACAGTGGATAACAAATTGAATATGAGTCAACAATGTGATCCAAGATGCAAAAAAAGTCTAATATTCTGTATTAAAAAGAATGCCACATGTAAGACGTGGGAGGTAACTGTCCTGCTCCATTCAGCACTGGTGAGGCCTTAGCTGGAGTACTGGGTCCAGTTCTGGGCACTACACTTTAGAAAACAGGGTCAAACTGGAGAGAGTCCAGAGGAAAGCAACAAAAATGATAAAAACTTTAGAAAAACCTGACCAAGGAGGAAAGATTTAAAAAAAAATGTGTATGTTTATGCTTGAGAAAAGAAGACTGACAGGGGGACTTGATAACAGTCTCCATATATATGAAGGGATGCTGTAAAAACTATGAGGATCAATTATTCTCTGTGTCCACTGAAGGTAGGACAAGAAACAACGGGCTTTATCTGCAACAAGGGAGATTTAGGTTACATATTAGGAAAACTTTCTAATGATAAGGGTAATGAAGCTCCATAACAGACTTCCAAGAGAGGTTGTGGAATCCTCATCATTGGAGGTTT
Source organism: Emys orbicularis (assembly GCF_028017835.1). Taxonomy (NCBI): domain Eukaryota; kingdom Metazoa; phylum Chordata; order Testudines; family Emydidae; genus Emys; species Emys orbicularis. Next base: position 156,609,340 of record NC_088684.1, read on the forward strand.
TTAAGAACAGGTTAGACAAACATCTGTCAGGGATGAGCTAGGTTTATTTGGTTCTGCCTCAGCCCAGAGGATTGGGCTTGATGACCTCTGGAGGTCCCTTCCAGCCCTACGTTTTTTCTAGGATTCCACCATTTACAGCTGAATGAGAGTCTGCCCCCCCTACTGGCGGATGATTTGGCCTTGGTAATAATATATGCCTTTGTTACCTCCCAACTGGACTACAGCAATGTAGCCTACTTTGGCATAAAACAGTAGCCCACAGGAAACTACAACTAATACTGTGTGCAATCTTCAAAGATATCTTCAAATCACTACATTGGCTAGCCAAAGAATATCCTATCTAGTTGAAGATTTCAGCACTTACCTTCAAAATGCTTAAGGATTTGGGTCTACAATACCTAAAAAATCATCTAAAACACCAGGAGGACCACCATTATAACCTTGCTCCTCTGGTGCAATGGAATTGTGTACTGGAAGAATAATTCATTTATGCAGGAGACAGCTTTCTTGGAGGCTGATCCAAGACTGGAATGAATTCTGGCAGAATCTAAGAACTATTTTAAGCTTCACCATCTTCCATTCCAAGTGCAAGGCACACTTGTTTGACTTTGCCTTCACTAATAAAAGTACATACCACAGCATACATTAAAAAAAGAAAATCCACACACAATTAGGAAGAGGAAGAGAGAAAGAAGAAATCAGTGATATGAGAACTGAAATAAATACTGTGGTAACATATTTTTGCCCAAGTGCTAGCAACTGCTGAGATCTTGGTTTTCTAGCTAACTGGTACACCTGTAGGGAAGCACGCTGCTTCATCTCAGAGATCTTGACTGTCTCAACTCAAGCTTTGTAAGGCACCCAGATAACCATGGTGATGAGTGCAATACAGTTGAAATAATATTTCGATATCATATTTGATATTTATGCAAAATAGAATCTTTACACCTGAAAAAGGCTCAGATTTTTTAAATATTATATACATACAGTGCCACTGACATGCAGACATCTGATGGGTGAAAGGCAGCAGCCAGCACTAGACATTTATGTGGGGAGAGCTCAACTTTGGCCAATGACACACAGACAAGCCATTTCTCTTGTGAACATTTCCATGGAAGCCTGAATATCTATGCAGAATAGACAGAACGAATTGGGTGTTAGTTGCAATGTCTCATTTGATTTTAGTAAAAGTTAAGGGAGAGGGATTGGCTCACACACTCATCAAATGGCTTTAGCACCATTTTAAAGTTTAAGAAATTTATACATGCAACGCTACACTATGCAAAATTCAATAGAATACTGTGGCTAATTTTGTAGTTCTGATGCACTCTCATAAGCAACATAAAACCACAGTAGCTTCAATGAGTCAGCATCCTGTACTTGTCAGTTTCTGCTTAGTGGACACACAGGCCTAAGCTTTCATTTAAAATGACACCCAGCAAAGAAACTAGTAGTTCTGATTATTTAATTTTATCCTATTTAATCCGTCTCACGGTTTGTCAGATTTTTTTTTCTTCCTCATTAAACTGGCTCCGGTACACTACTTAAAAGTTGCTCTAAAGTCTTGTGGAGCACAGTTTGAAGCTCCAGAAGTGACTAATTCTGCTTATGACTTCTGGGGAATGCCCTTGAGAGAAAATAGATGGGAAATACCCACCAACTGATACAAAGTGTGTAATACAAGATACATTATATGTTCTTGTGATTTATACAAACTTTTTTTCCATCTTATTTTTCAATTTGCTGTTCTGTTTCCAGAAAGATTTGCCTTCCACTTTTTGTGCTAAAGATATATAGTGCTTTCTACACACACTGACAATTTGCTATTTAATATTCTGCACTTCCTTGGTGGAAATTATGGATGGGCAATGGAATGTGAAAGAGTGAACATTTCTCATGTAGAATTTCTCACCGTGAAATAGTTTTAACAATTGCAATAATCTATTTTTTGGGGAAACAGGGGATGGATAACGTGAGGATTACCTGTTCTGTTCATTCCCTCTGGGGCACCTGGCATTGACCACTCTTGGAAGACAGGATACTGAGCTAGATGGACCTTTGGCCATATTGGGTCAGACCATTCTTATGTTCTTGTAGGAGGAATTTGATAATGCATTTCTAGGAACTCTAAGTAATCTGTCTAACCCTTAGTTCTCCACCCTGCCTGCTTGGTATTAGCATCTAACCTAGCAGGCTGTACATCTTCAGGATTTTACTTAACATGGTTTCTTGCAGACTGTGCCCATCAGTAGTTCACCAGATTTCTCTGACCCTCCATTTTTTACCTCTCTCAGTGCAAGTGAAGTTACTTCTGCTACTCCTGCCATCAAAAAAGCCTTCCTGTGTCTCTGTCCTTCAGCAACTTGCAATCATTTCAAACCTTAGCTACAAGTATCTGTTTTCCCTTGCAATACTATGCAAATTCTTTCCCCAGCTATTATTTATTATTCTAAAGTGGCATTATTTATGAAAATTCTATAAAGTGCTTTGTGATCAAATTTGTATGGAAGATGTTCTACCAATTATAAATGTGTAATTTATATATATGGTAGAGCTTACATAATTCCTTCTCTGAAGAGATGAAATTAGTCTTCTCTGCCCCATACGTAAACTTAAACCTCCCCAAAAAATCTCATTTTGGCTTCAAAGTCCAAATCAGGGAGTAGCCACAGACTGTGTTTTCCCTGGTTGGGTCCTGCCTGTCATATCTATGGTCCCCAAACCATGGCTAGTGCAACCACAATGACCCAGTGTGTGTGTATGTTATTTTGCAGCTGGATTGCATATTTCTGCAAATGTGATAGCCATGTTTTTTGGGAGGCTCTGGCTTCCTTCAGGCTGATTGGCAGCTGCATGCTGAGAGATGAGTTACAGCCTGTGTTAGAGGAGTGGGTAGAGTAAATGTCTCTTTTTCCCTACTGCTTCTTCACATCTTATTCCCACAGAAGACCATACCTGGCCAGGATTCTCATGCTCTGAAGGAAGAGGGTAAGAACTGGACAGATAAAGAGAGCATGCTGACTACTGTTTATAATCTAAACAAAATGAAAAGCTGAAAAACTGATCACAAGAAGTATTCTCAAAAATATAACATGCTATCCAGTGATCCCGGACACTACCACCTCCCTCTCTTCAGGAGCTTTCAGTTCAAGCCCTCTTCACCCCTGTGTTAAATATAACAAAATACAAGCTTCCCCCAGAGGACTTCAACGAATTTCCATGTAACACAAAACCAGGAGGAGAAGCAAACATAGACCTGAAGAAATAATAAATAGAAGATTGGTTGGTATTAAATGTGAAATTCCTACAATGAGGGAGTGGGAATAAAAATGGATAGAAACAGAGAACATAACCAAGCAAATGCCCCATTCATGTAATTGAAGTAAGGTTGGTTGGTTTGTTTTTAACCTGCTATCATGTTACTTTTCATGTAGTCTACAGGGAGGGTTTAGAATTGAGGTTAGGAAGAGAATTAATCCATGAGAAAAATTGCTGTCTTAAGATCGCAGTCCACAATAGGCATATGTGCACTCTCTGCACTACCGAAAAGAAAACAAATGAGATGCCTGATCATTTTTCTGAGGTAGGCCTGAGGATTTCACATTTTGCCCAGGAGAAAAGTCAGCTACCTCTGTACCACTTGTTAATTTTAGTTCCAGTCCTAGAGTAAAAAGTCTTCTACCACCGAACACGTACATAGGCAGAGCACCTCCACCATTGTGCTGTAACCTGGAGGGACCTCCTAAAGGGACAAGGTAATTCAGTCTTCTTTACCATTAAATCATTGGCCTCTGCTGAGACCAAGACTGCTAACTGTGATGGTAGTTTTTGGTGATAGGGATGGTGGTCTTCTAGAATTGTAACAACGCCAAACTTATTTTACACAAGGAACATCAAACAGCTGTCAATCTGGGCTGAAACTGCAGCAATCTAGAACTCAATAAAACTCCTTACCATCTATCCCTCTCTCTTATAAAGCTTTCAAAGGTATCAAAGATCAAATACAAGTCAAGTGTCGATTTAGCAATAGATGAGACCGAGTGTCAGTTCAAAACAGGAATAGCTATCCAGGTGGAGATTCAACCATCTATAAATGCCTAGATTAAGTAATATATAGGGAGAGACTTTTAAAAAACTGCTTAATAAAGTCAGAACATAAAATACAGAAACAATGTAATGCCAAATTCAAACCAAGTCTCTCATCTACAACATGATAAGGTTAATTTTCAATGAACCAAAGCTTAACCTATCAAGATCATACAGGATGTCTTAAAAACACTAAAAAAAGCAAACAACAAAGAGCATCACTAATAATGAAGCAAGCCAGTTGATATTTTCTGCTCTTCAACATGGATATCTTCACTTCATCCAAGATAATAGTCACAAGATACGTTACACTGTTTTTTCAAGCCAATATGGAACACTAAAAAGAAATACAATGCCTGCAGCCACTGTGGATACAGGGCACAGAAAAACCTCTCCCTTCCAGTTGGCAAGTTAGTCAGTTCAGTTGCCACCATCTGTGTGCATCTATTGCAAAAAAAAAAAAAAAAAAAAAAGTGTCAACCTTCTTCTGGAACAAATATTTTAAAAAAATCCACAGGATTTAAACATCCCTGCACCCAATGACATTCAGCGACCCACATGTTAGATTGTCCACTGGATCAGCATGCATCATGGGGGAAATAGGGAGAGACGGGACAGAGAAATCCAGAGACCCAACTAAAAAGGAAATAAACCACATGGTCACTAGCCCTTGACATTACTACTGATTAAGGAAACATGCACTTGGGTCATCATTTTCTGTCCTGTCAAACTCAGACAGAACATATCACACAGTATACCAAGCAGACAGTAAAATCAGGTTAGGCTTAGAAAACATACCGTTCATGTCCACCCATGTTAACCCTTGTTCTCATCAAGCAAACTGCTAATGGCATCTTGAGTTCAGGACCCAGATGGTCCATGAGGTCATCATCCCCATTGGTCCCAGACCCACAGTCACCACATCTCAGGCACGCGGCATTAAGGGAGGTAGCCGCAAAGTGACTAGCGGGGGAAGGCTGTAAGGACTGGGACGATGATACTGGCTGCTGGGAAATCCCCACACCCCCAGCCAAAACACTGCCCTCAGCAGCACGCTCAGAATGTGCTAGGTTTGCTCATAGAACACTGTGCTCCCCAACTCCAGAGACTAAACTGACCACTTTGCAGCACCTTCAAAGCACAGGGTTCCCTCTGCTGTTAGTATTTTTATTCACTGTGCGACTTCATTCAGATGTCTCACAGATGTGCCCAGAGCCTTTCATAGATGCCACCTCAGGCCCAGGTGCATTCTTCCTAGTGGCTGCTTGGTTCTTCTCAGAAGGCTGCCTGATGAAATGTGTCAAGCTCCCACTTAGAAGCAAGCCATAGCCTCAGCCATAGACACAATATCATCAATCACCAAGTCTATACTTCAGGGAAGCTTAAAAAGATTTAGAGGCAGTTTTCAATAACCTCTCTATGAAAGAACAGGACCTGCTGAGCTGCTGGGGCTGTATATATTAGAAGGGATTCTTCTAATGGGACTAGTGACCTAACCATATCTTGTAAAATCTCTGGTCAGCAGCTCAATTCCCTAAGAAAGGGAGCACATGAGAAATGGTGATGCTAACAGCTGACACAGAGGGAGGCAGACAGGGCCGGTGCAACCATTTAGGCAAACTAGGCGGCCGCCTAGGGCGCCTAGTGGTTGGGGGCGCCTAAAAGCCGATCCACGTGGTGCTTGGGTACCAGCAATATTCAGAGCCAGGGGCCCAGCTCCAGCAATACTTGGGGCCGTGTGTCCCCCCCGGCCCCACCTGCAGCCCCCCCACGCCTTCCCCGAGTGTCCCCTGGCTCCGATTTGCTGCCCCCGCCCCGGCCCCCCCGCTCGCCTTTCACGGCCCCCAGAGTCTCTGTCCGGGAGCAGAGCCTGTCTGTCTTTGTCTCCTCCATGCTGCTTCCCTGCAACAACTGCTGCCGCAGGGTCCTAGTGCCCCCCTCTCCACTGCCAGGGCAGACTGGGGCCTTGGCTACACTTGCGAGTTACAGCGCTGTAAAGGCTCCCCCAGCGCTGTAACTCACTCCCCGTCCACACTGGCAAGGCATTCGCAGCGCTGTATCTCCGTGGTTGCAGCGCTGTATCTCCGTGGTTGCAGCGCTGCATGTACTCCACGTCCCCGAGAGGAATAGCGAGTATTGCGCTGCCGCTGCAGCGCTGCAGTGCCAGTGTGGCCACCCAATGCGCTGTGACTGGCCTCCAGAAGTATTCAGCAGTATCCCACAATGCCTGTTCTAGCCACTCTGGTCATCAGTTCAAACTCTACTGCCCTGGCCTCAGGTAACCAACCATGTAACCCACCCTTTACATTCCCCGGGAATTTTAAAAATCTCCTTCCTGTTTGCTCAGCCCGGCGTGGCGTGGAATGCTATCAGCGAATCTTTCCAGGTGAACATTCCTCCACGCGCCAAGCGAGCCCCAGCATGGAGCAATGGCGAGTTGCTGGACCTCATCAGTGTTTGGGGGGAGGAAGCTGTACAGTCCCAGCTGCACTCCAGCTGTAGGAATTACGATACCTTCGGGAAGGTATCAAAGGACATAATGGAAAGGGGCCATGACTGGGACGCCCTGCAATGCAGGATTAAAGTGAAGGAGCTGCGGAGTGCCTACCGCAAAGCCCGCGACGCAAACGGCCGCTCGGGTGCTCCCCCCGCGACCTGCCGATTCTACAAAGAGCTGGATGCGATACTTGGGATTAACCCCACCTCCACTCTGAGCACCACCATGGACACGTCAGAGCCGGTGTGGGGGGGTGGGGGGAGGAAGAGGAGGAGGAAAACGGGAGTGATGGTGGTGGGTCGGATGGAGACACCCCGGAATCCCTGGAGCCATGCAGCCAGGAGCTCTTCTCGAGCCAGGAGGAAGGTAGCCAGTCGCAGCGGCCAGTACTTGGTGGAGGACAAACAGAAGAGCAGGTTCCTGGTAAGCGGTTTTTTTTTTCGGGAAGGAATTTTTTTGGTGCGGGCTCTTTGGGAGAGGAGGGTTAGGCATGCATGCCTAGATGCAGAATAGTGCATTGATGTGGTTTATCACATCGTGGTAATCGGCCTCGGTAATCACCTCGAATGTCTCATCCAGAACGTGTGCAATGCGCTTGCGCAGGTTTATCGGGAGAGCCACCCTGGTCCTTGTCCCAGCCAGGCTAACGTGTCCGCGCCACTGTGCCGCGAGGGGCGGGGGGACCATTGCTGCACACAGGCAAGCTGCACATGGGCCAGGGCGGAAGCCGCATTGCAGTAGAAGTCCCTCCCTTGCTTCCCAGGTCACCCTCAGCAGCGAGATATCGTCCAGGACGAACTCCTGTGGAAAATGTTGGGACAGTGTTCAGTGTAGGTGCCCCCTGCAGCTGTTGGCTCTCCCCAAGGCACAGAAACCCAGAGGACAGTGCAGCCCTGAAACAATCAGTCCCCCTTACTCACCATTTTGAGGCTCCCGTGGGATGTGTGCGCTCTGTTTCGGACAGGAAAATTATGCTATTGCGTAGACCCTGTGTGTTTTCTACTCCTTAAGTGCGGGGGGAATCATTACTCTGTCTGGTATAAACAATGCTGCCTCTGTTAAATGTTGCATTTTGCCTATACAGCTGCATCAACCTTGAGACCTCAGCCGTCCCTCTTATCGCCTGCTCAGAGACTGCAAAGACTCAGGAAGAGACCGCGAAAAAGCAAAGAAGACATGCTGCAAGAAGTGATGCGGCAATCTATTAAAGAGAATGAGAAAGCACAGAACTGGAGGGAGAGAGAAAGCAGGATCCGCCAGGAAAATGCAGCGCACCGGCGGCAAAGCACCGAGCACCGGCAGCAAAGCACGGATCGGCTCATAAGCATCCTGGAGCGCCAAGCAGACGCTATCCAGGTGCTCGTAGCCATGCAGAAAGAGGAGCAGTACCGCAAACGCCACCCCCCCCTACAGCCCTTGTCCCAAAACTCTTTCCGTTGTGCCCCACTGTCACCTCCGACCCACTTTCCTCAACTTCCGTGTTCTTCACGCCACCCGCTGCCTCCAACACCAGTATCTTCACCACCCAGCCCTGAAAACCACGACCCTTACCCTCTGCACTCAACCCCCATCACCATGCAGTATAGCTATCCTGAAGTGCAGCACTCACTGCACAGCACACCAGACAGGACATACGCGAATCTGTGATTGTACCGTTCCCCACTCCACCCCCTTGTTGCTTTTCAATAAATAATTTTTTTTTCTTTTCAATAAATGGAGTTTTTGGCTTTGAAAACATTCTTTATTATTGCATAAAGTAAAAGACTCCTTAGCCCAGGAAATAAACAGGCACTGCAAGTCTGCTTGTCTGCTTAGCAAACACTGATTCCTAAAGATTGGAACTACTGCACTTCACTCCTGTGCAGGGCACCAGATATCACTGCTGGTTTTCAGCCTCAAATTGCTCCCTCAAGGCATCCCTAATCCTTGCAGCCCCGCGCTGGGCCCCTCTAATAGCCCTGCTCTCTGGCTGTGCAAATTCAGCCTCCAGGTGTTGAACCTCAGAGGTCCATGCCTGAGTGAAGCTTTCACCCTTCCCTTCACAAATATTATGGAGGGCACAGCATGCGGATATAACCACGGGGATGCTGTTTTCGGCCAAGTCCAGCTTCCCATACAGAGATCGCCAGCGAGCCTTTAAACGGCCAAAGGCACACTCCACAGTCATTCGGCACCGGCTCAGCCTGTAGTTGAACCATTCCTTGCTGCTGTCAAAGCTCCCTGTGTAGGGTTTCATGAGCCATGGCATTAACGGGTAAGCGGGATCTCCAAGGATCACAATGGGCATTTCAACTTCCCCTACCGTGATCTTCCGCTCTGGGAAAAAAGTCCCGGCCTGCATCTTCCTGAACAGCCAAGTGTTCCGAAAGATGCGTGCGTCATGCACCTTTCCGGGCCAGCCTGTGTTAATGTCAATGAAACGCCCACGGTGATCCACAAGCGCCTGGAGAACCATAGAGAAATACCCCTTCCGATTAACGTACTCGGATCCTAGGTGGGGTAGTGCCAGAATAGGAATGTGCGTCCCATCTATCGCCCCTCCTCAGTTAGGGAACCCCATTTGTGCAAAGCCATCCACTATGTCCTGCACGTTACCCAGAGTCACGGTTCTTCTGAGTAGGATGTGATTAATGGCCTTGCAAACTTGCATCAACATGATTCCAGCGGTCGACTTTCCCACTCCAAACTGGTTTGCGACCGACCAGTAGCTGTCTGGAGTTGCCAGCTTCCAGATTGCAATAGCCACCTGCTTCTCCACTGGCAGGGCAGCTCTCAATCTCGTGTCCTTGCGCCGCAGGGTGGGGGCGAGGTCCTCACACAGTCCCATGAAAGTGGCTTTTCTCATCCGAAAGTTCTGCAGCCACTGCTCGTCATCCCAAACTTCCATGACGAAGTGATCCCACCACTCGGTGCTTGTTTCCCGAGCCCAAAAGCGGCGTTCCACGGTGCTGAGCATGTCCGTGAATGCCACAAGCAATTTCGTGTTGTACGCGTTACGCAGCTCGATAGCATCGTCGGACTCCTCACCCTCACTCTCACTGTCACTTTGGATCTTAAGGAATAGTTCGACAGCCAAACGTGACGTGCTGGCGAGACTCGTCAGCATACGCCTCAGCAGTTCGGGCTCCATTTCCCGCAGACAGATCGCGCTGCACAGAAACCGTTGAAAGATGGCGCCAAAGGTGGACGGAAACAAAGGGATTTCTGGGATGCGAAGCGATGCATCACGGGGCGTTGGGACAGGACCCAGAATGCCCCGCACCTACGCCCCCTTCCCACAACCCACGGCGCCAGAATGGGAAGAGGTGCTCTGTGGGATAGCTGCCCATAATGCACCGCTCCCAATAGCGCTGCAATTGCCGCAAATGTGGCCACGACAGTGCGCTGGGCAGCTGTCAGTGTGGACAGACTGCAGCGCTTTCCCTACTCAGCTGCACGAAGTCAGGTTTAACTCACAGCGCTGTACATCTGCAAGTGTAGCCAAGGCCTCACTCTGAGCCTGCCCTTCCCCCTCAGACCCTTTCATTCTCCAATGGGACCCTCCAGCAGCACAGGGGATCCCTCTGCCCGCAGTCACTGCTCCTGCCCCATGCTGGGCAAGGAGGCACCCCCATCCCTCACCCCCAGTGAGGCTACAGTCAGGGGCAACAGCAGGGGAGGAGGCACACGCAGCGCCCCACCATGGGGGAGGCGAGGGAGATTCCAGGACCTGAGAGGGACCCTAGGAGCACATGCAGTGACAGTGGTGGGGGTGAGTGTGCTGCTGGGGGGGGGCGGGAAAGGGGGGCTCGTACCCCAGAGCTTGCTGTTGCTGGCAGGGAAAGAGCTGGGGGGAGTCCTCCTCTTTGGCCCCTGTCCCAGAGCAGCCTGTCTGTACCCCAAACTCATCCCCAGCCCGGCCCCACCCCAGAGCCCACACCCCCAGTCAGAGCTTTCACCCTCCCACTGCACCCTCAACCCTCTGCCTAAGCCCTGAGCCCCTCCAGCACCCCAAACACCTTATCCCCAGTCCCAGCCAGAGCCCTCATCCCCCCACACCCTGACCCTCTGCCCTAGCCCCTCCAGCACCCCAAACACCTTATCCCCAGCCCCAGCCAGAGCCCTCTCCCCCCACACTCCGACTCTTGCCCTGAGCCCCTCCCACACCCCAAGTCCCCCATTCCCAGCCCCAGACAGAGCCCTCACCCCTGCACCCCATCCCTCTGCACCCCTCCCATCCCAAAACTCCCTTCCAGAGTCGGGGCTAGCTGCCGCGGGGGGGGGGGTCCCCGGGCAGGGTTAGCTGCAGGGGGGGGGCTCCCCAGGTGGGGGGTGTGGCGGGAAGCTGCTGCGGGGGGGGGGCTCCCCGGGTGAGGGGCTGGGTTAGCTGCCGTGGGGGGGGCAGGGTTAGCTGGGTGGATGGGGGGGCGCAAGGTGGAAGTTTCGCCTAGGGCACGAAACTTCCTTGCACCGGCCCTGGAGGCAGAACAGGGACACAGAGGTGTCCATCACACAGCAACCAGATTAACAAGGCTCAGTGTGCTAGCAAACAGCTTTGCTCATGCAAGAGGCATACATTATATTCTTACAAGTGAGCTGCTTTTCCCTCGCCAGGGCACACTTCTTCACAGAAGCAGATTTTTGAAGGTGAGCTCTGCAAATCATCACCATAGATCAAGAACCTCATCATCTGTGAGAATGGGCGGTGTCTGCACCCCACGGCTGGGGAGTCAAAGGAGTGCAGGCAAGGCCGGCCTGCAAGGCCAAAACTACACCCACAACCAACACCAATCCTAAACAAAACAAAACACCCCAACCCTTATATCAAATAAAGAGAAAGCAGCACCACTCAGCTCCAGCCTCACTCCCAAACAGACCCACAATCACTTGCAGGAGAGAGACAGAAACGAGAAATAGCCCAATAAAAAGCCATGGTTAGCATTAATTGATACTAAAACGGAAGAAGAGCTCTCAGAGGGAAATACAGACACCCCCACCCCCCAAAAAAGTTGCACAATTCTCTTCAATAATTACTTCTCATCTACTTTCCTTGATCTCTCTTTAAATCCAATTTTTCCTTCAAAATACTGCAGATAAGAATCTTTAGTAAAATATTTCGTAGACATTATTGGCTCCTTATCCTGAGGTTGTAGTAAATTTTGAATTAAAAAAAACCCCACAACCTTGGCATCATAATAAATATTTGCTTGTTTAATCCCTCCCAAAATATCTTCGTTTGCTCAGAGAAGTGACTGCAGCACCAAACACAGAGCCTCATTATTAGGCTATCCAATCTATTTCTTAATAGTTGAGACTAAAATTGTTTGCTTTTTAAAGGTATAAAACTATCCTTTATACTTAAATCAGACTGCCGCAGAGAGTTAGCTGCTAGCTGACTCCGGTTTCTTTTTATCTCTGCTCCCATCCTGGGTAATATAGTCACATTTCTTTCTTATGTCTTCCTGATTCAAACCTGAATTCTCAGACAAAAACGATTGCAGATTTTGATCTCTCTCCTTATTGAGTATTAAAACAGAGGCAGTTTTGTACCTTATTTGGTTTTCCATCGGCCTCCCTTGCTGTGCAGGCTTGCAATTACCTCCATTTTTCAACCTAAATCACCATGTCATTTATAAACAGGAACATATATTTCTTCACGCTTTGTCTTGTCTGGGTGCTTAAATTCCTACTAGTTCGATGCAGTCGCTTTCACTTTCGCTTTTTCATTTCCTGCGACGGGACATACTTCAACGTCTGCTCATGTAATTATCTTTGCTATCACGTGGGGGTTTGTTGTTGTTGTGTACAATTCTCATCAGTACAAGACATTCGAAGAGTAACTAGGTTAAACCTTTGCTTATTAACAGCCACACACACGCCCGCCGCTATCACGTGCTGCAGTCACCCTGTTTCCCACTGACAAGGTACGCTTCAAGTGGATATGTAAATCCCCATCTACTGTATTTAAAAAAATACTGAAAAGATAAGCTTCCAGATATGAATCTATTTGGCCCAAAGTGTTTATGGTGTGCTGTTTATACTTTAGGTTATGTATTTCTCCTAGAATTAGCTCTACATTAAGCATTTAAAAATGCATGCTTGTTATATGTCTGGTTTGTAATTGGTTTAGTAGTCCAATCTTTATTTTGTTCAAATCTAAGGTATTACTAGGTAGGTTTAATGCTAAGATATTTTCTCTGTCTGTATTAACTAACTTACAAATCAAACTGATTTTCTTCCCACAACCAGTCGTGCCTTCCCCCAAAACCTTGCTAAGCACCATAGCCTTTCGTGGTTCTTTAACTAGAAGAACATGAAAAAACTTCAGCTGGAATTTCAAAAGGGGATAATTTTTAAACACTTCCTGTGCCAAAGTTAAATGTTTCACTGAGAGATTATAGAAAATGCAATTGCCCAAGGAAGAGTGAGTGTGTTGAACTACAAGACTAGATTCAAACATTGAAGTGTAAAATAGAAGTCACCTTGACTATGTTTTTACATATACTAGCACTCATGCAAGAAAGTTATTACCCAGGCATGACTCACATAACCTCTAGTCTGAAGGCTTTGAAGTAGGGTGACCATACTCTAAAGTAAAACCAGGTCAGCCGGGGCTCGCCTGAGCCACCCCACACGCCCACAGGACTCGCCAGAGCCACCATCCCCCCACCGCCCAGGGCTGGGGCGGAGCTCCCCCAGAGCTCCGTGCCCCATGCCGCCCGTGGCCAGGTTGACACACCCCTCCCTGAGCTCCATGGTGCCTGTGGATGGGGCTGACCGTCTCCCCTCCTCCCCCCACGGGGTGCTGGAACAATTTGTATAGTGGGGATGCTGAAGGCCAATGAACCAAACTGTAAACCCTGTATACAATGGAAAACACTTAAAGCCCGGGGGCACCTATGCCCCACACCCCTAGTTTCAGCACTTATACCCCACCCAAGCTCTGCGCCGCCTGGGGCTGAGCTCCCTCCTGCTCCCCCGACCCCCCGAGCTCCTGCCCCATGCTGCCTGTGGCTGTGGCTGGAGCTGGGACAGACACACACACACCCCTCAAGTTCCACGCTGTGTGGGGCTGGGGCTGATCCCCCCAACCTCTACGCTGACTGTGGCTGGGGCTGGCCCCCCGAGGGCTGGGGCTGCGCCCCATGCTATCTGGGGCTGCAACTCACCCCCAAGCTCTGTTGCCCAGCACCTCACGTCACCACCCCCCAACATTCCTCCATGCCCCCCCTTAGGTGGGGGCGCACCCTACTTTTTTGGTAAACTGGGCGTTTGTTTGTTTGCCAACTGATCAGTTTTGACAAATGCCCATTTTTGTCAAAAAAAAAATTGGGATGGCAGGGACAGAGCTTAAAAAGGGGACTGTCCTGGCCAAAACAGGACGTACGGTCATCCTACTTTCCCAGCTAGGATGTGGCCTGGCTGGGAAAGGGGGGAAGTAGTGGGGACTTGGCTTAACTCTGAGAGGCGGGGAGCAGTGGTCACTGCCAGAAGGTGGGAACAAGAGTAGACCTAGCCAAAGGCTAGTGTGTGGAGAGTTGCTGCTCACTAACTTTGCCTATCCAACCCTAATTGCAGTTGCCACAGAATATTAATGTTGTGCCCCATCCCTGAGCACTGGTAGGGGCGAGGGAGTGGTGGCAGTGGCAATCGCAAGCTGGAGAAGAGCCAGAGAAACCTCTCTACCCTCTGGAGATTGGGGATATCATAGAGTAACAAAGCCTGGAGGCTTCCTGAGCAGCAGAGGAAAGGGATGGGCACTTCAGCCATGAAGGAAGGCAGCCTAGTTCACAGAGAGAGGAGGGAATCCCTGTGGTCTGAGGACTCATTGAACCCAGGGTTTCCCCACACACACTAGTTAGCTCAGAAGAGTGCTGAGGGTACTTAGGCTCTTCAGGAGATTTGGGCAGATGGTGCTTTGTCCCCTATATTGCCCCTTACTTCATGAGCACGATCCTTTGGACACCAAGGAGGATGATCACCTGGCAATTTCTTGCAGTTGCCAGATGCAGCTGTCCCAGCATCCTCTGGGATTAACTGTGGGTCCTGTGGGAGTCAGATATGCTGAGTCCTTCAACGAACAGCCCACCAGATGAGAAGATAGAGGGTGTCCCAGTCCTAAAAGGGGTTTTGTAGTCACAGGCCTTTCTTTTCTCTTCAGTCTCTAGGTCAGCCAGCAAAAGTATGGGATCTCCACCTTCTGGAGACAGCAGCGCTGGAGCTTTGTGAGCTGGCAAGCCCATTAAATGGGGGGGGAAAGGGGTTGTTACATAGATGAAAATGTTTTATGTATTGTCTTCATCTGCTGGCCCGGAGGATCTATCCCCAAGCATCTGGACTGGCACAGAGGATTCAAAGAGAAATAAACAGTAAGCTTTAAGCTTTGAAATATGCCCATGAGCTGAATTACTGCATAGGATATCACTGTCGGGCTGCTGCCAGTGTGGACAACAGCATAACTGTTACACCAAAAAAGAATCTCTAATCTGGATGTGGGCAGTGATTGTGATTGCAACAAGATAGGGAAAAATTAAAGAATGCAATATCCTTTATCAGCCCTTGCCAGGCCCACTCCAAGCACCATCACTAGAGGCACTGTTCGCTGTGAAATTCAACATGCAAGTCAATTCAGTTTGGTTCTTCCCGAAGATATCCTGTTAAGCCCACATAAACAGTTTCTGTGTTCCTAAGTACTTCCTCATTTCCTTAGTGACTCTAGTGAAGCAGAGCAGGTACATTACTCTGACTCAAACTGGAAACCAAAGGCCCTGACCAGGGGGCACCACACAACAGGCAAAATTCAAATGTCAAATAAGGGCCTCTAATTGACTAATGTTCTTAGCCCAGAGTGCACCCAAAAATTAATTTTTGCAGGTTTTCCACTGTAGTGACCCCCCCAGACACAAAGTTGCTACAGGGACCCTTCGTGTAACTGATTTCTGGGTTTGTGGTGCCCTTCACTTGTAAATTCAAAGAAACAAATGATACAGGTGCAAACCATGATAAAACTCAATATGCAGTTTGCTTTTTAAAGAAGGAGGCACTTTATTTAAGAAAAGGATGGGGAGAATGAAAAATTAGGATAAATATGTTACAGACAACAAATGGAACCCGTAATGACAAACAAACACACCAGAACAACCACTCAGGCAGTATAGTTAATATGCCCAGCTCCCTGCACTACTGGGTTGAGTGGGTGTGGGCACAATGCACCTCCTCTACCCAGATTTCCTTTCATCAGCTTCTTCCACATCTTCCAACCCGGACGGTTGTTTAAAATGGAAACAAAGGAGTAGCCTCATGTCCTTCTTGACCCACCCATAGGCTGTGGAGCCAAGAGAGGAAAGGGGTGGAGGACAGCATACCAGGGTCATGGCCTGACCACTTTTAAGCAGGTACATGGAAAATAGAGTTGTCACCCGGCTGGTTTCTGACTGGCCTGGCCAATTTTTCTACTCTCTTGTCAGCTACCTGTCAAGAGATGTAATCTACTGCATGCGCGTACAGTTGCATCACCTGAGGGCAAGCTTGCCCATCCAGGAGGGGTAAGGTATGGAGCAGGGTGGAGGGGGCAAGGGCTTCTGGGAGGGGATGGAGTGCTACCTTAAGGGCTACCTGAAAGGCTGAGACTCCTGGGAGGGGGTGAATATAAGGGCTCACGGGCAGGGGGAAGGGGTTTGGCTGCAGGTGAGGGGACAGCTAAGAGGGGAAAAGGAAGGTCAGGTGGGAAAGGGGCAAATCTATGGTCTCCTCCACTTTAAATGGCACTCTGGAGCCTCTGGACTCACCCACCCTTTCCATGGGTCCTCTAGCAAAGAGAGGCAGCTTATAAAAGTCTCCACTCAGGCATCATTTAGAGCAGCTGTTCCCAAACTGTTTGGGATTGCATTATCAGCAGATGGAGTCACAGTGATCCTTAGCGTGTGGAGGATGCCATTTTGCTCTGCACAGCGTGACCTCGCACATATGGTGCATGCAGAGGTGAAAGTAAGCCAGTACGGTCTGGTACGGCGTACTGGCAAGAGCCGATACGCCGTGCTGGATTGCACCGGCTTCCCCGGTGGTGATTTAAAGGGCCCAGGGCTCCAGCCGCTGTGGGGACCCGGGCCCTTTAAATCACCACCAGAGCCCTGCCACCACTACCCCAGCCCGAGCACAAGCCCTGTTGCCCCGGGGTGGCGGCGGCATGGCTCCTGCGGTGATTTAAAGGGCCTGGGGCTCCACGGTGGCCAGAGCCCCGGGCCCTTTAATTCGCCCCTGAGCCCCGGGGCTCCCAGCTGCCTTTGCAGCTGGGTGCTCCGGGGTGATTTAAAGGCCCTGGGGCTCCCAGCCACAGCCGGAGCCCCTGGGCCTTTTAATATTGACAGGCCCCACCTCTTCTGGTTGAGGCCACGCTTCTTCCGGTTGAGGCCATGCCCCCACTCAGGACTCCGGCATACCGGTAAGTCCTTTAAGTTACTTTCATCCCTGGATGCATGCGAGGTCACGAGGTCACAATGCACGGAGGATGCCATTTTGTAGAGCAAAATGGCATCCTCCGCACAGTGTGACTTAGCATATATGAGGTCACACTGTGTGGAGGATGCCATTTTGTAACACAAAATGGCATCCTTCATGCAGCATGATCTCACACTTATAGTGCATGTGAGGTCACGCAGTGCATAGGTTGCCATTTTGCTCTTCAAAATGGCATCCTCCATGCTGCCTGGGGTTCCGGCAGCAAATAATTAAAATGGGGTTGTGCCAGCAAAAAGTTTGGGAACCCCAATTTAGAGCCAGCGGTGAGGTGATTAGAAATCTGGGTTATACCACCTTCTCTCTAAGAAGCTGGGAAATATCACACTAGGTGTCCATATGAATGCCCAGCTATGGCAACTTGGATACTGGAGGTTCCATAT
This sequence comes from Emys orbicularis, assembly GCF_028017835.1. Lineage (NCBI taxonomy): Eukaryota > Metazoa > Chordata > Testudines > Emydidae > Emys > Emys orbicularis. Next base: position 156,626,800 of record NC_088684.1, read on the forward strand.
TTCCCCTGTAACCTAACCATCAGCACCTTCTAAAATCCCACATATTCCTGAGTTGGCCCGACCTGCAAACAAAAGAATTATCCAAATACCATGTAGCGTGATGCAACCCTTTTTTCCAAATTAAGGCCCATTCCATTAAGTGATGAATTTCATAAAGACAGCACAGGAAACCAAACAGGCTTAATTCCCTTACTAAGCTTCCTACACAAAAGACTGATAATGTGTGTTTCACCTTTACTGAAGTTGGTCTGATCTCTTGCTTCATGCACCAGAACATAAACCCTTGGACATCTTTTGGAATACATTCTATTGGTTGACTTATTTCTTGATACAAGAAGTGTGTTAATTTCTGTGAGGTATCCTCTTCTGCTCACTACCTTTGTCAAACTCCAGGTATCCAGTCTGGATCCAGATGTAGCACTGGGCTTTGAAAGTGAAGATCCGGAAATGGAGGTGAATGAAGACAGACACAGGGCTAGATTTAAGTGGCAGCCCCCAGCTTTATTGAAGTAACACTGGAGAAGGGTGCTAAAGGATTATAGATTTTCATAATCAGGTTTTCACAGTTAGCTGTGCCCTACACAAACTAAGTATACTGTGGATAATATACACAGGGCCATTTACTTTAACTATATGCTCATTTTCTGCTTTCAAGCACTGTTAAGCAGACTGTCAATTGTGGAAACAACTATTCACTTTGACTGCTGAATATGCAGAAATACTACTTCATTTCGGTGATGAAATAGTAAAGAATTGTTGCCAGTATCTGGAATGCTCTGATACAATTCATAGCACTCCTTTACAAAATTGAGTAACTTGTCAATATGGTGAAGTTCAAAGGTTAAAGGATGTAATGCAGAAAGAAACAATTTATTGCCCTTGTTTAATGCATCTGTTGAAATCAAGCAGAAAATGGTATAATCTCCGGACAGGTATTAAATAATTCTCTGACTAGATTTTGGTGCCATACCATGTTTATCCAATGACTTTGCTTTTGTTTCTGCACTTTACATGTTTTGAGGGTTAGAAAACAATTCCACAATTGGGATGAGAGCTTGTTCCCCAATCAAAGGAATTATTGCTCCAGTGATGCCTTACTGCATGGCACACAATGGTCATTGCTGCTGCTGTTATAGCTGCCTCTTCCTTTCGGGCTTAAGAAAATATTAGCTTTTTTCTTTTTAAAAAAACCTGCCAATTTGTTTTTCTTATATGCAGCACCAGAATCACAGGTTTTGACATCTTTGCCACTGTGAATACTGGAGAATTCCTGTAGAACATACTGGGCAGGAGGCCTTCAGGCTATTATTTTGGGCTTGCGTAATCTACAGATATTTTCCCTCCCTATCACTTCTATATCTACACATTCCCTTCACTTTATTCCTCTAACTGTTGTGACACTGCTATTGGTGTCTGGCACTTCTGACTGAGTTACACAAAGCTTGTAATTGATGGATTTAAAAAACACAAAACGATATACTTTCTTATCTCAAACTGTATTATGGCATTCTGTTCGTGAAACCAGTACCTCAGGACCTTTGGAAGCAATTCACCACAGTACATGCCCTCTGACCCTGGGCCCCCTCTAGATCTCCTACATTTTCTCTGCAGGTCCTTCTCCTGTTACACTTGAATCAGAGAATTAGGCCCAAACTCTCTCAACTTCCCTGATCTGTCTGAATATGTGAGTTCTGCTGGGCCCCCTTCACTGTCTGGGACTCTCCACAGAGCTCTCCCCTAACCCCTGGTGTCATCTCTCTGACAGAGCAGGTTTCCTTTTATAAGCCTGCCCAAAATAAAAATGGCTGGCCATGCAGGGGCAAATGTCAGATGTAGTTCACCTCCCTTTGGAGGTGTGCCGACCTGCCACCTTTGTGCCTTGGGAACAGAAGTGCTGGAAGCTCCCTAGAAGTGGGGGGTCCACTGGCACCGTGACCCCACATCTGCCCCTCCCCTCCCCTTAAGAGAGAAAAATGGGGGTGGAGGGGGCAGAGAGTAGCAAGCGGTGGAAAGGACCTCAGGGGAAGAGGCAGGGGGGAAGGAAGAGGTGGAGTGAGGGTGCGGCCTCGGGGCAGAGCGGGGGCAGACTCACAGGGAGAGGGGTGGAGTATGGGCAGGGACTCAGGGGGAAGGGCAGAGTAGGGGCATGGTCACAGTCCGGGTGCTGGTGGCCCCCACTTCTAGGGAGCTTCCGGCACTCCTGGGAGTAGCCTCCCCAAATGAAAGACTCATGTGCCACCTATGCCAGGCTACTCTCATGAGATGCCTGGTCACCAGACCCAACCACTGGCCCAACCCCTTTAACCTGGGAAGTAGATACCTAGGCATAGGTGAGACTGAGCCCACATACCCTTAAAGGGACAGTCCACTCTATGACAGATGGTATAGGAGTAAACTGGAGGAAGATTGTTGTTGGCTTCTCATACACTAAATTGTTTTCACTTATGTGCACACCATGTGAATGGAGTCCTATCTGCAGTGAATGAGGACCTCCTGCACTTCAGCAGAGCAGGAGAAGCCATTTGTAAGACCCATGTCCTAGACAGGCAGATTCAGAGACTGTCTGAATATAGGATCTTGCCATTCCTCTGTAACAGATCTTGACATGAAGATAGAAGAGGTTGGCTGGTCAGTTTCAGTAATTCTGTGAACCAGAATTGCCTGGCCTCTGCTGGCACTATCACCCAGGCCATGTGCTGTGATTTTGTTGAGCACATGTGGAATTAACTGAATGGGTGGAGAGGCATACAGGAATCCTCTGCTCCAGTGTAGGATAGAAGCTGTCAAGGATCCTTTGCCTATTCCGGCTCTGTAGCAATACAGAGAAGGCACTTGATATTGATCCTGGTGGAGGGATGACCCCATATGTTGAATATCACTTACTAATATGAACCACTGCCTGAGTTTTACTTTAAAATCACCTCTCTTGTTCCTGGCTTCATCTTTGTAACTAGCCACTAACAGTGGGATGTGAAAGAACTTCTACACAGTTATGTCCCTTTCCTTTACTATAGCTAATGAGCACCACTTGTATTGGTGGAAACCAGAGGCCCGCTGCCCTCCAATGCATTCAAATCAAATTTCAGGACCACTTATCTTCTCAAAATTCACTTTCCTTGCTCTGCCTGACAGAATTCTTCTAGTAATTATTGAGAAGACAGCATGTACCTGTTAACACACAAAGATGTGGTAAAATAATCAATAATTTTAAAATGTAAGTTAAACCATATAGTTTTGAAGTATTAATACAGAAGGAATATTGATTGTTAAGTAAAAGTTAATAAAAACAGAATACTAATTGTTGACATTTCTTTGTATGTAATAAACCAAATGCTCTCTCATACTTGTTCTAAATACTGACTTAGAAATACAAATAACAGCAATGAAGTAGCATTACTAGCAGCTTACCTTCCTTTTTGCTGTATTGACAACACAACTCAAGTATGCGTCAATTACCTATATCAGATTATGAAAACCAAAGCATTAAACATTTTAAATTTCTGAAATTAATCATTTCAGTCACCATCCATGTTTACTATTATTGTAATATAGCTTAGCACCCAGCCAGTTTGTTGACCCATAAAATGAAGATTCATTCAAGTTGAATTGTCTCGCTTTTGCCTGTAGTCTGCCTTTAATTTGGTGGGATTGCACACATTTCACTAGAAAAGAAATAAAATGCATTTCTTTGTTGCTGTTCATAAATTAAAAACATACCATGCCACATAATTCTGATCAAATTTCGAAATGTTATTAAGACATTACATCAGTTTATCAAGAACTTACCTTTCCAATACCATGTCTTCTCTTCCAAATATTCCATAACCATATCTTTACCTTTGATAGAACTGTTGCTTGTAACTTCTTAGCCATACAGTCCATCTCTTCAGCCTCCCAGTTTGACTCAGTGCTCTCATCAGGGTTCAAAGATGCATGAACACATTTTTTTTAATAACTTGTGGGAGTATTGTTGTCTCAGTACCACCCATACCACTTTGTATTTCAATGTCTTCGTCTGATGCTTCATTTCCTGTATATATTATTGGTGGCTTTTTAAAGGGTTTTGATTTGGAGATACTGTACATTGATCATAATCTCTTCCCTGATAAGATTTCTCATTTAATTATATATCCATATTAGGTATTTTGTATGTCTTCTGTAAGTGGGTTGCAGCTGTCCTCCATTTCTTGTTTTTGTTCTTGAATTGAGTAACATAATATGGTCCCTAGAGTTGAATTTTAATTTTCCATATCTAGAAATGTTTCTTTGACAATATTCTTTTTCCTGTTTGTCTTGTGCTCTGGAGTTGCTGTTTACAGCCATTCTACTGTCAGGGAATGTCTACACTATGATATTAAGTTGATTTTAAATAAGTCAATCTTTAGTAACTGATTTTATACAGTCGATCGCTCGTAGATTTGCTCATCAGAGTGGGCAAATCTACCGTGGGGCTTGCTGTGATCCAAGTAGCCAGGGCAATCAATACCCTTCTGCTAAGAAGGGTAGTGACTCTGGGAAATGTGCAGGTCATAGTGGATGGCTTTGCTGCAATGGGGTTCCCTAACTGTGGTGGGGTGATAGGCGGAATGCGTATCCCTATCTTGGCACTGGACCACCTTGCCAAAGAGTACATAAACCGCAAGGGGTACTTCTCAATGGTGTTGCAAGCACTAGTGCATCACAAGGGCCATTTCACTGACATCAACGTGGGATGGTCGGGAAAGGTGCATGACGCTCGCATCTTTCGGAACTCCGGGCTGTTCAGAAAGCTGCAAGAAGGAACTTTCTTCCCAGACCAGAAAATTACGGTTGGGGATGTTGAAATGCCAATAGTTATCCTTGGGGACCCAGCCTAGCCCTTACTCCCATGGCTCATGAACAGGGCCGGCTCCAGGGTTTTTGCCGCCCCAAGCAGCAGCAAAAAAAAAAAAAAAAAAAAAAAAAAGCCGCGATCACGATCAGCTCTACCGCTGCCGCCGCTTCAGTCTTCAGCGGCAATTCGGCGGCTGGTCCTTCGCTCTGAGAGGGAGTGAGGAACCCGTCGCCGAATTGCCACCAAAGAGCCAGACGTGCTGCCCCTCTCCGTTGGCCGCCCCAAGCACCTGCTTGCTGGGCTGTTGCCTGGATCCGGCCCTGCTCATGAAGCCATACACAGGCACCCTGGACAGCAGTAAGGAGCAGTTCAACTATAGGCTGAGCAAGTGCAGAATGGTGGTAGTATGTGCCTTTGGACGTTTAAAGGGGCCCTGGCGCAGTTTGCTGAGTAGGTTAGACCTCAGCGAAAGCAATATTCCTATTGTTATTGCTGCTTGATGTGTGCTCCATAATATCTCTGAGAGTAAGAGGGAGACGTTTATGGTGGGGTGGGAAGTTGAGGCAGATCGCCTGGTGGCCAATTTTGAAGAGCCAGACACCAGGGAAATTAGAAGAGCACATCGAGGTGCGCTGAGCATCAGAGAGGCTTTGAAAAACAGTTTCATTACTGACCAGTCTATGGTGTGACAGTTGTGTGTGTTTGTCCTTGATGCAAACCCGCCCCCTTTGGTGAATGTACTTCCCTGTAAGCCAATCCCCCTCCCCCCCTTTGACCACAGCTGGCACAGGAAATAAAGTCCCTATTGTTCTAAATCCATTCATTATTTATTAAAATTACTTGAGATCACTGACAATGCTGATTAGTAAAAGGAAGCCCTGGTGTACAAAGAGTTTGATAACGGGCGGGGTGGAGGAGGAGGGAAGGACAAGGCCACATTGCTTATTGTAGCCACACCACAAATCAAAGCTGTTTGAATGACAGCCTTCTGTTGCTTGGGCCATCCCCTGGAATTGAGTGGCAGGGTGCCCAGAGCCTCCCCCTTCCCGCGTTCTTGGGCGTCTGGGTGAGGAGGATATGGAACTTGGCAAGGAGGGCAGGTGGTTACACAATGGCTGCAGTGGTGGTCTGTACTCTAGTTGCTTTTCCTGCAGCTCCACCAGACACCTCATCATGTCCATTTGCTCCCGCATTAGCCTCAGCATCTCCTCCTGTGTGTTCCAATCATGCTCACTGTATGCTTTCCTGGCCTCTGCCACCGAATGCCTCCATGCATTCAGCTGTGCCCTATCAGTGTGGGAGGATTGCATAAGCTCTGAAAACATGTCATCATGAGTGCGTTTTTTTCACCTTCTAATCTGCGATAGCCTCAGGGACGGAGTTGATGCAGGGAGCATAGAAGCATTTGTAGGTGCAGGGGGGGGGGAAAGGGAAAGTAGACTTTTAAGAAGATACATTTCAAATAACAAAAGGAAGACACTTTCACAGTGAATCAAGCAATTCACAGAGACAGCACATGTGTTTTAGGTACAAGGTCGCATTTTGCCTTTTATATTGAGCACCTGCCGGTATGTTGAGACATCACACACGGCTGGGCAACAGAATTCGGTTTGCAGGGAGCCATGGTAAGCCAAAGGGTACGTGGGGTTGGCCTCTTCCGTGTTCATAACATGTGGGAATGGTTTCAAACTGCAGTACCCTCCTTTCCCATAGCAACCAATGCTGGTTGTGTTTGCCGTTTAAAAGGAGGGGCTGCATTTAAAAGGAGGGGCAGCGGTTTTGGGGTGGATGTGCAGCACACCCCTCCCCCCCTCCCCCATGTGGCTATTCTCGGGATGATCCCTTTTAGCCAAGCGCAAACAGCCAAGCATGCCCGGGGTCTGATGTGTCGGGGATCAGCAAACAGAGGGGATTACTGTTCCCTTATAAAACGTCCCCTATTTCAACCAGGTGACCATGCATCACTCTCCTGAGGCTGACACAGAAAGATAAAGACTGAATGTTGCATGAATGCAACCAAAACCCAGGACCATTCACTGCCATGCTTTGTGTTGCGATGATTCCAGACCACTCGCTACTGGCTTGGCGTGGTTAAGTGTCCTACCATGGAGGATGAAATAAGGCAGCCCTCCCCAGAAACCTTCTGCAAAGGCTTTCAGAGTACCTCCAGGAGAGCTTTATGGAGATGTCCCTGGAGGATTCCCGCTCCATCCCCAGACACATTAACAGACTTTTCCATTAGCTGTACTGGCCGCAAATGCATCCCAATTGCTCAGGGCAAATCAAACATTAAACACAATTGCTTTTAACCCCTGTAGTGTCATTACAAATGTGCACTCACCAGAGGTGCCTTCTCCGCCTTCAGGGTCCGGGAACAATAGGCCCTCGGAGGGTACTGGTTCCAGGGTGAGGAAAAGGTCCTGGCTGCCGGGGAGAATGGATTCTCCCCCTGCCTGCTGTGCATTCTCCTCCTCCTCCTCCTCTTTCTCATCCACAAAATCCTCATCCATGTTGCATGAGGCTGCCACCTTGCAGGTGTCCACAGAGAGTGTTGGGGTACTGGTAGGGTCCCATCCTAAAATGGCATGCAGCTGATCATAGAAGCGGCATGTCTGGGCCGGGGCTCTCACCCAAAGTGACCATTTGTCTCCTTTGTCTTTTGGTAGGCTTGCCTGAGCTCCTTAATTTTCACACGGCACTGCTGTGCATCCCTGGTGTAGCCTCTATCCACCATGCCCTGTGTGATTTTGGCATATATATCAGCATTTCTTCTGCTGGATCAGAGTTCTGCCTGCACAGATTCTTCTCCCCATACTGCAATCAGATCCAGTGTCTCCTATTCGCTCCATGCTGGAGCTCGTTTGCGATTCTGGGACTGCATGGTCACCTGTTCTGCTGAGCTCCCCACGCTGACCAAAGAGGAAATGAAATTCAAAAGTTCCCGGTGCTTTTCCTGTGTACCTGGCTAGTGCATAGGAGTTGAAAGTGCTGTCCAGAGCGGTCACATTGGAGCACTCTAGGATAGCTTCCGGAGGCCAATACCATCAAATTGAACAGCGTTGCGTCTACACTACCCCAAATTAGACCCAGGAAGGTCAATTTTAGCGCTAATCCCCTTGTCAGGGAGGAGTACAGCGGTCGATTTTAAGGGCCCTTTAGGTCGGCGGAATGGGGTTGGTTGTGTAGACGCTTTCATTATAAAATTGACCTAACGCGGCTAAATTTGACCTAACTTCGTAGTGTAGAACAGGCCTTAGTGTCCATTTTTTATTACTGTGTAGTACAGTACTACTGGTGTATCTGGTTATCTGGACACCATAACATTTCTGACTGTGTCAAGAAATGGAAAATGGTTTGTGTTCTGTAACTGAATAATAACAAATTAACTTATATTAAAGCTACTAGTGATTTAAGACACATACCAAGTAATAGGATGAAAAATCCTCTGGAAACCTGGCTTCTCAGCTGTACGTAAGACAAAGGAGTGCTATTTTTGTTGACATCTGATGTTTCAATTGCAAGCAAAATAAAATTGGTCCAAAAATTCATCGCAGTCCTCTCGGTTAGCACTGACCACCTGCCTGAATACTCTGTAAACATTTAAGGATAACTCGGTTTGTTAAAACAAGTACTTAAGCAAATGTCTTGAACTGTCTGCTTGATATAGACTGTGCAAAATATTAAGTGGAAGCACAGCACATTGTATATTGCTATGACTAATTTTTGTTTTAGATTTCAGAAGATAGTAACATTTTCAGTGTAATAATTCAGTTTGGAAGATTTGCTCACAATATTCAATTTATGACACAACCCCCTGTACTTACTGTTGGGTTTCCCTCCAAGACCTCTTTCCACCTGGTTTCCCAAGAACTCAATTCAACTCGACTTCATCACTCAGGCCTGGTCTACACTACGAGTTTAGGTCGACTTTAGCCACGTTAAATCGAATTAAGCCTGGACACGTTCACACGATGAAGCCATGCAGAGCTCATCAGCACAGGTAACCATGATGGAGTCCCAGGATCGCAAAAGAGCTCCAGCATGGACAGAACGGGAGGTACGGGATCTGCTCGCCATATGGGGAGACGAATCAGTGCTAGCTGAACTCCGAAGCAGTAAACAAAATGGCAAAATATTAGAAAAGGTCTCCAAGGCCATGAAGGACAGAGGCTATAGCAGCACAGCAGTGCCGCGTGAAAATTAAGGAGCTAAGGCAAGCCTACCACAAAGCCAGAGAAGCAAACGGAAGGTCCGGGGCAGAGCCGCAAACATGCCGCTTCTACGCGGAGCTGCATGCCATTCTAGGGGGTGCAGCCACCACTACCCCAACCGTGTGCTATGACTCCTTCACTGGAGAAACACACAGGGAAGCGGGTTCGGGGTACGAGGAAGATGAGGATGGAGAAAATGTAGATAGCTCACAGCCGCAAGGAAGCGGAGAAACCGGTTTCCCCAACAGCCAGGATATGTTTATCACCCTGGACCTGGAACCAGTAACCCCCGAACTCACCCAAGGCGTGCTCCCAGACCCTGAGGGCACACAGGGGACCTCTGGTGAGTGTACCTTTGTAAATATTACACATGGTTTAAAAGCAAGCGTGTTTAATGATTAATGATTAATTTGCCCTGGCAATCGCGGCCAGTACAGCTACTGGAAAAGTCTGTTAACGTGTATGGGGATGGAGCGGAAATCCTCCAGGGACATCTCCAGAAAACTCTCCTGGATGTACTCCCAAAGCCTTTGCAAAAGGTTTCTGGGGAGGGCTGCCTTATCCCGTCCGCCATGGTAGGACACTTTACCATGCCAGGCCAGTAGCACGTAGTCTGGAATCATTGCATAACAAAGCATGGCAGCGTATGGTCCCGGTGTTTGCTGGCATGCAGACAACATCCATTCCTTATCGCTCTTTGTTATCCTCAGGAGAGTGATATCATTCACGGTCACCTGGTTGAAATGGGGCAATTTTATTACGGGGACATTCAGAGGTGCCCGTTCCTGCTCTGCTGAACAGAAATATTCCCCGCTGTTAGCCACGCGGTTGGGGGGAGGGGTGAAGTGATCATCCCAGAGAATTGGGTGTGGGGGGGAGGGGAGTTAGTTGGGTTTGTGCTGCATGTTAACCCTGAAACCGCAGCCCCTCCTTTTACATTGCAAACCCATTTCAAATGGCCAACCCAACGGGTGCTTGGTATGGGAAATGAGAGCACTACTGTTTGAAACCATTCCCACATGTTAAGAAGGTTAAAAAAGCCAAAAGACTGTGTCTTACCATGGCTGCCTGCAAGCTGAAATCTGTGGCCTGGCACTGCGTGAGTGATCTCTCACACCAAACCGGCAGGCCCTCAATATAAGAGGAAAAATGCGACCTTGTAACGAAAGCACATGTGCTGTGTAATGTGAACAGCAAAATTTAACGTGAAAGAGTGTACCCATTGTTCTCTAAAATGTGTCTTTTTTAACCTCCTCTCCCTTCTCCTCCACCAGCTGCAAATGTTTCTCCTTCATAGAGGCTAGTGAAGATTAGAAAGAGAAAACGTAGGACGCGTGATGACATGTTCACAGAGCTACAGATGTCCTCCCACGCTGACAGAGCACAGCAGAATGCGTGGAGGCAGTCAATGACTGATTACAGAAAAGCACAATATGAACGAGAGGAGAGGTGGCGTGCTGAATCGCGGGCTGAAAATGATAGGTGGCGTCAGCTTGCAGACAGAAGGCAAGAGTCGATGCTCCGGCTGCTGGAGCATCAAACTGATATGCTCCAGCGTATGGTTGAGCTGCAGGAAAGGCAGCAGGAGCAGAGACCGCCGCTACAGCCCCTGTGTAACCAACAGCCCTCCTCCCCAAGTTCCATAGCCTCCTCACCCAGACACCCAAGAACACGGTGGGGGGGCCTCCGGCCACCCAGTCACTCCACCCCAGATGATTGCCCTAGCATCAGAAGGCTGGCCTTCAATAAGAGTTAAAGTTTTAAACTGCAGTGTGTCCTTTTCCTTCCCTCCTCCCCCACCCATCCCGGGCTACCTTGGCAATTATCCCCCTAGTTGTGTGATGAATTAATAAAGAATGCATGAATGTGAAGTAACAATGACTTTATTGCCTCTGCAAGCGGTGCTCGAAGGGGGAAGGGGAGGGTGGGGTGCTTGGCTTACAGGGAAGTAGAGTGAACCGGGTGGGGGGGGGGCGGAGGGTTCATCAAGGAGAAACAAACAGAAGTTTCACACCGTAGCCTGGCCAGTCACAAAACTCGTTTTCAAAGCTTCTCTGATGCGCACCGCGCCATGATGTGCTCCTCTAACCGCCCTGGTGTCTGGCTGCGCGTAATCAGCGGCCAGGCGATTTGCCTCAACCTCCCACCCCGCCATAAATGTCTCCCCCTTACTCTCACAGATATTGTGGAGCGCACAGCAAGCAGCAATAACAATGGGGATATTCTTTTCGCTAAGGTCTGAGCGAGTCAGTAAGCTGCGCCAGCGCGCTTTTAAACGTCCAAATGCACATTCCACCACCATTCGGCACTTGCTCAGCCTGTAGTTGAACAGGTCCTGACTCCTGTCCAGGCTGCCTGTGTACAGCTTCATGAGCCATGGCATTAAGGGGTAGGCTGGGTCCCCAAGGATCACGATAGGCATTTCAACATCCCCAACGGTTATTTTCTGGTCCGGGAAGAAAGTCCCTTCCTCCAGCTTTCGAAACAGAACAGAGTGCCTGAAGACGCGAGCATCATGTACCTTTCCCGGCCATCCCACGTTGATGTCGGTGAAACATCCCTTGTGATCCACCAGGGCTTGCAGCAGCATTGAAAAGTACCCCTTGCGGTTTATGTACTCGGTGGCTTGGTGCTCCGGTGACAAGATAGGGATATGGGTTCCGTCTATCGCCCCACCACAGTTTGGGAATCCCATTGCAGCAAAGCCATCACTATGGCCTGCACGTTTCCCAGAGTCACTACCCTTGATATCACCAGGTCTTTCATTGCCCTGGCAACTTGGATCACAGCAGCCCCCACAGTAGATTTGCCCACTCCAAATTGATTCCCGACTGACCGGTAGCTGTCTGGCATTGCAAGCTTCCACAGGGCTATCGCCACTCGCTTCTCAACTGTGAGGGCTGCTCTCATCCTGGTATTGTGGCGCTTCAGGGCAGGGGAAAGCAAGTCACAAAGTTCCATGAAAGTGCCCTTACGCATGCGAAAGTTTCGCAGCCACTGGGAATTGTCCCACACCTGCAGCACAATGCGGTCCCACCAGTCTGTGCTTGTTTCCCGGGCCCAGAATCGGCGTTCCACGGCATGAACCTGCCCCAGTAACACCATGATTTCCACATTGCTGGGGCCTGTGCCTTGTGAGAGGTCTAGGTCCATGTCAATTTCCTCATCACTCTCGTCGCCGCGCTGCAATCGCCTCCTCGGCTGGTCCTGGTTTTGCTTTGGCATGTTCTGGCTCTGCATATACTCCAGGACAATGCGCGTGCTGTTCATAGTGCTCATAATTGCCGCGGTGATCTGAGCGGGCTCCATGATCCCAGTGCTAGCTATGGCGTCTGGTCTGAAAAAAGGCGCGAAACTAGTATCTGACGGACCAGGGGAGGGAGGGGCGAGTGATGACATGGCGTACAGGTACAGGGAATTAAAATCAACAAAGGTGGCTGTGCATCAGGGAGAAACACAAACAACTGTCACACAGAATGCCCCCCCCCCAAAGATTGAACTCAAAACCCTGGGTTTAGCAGGCCGTTGATTTGACGGAGGGAGGGGGAAGCAAATGAATACAGAACAAATCTATTTTTTACATCTTAAGATGACGGTGCAGCATGACTGATAGCCCTCGGCATCTTCTGGGTGCTTGGCCACAAATACTGGGCGCTTGGCAGTTAGTGTACTAAGACTGATAGCCACATTTTTCCTGTATGATGACGATGGCCTTCAGGCCTATTGCACGATCTGCTGCTCAGGGAAGACTCTGCTAACGTGCGATGATCCAACTTGTAATAGGAAAAGACTACGGTTACCAGTCGTAATACACCATCTACTGCCAAAAGGCTGGTGCAATGCAGCCCTATGGCTGCCAGCACCCAGATCGCCGATGAAGGCTACCAGTCATGCTGCACCGTCTACCACCAAAAGGCAGTTAGCAGCTGCTGCTGTGTAGCAATGCAGTCCCACGTCTGCCGGCACCCAGATGACATATGGTGACGGTGAGCTGAGCTGAGCGGGCTCCATGCTTGCCGTGGTATGTTGTCAGCACAGGTAACCCAGGTAAAAAGGCGCGAATCTATTGTCTGCCGTTGCTCTGACGGAGGGGGGGGGGGCCTGACGACATGTACCCAGAACCCCCCGCGACACTGTTTTGCATCATTCGGGCATTGGGATCTCAACCCAGAATTCCAATGGGCGGCGGAGACTGCGGGAACTGTGGGATAGCTACCCATAGTGCAATGCTCCGGAAGTCGACGCTAGCCTCGGTACTGTGGACGCGGTCCGCCGACTAGAGCACTTAGAGCATTTTATGTGGGGACACACACAATCGGCAGTATACAACCGATTTCTATAAAACCGGCTTCTATTAATTCGACCTAATTTCGTAGTGTAGACATACCCTCAAATGCTACGCTGAGTTGATCAGACTCAAACACAGGATGGTGGATGCAGGGTATATCACAGCCCTAAAGTTACACAAAAACTCTCTTTTTGTATACATTTATACATCCCGTTGCAATTTATTATGAATTGCATCATACATTTTTGGAATGGTTTGGTTTCTTTGCAGCATGCTCTGTCCACGTGCTGTCCATGTTTCAACTTCCTCTTTACCTCATCTCTATATTCATAACTTATTTTGTCTTGTTTCTAGTTCATAGTAAATAGTTTGGGTGCTCTCCCTCTTATCTTAGCTGGCTCAGACGCTCTGTCTTTTTAGACTACTGACCTATTTACTTCTCTTATTTAGCACAAATGTCCTCTTTTCAGCCTAATAATTTATTTACCTCCCAAATCCTATTTCCAAAAAATAAGGCCTCTCCCCTTGTGTTAATTACTCATGTCAGGCCAGGCCTCAGCTACACTTACCATGAGTACTTTTAAAATCTTTTCCCTAAAATTACCTTTGGTATGGGGTTGTGAAGCTATGTTCTATCTTCAGTGCTTCACACAGGGAAAGCTGGGGAAAAAAACATTTTCAATAAACTTTCCTTCCAATATATGTATTTATGTTATGCATAATTACTATGATTTGTCAAATGTGAATCATTACCTAATTATTGAACTTGGAACCATGATCTGTGTAAATCCGGTCTGGACATTCAGGTCAGTATATAACTTCACAGAACTTCCTTGCCACATCATGTGCTGTCTTGTTTCTAATTGAAAATGCTTTCACTCATCTTGTAAAATTAGTAGCTGTCAATATATACTAGTACCCTTTCTCTGTTGCTCTGAATGGTCTGATTAAGTCCATTCTAACCAATTCCCATGGTTTAATGATGTATGTGCATTAATATAGAGTAGAATTACAATTTGAATTCTTCCAAGGATCTTTTTCATAATGTAACATGTAGGGAGCAAAGAGAACAAAGTGATTTTTGTAATAGTTAGCCCTTTTTCAAAAGTACATAACATAGGCATAAGGCTAGTCAACAACCCCCCAATTTACATCTTCCATAGATTCACAGAAAGATAGGGCTCGAAAGGACCTTAAAAAGGCATCAAATCCAGCCCCCTGCTCTGAGACAGAACCAAGTAAATCTGACAGGTGTTTGTCCAACCTGTTTTTAAAAACCTCCAATGATGGGGGTTCCACAACCTCCCTTCAAAGCATATTCCAGAGCTTAAGGACCCTTATAGTTAACACATTGATCCTAATATCTAACCCAAATCTCCCTTGCTGTAGATTAAGCCCATTACTTCTTGTCCCACCTTCAGTGGACATGGCAAACAAGTGATCACAATCCTCTTTATAACAACCATTAATATATCTGAAGACTTATCAGATGCTCCTCAGTCTTCTTTTCTCAAGACTAAATGTGCTCCGTGTTTTAACCTTTCCTCATAGGTCAGGTTTTCTAAACCTTTTATCATTTTTGTTGCTCTTCTCTGGACTTGCAACAATTTGTCCACATTTTTCCTAAAGAGCAGTGCCCAGAATTGGACACAGTACTCCAGCTGAAGCCTCAACAGTGTGGAGTAGAGCAGGATAAATACCTCCCATGTCCTACATACAACACTCCCATTAACACACTCCAGAATGATAATAGGCTGTTTGCAACTGGATTACATGGCTGACTCATATTCAATTTGTGATCCACTATAGCCCCCAGATCCTTTCAGCAGTACTACCACCTAACCAGTTATTCCTCATTTTGTAGTTATGCATTTGATTTTTCCTTCCTAAGAGAAGTCCTGTGCACTTATCTTTATTGAATTTCATCTTGTTAAATTCAGACCAATTCTCCAGTTTATCAATCCTGACAATTTTAAATTCTAACATCATCCTCCAAAGTCCTTACAACCCCTCCCAGCTTGAGGTCATCTGCAAATTTTATAAGCACACTCTCCAATCCATTATCCATCTCATTAATGAAAATATTGAATAGTACCAGATCCAGAATTGACAAGAGCACCTGCTTGTTACTGAGACAATGCAATTCCACAATGAGTTCTATTGATTTCTAAATGAATGTGCTGTGCCGCGTAGTGAGCAATGGAAATCATTGTGGCACTGAGTTGTCTCAGTAGTGTTCACTTGTTAATGACAATTAGATGCTTTACTCTGTTGCGATAATAAATACAGATAATATGCAGATGTAAGCAGAGTCAGGATGAGCTCTATCCTGACATCTGGTGGTGAATTGTGGCAAGTTGTGCAAAAGATCAGGGGCTGATCTTGTTTGCATAGGCACACCCACCCTGCCTAGCATGAGCCCACAGCAGCTCAAAGGTCACTTTGGCTGCTGTGGGATCCCCAGTTTCTCTGTTATTGGGGCAGGAAGAATAAAGTGTTGTTACCCTGATTATGTGAATCAAGGCCAGGGAACTGTTTTATGACAGAGGGACTCGCCATCGACTAAATAGCACTCGCTAGACAAGGGACAAGGGTTCCAAAACCTAATGAATTGAGAGGGGTTAGGGGCAGGCATCTGTACTTGGTGGTGTGGGCCCTGAAACACCAATTGCACTGCCTTCTCTTGCCACTGTTAAATATCAAACCTAACTCTGATTCTGTTAGGAGTCTAGTTATGGGCTGGTGAGCTAAATTTGCTTTGGGCCAATGGTGCACCAGCACTGGGGCTCCCCTACTACAAGCTGAAATCACTAAGTGCTGTGTTAACTAGTGGGGAGGGCTGAAGATATATTGCTAAGTGGCTGGCAGGGCAGAGCAGTTCGTGGAGCGGCTTATGGGATGGCTGGTGGAGTAAGAGCGGCCTGCGGTGAAGGCTGTAGCAGAACCCCATGGAGAGGTGGGGCAGTTGGCCTTGGACCATGTAAGGTACCCCTTAACACCCTGTTGGGGGGCATTTCCATGCAGGCTGGGGCGGGTAAACTCTGCAGATAAACTTTTGAACTCTGGGGCTGCACTGACCAGGGACTGAGACTTTAGGGTTGTTGGACTTTTGTTGATTCTTGGATTGCTGGACTCAAGAACCAAAGGGAAAGGACATGGCCCAATTTGCTGGGGTGGGTCTTTGCTCATGGTTTGGTCTATGAACCCTAGTTGTGGTATTTTCCCAATTTAATGCTGATGTCACTTACCTCATGTTATTAAACATTTTCTGCTACACCGAGACTCTGTGCTTGCGAGAGGGGAGTATTGCCTCTTTGAGGCGTCCAGGGGTGTGTGTAAGATTTTCCCAGGTCACTGGGTGAGGGCTCGAGCTGGTTTTGCATTACGTTGTTGGGAGGGGACCCCTATGTACGGAACCTGGCCCTTGCTGCTATCAACTCGGCCTGGCAAAAGGGTTACACAATTAACCTGGTTACTGTTTACATTTGTCTGAATTTTTTTAAAGAAAAATTCATACTGCCTATCATGTGGATGTAGTCTGCAATCAAAACATTCATAATGCTTTGAGAATGAGGTCATAACCACATTTGTTAATTAATGTCGGTAGGAGACATGTATGAGTTTAAAATGCATTGCAAGATGGTATCTAGATGCATTGCAAGATGGTATCTAGATGAAATTATTTTCTTCCTTTCTGACAATGCAAACCACTTGTGTCCTAGTTTTGAAAAGCACATGCAACATCATCAACATACATGTTTGAAAAAATAATGGCAGGGAAGGAGAGCTTACATTTTCACATCTAATTTATAAACGTATTTCTTTTCTAAATTAATTTGAAGGTAGAATTTAAATTTAAATTAAATATTTGAGAATTTTGCTTTAGTTACAATATCCACTCTTTGATGTCATTTGTCATTCCAAGCCAGTCATAACTTGAATTCATTGCCAGTCTTGTTTTGAATATTCCACTACTGTAGGGAGAAAAAAAATTATTTTGCAGTTATATCCCTTACACCATCTTGGATCCCTTTAACAACAACAGGGAATCCATATTGGTTGCCCTTCTTCTTCAGCCCGTTACACCTTTGGCGCCCTTTTTGCCCTAAGGCGAGAAGCTGGGTAGGTCACCTGACCTGTAATCTGCCCAGCAACTGAACATTATAAAATTACCTTTTCTGCCAATCACAAAAGATTAAGATGTAATGATGACATCCATTATTGCAATGAAAAAAATATTACTTAGTTTTAAGAGATTATGTATATAAGAAGTTATACATCCATATAAACCTTAAGGGCTTGATTATTAAGGCTAAAACCTTATTGTGTGGATTGTGCTCCTAATTCCACTGATGTTAATTTTACAACTCCAAATAACTTCAATGGTTAATGAACAGGCCCATCATCTATATGCTGAAGATTTCATTATATTTTGCAATTGAAATAATAAAAATTATGTCTCGCCTTCCAATGAAAGTCAGCGAATATTGACGCAGGCTAAGGTTCTGTTTTTTATTCATTACTTCAAGATGTATGTTATTCTTTTTGTATTGCAAAGCCTGCACAATTCTTTCCTCAACAGATTTCCCTGAGTATTTGTCACAGAAGATATTTCACATATTATTGACATATTTTGATCATTGCAAAGATAGAATATCTATACACATAGTAAGTACACTATTTTCAGACACGTGATCATAATAAGGCCCACTGAACAATACAGTATTCACAGGCCATGACAATGCTACCAAAGGGATATTAGAGCTATGTTCCTAAATGAAAATAAAGTGCTATTTGAGTTAATGAGCGCACATATGGAATTACCAAAGTGCTCGAATAATTACTGGGAGCATGAAATGTAACAGCACAAAGACAGGAGAAATGTTAAAAAAGAAATCATAGTGTCACTTGTCGAAAACACAGAGTATGATGTAAATCTGTAGAATCTGCAAAAACGAAATTTGGAATAGATATACAGTTTAATATCATGACAAGAACAGGCAGGAAATATCTTTAAAAAGAAAAAATGGCTGGACGTTTTTTTTATTCCTTCAGCAGTCATGCAAGTCAAGTCTGGTGTAATCCTGGGTGCAAGTGTGACTTTCTAGGTACTGAGGAGTTAACACTGATAGCTGCACAGACTGTTTACAGAAAAGTTGTGTATGTATAGCAAGTAGGCAAGATGTGTAACTGTATTACACTCCCTTTTTCCTGCACCTTATCTTAACTCTTTGCTGAAGGACAGGCCAGAGTTATTTATTTCCAGGAATAAGTTAGGGCTATTGTATGGGGATACTCTAAATTACTGTGTTAACAGTTCCAAGTGAGCTTCAGAGAGTGATCACTCTGGGCAAGGTCCACAGTACCAACTTTTGACAGTACAGTATAATAATGTCAAGGGTGTGATTTTTTATGACACTTTTATACCAGCAAACCCTTTCTAGTGTAAACTGTGCCTCAGTTTCTTAGTAAACAGCTTGCATCTCAGCTCTGTGTGCACCAGGGGTGACCAGACAGTAAATGTGAAACATCGGGAAGGGGTGGGGGTTAATAGGCATCTATATACGACAAAGCCCTGAATATCGAGACTGTCCCTACAAAATTGGGACATCTGGTCACCCTATGTGCATTGGTGGGATTCAAGGTCTCTGGTTGGGGGTGAAGGTTTGGGTCACCTCCAGAGGTGGGGGAAGGGATTGTGCTATTGTTTCACTGTTGTTGTTAAATTCCCTTAAGCTTCTCATCCCCATTTTGGCTGATTGGGTTGTTCCCATCCCCTTGCCTAATATTCTTTGATATAAATCGCTTCCTAAACTTAAAAAGAGAAGGGGGGGAGGAAGGGTGTATGTGTGTGTGCAGGGCAGGGCCGGCTCTAGGTTTTTTGCTGCCCCAAGCAAAAAAAATTTTGGCTGCCCCCCACCCCAGCCTAAGGGGGGGGGGGGGGAAACCTAGAGCTGGCTCTGTTCCTACCATTCACAGCAAGCAGCAGATTTCAGTTTCATACTCCTTTCCCACACCCTTTCCTGTTGCTAGTGGCCAAGGGAATGCTGGGAAATGTAGTTCTTTCCCTGCTCCAGGGCTGGCTCTATAGGCAGGGAGCTAACCAAGGAACTACAGCTCCCAGGGCCCCCTGTTGGTTGTCAGCTCCCATGCTGGATTCTTGCGCCCCTTGCAAATCTGCCGCCCCAATCAATTGCTTGCTTTGCTGGTGCCTAGAGCCGGCCCTGGTGCAGGGGGAGATAGGGGGTAAAGTGGATAAGTTTAAACACCGTGCAGTGCCAAACAAAGAGCTTTTCTGAAAAATAACCAATTTATTCAACTCATAACAAACATTGGTAAATTTTTTCTCCTTGCTGTTTTCGTAACAGAATGTCGAGGGAAGGGCAACATACTTTTAAAGAATCCCTGCAATCTTTGGAATTCTGAATGCAATGACATGAAATGGAACATATACAGGTCACCTTCAAATGCCCCTCGATAACCTTCAGTTATGGGGGGAGCGGGAAAACAGAAATACACAGACTGCCCAAAACAATCACTGCATGACAAAGGCTCCTGGCTCCTCAGGGCTCCTGGCCTTGGGACTTCCACCCCCACCCCACTCCTGCCAGGGCTCTGGGTGCCCAGATTCAGGGCTTCCACCCGGCGGCTGCAGCTGGGGTTTGGGGCTTCCACCCCCCGCAACTCCACCTGGGGCTCGGGGCACTCCTCTAGGGGCTTCCTTGGCTAGGGGCAATCTGCCAAGTGTTGTGTTAATCTGCCAAGGCACTAGCAGCTAGGAGCCCCCGGCTGAGGCACTCCCAGCAGCTGGGACCCACCTCCACCTCCAGGAACCTCCTCTAGCTTCAGGAAAGTTGGTGTCTGCTGCCTTCAGAGGCAGCACAGAAGTGAGAGTGGCAGTCCTGTGATCCCCCCAGAACAACTTTCAAACACCCCACCCCCATTATCCCATTTTGGGTCAGGACCCCTAGGGTTACAGCACCATGAAATGTTAGATGTAAACATCTGAAACCGTGAAATTGACTAATTAAAAAACCCTATGGCCTTGAAATTGACCAAAATGGTCTGCGAATTTGATAGGGCCCTAGTTATAGGTTTTTATACTGTGCTAATCACCATAGTATCTGAGCAACTTCCAATAGTGCATTAAACAATGTGACCACACATCTGTCATGTTGTGGAAGTGTCTTTTTGAAAAATAGAAAATATTTGTGGCTATGAGTTTATAAGAGAAAAGGTTTCTTCAGTGTTGATTGGACTACTGCGGGTTTGAAGGAAAGACTCGGCTCCCAGACCTAGTGGGGTTGAGCACTAAGCAGACAGTGACAGTTGATAAGCAGTGATTGTAGCACAGCCAACAATCCAGAATCTTCCTAAAGTTCTAAGTTTTGCATATTGATATCACACACACACACACACACACACACACACAAAGAAGCAACAATAAAAACAAAAACAGGTTGCAAAGTCAAGCACTCAAAAGTTGGGAAATGCCACACATAAGGCTGTCTCTGCAGCAGGTGATTTAAACTGTCCAATCATGCAAATCATCCCCCCAGGTTTTAATAATACCAAATTTAGTTATCAATGAGAACTTTTAGTTCCTCTTGCTTCTTACCCAGTCTCCTAGCAATGGTGCATAACCAATTCAGTTTCTTCTCTTCACATTTCTTTACCACCTCTAGTCAATATCTTCACAACACCCTGAGTCTGACCCCCATTTGACCCCTTAGTACCCTCTCTTTGTATTGTTAGTGGAATGTCCTCCTAGCTGCATCACTAGTCTCCAACCCTTGAGATTATCCCCCACTTCTGAGATGGAGGCCACCCCACTGGTACAGCCCCCATCTCACTGAAAGGTACCACTACAGCCCTGAGGCTGCAGTACAACCCTGGAGCAGCTTAGCACCACCCCTGGCTTGTGGAGGAGGAACCCATTCCCTGAGACTTTCTGTGAGCCAAGTCCCTGGGGGTTGGGGGAGGGAAGGTTGGGTCAGCACAGGCATAGTGCACTCTGAAAGGGGCATAAGAGAGCAATGCTGTTGAATGATATTTGGCCATCACCTAAAGACAGTGCTAACAGCATTCTGAGGTTGAGTATCTTGCATGACGTGTACAGTACATCATAGTGTTTCACTGAGGGCAAGGATGGGTTATCTGTAGCCAGGGAGAAATTCCCAGGGTCAGACGCTTCCCTCCATTGGCAGGTGTACGGCAAGAAAGACAACGTCTCTGCAGCTGCAGTAGCACAGGATTGCTGGTTTTGCAGCATGCTCTGAGATGGGGTGCTCCACTCACTGCTAGTCAGGCACCTCCCCCTGACCACTCTGGCTCATTAGGTTGACGCCCTGTCCCGCGGTTTCACGCCATCACTGTCTCTGGTCTGCAGTCCCTCTCTCACTCCAGGAACCACAGTGTCCTCTTCATGACTCAGCCCTCCAGCCAGGTCACTCAGCGTTCCTGCCCCCATCTGGGGTTGAATAAAGTCTTTGCTTCAGCAGTCCTAGGCAGTGCTCCCATTCACTGCCTCAGGTGCCACTACTTCACTGGCTGGTTGGCGAACCTGGGCCCACCCTCTACTCCGAGTTCCAGTTCTGCTACTGTTAGTCCTATTTTGTAAGAGAGAGAGCATGCAGTAGAAATGTCATACCAAGCTGCTGCCTTCCTATCATACTGCTCTTCTTCGGGGGTCCTCAGTCTCTAAGGAGTTTTGCTGTGTTGTCCAGTATAATTCTGTGAAAAGAGATCCTGTCTGGTTTTTAAGTCTGTCTTATCGTCTATCTTCATTTTTTGTAGGCAACAGTGAAAATGGATTGGTTAGTTCTAAGGTCAGTCAAAATATAACTAAATCCCAGTCTTTTCCTCTTATTACTATTAGCATAATCATCTTCATGGTTTTAAAAACCACCAACAAAAAAAACCCTCTGATGGTAGCCAGAGGTAGACCTGAAAGACTGGATAGGGCAGGTGCACTCAGGAGCACAACAGGATCAATCTACATTCAGTTCACATTTGGAAGGCTTCTTTCATAACCAAAAGAGATGGAAACCTAAACTTAAAAAAAAAATTAAGTCTTAATTCATAGAATATTAGGGTTGGAAGGGACCTCAGGAGGTCATCTAGTCCAACTCCCTGCTCAAAACAGGATGAATCCCCAGACAGATTTTTGCCCTGATTCCCTAGATGGCCTCCTTGGGGGTTGAGCTCACAGCCCTGAGTTTAGCAGGCCAATGCCCAGACCACTGAGCTATCCCTTCCCCCTTGGGAACTGATAGTTTAGCACCCAGTATGGAATGTTTCCCTCTGACTACTGGTGAGTGTCTTTTTTTCAAACCCAGCTCTTTACATGTGATTTTTTTTTTAATATGTAACTTGGATGTTGGCAGGCTTTTTCCAGTAAATATTTCCACAGAAAAGGTTGGCTGCATCAGAAAAAACATTGCTGTTAATACTCAGCTTCTATTTGGACTGGCTTTGCAAAGGGTATGTCTTCAGAATTGAAACAGATATAAAAGCAAGAACATACAGTAGCTATAAAACACTTTAAAATTTAATACAAAAGCATGTTTAGCAAGAATGTCGTAACACAATCCAACAAATAGGAAGAGTCAACTTCAAGAACAAAGTGTATGGTAGACCGAGGCTTCACACCAGGAACAGGAATTGCCTTCTATGAGGAGATAACTGGGTCTGTGGATGAGGAGAAAGCAGTGGATGTGTTATTCCTTGACTTTAGCAAAGCTTTTGATACGGTCTCCCACAGTATTCTTGCCGGCAAGTTAAAGTAGTATGGGCTGGATGAATGGACTATAAGGTGGATAGAAAGCTGGCTAGATCGTTGGACTCAACGGGTAGTGATCAATGGCTCCATGTCTAGTTGGTGACTGTATCAAGCGGAGTGCCCCAAGGGTTGGTCCTGGGGCCGGTTTTGTTCAATATCTTCATTAATGATCTGGAGGATGGCGTGGACTGCACTCTCAGCAAGTTTGCAGATGACACTAAACTGGGAGGAGTGGTAGATACGCTGGAGGGTAGGGATAGGATACAGAGGGACCTAGACAAATTAGAGGATTGGGCCAAAAGAAACCTGATGAGGTTCAACAAGGACAAGTGCAGAGTCCTGCACTTAGGACGGAAGAATCCCATGCAATGCTTCAGACTAGGGACCGAGTGGCTAGGCAACAGTTCTGCAGAAAAGGACTTAGGGGTTACAGTGGACGAGAAGCTGGATATGCGTCAACAGTGTGCCCTTGTTGCCAAGAAGGCTAACGGCATTTTGGGCTGTATAAGTAGGGGCATTGCCAGCAGATCGAGGGACGTGATCATTCCCCTCTATTCGACATTGGTGAGGCCTCATCTGGAGTACTGTGTCCAGTTTTGGGCCCCACACTACAAGAAGGATGTGGAAAAATTGGAAAGAGTCCAGCGGAGGGCAACAAAAATGATTAGGGGTCTGGAGCACATGACTTATGAGGAGAGGCTAAGGGAACTGGGAACCGAGACATCTGGGAAATTAGACCTCCTGGTATGCCCAATCGATTTTTAGTCAGTGCTCCTGGAATTACATCTGACATTTGGATGGGGTTAGGGAGTCAATGGACATTTTGGCCGTTAGAACCCCCACAGCTTCAGTGTATCCGTAAACTGAAGCCAGGAGAAGTTGTTACTCTTCATGACTACGTTTGCTGGGAGGGTAGGGGACAAGGAACTACCCTGACAGGACACTTACTTTTTCAAGCTAATGATAGCTGTGTGTATGTTAAAGCCACCACATTGCAAGACATACATTTTAATCTCACTACCACTGCAGGCAATCATATTATTTACTGTCCTGCAGATAGAATTTTGCAAGTAGCCCTTAGGTTCCAGATACCCTTTAATTGGACTAGTTTAGTACCTGATCGATTTCAAAAATTTGCTTTCACTGTTACCAGAGGTTCAGAAAATCTCTGAAATACAAGGGCAAATTCACATGCTTCAAAATATATATCAAGTTGAAAAGTATGCCTTTCATACAGCTTATAGAGTGTCCACCTTATGTACTAAGTATGATGTATTGTGTTTTATGACTAAGACTGTACAACAACCCCATCATATTATTGCTATGGGAATATTATTGTTTGTGTTGGTGTTAGTTAGTGTAGGAGTATGTTATTGTTGTTGTAAAGGACGTAATAATAGTAGTACCTTTCATGTCCATGCTCATGCATTGTCATTACATCCAATCAAAACCCCTAAGGTTGAAGCATCTGAAGTAGAATCTGAATTCCAAGACTTAATGCAAATAGAGATTTTGAAAATGTTTGTTGTACTAGTAGTACAAAAGGGGGGGTTGTGGAAGCAGAGAAAGAACTGACAGGAAGGGGATTGCAATGCATGACAGTTCGTTAGCAAGAGTCAGGCTAACTGTAACCCTAATAACGCGAGATTTGTAGAAGCGAGGAATGTGTGAGGAGAGTGGGAAAGAACTGTGTGAGAAGTTGTTGCGACCTTGTGTAGATAATTGTAGATAATATGGAATTACAAGAAACAAGATACCAGAATGACCTATGTATAAACAAAATGCAGCTGTTGCTCATTATTGTCTGTAACAAAAGGTATAAATGCTTGCTGTAATTGTTTACCTGTTGAGAGACCTGTTTAGCTCTCTCCCTCTATGCAATTGATAGAGAGAAAATAAAGTATCTGACTTGCTGTACCCAAACAAAAAGTGAGAACTCTGTTATTCTCCGACAGATTGTTTAGTCTGCAGAAGAGAAGAATGAGGGGGGATTTGATAGCTGCTTTCAACTACCTGAAAGGGGGTTCCAAAGAGGATGGATCTAGACTGTTCTCAGTGCTAGCAGATGACAGAACAAGGAGTAATGGTCTCAAGTTACAGTGGGGGAGGTTTAGGTTGGATATTAGGAAAAACTTTTTCACTGGGAGGGTGGTGAAGCACTGGAATGGGTTACCTAGGGAGGTGGTGGAATCTCCTTCCTTAGAGGTTTTTAAAGTCAGGCTTGACAAAGCCCTGGCTGGGATGATTTAGTTGGGAATTGGTCCTGCTTTGAGCAGGGGGTTGGACTAGATGACCTCCTGAGGTCCCTTCCAACCCTGATATTCTACGATTCTATGCTCCTTCCCTGGACTGCTTCCTGCTCTTCTGGTCTTCCCAACTTCTCTGGGTGTACCAGCTCCAAACCACAAGCCTCTGCAGTCTCCAAATCCTCCTCCTTCCCAGAGAGTGACTGCCCTTTCCCAGCCGCAGCCTGGTTGCAATCAACCCCTGCTCCCTCACTCTTCCTCCAGGTGCAGCCTGTGGAGTTCATAGGCTTACCTGGCCACCTTAACCCCTTCCAGTCTGTGTGGGGTGGACACCCCATCACACTCCCCCACAACCCTCAAGCCTTCCCTCCCAACTCTGCAGCACTGGAATAGAAGAACCTGAATAGAAGCAGGGGAACACCTGCATTCCACAGTAACCTCCCCTCAGGTTCTCAGCATTTCCTCTCAGAAATCCACATGGGAATTAATGTTGCTCTAAACACAGAGCTGCCCGGGGCAGTGCAGCTTCTTGCAACACTATGAAAATTTGTCCAAATAAAGGATAACTAACAACTTAAAATGCCTTTTTCAAAAATTTTAAGAAACACTTAACTTTCAAACGCCTGAACAGCAAATGTAACTTTTCTTGTCTGCATAGTAAACACTGGCATTTTAATCTGTTTGAATAATCAAAGTGGTGCTTTCCGTGCCTTCTTGGTTGCAAAGATTTGAACTGCTTCCTGAAGGTCCACAGTCTGGGCCAGCTCATGCTCTATTGAGATGGTTGCAAGGCTGACCAACCTCGCCTGTGTCATTGTGGAGCGTAGATGTGTTTTTATTAACTTCAGCTTGGAGAAGCTGCGTTCTCCACTGGCAACTGTTACCGGAAGTGTTAGAAGTATGCGCAGAGCAACAAAAGCATTTGGAAAGAGGGTGGTCATCTTATTTGTGCACATATATTCCAGCAAATTCTAGTCAGCCTTTGGAGTTGATCCTGCTGAAATGTATCTTGAAAGGGCTTTCAGTTCATCACATAAATCATTCGCATCAATATCGCGCATGTCATCATGTGTCAACACTGTCTCTAGTGCCCTGCATTGCTGGTGTAGGTCTTCTTCAGATATAGTGAGGAGTTTTGGAATATCATACAACATCCCAAATATACTGCTGTGTTCCTTGAGCTGCATGAAACGTTCAACTGACTGTATTGCGCAATCTAGCACCTGGTTAAAGAATTCAACTTTGAATTGTTGTTTGGGGTCTCTTATGGGATTATCCCATACCTTGTAATCAAAATGTCTTCTTCAGTGACTCTTGTATTCTTGAATGGGTGGGAAAATAGCTTCAGTGTGAAGTTCCTCTGCCAACTTCGGTGCGTTTTGAAATCCCTCATCTGATCAGTAAGACTGTAGGTATGACTTTGCTTTGTCCAGTTGTTCCATTGCTCTAGATATATCAAGGTCAACACCTTGGAGTCTCTTGCTTACAACATTTATTTCAAACAGTATGTCATGTCACAACACTAAGCCACACAGAAATTTGAAGTTATGTATGTTTCTGGTGATTCCATTTCCCTCTGCCATTGTTCTCCCACGAACAGTTCCTGTCATAGCATTATCCTCCATAATGGCAACTATGGCATCATCTATCTTCCCAATTTGGTGTTTGATAGGCTTTATCACCTCCACTTGACTTTCCCATCGTGTGGCACTCAGGGGTTTCAGTGTCAGAGAGATGTTCTCAGATGTTGCTTCAAAATTTGCCATCGATGAGTTGATGCAGAGAAAAATACACAGATGCTTTGAATTACATTAAAAAATTCAGCAGCCTCACTAGAAGCTGATGCTGCATCACTGACCACCAAGTTCAATGAATGAGACCTGCATGGGACAAAAAAAACTCGAGGGTTTAACTCTCGGATCCGTGTCTGTACTCCTCTGTTCTTTCCTCTCATGTTGGCACCATTATCGTAGCCCTGACTCTGTCAGCTATCGTAATTCCCGTATCTTCCAGCTTTTTAAGAAGCACATTTGTCATACCAGCTCCTGTAGTATCATCAATGTCAATAAATTCTAGAAAATACTCTCTGCCAGTCACCATTGCAGGGACATTTTCACTAGGTTCTTTTGTTGTTACAAAACGCACCATTAAAGTCATTTGTTCCGTATGGCTGATGTCAGGTGTGCAGTCCAGAATAACAGAGTCATATCTTGCTGACTTCAGATCTGCCACAATCTTCTGTTTGACTTTTGTTGCCAGTAACTGCATGATCTCATTTTGAATTGTTTTTCCAAGGTAGTGGTGTGTGTACATTTCTTGGGTGGTGACTCTTTTTAGATGCTCCTGGAGTACAGCATCAAACTCAGCCATCAGCTCCACAATTTTAAGGAAGTTTCCATTGTTTGGCACATACAGCTGATCTGAAGTGCCATGCAGTGCTAGGTTTTGGGTAGCAAACATTCTCACAATGGCAATGAGCCTTTTCAGAACATTGTGCCAGTAAAGAGACTCTGATGCAATCTTCTCTTGATGCTGATCATCTATGGTGGCCTTTAACCTTAGTCTCATCTCAAGCTCTTTCCACCTATGGAATGCTCTCTGGTGATTTGCTGCCTTCTCATGGCACGCCAAATTTCTAGCCAGATTTTTCCAGTCCTTTGTTCCTGTAGAACCCAATGTGGCTGGAACATTAGACTGGAAGAGTTTGCAACCAAAACAGTATGCAGCATTCTGGGTTTTTGAGTACATAAGCCATGGCCTCTCCACTTTGTCACCATTGGGGATTTCACGCCAGTAATGTGTTGGATAGAAACTTCTATTTTCATTGTCTTTGGGGAACATGAAGTTTCGCACTTGCTGTGGCCCATGCAGTACAAGGAAGTCCCTCAGGCTACTGCTCAAGTGGGTCCACAGTCCTGGATCATCTAGGGTATGTCTACACTACGAAATTAGGTCGAATTTATAGAAGCCGGTTTTATAGAAATCGGTTGTATACAGCCGATTGTGTGTGTCCCCACATAAAATGCTCTAAGTGCTCTAGTCGGCGGACCGCGTCCACAGCACCGAGGCTAGCGTCGACTTCCGGAGCATTGCACTATGGGTAGCTATCCCACAGTTCCCGCAGTCTCCGCCGCCCATTGGAATTCTGGGTTGAGATCCCAATGCCCGAATGATGCAAAACCGTGTCGCGGGGGGTTCTGGGTACATGTCGTCAGGCCCCTCCCCCTCCGTTAGAGCAACGGCAGACAATAGATTCGCGCCTTTTTACCTGGGTTACCTGTGCTGACAACATACCACGGCAAGCATGGAGCCCGCTCAGGTCAGCTCACCGTCACCATATGTCATCTGGGTGCCAGCAGACGTGGGACTGCATTGCTAAACAGCAGCAGCAGCTAACTGCCTTTTGGTGGTAGACGGTGCAGCATGACTGGTAGCCTTCATCGGCGATCTGGGTGCTGGCAGCCATGGGGCTGGCAGCCGTAGGGCTGCATTGCACCAGCCCTTGCCTTTTACCTTTTGGCAGTAGATGGTTTATTATGACTGGTAACCGTCGTCATCGTACTGCAGTGGCTATCAATCATGGGCACCTGGGCAGTCATGCTCAGTCCTATCGAACTGTCTTGACAATGATGGCTATCAGTCGTAGTATGCTATTTTCTGCCAAGCGCCCAGTATTTTCTGCTAAGCACCCAGAAGAGGCCGAGGGCGATCTGGGTGCTGGCAGACGTGGGGCTGGCAGACGTGGGGCTACATTGCTACACAGCAGCAGCCCCTTGCCTTTTGGCAGTAGATAGTATATTACGACTGGTATCCATCGTCGTCATACTGCAGTGGCTATCAGGCTTAGTACACTAACTGCCAAGCTCCCAGTATTTTCTGCCAAGCACCCAGAAGATGCTGAGGGCTATCAGTCATGCTGCACCGTCATCTTAAGATGTAAAAAATAGATTTGTTCTATATTCATTAGCTTCCCCCTCCCGCCGTGAAATCAACGGCCTGCTAAACCCAGGGTTTTGAGTTCAATCTTTGGGGGGGGGGCCATTCTGTGTGACAGTTGTTTGTGTTTCTCCCTGATGCACAGCCACCTTTGTTGATTTTAATTCCCTGTACCTGTACGCCATGTCGTCACTCGCCCCTCCCTCCCCTGGTCTGTCAGATACCAGTTTCACGCCTTTTTTCAGACCAGGCGCCATAGCTAGCACTGGGATCATGGAGCCCGCTCAGATCACCGCGGCAATTATGAGCACTATGAACACCACACGCATTGTCCTGGAGTATATGCAGAGCCAGGACATGCCAAAGCAAAACAAGGACCAGCCAAGGAGGCGATTGCAGCGCGGCGACGAGAGTGATGAGGAAATTGACATGGACATAGACCTCTCACAAGGCACAGGCCCCAGCAATGTGGAAATCATGGTGTTCCTGGGGCAGGTTCATGCCGTGGAACGCCGATTCTAGGCCCGGGAAACAAGCACAGACTGGTGGGACCGCATCGTGCTGCAGGTGTGGGACGATTCCCAGTGGCTGCGAAACTTTCGCATGCGTAAGGGCACTTTCATGGAACTTTGTGACTTGCTTTCCCCTGCCCTGAAGCGCCAGAATACCAGGATGAGAGCAGCCCTCACAGTTGAGAAGCGAGTGGCGATAGCCCTGTGGAAGCTTGCAACGCCAGACAGCTACCGGTCAGTCGGGAATCAATTTGGAGTGGGCAAATCTACTGTGGGGGCTGCTGTGATCCAAGTTGCCAGGGCAATGAAAGACCTGGTGATATCAAGGGTAGTGACTCTGGGAAACGTGCAGGCCATAGTGGATGGCTTTGCTGCAATGGGATTCCCAAACTGTGGTGGGGCGATAGATGGAACCCATATCCCTATCTTGGCACCGGAGCACCAAGCCACCGAGTACATAAACCGCAAGGGGTACTTTTCAATGCTGCTGCAAGCCCTGGTGGATCACAAGGGACGTTTCACCAACATCAACATGGGATGGCCGGGAAAGGTACATGATGCTCGTGTCTTCAGGCACTCTGCTCTGTTTCGAAAGCTGGAGGAAGAGACTTTCTTCCCGGACCAGAAAATAACCGTTGGGGATGTTGAAATGCCTATCGTGATCCTTGGGGACCCAGCCTACCCCTTAATGCCATGGCTTATGAAGCCGTACACAGGCAGCCTGGACAGGAGTCAGGACCTGTTCAACTACAGGCTGAGCAAGTGCCGAATGGTGGTGGAATGTGCATTTGGACGTTTAAAAGCGCGCTGGCGCAGCTTACTGACTCGCTCAGACCTTAGCGAAAAGAATATCCCCATTGTTATTGCTGCTTGCTGTGCGCTCCACAATATCTGTGAGAGTAAAGGGGAGACATTTATGGCGGGGTGGGAGGTTGAGGCAAATCGCCTGGCCACTGATTACGCGCAGCCAGACACCAGGGCGGTTAGAGGAGCACAGCATGGCGCGGTGCGCATCAGAGAAGCTTTGAAAACGAGTTTTGTGACTGGCCAGGCTACCGTGTGAAACTTCTGTTTGTTTCTCCTTGATGAACCCTCCGCCCCCCCCACCCGGTTCACTCTACTTCCCTGTAAGCCAACCACCCCACCCTCCCCTTCCCCCTTCGAGCACCGCTTGCAGAGGCAATAAAGTCATTGTTACTTCACATTCATGCATTCTTTATTAATTCATCACACAACTAGGGGGATAATTGCCAAGGTAGCCCGGGATGGGTGGGGGAGGAGGGAAGGAAAAGGACACACTGCAGTTTAAAACTTTAACTCTTATTGAAGGCCAGCCTTCTGATGCTAGGGCAATCATCTGGGGTGGAGTGACTGGGTGGCCGGAGGCCCCCCCACCGTGTTCTTGGGTGTCTGGGTGAGGAGGCTATGGAACTTGGGGAGGAGGGCTGTTGGTTACACAGGGGCTGTAGCGGCGGTCTCTGCTCCTGCTGCCTTTCCTGCAGCTCAACCATACGCTGGAGCATATCAGTTTGATGCTCCAGCAGCCGGAGCATCGACTCTTGCCTTCTGTCTGCAAGCTGACGCCACCTATCATTTTTTAACCTTCTTAACATGTGGGAATGGTTTCAAACAGTAGCGCTCTCATTTCCCATACCAAGCACCCGTTGGGTTGGCCATTTGAAATGGGTTTGCAATGTAAAAGGAGGGGCTGCGGTTTCAGGGTTAACATGCAGCACAAACCCAACTAACTCCCCTCCCCCACACACCCAATTCTCTGGGATGATCACTTCACCCCTCCCCCCCACCGCGTGGCTAACAGCGGGGAATATTTCTGTTCAGCAGAGCAGGAATGGGCACCTCTGAATATCCCCTTAATAAAATCGCCCCATTTCAACCAGTTGACCGTGAATGATATCACTCTCCTGAGGATAACAAAGAGCGATAAGGAATGGATGTTGTCTGCATGCCAGCAAACACCGGGACCATACGCTGCCATGCTTGTTATGCAATGATTCCAGACTATGTGCTACTGGCCTGGCGTGGTAAAGTGTCCTACCATGGCGGACGGGATAAGGCAGCCCTCCCCAGAAACCTTTTGCAAAGGCTTTGGGAGTACATCCAGGAGAGTTTTCTGGAGATGTCCCTGGAGGATTTCCGCTCCATCCCCATACACGTTAACAGACTTTTCCAGTAGCTGTACTGGCCGCGATTGCCAGGGCAAATTAATCATTAATCATTAAACACGCTTGCTTTTAAACCATGTGTAATATTTACAAAGGTACACTCACCAGAGGTCCCCTGTGTGCCCTCAGGGTCTGGGAGCACGCCTTGGGTGAGTTCGGGGGTTACTGGTTCCAGGTCCAGGGTGATAAACATATCCTGGCTGTTGGGGAAACCGGTTTCTCCGCTTCCTTGCTGCTGTGAGCTATCTACATTATCTCCATCCTCATCTTCCTCGTACCCCGAACCCGCTTCCCTGTGTGTTTCTCCAGTGAGGGAGTCATAGCACACGGTTGGGGTAGTGGTGGCTACACCCCCTAGAATGGCATGCAGCTCCGCGTAGAAGCGGCATGTTTGCGGCTCTGCCCCGGACCTTCCGTTTGCTTCTCTGGCTTTGTGGTAGGCTTGCCGTAGCTCCTTAATTTTCACGCGGCACTGCTGTGCGTCCCTGTTATGGTCTCTGTCCTTCATGGCCTTGGAGACCTTTTCTAATATTTTGCCATTTTGTTTACTGCTTCGGAGTTCAGCTAGCACTGATTCATCTCCCCATATGGCGAGCAGATCCCATACCTCCCGTTCTGTCCATGATGGAGCTCTTTTGCGATCCTGGGACTCCATCACGGTTACCTGTGCTGATGAGCTCTGCGTGGTCACCTGTGCTCTCCACGCTGAGCAAACAGGAAATGAAATTCAAATGTTCGCGGGGCTTTTCCTGTCTACCTGGCCAGTGCATCTGAGTTGAGAGTGCTGTCCAGAGCGGTCACAATGAAGCACTGTGGGATAGCTCCCGGAGGCCAATAACGTCGAATTCTGTCCACACTACCCCAATTCCGACCCCCTAAGGCCGATTTTATCGCTAATCCCCTCGTCGGAGGTGGAGTAAAGAAACCGGTTTAAAGGGCCCTTTAAGTCGAAAGAAAGGGCTTCGTCGTGTGAACGTGTCCAGGCTTAATTCGAATTAACGCTGCTAAAGTCGACCTAAACACGTAGTGTAGACCAGGCCCTAGACTTAAGGAACTAAACTCAGCAGCAGCTGTTTCTTGCGCCTCCACCACACTCTTCTCTGATCTACACTTTTCTTCAGGAATGTGCATGGTTACATCCATTTGAGATGGAGATATGGATGCTGCAGTAGCTGCCAGGTCACCTGCACTCTGACTAACTGGAAGATCAGGCATCTCCTCAACACTCACATCCTCATTGGGGACGGAAGGTTCACCGTGAACATTTGTGTCTATGTATCTCAGGAGAGCTCCTTCCTGCTTAGATAGAAAAGCTTCCTATGCTTACTTTATTTTTCTGAATGCTGCCCCAGAGGGGCGTTTTCTTCTTTTACTCATGACTGCTGTTCTGTGCCAGCTATAGTGGCTCTCAACACTCAGTTGAAGGGGACAAATAAGCAGGCTGATAGCAGGGCCTGATTGAGGGAAGATATCAGCGTCTTAAGGGCCTAACTGGCTCCAACTACTTCAGTTGATGGCCTGTTCTCCTCAAGTAGGTTCAGGGAAGCAGCAGGAAACAGGAAGCTCCCTGAGAAGCTGGTGTTAATCAGTCCAGGCTCCTGGGGGTGCTAGAGAGGTACATAAGAGGCTCCTCCTCCTCTCTCTCCCTGCAGTTCCTGCTGCTTTCTGTTATTCCCTCTCACCTTTTCTCCTGCCTGCTTGTTATGTCTCTTGTGCCCTCCTTCCTCCAGCACAGCACGCCACCATCTCTGTGCATCTAGAGCAGAGAGAATACATATGCACCAGCAGCAGACACAATTTTCTACACTCTGGGTCCTAGTGGTGCCCTCCCCTCCCAGTCTGACACCTGAGGCAGCTGCCTCAGTTCGCCTTATGGTAAGGCCAGCCCTGCACTTGACATGCCTATAAACAGCTTCTTCTGTGCTGCTGGGGCACAGAGAGAGGGAGAGTCCAGGTGCAGTCTGACTCCTCAGTTGCTCTGAAGAAGCGTTGGGATCTGGAACAGAGCTCTCTGGATCCTCAGGCTGTGCAGGTTGGAGGCATGCCGCTCCTGCCCAGTCCACAGTACCCTGATGTGCTCCCCAACAAGGGCAGTGCCAACAGGCAACTCTGCAAGGGGAACCTCATACCGCTCTATGACCCTATGTACTGAGTGCCTCCCTGGAGGCTAGTCCACGAAGAGAATGGGAGTTGACTACTGTTACCCCCTGAGGCATTTGTTCAATTCAACTCGAGTTGTAGAATTAGGTTCAATCTCAAGCTTAGAGATTGAACTTGATAGGTCATTTTAGGGACATGAACTATTACATTTAGAAATCCCCCGCCCCCTGCCTTAAATTATACTAGGACATTGTAAAGGTTGGAGTGATTGTAAAGAGACACATTTTAAACACTTTATTGGGCAGGGAAAAGCCCTTGATATTTAGTTCCCATTTATTTCCCATGAACTAGCTGCCAAACTGCTTCTTCTCAGCACTGTGGCCAGCCATGTTAGCAAGTTTCCCATCGTCTCTCTCCTGGCTATGGATGCTTGAGTGCAGCAGCTCTGCAAAGGTCCCAGCCTCGCTCTTTAATGTACATTTGCCACTTGTCTGGATGGAGCTGCATGTACCATTGAGTAGCCTCATGAAAACATCTCAGTTCTCTCTCTATGGACACAGGCACCAGCAACCGATTCTCCAAGCCAAAGTCCCCTTTGCAATCAAGGGTCACTTAGCCTGTGTTGTCCGGAGTGCAGGGTTTGGCCCATGGTGACGGCAGGCCAGGGGAGGCTCCAGGCAGCAGCGCACCAAGCGCGTGCCTGGGGCGGCAAGCCGCGCGGGGCAGCCTGCCGGTCACTGTGGGGGCGGCAGTCAGGAAGCCTTCAGCGGCATGCCTGTGGGAGGTCCGCCGGTCCCACGGCTTCAGTGGCAATTCGGCGGCGGGTACGCCGAAGTTGCGGGACCGACGGACCTCCCGCAGGCATGCCGCTGAAGCCGCGTTACCAGCGGACCTCCCGCAGGCGCGCTGCCGAAAGCCGCCTGACTGCCGTGCATGGGGCGGCAAAATACATAGAGCCGCTCCTGCGGCAGGCACTGCACCTGCTGCACAGCCACATGGTAACTCCTGTGACTCCTCTAGCCCATCACCACACGGCTCTTTTGCATTCTGCTAAGTGGCCGACGATCTGGGAGAACAGAAACCCTTTGTTAGAGATGGAAAATCTCAATGCAACACTATCAATGGCTGCCGGAGGCTTTCCCTGTGAAACCCAAGTGTGCAGCCCCTAGGATTCCCACAGGGGAGATCTCTGCTCATGCACTTCTCACCCATGGAAACACTCTCTGATAGTGGGAGAGTAAAGGGGGTCTCTACAGACAATCCCTTCTATAGCTCCCTTAACGGGAAGAGGTTTGGCCTTGTGATGCAAGGCACAGGTCTGAGAGTCGGGGCTCCTGGGTTCTGTGGCTCTGGAAAGGGGGCATGGTCTAGTGGGTGGAGCTGGATTGGTACTGAGTACCGGGACTGGCTTCTGCTTCTGTCAGTTATGTTCTATGTGACCTTGTAGCCAGTCACTTCCCCTCTGAGTCCCAGATAATGGGGATAATAGCGACTAACCTCAGAGGGCCTGGGAGGGGTCATGAGTTACAGTTTCATCTCTAGCACCCTCCACCCAAGCATCTCAAAGGTATTAGACTTAGACTATCCCTCTCTCCAAAGCTAACTACTTGTGCATCTCCACTGCCAGTGGAATTGCACACAGAGGGTACAGTCCAGCCCACAAGGTTCTGTCTGGGTAAGAGAGCACCCATTCAGATGAGGCCCACTCCTGCAGACCTCGCTCACACAGAACTGCCACTGAACACTGTCACAACAGTGAATAAGGCCGGCAGAATCTAGCCCTGGTATCACAAATTCAGCCCCAGACAGATACACTTCTCCAGGGTACAGCAATAGCAAAGGCTGCAAATGATTTCAGATCCCTGCAGTCTGCAGAGAACAGACAGGTTCCTCAGTGCAGAACACCGTGGCCCAGAGCAGAGGGGCAGCCATCTAGTGTCTGCCATCAGGACTCTAGTGACAGAACACAAGCCTTGTTAGACAGAGCTCTTTGCATTGGAGGGTTTTTACAACCCCCATGCCATTAGGTGGAGCAGCCATTTCTAAGAGGCTGCTTCCGAAATGGGTCAGAGAGACTCTCCAACAGGCCATCAGCCTTGGTTGACACTGACCTGAGGAAGCTCCTGCAAGATTCTCAGTTTTCTGCTCCAGGCCAGGATGCAGCAGCGCTGGTTGTTGTTCAGGTGGGTCATTAGTTTACAGACGGTTGCACTGGAGTGTGGTCCAAATACAGGACTTAGAACCAGAACAGTGTTGCAATCAGCCTCCTTACTAGGTCTTGGGGAACTCTTCACCGCTCCATCTCTGTTCCTTTCTCCGTTAAAATGGGGCTGATCTCTTTCATAGAATCATAGAATATCAGGGTTGGAAGGGACCTCAGGAGGTCATCTAGTCCAACCCCCTGCTCAAAGCAGGACCAATCCCCAACTAAATCATCCCAGCCAGGGCTTTGTCAAGCCTGACTTTAAAAACCTCTAAGGAAGGAGATTCCACCACCTCCCTAGGTAACCAATTCCAGTGCTTCACCACCCTCCTAATGAAAAAGTTTTTCCTAATATCCAACCTAAACCTCCCCCACTGCAACTTGAGACCATTACACCTTGTTCTGTCATCTGCTAGCACTGAGAACAGTCTAGATCCATCCTCTTTGGAACCCCCTTTCAGGTAGTTGAAAGCAGCTATCAAATCCCCCCTCATTCTTCTCTTCTGCAGACTAAACAATCCCAGTTCCCTCAGCCTCTCCTCATAAGTCATGTGCTCCAGCCCCCTAATCATTTTTGTTGCCCTCCACTGGACTTTTTCCAATTTTTCTTTGACAGTGTATCCAGGCTCTTCCTACTGACAAGACCCCAGATCATGTTCTGGTGACTTCCCCAGTCTCTGCGTTCCCTCCTGACAGCCATCCAAACTGCAGCTGCTGAGATGATCTTCCTCTCCTGGTGCTGTCTTCCCCACTTCCAAGTCTAGCTCTGACTAAACTTTTTCCTTGTTCAGCTCAGACTTCTCCTTCTCACCCGCAAAGCTCCCT
Source organism: Emys orbicularis (assembly GCF_028017835.1). NCBI lineage: Eukaryota > Metazoa > Chordata > Testudines > Emydidae > Emys > Emys orbicularis. The sequence continues at coordinate 156,663,898 of NC_088684.1, forward strand.
ATGCAAACATCTCCCTGTGTAAAAACATCCCCACTCCAGTCATCCCCTCCTCTCATCTCACACCCATTCCCCTGCTACTGGGAAGGGCCCAGCAACCCCAGCTCATGCTCCCTTTTCTATTCATTCCATCAGACTCACCTGGTAGCTCTCCTACACTCCTAGAGTGATCCCTTTAGCTTGAGTAGAGAGGGGCTTGTGCTGACGTACCCTGGTTCAATCCTCACCCAATACCCATGGTGTAGGTATGTGGCCATGGTTTTATTAGCTATCAATGTAGGTTGTTTAGCCCATTCCTGGTCATGTGTGGTACATCTGTTGCTGGCTATCTCTGTGATGTAGGTCCTTCATCTGCACAAGGACCTGGCATATCAAGGCCAATCCAGCAGCTCCCATCCGGTCTTCATCTCCATGATAGATGGTGCACCCTAGCCTGACCACAGAAAGACAGGGTGGTGTTCTTCAGGGGAATCTGCTGAAGCTCCAGTCTCCCCTGCTCCACCTCACCCCCACAGACTAAAGGTTATCAGAAGATACCGATAATTGTGGCTAAACAAAGCAGCTAAGATGAGGTTAGTGTGGGTGGATTTACTGAGTAGACAGGTTCTAAGAGAAGAAGAGATTCTTTCCCTGCTCTAGTGAGATTCCCATAGGAAAAGTATCTGATGACAGGATGGGGACAATACAAACCCTCAGCCCCTGGAATGGCAGGAAATCAAAACTCTGGGAGTTAAGGGGTGTCTCTGTCCTGCTGGAGGGAGCAGTGCTGGAGATCAGAAAGGGCACTGGTGACATTGTATGAAAGACAGTGACCTCTACCTGGGAAGGTGGCTGAAGCTTCTTGCAGGCAATAGAGTCCAGGATCCTTACACCTCCTTTGTGGATGCTTTTCCTAGGAAAAAATCAACACAGCACAATGAGAACAACGTCTCAGTCCCAGGGCTGGGATCCAGGGATAAGGGATGCTCTCAGCCACGCTATGTACCAGGAACCTGATCTTTGTCCCAAGAGCCACAGTCAACCAGATGAGAGAGTTGTTCCTACCTCCATGAGGGGTGCGTGGTTTTCCATTTAAGCATCACTGAGACCCAGCTGTTCGTGGTTTGACAGGATGAGGCCATTGCTCCCCAAGCTGGGCCAGCTGCAGGCTGCATTGATGTAGGAGGCAGAGACAGATCCCAGAGCCTGGAAGACAGGGAGGGGAGGAAGCCCCTGCTCATTTACCGTTCAGAGACCCCATCGAAGAAAGGCCAAAAAGGGAGGGGAGAATGAAGGGCAGGAAGTGAAGCTGCCCCTGTGGGGAGGACACTAGAATAGAACCCAGTCCCATTCCCAGATCCACCCCACATTTGTAGGTGTGACCTTGGAGAGGTCACTTTATTGCCTACATTCCCTATCTGTAAAATAGGGGGGGTAGTAGTGTCCTCCCCTCCCCAGGAGGTGAGGGGAGGACAGTCCCATTGTCTGCATGGGGCTTGGACACCCTGGGCATGGATTGTGCCAGAGTGAGGGAAGGGACCCAGAGTTTGTTCCACTACAGCCAGGAGAGGAGGATGGCATCAGGAGGTCAAGGAAGGGGGATGGGTCAGGAACTGCTGCCACACATGGGGCTTAGGAATTCGGTCAGTGCCAAGGGCTCGGTACCTCCCCTCAGCAAATAGTTTCCCTACTGAAAAGACTGGCCCCTCCTGTCATTGGCAGTCTGCATACTATTTGAAGCCCTTCCTAGTGTCCTTGAGGTGCCCCCTTAGTTCTTCTTGAATGTGGTGGATTCATTGAACCAAGTCACTAGCCATGAAGTTCGGAGAGGCCATTGGTAGTGTGGGCTTTAATCAGGGGGAAAACTATAGTTAGCAAAAAAAAGTGTTGTTGGCATTGTGGTTTGCAAATTTGGAGCTGATCTGTCCTCTCAGCTGAAGGTACGCGGTCACAAGGGGATGAAGCGTCCCATCTTCATCAGTTGATCTATGATAGTTGCACCATGGGGCTATTTGATTCAGGGAGGTCTGCAATGAAATCCATTTGCACTGGCTGCCCATGGCTGGGGCAAAGACATGAGGTGCCAAGGTATTTGGTGTGTGATGCCTTGGTGCAAGCACAGAAGTCACGTGAGTCAACATATGTCTGAATTTCAGCCCACATCTGGCACCACCAAACAAAGCAGGAGGTTAGGCAGGAGGTTTTGAGGCACCTAAAGTGCCGTGCTAGGGAGTTGCCCTGGTTCGGCTGTAGTACCTTCAACTGGGGACATCCTTGCAGAACATACAGGCGGCCCTCAGTAAATGTCATCGCATCCACATGGAATGTTGTTTCTCGTTCTCAGCTCCTGATTGTCTGGAGGGGTCCCCCATTCCCCGGCAACGGGTCATCCCAGGAGACTGGTTAAATTAGCATGATTAGAGCTTGAGGTCTGGTAGTGTTAAGCACATTGTAGGGCTTCAGGAGGAAGGGCTGTTCCTGACTAGTTTTCTCCCTTCTTGGTTATATTCTGCATTAGGGAACGGGGCATCGGCCTGGCCATTCTTAGTTCCCAGTCGGTAGTTAAGTAATCTTGAAATTGAAGCAGGAGAAGAATAAGGTCTAGCTGAATTGTCCCTGATTCAGTGCTTTGGCTTTGTGCATATACTGAAGGCTTTTGTGATCAGTACAATCTTGTGCTGGGTATCGAGTCTTCTTCAGCTAATGACACCAGTCTTCAAATGAGGATTTAATCTGAACCCACTAATTATCAAGAATCTTCTAGTTTCTGTCTGTGGGGTGAGCCTCCAGGAGTGGTATGCACAGGGGTGCAGCAGGTGCTGGGGGCCATGCCTGAGCGAGCATGGCCCTGATGGTCATATTAGATGTGTCAACTTCCATGATGAATGCTCCAATTGGATTGGGGTGCGCCAGAATAGGTGCCGCAGTGAAGGCAATTTTGATCTTTTTGAGGGCTTGTTGGGCCTTGGATGACCAGACAAATTTGACAGTCTTGTGGAGGAGAGCCATCATGGGGTTATTCACTCTGAGAACCCTGGGCCGAAGCAGCAGTAAAATTGGGGAAGCCTAGAAACCGTTGCTCTTCTTGAGTACTTCAAGTTCCTCCTAGTAGTGAATGGCTTCCACCTTATTTGGATCATTCTGAACTCCTTCTGGGGAGAGGATGTACCCCAAAAACTCTATGGAAAGTTGGCTAGAGGTACACTTTTCCAATTTTGTATAGAGACCATGCTGCCACAACCTCTCCAGGGTCTGATGTGGGGTGTGTGCTGCTCTGGGTTCTCCAAAGAGAAAAGTATGTCATCTAAATACATGACCATGTATTGATCCAGAATGTCCCCCACATAGATCACTGATGAAGTATTGCAAGGTCATAGGACCCTTAGTCAGTGCAAATGGCATTACCAGACAGTTAAAGTCTCCATAATGTGTTTTGAAATTTCTCTTCCATTTGTCTCCCACTGCAAATGAGTGTTAGATTGTAAATCCTTGGAGGTCTAGTTTGATGAATACCCGTGCAGGTTTCATGTGATCCCACAATTCTGGGTTTAAGATTAGGGGGTACTGGTTCCAAACTCTCTCATTTTGTTCAGGGGCTGGTAGTCTACACAGAGTTGTAGAGTCCCACCTTTTTTCTTTCCAAAGAGGGCCGGGACCCCTGTGGGAAACACTTAATAGCAAATAAACCCTTTGGACCAGTTTTCATGATTTTACGCAGGGAGAGCCACTAGTTCTCATTCGGACATTGCGTAAATACGGCCAAAGGCAACTTTCGGGCAAGGCTGTAGGTCAATAGGGCAGTCATAGTCTCGGTGCAGAGGCAATGTGTCCTCCTTTCTTTTGAAGATGTTCACATAATACTGGTATTTATCAGGCATGCCGAGTGTCAGAGCCAAGAATGGTGGAGTAGGTCCAGGGGCGGAGGTTGGTTAAGGAAACCCCTACATTTTCATTCATTTCCATTGAGCTACTCTGGTAGGGGCACCACAGGGCTAGGCTCAGGTAGCGAGGCCTTGAGTCACACCTGGTGTGATGTGTCCCCTTTTGCGTATGGGCCACTTACTTCCGGAAAGCCTGCTTTTCTGCAAACAGTTGCACCACCCGATGTCACATGCTGCATCTGACAATTAGGTCTAGTGGTTGGAGCTTACATTGCAGCTAGGTGTAGGATTGCACTTAGGCTAAGAGTAGTGCTAGAATCAAGCTCTAGGGACACGCCAGGGTCAACACCGAGATCAGACTCCATAGACAAACCAGAATCAGAACTGGAGCCAGAGTCCAAGTACAGGCCAGAGGTCAAAGCCGGGTGGTCAGAATCCAAAGATAAGCCAAGTCAATACCAAGCCAGAGTCGAAATACAGGCGGAAAGTTGAAGCCGGGTAGTTAGAATCAGAGGGCTTGGGGAGAAGGCAAGTCTGGAGCATGTCAGTGGTGGGGCTGGAGCGAGGCTAGAGTAAGGCAAGGACAATGCTGAGCCAGAGTTGGTAGCCAACCTCGAGAGCCAAGGGTCACATCAAAGTCTGCAGCCAGAGACTGGAGCCAAGGGTCAAGCCAGAGTTAATAGCCAGGAACCAGAGGGCAGGGCAGGGGTCTGCCTTGTTGCCCAGATGAGTTATGGGTACTCCTAGGCACTACCCACCTGGAGCCCTGCAGATCTGGGTTCAAGTCCCACACATCGTCACCTGGGGACTCTGTTCCTAGGAATAAAAGGACAGCATGATGACAAAGTAGTGTCATCCGGAACCTGCATGGTGCATAATAAAGCAAAAACTTCACCGCCAAATCCCGCAACCGGGGGTCTGGCGGTTGCATTCGCGGCAGCGCTGTGAGAGGCAGAGCCTCCCCTGGCCTATTATACCCGCTGCCCACGCTTGTCATCTCTGCCATCACCCCTGCTCCCAGACTGAGCTCTCCCTGCCTGGCCTGATGCAGAAGGGCCTGCATGTCAGGGGGAATGGCCAAGTGCCCCATCTGCAGCACTCCCTGACCCAGGGCTGCTGTGGCAGGGCCCCTCAGTCCCCGTCCCCCCCATGCCAAGGGGAAACAGGAGGAATCTGCCCTCAGGGAGCCAGACCTAGAACGTCATTTCCCCGTCGGACACTCGGGTGTCAGCCAGGGAGTCAGTGGGTGGAGCCGGATTATGCTACATGGCAATGGATCCATTTAATACACACAAACCATGGCCGTTAGCAAGGCTCCAACACAGAATCCTCAGACTCGCGCAGCTGAACACTGTCATCTGGAAATAAGTAGCAGGGTCATGTCCTGCATCGAGGACACAGCTACTGCTGGGGGAGACACAGCTCTGGACCTGAGCTGGTGCAATGCACTAGTTGAGAGTCCTTACCTCCCACACCCTGGCCATATTCCTGTAACCAAGGAGTTTGGTATCTGGAGCCCATCCTGGCACCACAGCTCCTCGGCATCTCTGATGTGCAGCCCTGGGAAAGAAAGACACACACATTTGTGAGGTTTGGCGTTCTGGTTTTAGTGCCTGTCTCCTTCTGTTCCCATTGCTGGGTGCACACTGGCTGGGGCTTTCGCAGCGTCCATGCCCCAATGGAATCGCAGGGTCACCACCAGGCAGTTTAGTACCTGGAGGGGGATTTGTCCCATTCATCACAGAAATATGTGACCCTTATGGTCATTGTGTTCTGGGAGTGGGTGCCTGCTAATGACGGTGTCTAATGCTGAGAACCCCCCAGTCCCACGGCAGTCAGTATCTGGCCCTAGGTAACCAAATGGTGACATCCTACAAGTTTGTGTCCTTCCTCTGTGGTCCCGGATCCTGCCCCTGACTTCCCGATGGGCTCTTTCCCTCCATGTGTCTCAATAGCTCCATTCCTGTCCCCTCACCAACTGGCAGCCCCATGGATGGGCTGATTTCCCTGGGGTGGGGGACAGGGCCGGGCTCTGAGATAAAGCAGCCAATTTCCCTGGCACTTTCACACTCATTTTCCTGATTCAGGGAGCAGGGAAGAGAAAGAATCAGCATCTTAGCTGGGGTCGGTCTCAGAGGAAGGGGCTTCTTTCTATAGGTTCCCATTGCCCAGCAGAGTGAGTCTCAAATGAGGGTCCTTGTTTCTATTGGGATCCCTCTGCCCAGCTCCAGTTGGTCTAAAAGGAAAGGCCTTAGTTCTCCAGAAGTCCCAATGTCCAGCTGCAGTTAGTCTCCGAGGGGCTCATTTCTATAGGGTCCCCATCTGGGGAAGTCAGATGAGCTCTGATGGAAGGAGGAGGAGAGGGGCCTGGTACCTTCAGCTCTCCACCTGCCCTGGGCCAGGAGTCTCTCTCCTCCCACTCCATCTGGAGGAGGTGCTAGGGGAGAGGAGCTACAGCTAGAGCGCTCAACCTCTCTGCCCCCAAGGGAGCTTGGAGCAAAGAGACCAGGGCAAGGGCCCTCTATGAGGACTTGCTCCCCAGCTGCTCCATAATAATAAGGGCCCTGAGGCCAGGCACGAATCTGCCAGCCAGTGGGCTCTGGAGCACAATCCCTTATGGGCCCAGGGGAAACCACTTAGCCAGGAGAAGAGGAACCTGAATCAAGCATAGTTGAATCTCAGTTCTGACACTGGCAACGCACAGGGGTCATCAAAATCTAGAACCCCTGCAGCTGCAAATCCCACAGCCTGTCAGAGCCAGCCCTGACTATTCAGGATGCTGGGGTCAAAGGTCACTTACGTCAAATCGGGGGAGGCAGGTGGTGAATCAGAGCAGGCCAGTGTTGCTCCATATGGCCCTGGCTCTCTCCTACTTCTCTCTGGAGTGCATCCAGAAATTGACGTGCTGTGGGAGAAGGAGGCAGGTGAGGGTCAATGGGCAAACGAGCCTCTCCCTCTCCCCATGGGGCTGAGACATTGTGCTCAGGGTGGAATAGCTGACTGGCTGATCTCAGAGCTGTAAAAGGGGTTCTTGCACCCAGGATGCTGCCCAGGTCCTGCTGGGCACAAGCTGTCATTGTCTCACCACACTGGGACAATGTTCAGTCTTGGGGCTGGTCCATCCTCTCTGTACTCCTGATCCATGATCAGCACATCAGGATCAAGGCACACGCCCTGGGCCCTCCCCAGCTGCAAAGGCCTTGGTAGGCTGGAGGGAGTGGCCGTGAGGACAGTCCCTCCAGGAACTGCAGTGCCCATAGGACAGAAGAGCGGATTCCCTGAGGATCCTCCTGTACTCAGGGTCTCCCTAGAAAGGAGCCAGTGACTTTTCTCAGAGGCCCATGTCTTGGATCTCACAGGGGTTTCAGTCTCTCAATCCCCAGCCAGGCCTGGTGCCCACTGTTAGTGCTGAACAGAACCATGCAGAGCTCTGGCTAACAGTCCCAGCAATTTCCCTCTGTCCCCGCAAAGGTGGAAGGGTCCCAACATCAGGGCTGGCTCTAGGCACCAGCGCTCCAAGCATGTGCTTGGGGCGGCATTTTCCAGTGGGCGGCACTCCAGCCCCCCCCCTTTTTTTTGCTTGGGGTGCAAAAAGCCAGGATCCGTCCCTGAACCAAGATGTTCCCTGTCAGCTGAGGCTTTCAGGCTGAGCTGGAACTGACACTGCAGTTCCGGCTTCAGTGGCTAGATGGCGCTCATGGCAGCCTGAGTTGCACAGGCTGGACTGCAGTTCAGGCTGCCCTGCCGATGGAGAGCCAGAGCATCATCCCCCAGAGCTGAGCCCGGGCTGCGGCGGAGAGAGGGGCTCAGCTCCGGGGGATGATGCTCTGCCTCTCCAGCGGCAGGGCAGCCTGAACTGCAGTCAGGGCTGGCTCCAGGCACCAGCGAAGGAAGCAGGTGCTTGGGGCAGCCAATGGAAAGGGGCAGCACGTCCCGGTCTTCGGCGGCAATTCGGCGGCGGGTCCCTCAGTCCCTCTCTTCTTCTTTGAGCTGCTGCCGAAGTGCCGCCGAAGAGGAAGAGAGGGAGCGAAGGACCTGCACCGTCAAATTGCCACAGAAGCATAAAGCGGCGTGATTGAGCAGCCGCCGAAGTACCAACGATCAGCTTTATCTTTTTTTTTCTTCTTTCACTTCGTCGCTTGGGGCGGCAAAAAAGCTGGAGCCGGCCCTGACTGCAGTCCAGCCTGTGTGTGAGGACCCGGGGAGGGAGGGAAGTGGGGCCCGGGAGGCAGGGAGGGGGGAGGGGTCCTGCTGCCGCTGCTGCTCTGCTCTGAGTCTCCCCAGGGCGGCGCGGCATTTCCCCGCTCGAGTGGGCTGTGCAGGGCACCGTCGGGCTGGTCAGGGGCCGTGGATCCCAGCTCGCGTGCTGACAGGGCGAGTGGCTGGGCAGACCAAGCTGCCAGGGAACTGTCGCCACCCCCTCCTGCCCCCGGAGCCAGCCCGCTGCGCATCTCCCTCGCCTCAGCCCTGCGCTGCCTGCCCTGGGTGGGGAGAGGCAGAGCCTGGCTCCAAGTGCCAGGGGACCCCCGCGGCTCGGGCACCTGGGGGGTCAGTGTCTGTCCTCTGGGCTCTGCCTGCATGGGGCTGGGGAAGCAGCTGTCAGCGCCTGCCCCTCTCAGCCCTTGCACCCCCCATCCCACTTGCAGCCCCTCCACTTGTACCTCCCCCCATCGCTCCTTCGCCACACCCCTTCCCCTTGTACTTTCCCTTCACCCGCACCTCTCCCCTTGTACCCTCCCCCAGCCCTCTCCTCCCACACCTCCCCCTTCCCCTGCACCTCTTCTCCCGCAACCCTCCTGATACCCCCCTCCTCCTCCACCCTCCTCCGCGAGCACATCACACCCCGCTTCTCTGCCAGTGTAGAGCCCCCAAGCACCCCCACACCCGTTCCTCTGCCTGAACCCTCTTTACTAGATCCCCATCCCTTTCCAGGTACAAGGTTTGAGGGTTAGTCCCTATGTTTTCCATGTGCATTTGGAGCACTAAAGATGGGGTTGCGGGAGATGGAGGGGTGAGATTTATACTAAAGTGAAATAAAAATAGGAGAAACGGTTTGATCCCCACTGCAAGTGTAAACGGGATTGCTGTGGTGAACGAGGAGGTCACTTTGGGGGCGGGGGAGCCCAGGGCTGGGGCGGCAGGAGGTGCGGGTGGGGTGGGGGAAGAGAGAGTCCAGGGCTGGGGCGGCAGGGGCTGGGGGAGGGCACTGGTGGTGGTGGGGAGAGCCCAGAGCTGGGGGGCAGCCAAATTTTTTTTTGCTTGGGGCGGCAAAAAACCTAGAGCCGGCCCTGCCCAACATTGCACTACACTGACAGCTCTGGCAAAGTGTGGCCCGCTGGGTCGCAGCTGGGAGGACACAATGGAAACGTGGCTCTTCCAGTCTTTCCTTCACAGCCCTCCCATGGGGTTAAGGGGAAATTCCCCCGAGACCTTGCCATTGTGCTCACCTCCAAAAGGTGCTGCAGCTTGTCTGTGGTGGGGGTTTCCGTCAGCAGACTCCTCTGCATGATGTCCAGGCTGTCTGCATAGGCCTTGTGCAGAGCTTGCAAGAGGAGGAGGCACCCGTCAGTCATGGGATCTGGGGCTACACCCATCAGGGGATGATTAGAAGGGTTCTCTGGGGAGCCCTGGCAAGACCCCAAAGACACATCCTGGCCTCTCCCATTCACATCACCCCAGGGGCACTTAGCAAGAGTTCATGGCCGGATTCCAGCTGGCTCTTCAATCCTGGCCCTTAGCAGTTCTCTGGACAGGGCCTGGTACCCAGCAGGGTATGGAACAGCCAAACTGAAATGGATGGGAGCCAGGCGCCTGGGCAGAGTCCAGGCAGCAATGGACAGAATGAGGAGGGAAGGAGAGGATCTGCCAAGGATGGGTAACACTATCCCCTCTGGAGGGAAGGGCCCTCCCTGCCATTCTGTTAACCCCTGGGCTTGTTCGCAGGTCTCCTCACCCCTCCCCTATTCTCAGCAGCTCCATCAAACCAAGGGAGCAGGGACCACAGGCCGCTCCTGCTGCGGGGACAGAGAAGTGGGATAGTGACCTACCCGGAAGTGAGTGGTGTCCTTCCCTGGGCCCAAGGTAAAAACGCTGTACAGGACAGCTCACAGGAGGCCTGATTCCATCTCCAGCTCCAGAGGTGGCTTCAATTTGTTGGTAGGAGACAGGAGCCTGTATTAGACTTTGCACCACCGTGGACATGAAACATCAGGGCCAGCACAGGCCAGCAAAAACAGAAACGGAGGTGCCAAGGATCGCAGTGACCTGGCTGAAGTCACAGAGCCAGTCAGTGGCAGGGCTGCAATAGGGCCCATTCCCCTGATCTCACCACTGGACCGACCCTGTTGCCCCTGTTATACAACCCCGCTCCCCAGCTCCCCGGTGATCCTCTCCCTGAGGCCACTGTAGCATTACCGAAGTGAAATGAACCACCCAGCCAGGAAAGAGTGAATGTTCCTACCTCCTCGGCCGGAGGATGCAAACAGCCACATTTGGGGGTGACCTAGGAGGGGGAGGATCTCACTTCCCAGAGAGGAGGCCAAAGTTCACTGCAGATTCAGCCAGCATAATCCCACACTCCCAATCCAGCTGGGCCCCCCGATTCCTCCCACCCATCGAACTTACTCCCTCCCTGTCTCCAGCTGGGACCACCCAATTCCTCCCTCCCCTCAGCCTCAGCTGCCCCTCCAACCCTACAATTCCCCCACTGCCAGCTCCGGATCAGTGTCAGAATTTCCCCCTTCCCTGCTCCCCAATCCTCAGTCCCAGGAATCCCTGTCCTCTGCTGTCCCCTCCAGCCCCACCATCTCCCCCCAGTGGCCCAGGGGAGGCCTCTCTTCGTCCCATGTCTGGCTCTCTCCCCACACGGGGTCTCACTCATCACAATGCTCTTCACGAGGGCTGCTTTTCCTGCCCCTGCTTTTATGGGGGGGTTGGACAGAAAAAGCCCCAAACCACAGTGTCCTCCTGCAAGGCAGGGCTTGTAACTGGGACAATTTCTGTTGGGGGAGGAGACCCTGGCTTGTGTGGGACAAACACCCCCTCTTGGGAGTCCCAGATCACATGAGAGAAGTGCCCCCCATTAAGGGGTTATGGCTTCTCTGGGACAAGACCCCCCTGAAAGTGGTGGGGAGGGCAAAAGGGGCAGGACAGACTCAGTGTCAGCTCAGCCTGGAAATTTTGGTACCTCATCTCTGCCCTGGAGGTGCTGCTGGATGACCCTGATGGCAGCTTCGTCTGGGGACACGTCCTCCTCCTCCTCCTCTTCCTCATCCTCCACCTGGACACTGGGGGTCCCTGCACCAGGCAGAGGAGACAGGATGACTCTGCTGCTGCTGAGGGGAACAACGGGGTGCAGTGGAGAGAGAAGGGTCCTCTGTAAGGAACCCCATGGCAGAGAGGCCCCACCCTGCCCCTCCCAGAGATGCCCGCAGCCCCATCAGCCTCAGGGCCCCATGGCAGTCAGGCCACCCCCCAACATCATCAGGGGCCCGGGAGGCTGGAGCTCCCCCGACTCCGCCCAGAATACCCTGCGCAGGGTGTGGCTGTGCCACTCCCACTGGTGTCAGTGGGGCTCACGTGGCTGAGGCCAGACACCTTGGTGAACCAACGGACACAGGGTGTTACTAGCCTCCCCACCCCAGTCCTTCTCCTTTTCCCTTGGGTCTCCCCTCACCTGCACTGGGGGAGCCTTCAGCCTCAGGGCTCTCACACTCCTCTGAGGTGCTGCTGGCCCCTAGGGAGTAGGTGGAGCTGCTGGTGCCAGAGCAGAGGTGGCCAATCTCCTGCCCTGGACAGGCTGGGGGCCAGGCAGGGGGATGGCTCCTCCTGGGCCCTGGCGCTGCGCTCCTGGCTCCTCTGCTTCCTGGAGAGGAAGCCCCAGAGCCGCCTTGCCTGGCTCCCGCCCTGTCCTGGGTCCCTCCTGCACAGCTGCACCCTGGGCCACCTCCACGTTGGCCCAGAAGGTGCCTCAGGGCCTGCTCTGGGAGTTGGTGTCTTCCTCCTCCAGAACGCCAGGCACTTCCACTGCTTGGCCTGGCCACAAGCTGCTTCCCTGCCAGCGGGGACAGAGGGGCCGCTCTCCTCCTGGGGAAGTCAGCAGCTGCTTCCCACTAGCTCTGGAGCCACGTCTGCAGCCTACTTCCCCAGCATCTTCCTGAGCCTCTGACGGTCTGTGCTGCGTGTAACCATGGTGCTGTGGAGTGACCCCGTTAAGGGGGGCTCAGAGGCTGGAGGGGGGTGTTCTATCCTTTCCCCGGGGCCGACACTCACCGCTCCTAAGGCCAGAGCAACTGCAGGAGGATGCTGACCGCGGCCTTGGATGTCTCTCGTCTGGCCAGCAGGTGCAGGATGTCTCTCGTCCCATCACTCAGCCGCTCCCCCCCCCCCCCCCCCCCGGGGTGGGCTCAGTGTAAAGGAAAGAGCCGCGTGCAGATCCTGCACCTGCGGAGGCAAAGCAGGGGCTGAGACCCTACCCCCTCTGTGGGTGTCTGGCAGGCAAGGGCCAGGAGGAGCTGGGCAGGCTCAGAAACAAGTCAGCGGTCACATGGCCTAGCGGAGGCCATGGATAAACTCTCCTAGTGAGTGACTGAGCCGAGGGGGGTTTGGTACCTTGAAACCCCCACCCCTGATCCAGCTCCGTAGCACTAAGGGTCCCAATCCTGCTGCCCAGTGACACTCCCCCCCCAGGGGTGGCTCTAGCTTTTTTGCTGCCCCAAGCACGACAGGCAGGCTGCCTTCGGCGGCATGCCTGCGGGAGGTCCGCCGGTCCCACGGCTTCGGCGTACCTGCCGTCGAATTGCCACCGAATCCGCGGGACCGGTGGACATCCCGCAGGCAAGCCGCCGAAGGCTGCCTGACTGCCGCCCTCGCAGGAACCGGCAGGGCACCCCCATGGCTTGCCGCCCCAGGCATGTGCTTGGCGCGCTGGTGCCTGGAGCCGCCACTACCTCCCACCCGGATATCCCGCCTGTACTTCCGCTTGTGACAGCACGCCTGGGCTGCTTCAGCACCAGAGTGGGATCTAAGCATCCGGGATGCATTTCCATCCTCAACGTCAATCCGTGTCCACTGGGCAAAGAGTCAGTGGACACGGGGGACCCACTGCAGGCTCTGTTCCCCCAGCTGCGGGATGAGTCTGGAGATAGGGCACATTTCCCAGGGACTGAGCCGGGCAAGCCAGACTCCTGGGATCAAAGCCTGCAAACGATTACAGGGCCATGCCCAGCGGCCACACTGCAGACAGGGGATGGATGGGTCCCATTGATCAATGATGGTGAGAAGGGACGTCTCCCCTCCACATCCTCCCTCATGCCCCAGGAATTCTAGGCACGGGGCAAGATGGAGTTGCCCGAGATGTCCAATGCCCAGCCATTACTTGGCCCTGTAGCTCTGATTCTTTCTCTCTCAGCATCTGCCGGCTCCTCATCGAGGGAAGAAGGAGACAATAACCCCCTTTCCCATGTGTGTGTCTGTCTCTCCAGCCGCAGTCTCTTTTACTCACCATAGCAACATGGGCAGGGCTCTCTCTGCAGCTGGCATGCTTCTGCATCTTGCTCAGAACGGTCGCCACTGCCCGTCTTGGTATGCATGACGGCTGCACAAGAAACCAGCAGCGCTCAGGCAGAGCTCTCAGGGCTGGATTCTTCCCTCTCTCCGTCGAGCCAGGTCAGAGGTGCCAAAGAGCCAGACTCCGGCCCCAGCTGGGAACGCCCAGCTAGGGTGAGCTCTCAGCTGGCTCCTGGGCCAACTGCCCACCTATCACCCTGCTGTAGAAGGTGTGTTGGGACTGGGGTGGGATCAGAGGAGGTCCCAGATGGTCCCAGATGGCATCTGCCTGGTGAAGGGCAGATGCCAGGTCAGCCCGGTAGGTACCAACCCACTTCTACTCTGTGTCCCTCTGGTCAGGGATGGAATCAAGGCACCATGTTCTCTCTGCAGCCCTGGTCGCTAGGTAACGGCCGGGGCTGTGAGGGCTGAGAAGTGGTGACTGCTTCCACTCCATCTTACCTTTGCAAGGTGTGAAGAGCCAGTAGAGAGCCTGAGATGCCCAGTATCTGGTGGCCTCCTGAACATAGAAGGCCTGGCTTGTCAGCAGCCTGGCCATGTAGCCCTGCTCTGCCATGGGTTTTAGGTCCTAATGGGCCACCGAACAGAAAATCAGGGCATGGGTTGGGGCGAGCCCAGCTCTGTCTGTATCACCCCCCCCCCCCCTGTGAGTGCTGTGGGGGGCAGCAGGGTCTGTGCTGCTCACCTCGGTGATGGCTTTGAAGCGATAGAACATGAAGAGCTGGGCGCTGGCTCTCACATCTCGGCTCCTCTCCTGGGCCCGGGGAGAGCAGATCCACGGCTGCAAGTGCTGGGGGCAGGGAGAAAGCCGTGTGAGCGGCAGCAATGCCTGGGCGACCCCCAGAACCTGCTTCCCGCCCCAGCAGGGAGAGGACATGGAGCATTTAACCCCTTCTCCTCCACTTCTGGACACTGGAACTCAGCGCTCCTCTCCTGTCTGCGGAGCGTTGGGACAGGTCTGAGGGTCTTGGGCTCAGCGCTTTGAGGATTCTCCCCATTGATCCTGTGGGATCTCGGGGCTGTTTCCTTCAGGGGCACAGGGGCGCCAGCCCAAATTTAGGAGGCCAAAGTGACACCCCCTGGAGCAGGACTAGGATTGTCTTGCTGGCACCAGGGAGTAGGCGAAGCTGCTGGTGCTAGAGCAGCGGTGGCCAATCTCCTGCCCTGGACAGGCTGGGGGCCAGGCAGGGGGATGGCTTCTCCTGGGCCCTGGCGCTGGACTCCTGGCTCCTCTGCTTCCTGAAGAGGAAGCCCCAGAGCCGCCTTGCCCAGCTCCCGCCCTGCCCTGGGTCCCTCCTGCGCAGCTGCGCCCTGGGCCACCTCCACGTTGGCCCAGAAGGTGTCTTCCTCCTCCAGAACGCCAGGCACTTCCACCGCTTGGCCTGGCCACAAGCTGCTTCCCCGCCAGCGGGGACAGAGGGGCCGCTCTCCTCCTGGGGAAGTCAGCAGCTGCTTCTCACTGGCTCTGGAGCCACCTCCGTAGCCTTCTTCCCCAGCACCTGCCTGAGCCTCTCCATCCTGGAACTAAGTGGGGAGCAGCCATGAGTCTGGGGTCAAGGCAGCCTCTCACTAACGGGCCTGCCTGCTCCGCCCCCAACTCCCCTCCGCTGGGGAACAGTACTTCTATATCCTGGGAAATTTCCCAAAATCTGGGAATTTTTGAGTAAAATGTTTCAACTTGGGTAATTGGGAATTTTCTTTCAAAAACTAAATAATCCTGCGAAAATTTCATAAAAAGTAAAAGACTTTCCAAATCTCAAAAATCCTGGGAAGTTTTCATAAAAAGTAAAATATTTGCGCTTCTTTTAAATTTCCCTCAAAATGAGTTCTTTGATTGGTGAATATTTGTCACGTGATTTTCATAATTGGGCTGTGCTGCTCTTCTATTGGTGGTGCTTCAACGTACTATATCAGGACAGCACAAGTGAAGTGACAAGTGCACACATGCACTCACAACAAACCAACCTCAGCAACAGCTGGCTGGCGGGTAATGAGGAGATGGTTATCAAATTTATCTTCTAGGTAAGGTTTCTTCCAATAATTAAATATATTGCAATACTTACTGATTATGATTAGTTTCTTGATCTGTCATTAAATCTCTAAAATTTTGTATTTCATGCTTGCAGTTGCACAGAGAATGTGGACCAGAGCGTTTGGCTGTTCATAAATTTGTAACAGCACCTTTCTCAGGCAAATATTAAATATCTTTGCCTACTGTGTTAGGTTATAATATATAATATGTTCCCGTCTTTGATTTAAATATAAATTGAAATATATATTATACTAATTATCGCATTCCATTATTTCAGAGATCTCTTTCAATTTTTTATCTAATGTAAAAAATTAATAAAGAGACTGGTAAGGCTGGTGAGAAGAGGACTGCAGGAGTAGACAAAGATCCGTCCACGTCAAAACGAAAACAACGGGATAGCACCCCCGACAGAGTATTGAAGACTCAGGGTGAACTTCCACCAAAAGAGAAGCCATCTACTTTCAAAAAAGCCTTTCAAGTCTCGTGGCTTCAAGAAGGTAAATACAAAGACTGGCTGCAGAAAGCAGAAAACAATCGTTTTGTAGTTTATTGCAAATGTTGTGCTATAAAAATCCAGGCAGGTACTAGTGAGTTAGATAAGCACGCTAATGGTAAAAACCATAAACAAAAGGTTGAGACGGTATCTAATACAAAGAAAATTGATGATATGTTTAATAAACAAGATTGTGAAATTAAAAAAGCACAACAATTTGAAGAGCAAGTTAAAAATGCAGAGATTAGAATGGCCTGTTATTTTGCTGAACACAATGTCAGTATTCAGTCTGTAGAACACTTGACTGAAGTAGTTAAAAAATGTTTCCCTGATTCCAAAATTGCTGAGGCTGTAACATTAAAGAAAGATAAATGTACTGCTATAATTAGCAATGTTTTGGCGCAAACGGAGACCGAGGAACTTGTAGAAAAATTGAAAGTTAATGAATTTAGTGTATTTGTGGATGAATCTACTTCAGGGAATAAATATCTCGCAGTTGTTGTGCAGTATGTTAATCGATCCAATGGCAAAATTACCTCACAATTGTTAGAATTATTAGAACTCGATGCCAAAAATTGCACTGCAGAGGGGATTTACACTACTTTTAAAGAGTCTATGATGGAGAAAAATATTACTTTGAATAATATTTTAGGTGTAGCCTGTGATGGAGCCAGTGTAATGATAGGGCCAAAGAACTCATTTTTCTCTAAACTGAGAGAAGATGTTCCACACGTAGTTTTAGTCAGGTGCATTTGCCACACATCAGCTCTGATCTCTAGTTCTGCTGCAAGTGTTTTACCTAATTTTGTGGAGCAATTTATATCAGATATGACTAACTATCCTGCACATAGTGTAAAAAAGAAAGAAGAAATTCAAGAGATGGTGGAATATTTTCTAAAGATCAAATTAGGAATGTTAAAACCAAGTTTAACCAGATGGTTAGCTTTACACCCATGTGTTAATAGAGTTTTGATCTTATGGGACGCCCTATTTAACTATATTCAACTTGAATGTATCGATTGCTAAAGCCCTAAAGCAAAATATATTTATGATGTAATGTGCAATCCAGAACTTAGAGCTTATTTGTTCTTTTTGAAACCGGAATCTGTGAAACTTTTAAAGCTTATAGCAGCAAATTACTTAAAGCCAAATTTACTGAATGAAGAACTATTAAAAATTAATGTAGCACATCCCTCAAATTTTTTAAAAATTGAAGACATTTACACTGGCCCAGAATGCGAAAACTACTTAAAATCTATTGATCCAAACTTAGCTTTGACTGTCAGAAAGAATATCCTACACTATTACAGACTACCACTTGATTCTGTTATTTTCACAGAAGTTCAATTTGTAGATCCTGCAATATGCCTTAATGTTAATGTTGCCAAAGAGAAAAAAGATATCACTAAACTTCATGCCATATTTAAGGTTGATTTCAATGCTTCTCAGAGTGAACTCAGAGCCCTGCATTATCTCTTGAATTAAATCAAATTGCAATTTTAAAAAGCAAGCCAATTGATGAAATGTGGCAAGAGATTTCACAAATCAAAGATTATTCAGGTCAATTCATGTTTGCAAATATATCTGAACTGGCTAAAAAGGTTTTCACATTACCGCATTCAAATGCAGCATGTGAAAGATTTTTTTCCATGGTAACTGACATAAAAACCAAAAAAAGAAACTGTTTGACAAACAAAACACATTAAACACTCAATTCTAGTGGTGTAGTTATAAGGTCAGCTTTGAAAGCAAAGCAAGAGAAATGTTCTAATTTTGTAATTACTATTAAGCACTTGTATTTACATTGTAAATATTTGTACAGTAAAAATGACAGTGATAAAACTAGTAAAAATATTAATGATGGTAATGATGTTCCTAATGATGACTCAGACCATGAGTCAGAAAATGGATAAAACTCAGAGATTATAATAATAAGGAAAATTATATAAAAGAGTGTTATTTGTTCTTTCTGTTTGCTTTTTTCTTATTTTATAATCATATGTTTACTTTTTATTTTTTCAAAGTAACTTTGATATACAGTACACTGCAGGGCACATGCTGTACTTATTAATACTTTTGTTTTTAAAATAGTGAAATTTGTGTAAAATACATTGTTTTCTATAATTTCAATCCTACTCCTCATGTGTTAAATATTTTATTTACTGTATAAGTAACATAAGTTTAAAATTGAAAAACATGTCTATACGTATAAAAATTATAATAAATGTGAAATATCGCGAACGAATAAGAATAATTTGGATATAATATATATTATATAGTTATTAAAAACACACATATTACGTTCCTTTGAGATTTTGAAATAAAAAACTTTATCTGGGAATTTTTCAACAGATTTGGGAAATTTTTAGCGCTAGGTTGGGAAAAGTTGGCATCACGATATAGAAGCACTGCTGGGGCAGCACCCCCTCACTGCACGCCCCACCACGGGGCACAGGGACTGCAATCTACACACACTGGCAGCAGCTCACAGCACAGGCTGCTCCCAAAGTTCCCCCTCCCCACTCAGGCACTGTGACACCGGGAGAGTCTCATCCTTTCAGAGCAGTGGGGTTTTCAGGCTGTTTGGACAAGCAGCTCCCTCCTCCCCCCCAGACCACAGGCCCTCCCTGGCTAGAGAAAGAACAGAACCCGGGAAGGCATCTGAGCTTGCCCTGGGAACTCGTCCCCAGCTAAACTTCACAAGGTCCCAATCATATGAAGCATGAGTCCCCTTCAGTTCCCACTGATGGAGGTTGTGGGTGTCCAGCAGCTGGCAGGGTCTGATCCCCCAGAGACTCAGTCTGGGGAACAGTCTCCTACAAGGGAAGGGCTGGGAGCCCTATTGCTGGGCTATTTCCACCATGCTGGAGGTGGCTCTGGAGAACACCCTGCCCAGGCCCAGAGCGAAGGGCTGCAGGGGGATGTGTTAATAAATCTAGTCTCACTTGGAGGCGATTCCCCCCCCCCATTTCTGCCACTCCCCAAGCAGAACAGGGAAGCCTCTGAGGAAATGCTACATGCCACTCACTAGCTCTAGATGGCGCAGTGCTGGGTGGCAGAGGCTCAGCGTTGGTCTGGCCCTTGCCCTCTTCCTCGCTCTCCCGCACGAAGGGGGGCTGGAAAGGGAGCTGCACAATGCCCTGCCAGCAGGGCAGGGTGTAGAAACCGGGAGGCTGACAGTGGCTATGAAAACAAGACTATGTTTTATTGCTAAAGGAGGGATAAACTCAGGCAAGGAGCCGGGGTCCAGATCACTGACATACCGCGGGCAGGACACCTCCCGTCTCAAGGTCTCCTAGCACCTCACACACATTCCTGAAGCCTGACAAGCCAAGTCCTATAGGGGAGGGACTCCAACCCCACTGACAGAAAACTGTGGCCTGGGCAGTGACAGTGACAGAGCCAGGGATGGAGCACAGAAGGCCTGTGTCCAGTGTCCAGGGCCCTGCACTGATGACTAGAGGAACATTCCTTTCCAGAGATGGCAATTGCAAGCAGGACACTATTCCCAGTCTCCCTGGCTCTGAGAGGGAGTGTGCCCTGCTGGAGCTACTGAGGCAGGGGACTGGGAGTCAGGACTCCTGGCTTTCATTGGTGGTTTTCCTATTGACTTATAGGATAGGACCTTGGGCAAGCCATTTCCCCTCTCTGTGTTTCAGTCCCCAGCAGTAAAATGAGGATCTAATACTTACTCACTATTGTAAAGCGCTGTGAGATTTACCCAGGAAAAGCCGCTCTGTGAGTGCTATGCAGCACTGGGCCATCAATGGTCAGATCCAAATTCCTAGAGTTTAGTTCTGGACTTTCAGCCCAGTACAGAGTGAGGAGCCCAGCCCTAGACCTTGGATTGAGGATCAGCCCTTCCTGGGGTGGGAAATGAGCCAGGAGGCTTTTCCATCCCTAGCCAGGAGAATTAACAATAGAGGATTTTTAAAATATGAACTGGGCTTTTTAAATTAAACTCACCACAGGTTTTTTCATTCAAAATAAACCTGCTTAAAATTCAATTTGAATTTGACAATCTATGTTAAGGCCTAAATTTATTATAATCTCTTAAAATAATGTCAGGAGAATAGAAAAAATCCATATTAGGTAGTACATGTTTACTGCCAAGTTTTAAGGACAGTCAAACCAGAGTTAGTGGAAGTGCTAGATCAGCTTTAGACAGCAGTAGCCCTTCCTTTGAAAGTGCAGAAGGAATATTTTCTTCATTTCCGTTTATTCATCTAGTTCAATTCAATGACTTTGAATTTAAGAAACACATTGGGAGTTGACAAAGAAGGCAGACTTGTTTTCTTCCTTCAATCTAGGAATAAACACTAGATGTGAGAGGATGAGATCTACCAGTTCATATATCTGGAAGGATATGGTGACCAGAATGTATCAATTCAGTAACTACAAATAATATTTCCTTTTTTAAAGAAATCAGGTAGTTTTAAATGCAAAACATTTTTGATTAATGTTTTTCTTATGCTTCTCTTTCTGGCTCAGCCACAGCATTGCTGTGTAACCACCTCTTGCTCTTTACCTCTGTTTCACCACTTCTGTTCGGGATAGAGACACTTCTCTAACTCCTAGCAGTAGTGCGATTTGAGTCGGTCATAAGTGTTAGACACCTTTGAGCTCCAAAGGACAATGGGTGATTTATCAAGAATCCCTGGTGATTTCCTGCTTCTCCCCCATCCAGAGCCAATATCACATCTTTGGGTTTGGAAATTCTCAGCACCCCTCAATCGTCTACTGCCTTCAATTGTTCCTTAGATTTAGAGCCTTGGATGCTAGCAGGACTGGAATTTGTTACTGGGTTCCTGGCTGTTCCTAGTCAATGAGGGTCTCAGTCTGGCCTCCAAAGTTCAGAATCCCAGAAGTAAACTTCCAGGTGGATTGATTTACACCATTGATTTTAATCATGTTTTGCATTTGTACTTTTTAGTTATTTTCCTAATGATAGGTTGATTCTCATTAGTTGAGAATCATTAAAAATGTTGATTTGCAACTAAATATAGTATTTACACTAAATTTGCTGCTTTTTCTTTTGCTAACCATGACGGTAAAGTATATCTATGTACATTTATTTAAGCAGTTATATGGCTTAATTTACATTTCTTGTATCTAATCTTTACATTTTTATTATGTTACAAAATGGCAAATGATGCATTTATTTCCTAGATGATGGTGGATTTTTTACTTGTGATTTGTCTACGCACTGTTTCAATGGAAATTCAAATGCACTTAAAAATGCACGAAAACAGCATTTTCAATTTGTTTATTAATTGAATAAAACTACCTTCAATGTGCTGGATTCATTTAAAACTAAGTGATTTAAGGAAGTATCTGCAGTTAGTGAAATGAACTGATTGTATCTGGTCCTCGTGTCTGTCAGATTTAGAACTAATAGATCGGATCCCCTCACATCTAGTATTTATTTATAGACTGGAAGAGGAAAACAAGCTTTCCTTCTTTTTCCACTCCCAGTCAGTTTCTGAAGTTTGAATGAAATTGTTATTGAACTCAACTAGCTGAATCAACTGAAATGAAGAAAATATTCTTTCTGTGTCTGCAGAGGAGGCTGCTGCTGTCAAAAGCTGGTTTACCATTTCAGCAAACTCTGGTTCCAGCCAAAGACTGCCACGAGTTCAGTGGTTTGATTTCCATTAAAACTTGGCAGCAACATGGACTTCTTAATATTTATGATTTAATTTAAATGACTTTACTAAGCTATTGCAAGTTCAGGCATTAACATGGGTTGTCATAATTTCAAATTTAATCTCCAATAGTTGTTTTTTTTTTTTACAAAAAATAAACCTGTTTTTAATTTAAATAAAAATAATCCAATGTAACTTTTAAAAAATCCCTTTTTGGGTTTCTTGGTTTTGAAACAACCATTGATTTTTATTCACCTTGATTTTAGGAGAACTACTACCTTCATGAGAATCATAAACTGCTCATATTCCATTAAAGGAGAGAAGGCAGCAAAATTCATCATATCAATAATTTGTTATGAATTATTTATTCAGTCTTAAAAGAGACTAACTAGAAGGTTGGACACTTGTTTGTTTATGTAGACCGTTTCTACCTCTGAACCAGTAGCAATTGCACTGGATAATGCCGCAAAACCTAAATTTTATTGTCAAATCATCTAAGTCATTCCTCTTCTGCTCTTCTTGTTTTATAAGTTTCAGATCAACAAAATCTTCCCCCTGACAGTCACTGCCCATGTGACGCTGCAGGCAGAGTAGCCTGAGCAGTAACAGTGTGACACAAGAGGTAACTCAGCCACCCATCACACACTCACTCCAATAACCCTGACCTTAAATACTAACCCTATGGCCTGCTTTGGTCATCTTTCCTATTGAAACCTGCAGGATCATTTGCTGACACTTTTTAACCAATGGGGTTGAATTATGCAAATCACCTGCACAGAATTAGCATTGACTGGCTGAGTTAACTCTGATGTCACAATGTGCCTCTACCTGGAGCACCAACTAAATGGGCACAGTGTGGAAATCAAGCTTTCCTGGTGGTGGTGGTGGTGGTTTCCATTTGTCACTAAAATCAACAAGGTTCTTTCCACTGATGCCTAGAAATTCCCTGAAATTTTGGAATTAATTAGACATAGTCTTCAAAAATTATTGCATTACAGACAGACAAAGAAATGCCATTGAATTGAGTGTTATGCCTCACTGCACTCAGCCAACAATGACTTGAGTCTCCTCCCTTTTAACTCAGTAATAACCCCCAGCTCACCCAATCAGTGTGGAGACTCTCAGGGACTGGAGGCTGAGCATTCTCAACAGATGGCCAAAAGACAGCACTAGTCATGACAGGAGATCATTCTGGTGGAGATCTCTGTCAGCGCACTATTCCAGCCCCACCTCTTTGTCAGGGCTTCCTAAAATGACAGCTGGAGAACAGCCCCACCCGCCTCAGGAAGAAGAGCAGCAGAGAGAAATGGAACAAGAGAAGAGAAAAGAAAAGACAAGAGGAAGGGAAGAAAAGAGACGCAAAAATGGACAAATTCCAAATGCCTCAGTGATTCACAGATTTCGAGGCCAGAAAGATCCACTCTGACCATCTAGTCTGTATAACATGGGCCACAGAATTCCCCTCAAAATAATTCCTCTTTGAATTAGAGCACATCTTTTAGAAAAACAGCCAATCTTGATTTTAAAAATGCTAGTTGTGGAGGATCCATTACAACCCTGGGTTAATTGCTCCAAACCCTGACTGTTAAAAATGTTCGCCTTATTTCCAGTCTGAATTTGTCTAGCTTCAACTCGCAGCCATTGGATCTCGTTATATCTTTGTCTGCTCAAGCGAAGAGCCCATTAGCAAATATTGTTCCCTTATGCTCATCTGTTAACCTTCTCTTTGTTAAGCTAAATAGATTGAGCTCCTTGAACCTATCTTTATAAGGCATGTTTTCTAATCCTTTAATCATTCTTGTGGCTCTTCTCTGAACCCTCTCAAATTTATCAGCATCTGTCTCAAATTGTGGACACCAGAACTGGACACAATATTCCAGTAGTGGTCACACCAGTGCCCAGTACAGAGATACAGAACCTCTCTACTTTTACCTGTGATTCTGCTATGAATTGGTCTAAAGATCGCATTTCCCCTTTTGGCCAAAGTGTCTCAGTGGGAGCTCATAGTCAGCTGATTATCTACCATGACTCCAAGTCTTTTTCAGGGTCACTATTTCCCAGGATAGAATCCCCCTCTTGTACACATAGTCTATATTTTTTGTTCCTAAAGGGAAACTTTACATTTGGACATGCTCAAATGTATGTTATTTGCTTGTGCTCAGGTAACTAAGCAATCCAGGTGGCTCTGTATGAGTGACATGTCCTCTTCATTATTTACCACTCCCCCAATCTTTCTGTCATTGGCAGATTTTACAGTGATGGTTGTATATTTGCTTCCAAGTCACTGATCAAAATGTTAGATAGTGTACATCCAAGAACCGATCCCTGCAGGACCCTACTAGAAAGACACCCACTTGATAATGATTCCTTATTTACAATTATGTTTTGAGACTTATTAGGTAGCCAGTTACTAAGGGGCGGAGTCCTAGGTGGGACATTTTTCTGCCAACTTACCTTGTGTTTTACGAGCCTAGAGCTCGGCTGGCAACATATGGATCAGACTGAACAGGTTCCAACCCTCATGGAGAATCTTACCTTCTACACAGGGAATGTCTGCTCTCTACAAAATCAACATAGAAAGGAGAACACTTCCAAATAAGCTCCTCCTTAGCACTCAGGTGTGTGACCACAAATCCTCTCTTAGTCCTCTAGGAGAGACCGCGAGAAGGAGGCTTACTGCAGCAAGGCTACAGGGGTCTCCGAGGTTCCCCTACCCTGCATCCCTGTCCTGCCTGGCTGAAGTTAAGGCTGCTGTGTGAGGTCACAGCCTGCTCACCACCTTTGCCCAATAGGCTAAGTTCCTGCCAAAGGCCCTTGTGAAGTCACCGCCACACCCACCTCTGCCTTGCAGGGCTGATGTCTGCCCTGGGTCAGCCCAGTTGTATGTTTGAGCTGCTCTCCAGATCACCCCACATTATCATTATTGATTCTGGGGAGCAAGCAGGTTACCCAGAGTCTGTTCCTCACCCCACACTGAGTTTTTCATGGATTCTGTAGGCCATTAGATCTCCTAATTAAGCCTCTATTTCACAAACCATGAAATTTCACACCCTTACCCCCATATTAAGCCCAATAGCTTGTGTTTCACTAAAACACACCTTCCAGAAAGACAGCCAGGTGTGATGTGAGGCCATCAGGAAACAGAGAATACCCCTCTTCCCTTTGTAATTTGTTCCACTGGTTAATCTCCCTCACTTCTAAATTAGGACTGGGTATTTGCTGTATTCAAATGTGTTTTTTTTGAATGGGCTGCCTTGTCTTCATCATTATTTACCATGACACCAATCTTTGTGCCACCTGCAGATGTTACCAGCTGTGATGTGATATTGACTTCCAGATCGTTGGTGTAAATGCTGAAGACAGTTAGTGGCTGAGAGCCTGTTCACCCCCCAGGCACCACGCATCCACTCCCCCCTGTAGAACAGGAAAAGGGCATCCAGCCCTGCTCTCATATGGGGTCAAAAACATGATTAGCAGCAGGATTACCTGCTCCACCTCAGCCCCACATGCTAAGGATTTTCAGAAGATACCGCTAATCTCGGATAAACAAAGCAGCTAAGATGAGGTCAGCATGGGTGGATTTACTGAGCAGACAGGTTCTAAGAGAAGAGGAAATTTCTCCCCTGCTCTAGTGAGATTCCCATAGAAATGGTGATGGTGGGAGTGAGGGTAATGCAAGCCTTCAGCCCCTTGAATGGCAGGAAATCAGAACTCTGGGAGTTAAGGGGTGTCTCTGTTGTGCCAAATGGAGCACAGCTGAAGAGCAGAAAGGGCACTGGTATAATTGTATGAAAGACAATGACCTCTACCTGTGAAGGTAGCTGAAGCTTCTTGCAGGCAATAGAGTCCAGGATCCTTACACACGTCCTTTGGGGATGCTTTTCCTAGGAATAAAATCAACACAGCACAATGAGAACAACGTTTCAGTCCCAGGGCTGGGATCTGGGGATAAGGGATGCTCTCAGCCAGGCTATGTACCAGGAACCTGATCTTTGTCCCAAATGCGACAATCACCCAGATGAGAGAGTGGTTCCTATCTCCGTGAGGAGTGTGTGGTTTTCCATCTAAGCATCACTGAGAGCCAGCTCTTCCCGGTTTGACAGGATGAGGTCATTACTCCCCAAGCTGGGCCAGCTGCAGACTACATTGATGTAGGAGGCAGAGACAGATCCCAGAGCCTGGAAGACAGAGAGGGGAGGAAGCCCCTGCTCATTTCCCATTCAGAGACCCCATTGAAGAAGGGATAAGAAGGGAGGGGAGAATGAAGGGCAGGAAGTGAAGCTACCTCTGTGGGGAAGGCACTAGAGTAGAATCCAGTCCAGTTCCCAGATCCACCCCATGTTTGTACATGTGACCTTGGAGAGGTCACTTTATTGCCTTCATTCCCTATCTGTAAAATGGGGGTAGTAGTGTCCTCCCCTCCCCAGGAGGTGAGGGGAGGACAGTCCGATTATCTGCATGGGGTTTGGACACTCTGGGCATGGATTGTGCCAGAGTGAGCGAAGGGACCCAGAGCTTGTTCCACTACAGCCAGGGGAGGAGGATGGGATCAGGAGGTCAAGGAAGGGGGATGGGGCAGGAACTGCTGCCACACACGGAGCTTAGGAATTCGGTCAGTGCCAAGGGCTCGGTACCTCCCCTCAGCAAATAGTTTCCCTACTGAAAAGACTGGCCCCTCCTGTCATTGGCAGTCTGCATACTATTTGAAGTCTTTCCTAGTGTCCTCTAGGTGCCCCCTTAGTTCTTCTTGAATGTAGTGGATTCATTGAACCAGGTCGCTAGCCAGGAAGTTCGGAGAGGCCACTGGTAGTGTAGGATGAAATCAGGGGGAAATCTATATTCAGCACACACCAAAAAAAGGTGTCGTTGGCATTGTGGTTTGCAAATTTGGAGCTGATCTGTCCTCTCAGCTGAAGGTACGTGGTCACAGGGGGATGAAGCGTGCCGTCTTCATCAGTCGATTTATGATAGTCTGTTGCACAGTGTGGCCATTTGATTCAGAGAAGTCTGCAATGAAATCCATTTGCACTGGCTGCCCATGGCTGGGGCAAAGACATGAGGTGCCAAGGTATTTGGTGTGTGGTGCCTTGGTGCGAGCACATAAGTCTCGTGAGTCAACATATGTCTGAATTTCAACCCACATCTGGCACCACCAAACGAAGCAGGAGGTTAGGCAGGAGGTTTTGAGGCACCCAAAGTGCCCTGCCAGGGAGTTGTCCTTGTTCGGATGTAGTACCTTCAACCGGGGACATCCTGGCAGAACATACAGGCAGCCCTCAGTAAATATTATCGCGTCCACGTGGAATGTTGTTTCTCATTCTCAGCTCCTGATTGTCTGGAGGGGTCCCCCATTCCCCGGCCACGGGTCATCCCAGGAAACTGATTAAATTAGCATGATTAGAGCTTGAGGTCTGGTAGTGTTAAGCACATTGTAGGGCTTGAGGAGAAAGGGCTGTTCCTCACTAGCTTTCTCCATTCTTGGTTATATTCTGCATTAGGGAACGGGGCATCGGCCTGGCCATTCTCAGTTTCCGGTCCATAGTTAAGTAATCTTGAAATTGAAGCAGGAGAAGAATAAAGTCTAGCTGAATTGTCCCTGATTCAGTGCTTTGGCTTTTCACAGATACTGGAGGCTTTTGTGATCAGTCCAAACTTGTGCTGGGTAGCGAGTCCCCTTCAGCTACTGACATAAGTCTTCAAATGAGGATTTAATCAGAACCCACTAATTATCAAGGATATCCTAGATTTGGTCTGTGGGGTGAGCCTCCAGAAGTGGTATGCACAGGGGTGCAGCAGGTGCTGGGGGCCAGGCCTGAGCGAGCATGGCCCTAATTGTCATATTAGATGTGTCAATTTCCATGATGAATGCTTCAATTGGATTGGGGTGTGCCAGAATAGGTGCAGCAGTGAAGGCAATTTTGAGCTGTTGAGGGCGACCAAACAAATTTGACAGTCTTGTGGAGGAGAGCTATCATGGGGCTTATTCGCTCTGAGAACCCTGGCCCAAAGCAGCAGTAAAACTGGGGAAACTTAGGAAGCGCTGCTCTTCTTGAGTACTTCAGGTTCCTCCTAGTAGTGAATGGCTTCCACCTTATTTGGATCATTCTTAACTCCTTCTGGGGAGAGGATGTACCCCAAAATCTCCATGGAGAGTTGGCTAGAGGTACACTTTTCCAATTTTGTATAGAGACCATTCTGCCGCAACCTCTTTGGGTTCTGATGTGGGGCGTGTGCTGCTCTGGGTTCTCCAATGAGAAAAGTATGTCATCTAAATAGATGACAATGTAGTGATCCAGAATGTCCCCAAATACATCACTGATGAAGTGTTGCAAGGTCACAGGACCCTTAGTCAGTGCAAATGGCATTACGAGACAGTTAAAGTGTCCATAATGCGTTTTGAAATCTGTCTTCCATTTGTCCCCCAACCAAATGAATGTTAGATTGTAAATCCTTGGAGGTCGGTGGTATGCACAGGGGTGCAGCAGGTGCTGGGGGCCCGTGCAGGTTTCATGTGATCCAACAATTCTGGGATTAAGAATAGGGGGTATTGGTTCCAAACTCTCACTTTGTTCAGGGGCTGGTAATGTACACAGAGCCATAGAGTCCCACCTTTCTTATTCCCAAAGGGCCAGGGCACCTGTGGGAAATGCTTAGTAGCGAATAAACCCTTTGGATCGGTTTTCATGGCTGTACACAGGAGAGCCACTAGTTCTGGTTCGGACATTGTGTAAATATGGCCAAAGGCAACTTTCGGCCAAGGCTGTAGGTGAATAGGGCAGTCATAGTCTCGGTGCAGAGGTCTACTGGTTAGAGCGTAGGTCACAGCTAGGTGTAGGATTGCGCCTAGGCTAAGAGTGGTGCTAGAATCAAGGTCCAGGGACGCGACAGGGTCAAAACCGAGATCAGAGTCCAAGACAAACCAGAATCAGAGCCAGAGTCCAGATACAGGCGGACGTTCGAAGCTGGGTAGACAGAGTCCGAGGACTTGGGCAGGCGTAGGAGGAGGAGGCAAGGTTGTAGCGGGTCGGGGGTGGGGCTGGAGTGAGGCTAGAGCAGGGCAAAGACAATATGAACCAGACTTGGTAGCTAACCTCAAGAACCGAGAGTTACACCTAGGTCAGCAGTCAGAGACTGGTCTGAGTGTCAAGCCAGAGTCAACAGCTGGGAACCAGAGGGCAGGGCGGTACACGCAGGCAGGAACCAGGAACAAGGTGGGCACTGTCTCCGCATCAGGGCAGGGGTCTGCCTTGTTGCCAAGATGACTTGCGGGTACTCCCAGGCACTGCTCACCTGGAGCCCAAAAGACCTGGGTTCAAGTCCCACGAATCCTTACCTGGGGGACTTTCTTCCTAGGAATAAAAGAAGGACAGAATATGATAAAGATGTCTCTGTCCCTGGGCTGGGATCCAGGCCATGGGGAGCTCCCACCAAAGCTAGCTGCCAGGACCTCCTCACCATCCCTAGCTCCTGTTCATTTCACATGCAGAGACTCCCTAGCAGGAGGGGAGAATAAAGGGCAGAAAGTGAAGCTGCCCCTGACGGGACAGGCAGTAGCCTGGGACCCAGTCCAGTTCCCAGATCTATACCCAGGATTGTGAGACCAGGACCATAACCCTTCCCCTGTGTCTTAGTCCCCACCTGTCAGATAGGGAGGATCCTTCCCTGCCCTAGGGTACTTGGGGGGAGTTTCATTCCTAGCTGGGAAGGGTTCGGATACCTTGTGGGTGGAATGGGCAGGTAGGGGGTGGGCCGGACATTCACTAGCCCATGGGTGACACGGGCCTTGGGAACATCTGAGCAGTGAACACAGGGAGAGGTTCCACATCAGGCCACCACTCCCAGATTGCAGTGGTTATTGATGATAAATCCTGGTTCTACAGATGTTCTCATGTGTTGTTGTCCTGGGCTGGGCCAGCCCCATGGCCCTGTCAGCCTGATGCTTCCTAAACTGGCCTCTGGGCATGGGCAGGGGGTTCGGGGTGGGCGTGGGGTGAGAGGGAGGCGGCATTCTAGGTCTGGGTCCCTGAGGGCAGATTTCTTCTGTACCCCGTTGGCATGGGGGAGGGACTGAGGGGCCCTGCCACAGCAGCCCTGGGTCAGTGAGTGCTGCAGATGTGGCACTCGGCAATTCCCCCTGCTCTAATGCGGAGTTTTCAGAGCTCCACTGGGGGACATGGGCCCTGGCCCTAACATGCAGGCTCTTCTGCATCAGGCTGGGCATGGAGAGCTTGGCCTGGGAGCAGGGGTGATGGCAGAGAGGCCAAGGTCAAGAAAAAGGAGGGTGGGAAGAACTTAATGCCCCAGACAAAGGAGATTCAGGAAGGCCCCACCCCACGCAGAAGGGAGAGGGTTTCTCTCAGCTCTCTCTCCACACCCACTAGCCCCTCTTCCCCATGAGACAGAGAAGTACCTGCATCAGGGAGTGTGAGCTGCTGGACGTGCGAGGGGGGGGCTCTTAAAGGTGTCCCATGGGGCAAAGCCCCTGCAGTGCCATGGGCACCGGGTGCAAGCACCGGATGTGAAATAGGTGGGCCATCACTTTATCTGTAATATCCTCCTCCTGCAAGGGAAAAACGATTAGTCAGAAACTCGGGCACGCCCAGGAACAAGGGATATTAACAGCACCTGGAACGTGCAAAATTTCCACCCAGCCCCTCCCCAAGTCTGAGGGACGGATTCCCCCGTCCAACATCCAAGATGAAGTCTTGTCTCCTCTCTAGTGACCTCCCACCCCACTCCCACCATTGCAGAGTGACCTCCTCCCACATTCCTCTCAGTCCCGTGAGAGCTGTTCTACTTCCAAACCCATCCGAAGAAGCAGCTCAGTTCCCCAGAATCCGGTCCTTATGGTGAAACCGTGGTGTTACCAGATTTGCCCATTACTTTGGGGTATGCTCATTTATTCGGGTTACTCTTCTGGGGGAGGGGATTCTGTAATTCTATTAATGTACTGCTTGTGTCACTTGTGTTTTCATGTGGAGCTCTACTTCTCCCTTCTGCAAGTCCCCTCCCAATGGATCTATCCTGCAGGACCTAGGTTCCCTAGGGCTGGATTTCTCCAGCCCCAGAACCGGATGAACACACCCACACCCACACATACATTAACAGAGCAAGTGTGAGTGGACCAGGTCAATCAGCATTGTCAAGCTGACCCCTTATATGTCTCTGGACTCACTGGGCTGGATGAAGCAGCACTTTTAAGCTGCCTCTCCTTATATGCCTCTGGGCTCCATGCCTGGGTCAAGCAGCACTTTCGAGCTGTTACCCTTATGCGTCCGAGATTCAGCACGTCCCTATCCCAACTCTCACATCACAATTGTACTGGCAGTAACCTACTTGATGAGCAAACCCCACAGTATTTTGGGCGCTGCAGGGATCTTTAGCTTAGGTAAAAGAAGCATTGCTGTAGAGTGAATGGGGGAAGCTAAAAACACAAAAGAGTAAAGTTCAGCAAGAGAGAGAGAAGCAACCAAGTTAACCATAAAAGTTATTTATTGAATACTAGTGATAACTACACAAGGAGGGCTAAACCAACATAACATACATTATTAAAGGTTAATACCTAAGGTAGAAAGGCAAACAGAGAGAGAGAGAGAAAGAAGGGGATCTCTCACCCACTCCATGAGGCTTGAACTGGTCGGGGTTCCCAGGTGATGGTGGTAACTCAGGCTCCTGAGTGCTGGAGACAGGCAGAGCCCCCAGCACGATCAGTCAGGAGAAGATGGAGTCCCAGTGGAACTGATGCATAGTTTGGATCTAAGCATCAGAACCCTGACTAGAGCGTGAGTAGGGATTTTTGTAGAGAAAATACAATGGTTCAAGGGAGAACACTAGATTTGTTTATAGGTAAGCTGATGACTCAAGGGTTTTCTTTAGGCTAGACAATAGGAGCTGATCACTCTTGACTATGGGTGGTGTTTTCTTCCAGGGAGCTCACAATGCAACTAGGCTGCTTCAGTATTTTGGATATCAATTAAGGATTCCTTACTAGAATTGGTCTGATAACTGCTGAGCTGGGTGTGGGCAGGCGTAGGTTCATTAGCATCTGGAGCAGAGATTCCCATGATGCAATGCTTCCCTGCTTTTTCTGGTCCCAGAGTTCAGTGCGGTCTCTGTTCTTCATTCTGTATGCAAATTGAGATGTCTCCCTGTCCCATCTTTCATGCAGATGAGGCTAGGGGAGTTGTCTCTGCTCTCCATTCTGTATGCTAATGGAGATGTCTTAATCTTGTCACCCTTGTCAGGAGGGGTCTAGGTGTGTCTTTCAACACCCTTCACTGCTCTCTGCAAGTTTTTTCCTTTGATGGGTTTTGGTTTAAGCAGAGGCTGGTGGAGGGGGGAGGGTCTTTCATGAGTCAGGCTGGATACTGCACCCTGGTTCCCCAATAACACAGAGCTGATTGGTATCAGTGGACGGTAGCTCCGGTGAACAGGCCACATGGGCAGCCTTGCTGACTGAATCCTCTAGACATGAAACATCCTCTGGACATGAAACATCAGGGCCAGCACCAGCCAGCAAAAACAGAAACGGAGGTGCCAAGGAGCGCAGTGACCTGGCTGAAGTCACATACCCAGTCAGTGGCAGGGCTGCAATAGGGCCCATTCCCCTGATCTCACCACTGGACCGACCCAGGTGCCCATTATACAACTCCCCGCTCCGCCCCCCCCCCCCCCCCCCCCAGTGATCCTCTCTCTAAGGTCACTGTAACATTACCAAAGTGAAATCAACCACCCAGTCAGGAAAGAGTGAATGTTCCTACCTCCTCGGCCGGAGGATGCGAACAGCCACATTTGGGGGTGACCTAGGAGGGGGAGGATCTCACTTCCCAGAGAGGAGGCCAAAGTTCACTGCAGATTCAGCCAGCATAATCCCCCCCACCCAATCCAGCTGGGCCCCCCGATTCCTCCCACCCATGGAACTTACTCCCTCCCTCTCTCCAGCTGGGACCACCCAATTCCTCCCTCCCCGCAACCTCAGCTGCCCCTCCAACCCTACAATTCCCCCACTGCCAGCTCCGAATCAGTGTCAGAATTTCCCCCTTCCCTGCTCCCCAATCCTCAGCCCCAGGAATCCCTGTCCTCTGCTGTCCCCTCCAGCCCCACCATCTCCCCCCAGTAGCCCAGGGGAGGCCTCTCTTCGTCCCATGTCTCGCTCCCTCCCCCCACGGGGTCCCACTCACCACAATGTTCTTCACAAAGGCGGCTTTTCCTGCCCCTACTTTTGTGTGGAGAAGCACAGAGTGGGGATAGCGTGCAGGAAGCGAAGCTGCTTCGCCCTGTCCTGCACCCACTAGGAGTGGCATTGGGGAAGAGAGAGAGTCTGTTAGGTAGGGACCTCCCCACCCCACCCAAACTGGCTCCAGGGCCCAGGTCCTCCATGGGATTGGACAGAAAAAGCCCAAACCCACAGTGTCCTCCTGCAAGGCAGGGCTTGTAACTGGGACAATCTCTATGGGGGGAGGAGACCCTGGCCTGTGTGGGACAAACAACCCCTCTTGGGGGTCCCAGATCACATGAGAGAAGTGCCCCCCATTAAGGGGTTATGTCTTCTCTGGGACAAGACCCCCCTGAAAGTGGAGGGGAGGGCAAAAGGGGCAGGACAGACTCAGTGTCAGCTCAGCTTGGAAATTTTTGTACCTCATCTCTGCCCTGGATGACCCTGATGGCAGTTTCCTCCGGGGACACGTCCTCCTCCTCCTCGTTCTCCAGCTGGACACTGGGGGTCCCTGCACCAGGCAGAGGATACAGGATGACTCTGCAGCTGCTGAGGGGAACAACGGGGTGCAGTGGAGAGAGAAAGGTCCTCTGTAAGGAACCCCATGGCAGAGAGGGCCCCACCCTGCCCCTCCCAGAGATGCCCGCAGCCCCATCAGCCTCAGAGCCCCATGGCAGTCAGGCCAGTCCCCAACATCATCAGGGCCCCGGGAGGCTGGAGATCCCCCGACTCCGCCCAGAATGCCCTGCCCTGGGTGTGGCTGTGCCACTCCCACTGGTGTCAGTGGGGCTCACATGACTGAGGCCAGACACCTTGGCGAACCAACGGACACAGGCTGTTACTAGCCTCCCCACCCCAGTCCTTCTCCCTTTCCCTTGGGTCTCCCCTCACCTGCACTGGGGGAGCCTTCAGCCTCAGGGCTCTCACGCTCCTCTGAGGTGCTGCTGGCCCCTCGGGAGTAGGTGGAGCTGCTGGTGCCAGAGCAGAGGTGGCCAGTCTGCTGCCCTGGACAGGCTGGGGGCCAGGCCGGGGGATGGCTCCTCCTGGGCCCTGTCACTGCGCTCCTGGCTCCTCTGCTTCCTGGAGAGGAAGCCCCAGAGCCGCCTTGCCCGGCTCCCGCCCTGTCCTGTCAGTGGTCACATGGCCTGGCGGAAGCCATGGATAAACTCTCCTAGCGAGTGACTGAACTGAGGGGAGTTTGGTACCTTGAAGCCCCCACCCCCGATCTATCTCTATAGCACTAAATTCCCAATCCCGCTGCCCAGTGACACACCCCGGATATCCTGACTGTACCTCCCCTTGTGACAGCACACCTGGGCTGCTTCAGCACCAGAGTGGGATCTAAGCATCCGGGATACATTTCCATCCTCTACGTCAATCCGTGTCCACTGGACAAAGAGTCAGTGGACACGGGGGACCCCACTGCGGGCTCTGTTCCCCCAGCTGGGGGATGAGTCTGGAGATAGGGCACATTTCCCAGGGAGTGAGCCGAGGAAGCCAGACTCCTGGGATCAAAGCCTGCAAACGATTACAGGGCCGTGCCCAGCGGCCACCCTGCAGACAGGGGATGGATGGTTCCCATTGATCAATGATGGTGAGAAGGGACGGCTCCCTTCCACATCCTCCCTCGTGCCCCAGGAATTCTAGGCACGGGGCAAGATGGAGCTGCCCGAGATGTCCAATGCTCAGCCATTACTTGGCCCTGTAGCTCTGCTTCTCTCTCTCTCAGCACCGCCTCCATGACGCCCGCCAGCTGGTCAGCACACTCCCCCTTCTCCAGCAGCCCCACCAGCAGGGTGAAGCTGAAGGGAATGAGGTCACGTGAGGGCAGGTGCTTCGCGATGAGCTGCAGGGAAAGGTACAGGCCGAGTGTAAGCAGTGAACCCTGGCCCGGGGAGGTGGGTTTGCTCTTCGGGGAACAGGGACAGAGGCACTGGCAGCCTGTGCCCACGGCTATGTGAGTGGCTATTGGAGCCCATACCCAGGAATTTCCATCTGTCGACTCCTCATCAAGGGAAGGAGACAATAACCCCCTTTCCCATGGGCGTGTCTGTCTCTCCAGCCACAGTCTCTTTTACTCACCATAGCAACATGGGCAGGGCTCTCTCTGCAGCTGGCATCCTTCAGCGTCTTGCTCAGCACGGTCGCCACCGCCCCTGTCTTGGTGTGCACGACGGCTGCACAAGAAATCAGCAGCGCTCAGGCAGATTTCTCCTCCCCGTCCAGCCAGGTCAGAGGTGCCAAAGAGCCAGACTCCGTCCGCCTCTGGGAACGCCCAGCTAGGGTGAGCTTTCAGCTGACTCATGGGCCAACTGCCCACCTATCACCCTGCTGTAGAAGGTGTGTTGGGACTGGGGTGGGATCAGGGGAGGTCCCAGATGGTCCCAGGCACGTGGTGAAGGGCAGATGCCAGGTCAGCCCGGTAGGTACCAACCCACTTCTACTCTGTGTCCCTCTGGTCAGGGATGGGATGAAGGCGCCATGTTCTCTCTGCAGCCCTGCTCGCTAGGTAACGGCCGGGGCTGTGAGGGCTGAGAAGTGGTGACTGCTTCCGCTCCATCTTACCTTTGCAAGGCGTGAAGAGCCAGTAGAGAGCCTGAGATACCCAGTATCTGGTGGCCTCCTGAACATCGAAGGCCTGGCTTGTCAGCAGCCCGGCCATGTAGCCCTGCTCTGCCATGGGTTTCAGGTTCTAATGGGCCACCGAACAGAAAATCAGGGCATGGGTTGGGGCGAGCCCAGCTCTGTCTGTATCACCCCCCGCCCGTCAGTGCTGTGGGGGGCAGCAGGGTCTGTGCTGCTCACCTCAGTGATGGCTTTGAAGCGATAGAACATGAAGAGCCGGGCACTGGCTCTCACAGCTCGGCTCCTCTCCTGGGCCCGGGGAGAGCAGATCCACGGCTGCAAGTGCTGGGGGCAGAGAGAAAGCCGTGTGAGCGGCAGCAATGCCGGGACGACCCCCAGAACTTGCTTCCTGCCCCAGCAGGGAGAGGACATGGAGCATTTAACCCCTTCTCCTCCGCTTCCAGATACTGGAACTCAGCGCTCCTCTCCTGTCTGGGGCGCGTTGGGACAGGTCTGAGGGTCTTGGGCTCAGCGCTTTGAGGATTCTCCCCATTGATCCTGTGGGGTCTCAGGGCTGTTTCCTTCAGGGGCACAGGGGCGCCAGCCCAAATTTAGGAGGCCAAAGTGACACTCCCTGGAGCAGGACTAGGATTGTCTTGCTGGCCCCTAGGGAGTAGGCGGAGCTGCTGGTGCCAGAGCAGAGGTGACCAATCTCCTGCCCTGGACTGGCTGGGGGCCAGGAAGGGGGATGTCTCCTCCTGGGCCCTGGCGCTGGGCTCCTGGCTCCTCTGCTTCCTGGAGAGGAAGCCCCAGAGCCGCCTTGCCTACATGACCCTGCTGGCAGGTTACCCCCATGGATAACCCAGTGCATCTGCCCACGCTTGCAGTTCCAGCAGTGATTTTCCTCTCTCATTGCCGCAGCATCGGCTGAGGGGCTGCAGGACTTGGATTATCTACTGCAGACAGGTACAAATGACCCCAGTGAGGCCCAGTGCTAAGCACTGCTAATTTCACAAGAGGCCATAACACATCAAAAGACAAGGCTTCGCTGTGGGTCACTTACTGTTGGATCGGACTATCCGGTCCAGAATGAAGAGACTGGCACAGGTCTCCTCTTCCTCATCCTTGTTCAGCCTCCTCAACAGGAACACAAGCAGCTTCACCAGGAACAAGCGAGCTGCAGGAAGAGGAGTGAATCATAATGGGATGAATCATAAAGGGGAAGGGAATAGAGTTCTATGCATGGGTTCTGAAATTCCGCAGGCTGTGATCTCCTTCTCCGGGAAAGGTGAATGGCTTTCTTACCCAGATGGACCAGAGAGTCCAGGGCCTCTCTCCGCTCCTCCAGGTGCTCTCTGGGGAGATGACACACCTAAGGGAAGGAAGCAACACCAGCAAAGGTAAATTAGATCGAGTGTCTCTCAGGCCAAGCCTTCGGATGGCAGAGTGAAGGGGTGAGGGTGGAGAGACAGATTCTAATTCCCATCTAAAGAACAGGCCAGCAAGCTGGATCAATCTATGAGTGATGCTGAGGCTTCGGGGGCCGCGGCTCATGTAGAAGCAGAGTTTGACGGGTCAGGAACTGAAGATGTGGAGCGCTGGAACAAGGTGCAGGATGCTGATGTTCCCAGTCAAAGGGGTTGGGGTGGGTGGAAGAAAAGAAACCAAAGGAGAGTTCTCCAGGATCCATCCCCCAATGGGAACAGGATGAGGCAGGGACAGCTCTTCCCACGCCTACCCAGTTTAAGCCAAAAGGCCCCGGCATTTTGCCTGAGTGATCCCAGCATCTCTTACCATGGAGTGGAGTGCTGGGAAGAGGGTGCCAATGTCCTTCCTCAAGGCAGCCTCATCCATGTCCCTCAAGCAAGCAAGGCTCTGGGCAAGAGAAGAGACGCAGGACATGGCGATGACGTATCAGGCAGACAAGCCCCAATGTGTAGAGTCTCCATCAGCAGCTGGGTTACCACAACCCAGACTTGGAAGGAATAAAGTTATGGCCCTTGTGGAGAGCAGCTTCCAGCTGGTGCCGGACTCTCCCTTCTCTGGGAGGGGCATTTGACCCCTTTGTTTGCACTAGCCTAGTATCACTTATGGTTGGTTCAACAGGATAGTTGTACCTGGTGCCAGCTGGGGTGACGTGTGTGTGCTGAGAGGATGGCAGGGATGGTGGGGCCCAGTTTGGATGAGCAGGACCTGCCCTGATTACTTATCACTACTGATGTCATGGCAGCGCCCAGAGGCTTCAGTCAGGATCAGGCCCTGTTGCACTGGATGCAGCACAACGCAGACAGAGACAATCTCTGTCCTGAAGGGCTGACAGTCTAGAGACCCACACAGACAGGTCAGGGATGGGGAGACAGCATCCAAGGGCTCCTCCCTGCTCCCATGCTGGGGTGAGGAAACCACGCGGGAGCTTGGAAGGGAGAGCTTAATGTCCCTTCATGCGGCCTTACCAGGGGCTAAGGATCAGGCCCATTGTCTCTGCCTGCTCACCTCCTACAACAGTCACTTCCAGAGTGTACCAGGGATGTATACTCCTGCTTTCTGGCCTTGGGCCAGCCACTTTCCCTCCCAGAGCTTTGCTCTCCACAGGTATAGCTGGGCTAACAGCTAACCCTGCCCTGGGCCCAGGGAGAGGTGAGTGCGCGGGACACTCTGGGGAGAGGTGAAGCTCAGGACGATGCTTATTAGTTCTCTCCCTGGTTCCCTAATGCAGCCCATTGCTGACCAGCCAGCAAAGAAGAAAGAAAGCAGAGCCAGGTGCTGGGAATGGAGTCGCCTCTCTCCTCCCGTCTGCATCACCTGCCCTGGCAAGGGGGGGCAGAGCATGTTCTCTAGGGCCAGAGAATGGCAGTGAATCTGGGAGCAAGCAGATGGGGAAAGGGGGTCAGAGCTTTAGAGGGTCAGTGTGTCGTGGGGAAGGCAGTGGGGGGCGGGAGTCCAGGCTGAGTTGGTGATGGAGGGAACCTTGTACCATCTGTGCCATGGGCACTTCCCCAGTGTGCTGTGGATTTCCCGCTCTCTTCTCACTCACTCTGCTCTTCCTTGGCCTTTCCTCGTCGTCGCTGATTGGGGCGAGCTGTCCCCTGGGTGTTGAAGAGGCCTTTCGCTTGGTTCCGAAAATGAACAGAAGGAAACCAAGTTTGCTCTTAAGCAAAGCAATCAGTCATGGGATTAGAGGGAAGGTCCTCTCATGGACTGTAGCTGGTTAAAAGACAGGAAACAAAGGGTAAGAATATATTTTCAGTTTTCACAATGAGGTAAATAGTGGGGTCCCCAAAGATCTGTACTGGGGCCTTTGCTGTTCAGGGGTAAAATGGTGAGGTGGCAAAATCTGTGGATGATACAAAATTACTCACCATAGTTAAGTCCAATGTTCCCTCTAATTTTTGACAGGCCATGGATGCAAACATTTTCTTCTGTGCAAAGCAGAGTTCAAATTTGTGCGCCATGACACAAATGCGCCCAAGCGAGTAAAATGCTTATACATTTTAAAAGTTTTCATTTGCAATTTGTGATAATAATAGTTTTACACCATGTTATTTTATAAATGTCATTTTTAAATACTTAGAAAAAGGAAATTTAACCTTTCTTCATGAAGCAGAAGTTAGTTTTAAGCATTACGCTTTAGGATCTTTTTTATAGACAATCATGAGCATATATCAATCACATATTAATCATGATCATTATCAGACCATAGGCTTCTGCCTGTTGGCGTCCACTTTCACCTTTCATTCTATACACATGTCCGAAAAGATTTTGATAAACATATAATAAAGACAATTTAATAAGTATGCCATTATGTCAATTTATATGGGTTTTCAGATAGAGACATCATAAGTAAAAAAAGAAAAACAAGAGTTTGTGTTTTAAATTTAAAATTTTCCTAAAAAATATCAATACATGATTATCAGCCAAGAATATGTGATTACAAATGCATTTTAATTTCCTTATTGGTCGAAATGTCAAAGACTGCTAAACTAACCTTACTGTTTTTCCCTGCGATCTTTTTTATTTGCCCCTTCAATATAAACTCTGTCCAGATCTATCAGTCCTCCATCAAGCTGGTAACTCTTAATACACATCAGCACGTCCAAATGATCTACTTGTAAACGATTCCGTAGTTTCTTTTTTAGAGTGTTCATTAAGCTAAAGCCACGCTCACAGTCAGCACTTGATGTTAGGAATGTTCCTCCAATATCCATCAGCTTTGCAAGATCCTGAAACTGTTCGTTCTGGTGAGCAAATGTCACCATATCCAGGAAACTTAAAACCAATTGGCTTTTGATTCTTTCGGCTACTGCAAACTTGAAGTCATTGTACTGATTGATTATAACAATCTCTTCAGCAAGAAAGTCTTTGTATTTTGAACTTAGGGATTTGGTCTGATGAAGTCACACTTAACTGATGAAGTCACACTGATGAAGTCAAAATTGAAGTCACACTTAACTATTGCTGCACAATGAAAAGTGGACCACTCCTGGACTTCATCCTCTGAAAACCTGTCTCCTAAATGTGCACACAAGATGTTTATGAAAGTTATTATGGAACTGGTATCAATTTCATTATTTTCTTGAGAGCTCATATCTAAGAGAGCCTTAACTTTGTCACTCCATAAGACTGAATCTCCAAGGTACTGTCTTCTGATCTTGTTCACCTCGGGCAAGGTGAAATGCTTCAAGAGGTGTAAGGCCCCGTTTCTGGAGCAGCGTGGATAGTGAAGCTAGCTCCGACAAAACATCATTCAAAACTTCTAATGTTATTCGGTATTCCATGGTATTCAGCTTTTTGTGGCAGTATTTAGATGTTCCTCCGGGAACTGCAGTGCCCATAGGACAGAAGAGCGGATTCCCTAAGGATCCTCCTGTACTCAGGGTCTCCCTAGAAAGGAGCCAGTGACTTTTCTCAGAGGCCCATGTCTTGGAACTCACAGGGGTTTCAGTCTCTCAGTCCCCAGCCAGGCCTGGTGCCCACTGTTAGTGCTTAACAGAACCATGCAGAGCTCTGGCTTACAGTCCCAGCAATTTCCCTCTGTCCCCGCAAAGGCGGAAGGGTCCCAACATTGCACTGCACTGACAGCTCTGGCAAAGTCTGGCCCGCTGGGTCCCAGCTGGGAGCAGACAATGGAAACGTGGCTCTTCCAGTCTTTCCTTCACAGCCCTCCCATGGGGTTAAGGGGAAATTCCTCACAGACCCTGCCATTGTGCTCACCTCCAAGAGGTGCTGCAGCTTGTCCGTGGTGGGGGTTTCCGTCAGCATGATGTCCAGCAGAGCCTGCAAGAGGAGGGAGCACCCGTCAGTCATGGGATCTGGGGCTACACCGGTCAGGGGATGATTAGGAGGGTTCTCTGGGGAGCCCTGGCAAGACCCCAAAGACACATCCTGGCCTCTCCCATTCACATCACCCCAGGGGCACTTAGCAAGAGTTCATGGCCGGATTCCAGCTGGCTCTTCAATCCTGGCCCTTAGCAGTTCTCTGGACAGGGCCTGGTACCCAGCAGGGTATGGAACAGCCAAACTGAAATGGATGGGAGCCAGGCGCCTGGGCAGAGTCCAGGCAGCAATGGACAGAATGAGGAGGGAAGGAGAGGATCTGCCAAGGACGGGGTAACACTATCCCCTCTGGAGGGAAGGCCCCTCCCTGACATTTTGTTAACCCTCGGGCCTGTTCCCAGCTCTGTTCACACCTCCCCTATTCTCAGCAGCTCCATCAAACCAAGGGAGCAGGGACCACAGGCCGCTCCTGCTGCAGGGACAGAGAAGAGGGACGGTGACCTACCCGGAAGTGAGCGGTGTCCTTCCCTGGGCGCATGGTAAAAACGCTGTACAGGATAGTTCGCAGGAGGCCTGATTCCAGTTCCAGAGGTGGCTTCAGTTTGCTGGCAGGAGAGAGGAGCCTGTATTAGATTTTGCAGCACCAGAGTGACGCTGGCACCACCATGGACATGAAACATCAGGGCCAGCACAGGCCAGCAAAAACGGAAACAGATGTGCCAAGGAGCACAGTGACCTGGCTGAAGTGACAGAGCCAGTCAGTGGCAGGGCTGGAATAGGGCCCATTCCCCTGATCTCACCACTGGACCCTGCTGCCCCTGTTATATGCTCCCCGGTGATCCTCTCCCTAAGGCCACTGTAACAATTCTGGAGTGAAATCAACCACCCAGCCAGGAAAGAGTGAACGTTCCCCACTCCTCGGCCAGAGGATGCAAACAGCCACAATTGGGGGTGACCTAGGCAGGGGAGGATCTGTGACTCCCAGCTCTGGGGCTGAACAGCACCTGAGTTAGGTCAGCTGAACGGGAGTGTCCTGGTACCTGAGGTGGCAAACCGTGGCCATAGAGCTGGAGAGGATGGAGCTTGGCTCAGACCCCAGGGCAAGGTCTAAAATCAGCTCCTGGGAGACCCAAAGGAGACAAAACAGCGGGTGAGATTCAGGCCCTGCTGACCCATAGGCACTTCCCAGAGAGGAGCCCAAACTGCGCTGCAAACACAGCCAGCATAACCTCCCACCCCACCCAGCTGGGCCACCCCATTCCTCCCACCCTTCAAACTTAGTCCCTCTCCCTCTCCAGCTGGGACCACCCAATTCCTCCCTCCCCTCAGCCTCAGCTGCCCCCCCGGCCCTACAATTCCCCCACTGCCAGCTCCAGATCAGTGCCAGAATTTCCCCTTTCCCTGCTCCCCAGTCATCAGCCACAGGAATCCCTGTCCTCTGCTGCCCCCTCCAGCCCCACCATCTTCTGCCACTGGTGCAGGGGAGTCCTCTCTTCGTCCCATGTCTAGCTCCCTCCCCCCAGGGGCTGGGCACGGGGTCTCACTCACTGCAATGCTCTCCACTTGGGCCACTTTGGAGCAGTGCA
Source organism: Emys orbicularis (assembly GCF_028017835.1). Classification (NCBI taxonomy): domain Eukaryota; kingdom Metazoa; phylum Chordata; order Testudines; family Emydidae; genus Emys; species Emys orbicularis. The sequence continues at coordinate 156,706,132 of NC_088684.1, forward strand.
GCTCCAGGGTGTCCTGCCCCTGCTTTTGTGTGGACAAGCACAGAGTGGGGATAGCGTGCAGGAAGCAGAGCTGCTTGGCCCTGACCTGCACCCACTAGGAGTGGGGTTGGGGGGGAGAGAGCCTGTTAGGTAGGGACCTCCCCACCCCACCCAAACCGGCTGTGGAGAGAGATGCGCTAATGTGCCCCCCTCCTCTGTAAGGAACCCCATGGCTGAGAGGGCCCCACCCTGCCCCTCCCAGAGATGCCCGCAGCCCCATCAGCCCCAGGGCCCCATGGCAGTCAGGCCAGCCCCCAACATCATCAGGGGCCCGGGAGGCTGGAGCTCCCCCGACTCCACCCAGAATGCCCTGCGCAGGGTGTGGCTGTGCCACTCCCACTGGTGTCAGTGGGGATCGTGTGACTCAGGCCAGACACCTTGGCAAGCCAATGGACACAGGGTGTTACTAGCCCTCCCCAACCCCAGTCCTTCTCCCTTTCCCTTGGGTCTCCCCTCACATGCACTGGGGGAGCCTTCAGCCTCAGGGCTCTCACACTCCTCTGAGGTGCTGCTGGCCCCTCGGGAGTAGGTAGAGCTCCCGCCCTGTCCTGGGTCCCTCCTGCACAGTTGCACCCTGGGCCACCTCCATGTTGGCCCAGAAGGGGTCTTCCTCCTCCAGAACTCCAGGAACTTCCAGCGCTTGGCCTGGACACAAGCTGCTTCCCCGCCAGCGGGGACAGAGGGGCCGCTCTCCTACGGAAGCCAGCAGTTGCTTCCCACTGGCTCTGGAGCCACCTCTTCAGCCTTCTTCCCCAGCCCCTGCCTGAGCCTCTCCATCCTGGAACTGAGTGGGGAGCAGCCATGAGTCTGGGGTCAAGGCAGCCTCTCACTAACGGGCCTGCCTGCTCCACCCCCACCTCCTCTCCATGGGGGCAACTCCCCCTCACTGCACGCCCCACCACAGGGCACAGGGACTGCAATCTACACACACTGGCAGCAGCTCACAGCACAGGCTGCTCCCAAAGTTTCCCCTCCCCACTGAGGCACTGTGACACCGAGGGAGTCTCATCCTTTCAGAGCAGTGGGGTTTTCAGGCTGTTTGGACAAGCAGCTCCCTCCTCCCCCCCAGACCACAGGCCCTCCCTGGCTAGAGAAAGAACAGAACCCGGGAAGGCATCTGAGCTTGCCCTGAGAACTTGTCCCCAGCTAAACTTCACAAGGTCCCAATCATATGAGGCATGAGTCCCCTTCAGTTCCCACTGATGGGGGTTGTGGGTGTTCAGCAGCTGGCAGGGTCTGATCCCCCCAGAGACTCAGGCTGGGGAACAGTCTCCTACAAGGGAAGGGCTGGGAGCCCTATTGCTGGGCTATTTCCACCATGCTGGAGGTGGCTCTGGAGAACACCCTGCCCAGGCCCAGAGCGAAGGGCTGCAGGGGGATGTGTTAGCAAATCTAGTCTCACTTGGAGGAGATTCCTCCTCCCCCCATATCTGCCCCTTCCCAAGCAGAACAGGGAAGTCTCTGAGGAAATGCTACATGCCACTCACTAGCTCTAGATGGCGCAGTGCTGGGTGGCAGAGGCTCAGCGTTGGTCTGTCCCTTGCCCTCTTCCTTGCTCTCCCGCACCAAGGGGGGCTGGAAAGGGAGCTGCACAATGCCCTGCCAGCAGGGCAGGGTGTAGAAACCGGGAGGCTGACAGTGGCTGTGAAAACAAGACTATGTTTTATTGCTAAAGGAGGGATAAACTCAGGCAAGGAGCCGGGGTCCAGATCACTGACATACCGCGGGCAGGACACCTCCCGTCTCAAGGTCTCCTAGCACCTCACACACATTCCTGAAGCCTGACAAGCCAAGGCCTATAGGGGAGGGACTCCAACCCCACTGACAGAAAACTGTGGCCTGGGCAGTGACAGAGCCAGGGATGGAGCCCTGTGTCCAGTGTCCTACACTGATCACTAGAGAACATTTCTTTCCAGAGATGGCAATTGCAAGCAGGACACTATTCCCAGTCTCCCTGGCTCTGAGAGGGAGTGTGACCTGCTGGAGCTACTGAGGCAGGGGACTGGGAGGCAGGCCTCCTGGCTTTCATTGGCAGTTTTCCTATTGATTTATGGACCTCGGGCAAGCCATTTCCCCTCTCTGTGTTTCAGTCCCCAGCAGTAAAATGAGGATTTAATACTTACTCACTATTGTAAAGCTCTGTGAGATTTACCCAGGAAAAGCCGCTCTGTGAGTGCTATGCAGCACTGGGCCATCAATGGTCAGATCCAAATTCCTAGAGTTTAGTTCTGGACTTTCAGCCCAGTACAGAGTGAGGAGCCCAGCCCGAGACCTTGGATTGAGGATCAGCCCTTCCTGGGGTGGGAAATGAGCCAGGAGGCTTTTCCATCCCTAGCCAGGTGAATTAACAATAGAGGATTTTTAAAATATGAACTGGGTTTTTTTAAATTAAACTCACCACAGGTTTTTTCATTGAAAATAAACCTGCTTAAAATTCAATTTGAATTTGACAATCTATGTTAAGGCCTAAATTTATTATAATCTCTTAAAATAATGTCAGGAGAATAGAAAAAATCCATATTAGGTAGTACATGTTTACTGCCAAGTTTTAAGGACAGTCAAAGTACTTGAAGCACCTGGAACCAGAGTTAGTGGAAGTCCTAGATCAGCTTTAGACAGCAGTAGCCCTTCCTTTGAAAGTGCAGAAGGAATATTTTCTTCATTTCCATTTATTCATCTACTTCAATTCAATGACTAGTTAATTGAATTTAAGAAACACATTGGGAGTTGACCAAGAAGGCAGACTTGTTTTCTTCCTTCAATCTAGGAATAAACTGAGGGGATGAGATCTACCAGTTCATACATCTGGAAGGATATGGTGACCAGAATGTATCAATTCAGTTCACTAACTACAGATAGTATTTCCTTTCTTTAAGAAATCAGGTAGTTTTAAATGCAAAACATTTTTGATTAATGTTTTTCTTATGCTTCTTTCTGGCTCAGCCACAGCATTGCTGTGTAACCACCTCTTGCTCTTTACCTCTGTTTCACCACTTCTGTTCGGGATAGAGACACTTCTCTAACTCCTAGCAGTAGTGCGATTTGAGTCGGTCATAAGTGTTAGACACCTTTGAGCTCCAAAGGACAATGGGTGATTTATCAAGAATCCCTGGTGATTTCCTGCTTCTCCCCCATCCAGAGCCAATATCACATCTTTGGGTTTGGAAATTCTCAGCACCCCTCAATCGTCTACTGCCTTCAATTGTTCCTTAGATTTAGAGCCTTGGATGCTAGCAGGACTGGAATTTGTTACTGGGTTCCTGGCTGTTCCTAGTCAATGAGGGTCTCATTGATTTTAATCATGTTTTGCATTTGTACTTTTTAGTTATTTTCCTAATGATAGGTTGATTCTCATTAGTTGAGAATCATTAAAAAATGTTGATTTGCAACTAAATATAGTATTTACACTAAATTTGCTGCTTTTTCTTTTGCTAACCATGATGGTAAAGTATATCTATGTACATTTATTTAAGCAGTTATATGGCTTAATTTACATTTCTTGTATCTAATTTTTACATTTTTATTATGTTGCAAAATGGCAAATGATGCATTTATTTCCTAGATGATGATGGATTTTTTACTTGTGATTTGTCTACGCACTGTTTCAATGGAAATTCAAATGCACTTAAAAATGCACAAAAACAGCATTTTCAATTTGTTTATTAATTGAATAAAACTACCTTCAATGTGCTGGATTCATTTAAAACTAAGTGATTTAAGGAAGTAGCTGCAGTTAGTGAAATGAACTGATTGTATCTGGTCCTCGTGTCTGTCAGATTTTAGAACTAATAGATCTGATACCCTCACATCTAGTATGTATTTATAGACTGGAAGAGGAAAACAAGCTTTCCTTCTTTTTCCACTCCCAGTCAGTTTCTGAAGTTTGAATGAAATTGTTATTGAACTCAACTAGCTGAATCAACTGAAATGAAGAAAATATTCTTTCTGTGCCTGCAGAAGAGGCTGCTGCTGTCAAAAGCTGGTTTACCATTTCAGCAAACTCCGGTTCCAGCCAAAGACTGCCACGAGTTCAGTGGTTTGATTTCCATTAAAACTTGGCAGCAAACATGGACTTCTTAATATTTATGATTTAATTTAAATGACTTTACTAAGCTATTACAAGTTTAGGCATTAACATGGTTTGTCATAATTTCAAATTTAATCTCCAATAGTTTGTTTTTCAAAAAATAAACCTGTTTTTAATTTAAATAAAAATAATCCAATTTAATTGTAAAAAAATCCCTTTTTGGGTTTCTTGGTTTTGAAACAACCATCGATTTTTATTCACCTTGATTTTAGGAGAACTACTACATTCATGAGAATCATAAACTGCTCATATTCCATTAAAGGAGAGAAGGCAGCAAAATTCATCATATCAATAATTTGTTATGAATTATTTACTCAGTCTTAAAAGAGACTAACTAGAGGGTTGGACACTTGTTTGTTTATGTAGGCCCAGTTTATACCTCTGAACCAGTAGCAATTGCACTGGATAATGCCGCAAAACCTAAATTTTATTGTCAAATCATCTAAGTCATTCCTCTTCTGCTCTTCTTGTTTTATAAGTTTCAGATCAACAAAATCTTCCCCTTGACAGTCACTGCCCATGTGACGCTGCAGGCAGAGCAGTAACATTGTGACATCCGAGGTAATTCAGCCACCCATCACACACTCACTCCAATAACCCTGACCTTAAATACTAACCCTCTGGCCTGCCTTGGTCATCTCTCCTATTGAAACCTGCAAGATCATTTGCTGACTCCTTTTAATCAATGAGGTTGAATTATGCAAATCACCTGCACAGAATTAGCATTGACTAGCTGAATTAACTCTGATGTCACAATGTGCCTCTACCTGCAGCACCAATTAAATGGCCACAGTGTGGAAATCAAGCTTTCCTGGTGGTGGTTTCCATTTGTCACTAAAATCAACAAGGTTCTTCCACTGATGCCTAGAAATTCCCTGAAATTTTGGAATTGGACGTAGTCTTCAAAAATTATTGCATTACAGACAGACAAAGAAATGCCATTGAACTGAGTGTTAGGCCTCACTGCACTCAGCCAACAATGACTTGAGTCTCCTCCCTTTTAACTCAGTAATAACCTCCAGCTCACCCAATCAGTGTGGAGACTCTCAGGGACTGGAGGCTGAGCATTCTCAACAGATGGCCAAAAGACAGCACTAGTCACGACAGGAGATCATTCTGGTGGAGATCTCTGTCAGCGCACTATTCCAGCCCCAGCTCTTTGTGAGGGCTTCCTAAAATGACAGCTGGGGAACAGCCCCGCCCGCCTCAGGAAGAAGAGCAGCAGAGAGAAATGGAACAAGAGAAGAGAAAAGAAAAGACAAGAGGAAGGGAAGAAAAGAGACACAAAAATGGACAAATTCCAAATGCCTCAGTGATTCACAGATTTCGAGGCCAGAAAGATCCACTCTGACCATCTAGTCTGTATAACGTGGGCCATAGAATTCCCCTCAAAATAATTCCTCTTTGAATTAGAGCACATCTTTTAGAAAAACAGCCAATCTTGATTTTAAAAATGCTAGTTGTGGAGGATCCATTACAACCCTGGGTTAATTGCTCCAAACCCTGACTGTTAAAAATGTTCGCTTTATTTCCAGTCTGAATTTGTCTAGCTTCAACTCGCAGCCATTGGATCTCGTTATATCTTTGTCTGCTCAAGCGAAGAGCCCATTAGCAAATATTGTTCCCTTATGCTCATCTGTTAACCTTCTCTTTGTTAAGCTAAATAGATTGAGCTCCTTGAACCTATCTTTATAAGGCATGTTTTCTAATCCTTTAATCATTCTTGTGGCTCTTCTCTGAACCCTCTCAAATTTATCAGCATCTGTCTCAAATTGTGGACACCAGAACTGGACACAATATTCCAGTAGGGGTCACACCAGTGCCCAGTACAGAGATATAGAACCTCTCTACTTTTACCTGTGATTCTGCTAGGTATGGGTCCAAAGATCGCATTTGCCCTTTTGGCCAAAGTGTCTCAGTGGGAGCTCATAGTCAGTTGATTATCTACCATGACTCCAAGTCTTTTTCAGGGTCACTATTTCCCAGGATAGAATTCCCCTCTTGTACACATTGTTGACCGAAACAGGAGACTAAAGTAAAAGTGGCCCAGATATTTCGGTCCTAGGTTCGTCCCCTACCCATATCTATCACCGGAGGTTTGTATAAAAGACTTCACAAATCAAGGTACAATGAGGTTTTATTTAAGGGAAGAATATGGCAAGGACCCCAAAGATAAAATAAACAGGGCAAAATAACCAACAAGACAGGCTGTAACAATAGGAAACAGTACAAGTAGACTCACAAGATCACATTACCATCTCTAGCAGCCTTTTCCCTCTTAGTCTGGCGCAACACAGCAGGTCACTGGATCCCCTGGATGGAAGTGGAAACCCGAAGCAGGGATGATCGAGCTTCTTCAGGTGAACTGATGAGTCCTACCATCCCTCTACCCTTTACCTGCGTCGTCGTGGGTGTAGTATGCGAATCTCCTAGATGATGTAGTGAGTGTGTGCAAGTGAGAAATTCCCTAATCAGAATAACCCATGTGGGGTGAATGGCCTACCCTTGATTGTCTGCTCTGCACTCTGCCACTCAGACGGGCAGCCCCGATCTGATCAGAACACCACCTTATATAGACTTCCTGTCACTGGGCAGATTATATGATTGACAGCTCTCTTATTCCTGCCAAAACCAGGAAAAGGGCGCCAAACTAGGGTGGGGAAGGAGCAAGAAGGCTCACAAAGATGGACGCCTAGTTGTCCTTAAGAGGATCCAAGATGGCCACCAGATTATTTTGCCTCTACAATCCCCTCCTTGGCGACGATGGGAAGTAACTATTTACACAACCTGAAGTCGCCATACCCTTAAGGCATATTAGGGTATTTAAACCAATACTCAACCCTTTTCAGCCTGGCCTTGGTCCAAATGCACAACCATACCACTGAGATAAACAGGACTAACTGTACCAACAATATTACAAAAAATGGATGTGCCAGGAAGTGCCATTTCTCAGAGACACCAGTTGGATCTGAGAAAAAGGAACTCCACCAGTGAGTCACTCCTGCTGTTTTTAGCACTCTGTTTAAAACAGCACCAATTTGTTCAGTGGAGTGGTGGACGGCCAGCATAGTGGCCCTGCCCTGCTTCCACATGTTTTCAATTTGTTGGGCCAAATCCGGGTGATTAGCCAGATTTTTCAAAAGAGAAGCATTGATGCCCAAACTTACAGGCTCCAAATGCTCATATAACCGGTATGCCATTCTGATAGTACGCGATGTTAACTTTTCTGATTTAAAACTAATGTCACATCCTTTAATAGTTAGCACGAAACACAAACATAGATTAGGATGAACACATTATAATGATAATTAACACTAAAATATTTACAAGAACTTCTTATACAAACACAATGGTCATTAACAACTGCTAATTGAGAATACACCCTTGGTTGTGGACTCAACTCATAATGGCACTTTCCTTCCCTTGGACTTAAACAAATATGAGCCCCAGGTACTACCTCAACCGGGCAATTGTATCCAACAGATTGCCTCCATAGGCAAGAGCTCACATCTAGGGCGTGATATTCTTCACCCATGGGAGTTATTCTTCACCCATTTTGGAATGTCTGTAGGTAACATGACCGAGTTTGGAGCTACTATCCCAAAGGTGAACACGGGGTGTGCCCAAAGGACAGTGGCATTGGTAATTGTTAGGATTCTGGCAGTTATTTGTTGAGTGTCAGGGAGAAAGTAGAAATCAATAAGCTCCCACCAGGCCGAGTATTGTCTTTCAAAAGGGGAGACATTACCCATCACCTTATTTCTAATTTCTATAGGGAGGATCCCCTGAAGTCCGGACCTTAACGTATCACTTACAACTGATTGTAGCCACCATTGCGCCTGAACACATGCGAGTGACCAAGCAGTGGAATTTCCCAAAATTTCAAAAGCCTCACCTACCCGGTGCCAGTCATCCAATTGCTTGGTATACCACGCCTTGATTACATCAGTGATGTCATAAGACAAATCCACCACCTTATTAAGGGCAGACGTCAGTGGCTGATTTAAAGATGCTACCTCATGTCCTAACGTTCCCACCTCTGCTGACAGGGATCCTACTCCAAGGGCACTGACAACTCCCAAGCCTGCCCCTGCACCTCCCAGAATTTTAGCAGTTAAATCCCTTTTTTCCCTGATAAATCAGGGTTTAATACTTCGGAGCCATGATTCCCAACCTAAAACAGATGGTACTACAAACGGGGTACAGTTGGACATAATACCAGAGATCAAGGCTTGTGCATCCACTATTACTCTTTTTATAGAATACATTGGATTGGAAATGACCATACGTTTTAAATTTTGATTGATAACCAGAGGGCCAACGTGATTAATATACGGGGGTGGTACCACAATTACCTCTATGGACTGGAGTAACCCGAAAGGACCCGCTAGGTACCAGATTCCAGAGTCCTTGAATGTTATATTAGCCACAAGCTCACCAGTGCATTTAAGCATGTATATTACCCCTGGTTCTTCACTTGAACAAAAACTGTTTTTAACACTAGAGGGATTACAAACTTGGGAAGGGCTACTAACACAATCAACAATAATTCCATATGACTGTACAGCAGTATGTAACCTTATATACATAGATGACTGATGGAACTGAGCACGGATGGCAAACTTAAATCGGGAGACTCCCACTTCTACGGAAGACTTAATATCAGAGGTCAGACACAGACACCAATGGTAGTAACTTGATGTGACAGGACCCCCAAAACATTGCTGTGCTGGTAAGGTTAGGTTCCAAGTACAGCTATTAAAAGGCAGTAGAACCTGTCCCAATGGGCCAGTCTCACTCGATTCCACATTACGGGAAACAGGATTTGTGCCATGTACTTTGCCTGCAATATTTTCAGTCTCCATAACTCACATTAAATCACACTGACAGTCGTCCTGAACCGTATAAACCATTACAGGAACTGTATTGTTAACACAATTTATACTGCGGACAGCTTCCAAAGCTGCAAGAAATTTGGGAGGAGTCCACCCGGTTTTTACATCTCGTGATAATTTTATATTACAAAAGTAGTGCTCATTAGGCTGTACATACACATTACTATTTACATATATTACAAAGGTGAGCATCCAGAATGTTCGATGAATGAGGTTTTCCTGCAGATGGATAGAAACAATATTTGTTATTGATTTGGGACACCTGGTTCAGTCCCCTTCCATGGTTTTAATTGACTTGAGTGGAACCATTTTACATATTTTCTTTTCTTATCAGGAATTTCCACCTGGTACACATTGGGGCTGGCCTTATTGACAATCACAGCTGGGCCTACCCATCTAGGGCTTAGAGCGTGACCCTTGTCAGAATAGTACTTGTACACAATTTTATCTCCTATGTCCCATTCTATAGTTTTTACATGCCCTAATTTTCTATCCATGACCTTAATGTTGGCTTTTAATTGAGCAGCTACTTGTCGCTGTATGTTACTGATGTCATATAATATACGACTCATGTAGGCATCTATTTTTAATCTAGGCTGATATTCATCTGGGGGCTGCCCTCTTACCCACCAATGCTCGGGAGCTCTCATGGGTCTTCCCATCATGGCCTTGAATGGAGTAAAGCCATGAGAAGCTATAGTTGATCTAATAGCCATTAGAACAAGGGGGAGTTTTATATCCCAGTCCTTTCCTTGGAGGGAGATGACTTTCCTCAATGCAGTTTTTAGTGTTCTATTAGTTCTTTCAACTGAACCGGAGCTTTGGGGATGACCCGCAATGTGTAATCACTGCTTTACTCCCAAGGCTTGGCACAACACTTGAGTAATCTCACCAACGAAGTGAGGGCCTTGATCTGAGTCCATTTCCAAGGGCAACCCAAATCTGGAAAAGGTTTCTTCTAAAAGGACCTTAGCCATTGTTTTGGCAGTACAATTCCTTGTTGGATAAGCCTCTACCCATTTGGTGAACACGTCAACTACTACTAAACAGTATTTATGGCCCCTGCCAGTGCAGGGAAGGGGACCAATATAGTCGATTTGGATCCTGCACCAAGGATCTTCTACAAGATGGTGCTGCAAGGGTCCCTTAGCGATTCTTGATGTTGCGTTGTTCTCTACACATCTTAGACAGGATTGGATGTGGGTATTAACATCCTTCCAGATTTCTGGCCACCAAGCTACAGACGTCAGTCGCGCCATGGTCTTCTCTGGACAAAAGTGGCCTTGTTGATGGGCTAGCATGACCAGTTCCTTTCTTAGGCTGCTGGGCATCACCAACACCGGGAATGCATTGTTGTCATTCCTTTTACAGGCTAAGATGAGTCCATGCTTGTCTGTGTAGATAGAGTACCCTTTGCTCTCTTCTTTTTCCAATAAACTTTTGATTTGTTGATCTCGCTGTTGAAGCTGTTTGATGTCAAGTTGGCTATTTACATCAGGATCCAAAGGTTGAATCTTGGAGATGGGAGATGGTGTATGGCTCCATAGATGGCTTTCGTCTAATAAAGCGGCCTCCTTGGCTAGACAATCCACTTGGTGGTTTAATTTAGATGCTTCCGTATGGTCCTTACAATGAGCCTTCACCTTACACATATAGGTACGTCCTTTCCTGTCAGATGCTAGATTCCAGGCGTGTTGAAGATAGTTGGAGTACTTTATGGGTTTTCCATCTGACGAGTGCATTTGGTTCTGGATCCATACTGGCATCCAATCGCTCAGAGCCTGAATCACCCAGTCTGAGTCTGAACAAATACATACGTCTTCTTCCTGCTTTTTCTCATACAGGACTGCTACCACTGCCACTATTTCAGCTGCTTGAGCCGAATATGGTCTCACCATGCCTTGCAGTACCTTTCCTGAGTTTGGCTGTAAGGCCGCATATCCGGCGTGTACCTGGCCGTCTTGATGGTAACAACTACCGTCCACCACCCATATGGTTAGTTTCATTTCCTTAGTTCTCAGGAAGCTCTTTTCCACTTTAAAGGGAGATTTAATCATCGGTGTCGATGGTGGTAAAGGGCACTCATGGTCCTGTCCTTCTGACAGCAGCGCGTAAGGAAGGATACTAAATTGAGGCGACTTGCATACCGTGATGTCTCGGTTTACCAAACTTAGAGTCCAATTAGCAAGTCGAGGGGAGGACACTCGTCCCTCGTTGATCTTCTCTGATACGACATATTTGATGGGTGTGTGTGATGTTCTCAGGATAACAGGAGCCAATCCCATCAAATACTCCCAATGGCTGAGTGCCCACACCAGTGCTAAAACCTCCTTCTCACAGGGGCTGAATGTCCGTTCCACCTGAGTAAGAACGCTCGACCCGTAGGTGACTGGTCGTAGTCTGCTGCCTTAATCCTGCAACAACACTGCACTAATTCCATCCCCATCTGTGGCCAGCTGTAGATGAAAAGGATCTTCTGGCCTAGGAAAAGCTAAAGCTGGGGCCTTTGCTAGTGTTTGCTTCAGGGTTTGGAATGCGTCTTGGTGGGCGCTTCCCCATTCCCACTCTTGGCCCTTTTGAAGCAGTTTGTAGAGGGGTCTTGCGATGACAGCATAGCCCTCTATAAATTCCCTGGAGAACCCTGTGAGGCCTAGGAATGATCGCAGTGTTGTAATATCCCTGGGTGCTGGGAGCTTGCAGATAAGCTCAACTCTCTGTCTATCTGGCTGTTTCCCAGTTGGGGACAGATGGATGCCTAGATAAGTGACCTCAGGCTGCACAAGCTGAGCTTTTGTTGGGTTAACTAGAAATCCGGTGGAATGGATTTTATCCAGGACCACTTCGAGAATTCATAGATTCTCCTCCCGACTCTCCGTGGCAATCAGGATGTCATCCACGTAACTCAACACTTGGTCTTGGTCTGGCATCCATCTCCACATTCCAGAGACGTAACGATGGCATATACTCGGGGCATTGTGTAGGCCCTGTGGAACACGGGTGAACACATGGCGTCCCTCAAAGGTGAAAGCGAACTTGTACTGTGACTCTCGATGCAATGGAATGCTAAAGAAGGCATTGGATAGGTCGAGCACTGAGAAATATCTGGCACCTGCAGTAATGGCGGCCATGATGTCATTGAACTTCGCTACTACTGGGGCTAAGCGCAGGGTTACCCGGTTTAACTCCCTATAATCCACGGTGAGGCGCCATGTTTTCTTGTCCGCCTTCATTACTGGCCAAATGGGCGAGTTGCAAGGGCTCTCTACTTCGACTAGCACCTTTTGTTGCATTAGTGCCTCAATCGTTGTCTTCAAGCTTTCTGCAGCTTCTGTCGGATACCGGTATTGTTTCAAAGGTCGTGGATCAGGTCCATCTACCCTTACTTCAGCTTGTATTTGTCCACACTGTAGCTTGTTGCTTGCGAAAGCTCCAAGGTGTCTGTGAACCAGATGATCAATGTCAGACTCCAGTTGAGGTATAGCAAGCTCTTCAGGGGCCTTTAATGCTGAAACTCTGTGAGAGTCTTGGATAATGCCATATAGATCATCTCTGTCTCCTATGATTAACTGTTTGTTAGGCAGGTCCACCACTATACTCAGTTTCTTTAGGAGATCCATGCCTAAAAACCCTTGGCTGCCAGGCAATTTCTGGATACCAAAGGTGGCCTGTGTAGTTACTGCTGCAATTGTACATAGTATGGGTATTGTGAATGGAACAAGGCAGCTTCCTCCACTATAACCCTCCAGCCTTTTGCTTAACGATATCGGGATGTGATTGACCTTGGGGTCTCCACGGGAACTTAAAAGGGAAACTGAGGCGCCGGTGTCAACCAACATTTGTTGATGGAAATAACCAAACCCGCCCTTAAACAAAGCCGTAGTAATGGGCCATCCCCACTGATCTAAGTCAATTGGCGCCTTAACAGGGGAGTAAGGGCGGGCTCGGCCCCTTCATAAGAGATTTGGAGATGCTGGAGACTGCTGACTCTCATGGGTCTTTCTATGTCTGATCAATCTTTCCAGCAGCTCATTAGTTGACAGCCCATCTATGTCTTCCTTACGTTCGAACTGGAGCAGTTGTTTCCAGATCATGGTCCGAAAGGACCTGGCATCTTCTCTAGAAGGGCCTTCCCTGGGAGGTTTAGATGAGCCGTGTCTTTGGGCAGCAGGACTCCTGGGATACTGAAGATTTCCTGCTTTGGTCTTAGAGCTTCTCGGGAACTCCTTTCCCTTTTCGGTGACCACGGCTACCCGCTTTTTGAGAGCAGTGGGGAACGCTTCCCTCTGCAGCTCATATGCTGTTCTCACTCTCTCCTCAAGCTCCTTGAGGAAAAGGTTGGTCGGACTTATGGGTCCTAAAGCGATCCTCATAGTTGATGTTAAACCCTGAAATGCTGTCTCCACAAATTCTGGAGTGTCGCATGACTCTGCGCCTGCTAGCCAGTATAGTAGCTTCCTCCGGCTCAAGTACTTTTCAGGCCGTTCTCCAGCTCGCTGCCGCTCTGAATAGTATTGTCCTATAATACTTTGACTGGGGTGATAAAACTTCCAAATCCCCTCATATAGTTTCATGCAGGACGGGACATCAGCTACTTGTAAATACGTGGGCAGAGCCCCAAATTCTTCCCCAGCCATACACTCCCTAACTAATGCTGCTACATCCTCCTTGATGATATTGGGGAGGGCACAGACTTTAGCTAGCCAGTCTAACGCTGTTTCTCTTGACAAGGGGCCTAGCGCTTTCCCGATAGCACGGGCCTGATCAGGGGTATATGGTTTCACCTCTTGTCTAGTTTCCATTGGGCGATCAGTCTCAGGGCCGAAACTGATCACCATGGTAGTCACTGGGGCTATAGGAAGGCCTTTCCCCTCCTCGTGTGGTTCCTGCGGCGGAGCAGTTGGCTGTGCTGCAGGTTTTCCCGCCTTAAGTGGAGCTCTGACGTACTCCTCCTCCGACATCGGGGAACTGCTATCGTGGCTGTTATGGGAGGATCCCCCTCTACATATCAAATTTATTAGAGCATAAGCTTTCGTGGGCTACAACCCACTTCTTCGGATGCATATAGAGTGAACCATATATTGAGGAGATATATATACACACACATACAGAGAGCATGAACAGGTGGGAGTTGTCTTACCAACTCTGAGAGGCCAATTAAGTAAGAGAAAAAAAAAAAAAAACTTTTGAAGTGATAATCAAGATGGTTCAGTACAGACAGTTTGATAAGAAGCAAGTGTGAAAATACTTACAAGGGGAGATAGATTCAATGTTTGTAATGGCTCAGCTATTCCCAATCCCTATTTAGCCCTGAGTTGATTGTGTCTAGTTTGCATATCAATTCCAGCTCAGCAGTCTCTCGTTGGAGTCTGTTTTTGAAGTTTTTCTGTTTTAAGATAGCCACCCGCAGGTCTGTCAAAGAATGGCCAGACAGGTTAAAGTGTTCTCCCACTGGTTTTTGAGTATTATGATTCCTGATGTCAGATTTGTGTCCATTAATTCTTTTGCGTAGAGACTGTCCGGTTTGGCCAATGTACATGGCAGAGGGGCATTGCTGGCACATGATGGCATATATCACATTGGTAGATGTGCAGGTGAACGAGCCACTGATGGTATAGCTGATGTGATTAGGCCCTATGATGGTGTCACTTGAATAGATATGTGGACAGAGTTGGCATCGGGCTTTGTTACAAGGATAGGTTCCTGGGTCAGTGTTTTTGTTCAGTGATGTGTGGTTGCTGGTGAGTATTTGCTTTAGGTTGGGGGGTTGTCTGTAAGCGAGGACAGGTCTGTCTCCCAAGATCTGTGAGAGTAAAGGATCATCTTTCAGGATAGGTTGTAGATCTCTGATGATGCGCTGGAGAGGTTTTAGTTGGGGGCTGAAGGTGACAGCTAGTGGTGTTCTGTTATTTTCTTTGTTGGCCCTGTCTTGTAGGAGTTGACTTCTGGGTACTCGTCTGGCTCTGTCAATCTGTTTTTTCACTTCAGCAGGTGGGTATTGTAGTTTTAAGAATGCTTGATAGAGATCTTGTAGGTGCTTGTCTCTATCTGAGGGATTGGAGCAAATGCGGTTATATCTTAGAGCTTGGCTGTAGACAATGGATCGTGTGGTGTGTCCTGGATGGAAGCTGGAGGCATGTAGGTAAGTGTAGCGGTCAGTAGGTTTCCGGTACAGGGTGGTATTTATGTGACCATCGCTTATTAGCACAGTAGTGTCCAGGAAATGGAAACCTACTGACCGCTACACTTACCTACATGCCTCCAGCTTCCATCCAGGACACACCACACGATCCATTGTCTACAGCCAAGCTCTAAGATATAACCGCATTTGCTCCAATCCCTCAGATAGAGACAAGCACCTACAAGATCTCTATCAAGCATTCTTAAAACTACAATACCCACCTGCTGAAGTGAAAAAACAGATTGACAGAGCCAGACGAGTACCCAGAAGTCAACTCCTACAAGACAGGGCCAACAAAGAAAATAACAGAACACCACTAGCTGTCACCTTCAGCCCCCAACTAAAACCTCTCCAGCGCATCATCAGAGATCTACAACCTATCCTGAAAGATGATCCTTTACTCTCACAGATCTTGGGAGACAGACCTGTCCTCGCTTACAGACAACCCCCCAACCTAAAGCAAATACTCACCAGCAACCACACATCACTGAACAAAAACACTGACCCAGGAACCTATCCTTGTAACAAAGCCCGATGCCAACTCTGTCCACATATCTATTCAAGTGACACCATCATAGGGCCTAATCACATCAGCTATACCATCAGTGGCTCGTTCACCTGCACATCTACCAATGTGATATATGCCATCATGTGCCAGCAATGCCCCTCTGCCATGTACATTGGCCAAACCGGACAGTCTCTACGCAAAAGAATTAATGGACACAAATCTGACATCAGGAATCATAATACTCAAAAACCAGTGGGAGAACACTTTAACCTGTCTGGCCATTCTTTGACAGACCTGCGGGTGGCTATCTTAAAACAGAAAAACTTCAAAAACAGACTCCAACGAGAGACTGCTGAGCTGGAATTGATATGCAAACTAGACACAATCAACTCAGGGCTAAATAGGGATTGGGAATGGCTGAGCCATTACAAACATTGAATCTATCTCCCCTTGTAAGTATTTTCACACTTGCTTCTTATCAAACTGTCTGTACTGAACCATCTTGATTATCACTTCAAAAGTTTTTTTTTTTTTTTCTCTTACTTAATTGGCCTCTCAGAGTTGGTAAGACAACTCCCACCTGTTCATGCTCTCTGTATGTGTGTGTATATATATCTCCTCAATATATGGTTCACTCTATATGCATCCGAAGAAGTGGGTTGTAGCCCACGAAAGCTTATGCTCTAATAAATTTGTTAGTCTCTAAGGTGCCACAAGTACTCCTGTTATTTTTGCGGATACAGACTAACACGGCTGCTACTCTGAAACCTCTACATATCGGGGTTTTACTAACGGCTCTTAAAAGACCCTGAGTTTTTCCAAGTTTTCTTTTCAGGTTTCTTAATTCATGCTGACATTCTAGGTGATCAGCAGGTTTACTTTCTCGGGAGCCCAGCTCTTTGAGGAGCTCCCTAATAGCTGCCTGGGACTCTGTTTGCTGGGTATGAAGGGAGAGAGCTTCCTTCTCCCTCTTTTCCAGAGAGGTTAAGTCAAGTCCTGGACTTGGAGCTCTAAGCGTCCCAGTTGTGACACATAGGTAGTGTTTTGTGCCTCTATCCCTTCTAATTTGTACCCCAGCTTTTCTATTTCCTGATCCCGTGTTTGTAACTGGGATCTGAGGCTGCTGATTTCAGCGGCCTGCATTTCTCCGTTCTTATGGAGCTCCAGGCCAGCCATATACAGCCCATATATCAGAGCTCTCTTCTTTACCTTACGAGAAGGCTTAGGCTTATTGTTAGCCATGGCCTCCCATCTACGGGACAGCACATCAAATGCTTCCCACCCTTTAAACAACCCTTCGGACCACGGGTTTTTACCTTTCCCAAAATAATGCACACCTGCACATAAAGAGTTTTTATTCTGTTCGGCTTCCCAGCCAGTTGCTCCTAAGGTCCGCATACTCATGGTTAACCCGAGTCTTTCCGGCTACCAGGACCTAAAAGCCTATTTCGGCTTACTGCTGTCACCTCTGCTTGGTTCAGCAGCTCCGCACTCCAAACCCCTCCTTGAGTGCGTCGGGGTATGTGAGCCCCTGGGACAGTGTCCGAAGCTGCCCCCCCCCTTCCCTCCTGGTATGAGGGAGTCAAATAATTTCAGAGTCACAACGGGGTAGTCCCGCTCTCCGTAGGCCTGCCGCCTTTTCCCGACCCTGGCACGTTGCCTGGGCCCTGCCGGATAGTGATCCAGCTACTCACTAAATCAAGATGGCCGAAGCCAAGCGGGACGCAACCACGCTCCTCGTGATCAGCACTCAGGCTGCCCGCTGCGGGAATCAACAGCCTGTGCCGCCGGCACCCCTGCCTACTCGCTGGCCTCTGCTCCGAGTATGCTGCGGAGACAGAAGCCTCACCCCACAACCAATGGGTTGTCACCCTTACAGCCGTGTCTAAACAATAAATAAAATAAAAGGGATTTATACAAACCAAATTGGGGTCCTGCCGTGGTCGCCAAAACTGTTGACCGAAACAGGAGACTAAAGTAAAAGTGGCCCGTATATTTCGGTCCTAGGTTCGTCCCCTACCCGTATCTATCACCGGAGGTTTGTATAAAAGACTTCACAAATCAAGGTACAACGAGGTTTTATTTAAGGGAAGAATATGGCAAGGACCCCAAAGGTAAAATAAACAGGGCAAAATAACCAACAAGACAGGCTGTAACAATAGGGAACAGTACAAGTAGACTCACAAGATCACATTACCATCTCTAGCAGCCTTTTCCCTCTTAGTCTGGCGCAACACAGCAGGTCACCGGATCCCCTGGATGGAAGTGGAAACCCGAAGCAGGGATGATCGAGCTTCTTCAGGTGAACTGATGAGTCCTACCCTCCCTCTACCCTTTACCTGCGTCGTCGTGGGTGTAGTATGCGAATCTCCTAGATGATGTAGTGAGTGTGTGCAAGTGAGAAATTCCCTAATCAGAATAACCCATGTGGGGTGAATGGCCTACCCTTGATTGTCTGCTCTGCACTCTGCCACTCAGACGGGCAGCCCCGATCTGATCAGAACACCGCCTTATATAGACTTCCAGTCACTGGGCAGATTATATGATTGACAGCTCTCTTATTCCCGCCGAAACCAGGAAAAGGGCGCCAAACTAGGGTGGGGAAGGAGCAAGAAGACTCACAAAGATGGACGCCTAGTTGTCCTTAAGAGGATCCAAGATGGCCACCAGATTATTTTGCCTCTATAACATAGCCTATATTTTTTGTTCCTAAAGGGAAACTTTACATTTGGACATACTAAAATGTATGTTATTTGCTTGTGCTCAGGTAACTAAGCAATCCAGATGGCTCTGTATGAGTGACATGTCCTCTTCATTATTTACCACTCCCCCAATCTTTCTGTCATTGGCAGATTTTACAGTGATGATTGTATATTTGCTTCCAAGTCACTGATCAAAATGTTAGATAGTGTACATCCAAGAATCGATCCCTGCAGGACCCTACTAGAAAGACACCCACTTGATAATGATTCCTTATTTACAATTACGTTTTGAGACTTATTAGGTAGCCAGTTACTAAGGGGCAGAGTCCTAGGTGGGACATTTTTCTGCCAACTTACCTTGTGTTTTACGAGACTAGAGCTCGGCTGGCAACATATGGATCAGACTGAACGGGTTCCAAACCTCACTGAGAATCTTACCTTCTACACAGGGAATGTCTGCTCTCTACAAAATCAACATAGAAAGGAGGACACTTCCAAATAAGCTCCTCCTTAGCACTCAGCTGTGTGACCACAAATCCTCTCTTAGTCCTCTAGGAGAGACCGTGAGAAGGAGGCTTACTACAGCAAGGCTACAGGGGTCTCCGAGGTTCCCCCTACCCTGCATCCCTGTCCTGCCTGGCTGAGGTTAAGGCTGCTGTGTGAGGTCACAGCCTGCTCACCACCTTTGCCCAATAGGCTAAGTTCCTGCCAAAGGCCCTTGTGAAGTCACTGCCACACCCACCTCTGCCTTGCAGGGCTGATGTCTGCCCCCGGTCAGCCCAGTTGTATGTTTGAGCTGCTCTCCAGATCACCCCACATGATCATTATTGATTCTGGGGAGCAAGCAGGTTACCCAGAGTCTGTTCCTCACCCCACACTGAGTTTTTCATAGATTCACAGATTGTGAGACCATTAGGTCTCCTAATTAGGCCTCTATTTCACAAACCAGGAAATTTCACACCCTTACCCCCATATTAAGCCCAATGGCTTGTGTTTCACTAAAACATACCTTCCAGAAAGACGGCCAGGTGAGATGTGAGGCCATCAGGAAACAGACAATACACCTCTTCCCTTTGTAATTTGTTCCACTGGTTAATCTCCCTCACTCCTAAAATAGGACTGGGTATTTGCTGTATTCAAATGTGTTTTGTGTGACTGGGCTGCTGTGTCTTCATCATTATTTACCACGACACCAATCTTTGTGCCACCTGCAGATGTTACCACCTGTGATGTGATATTGACTTCCGGATCGTTGGTGTAAATGCTGAAGACAGTTAGTGGCTGAGAGCCTGTTCACCCCCCCCAGGCACCACGCATCCACTCCCCCCTGTAGAACAGGAAAAGGGCATCCAGCCCTACTCTCATATGGGGTCGAACACATGATTAGCAGCAGGATTACCTGCTCCACCTCAGCCCCACATGCTAAGGATTTTCAGAAGATACCGCTAATCTCAGATAAACAAAGCAGCTAAAATGAGGTCAGCATGGGTGGATTTACTGAGCAGACAGGTTCTAAGAGAAGAGGAAATTTCTCCCCTGCTCTAGTGAGATTCCCATAGAAATGGTGATGGTGGGGGTGACGGTAATGCAAGCAGTCAGCCCCTTGAATGGCAGGAAATCAGACCTCTGGGAGTTAAGGGGTGTCTCTGTCCTGCCAAAGGGAGCACAGCTGGAGAGCAGAAAGGGCACTGGTATAATTGTATGAAAGACAATGACCTCTACCTGTGAAGGTAGCTGAAGCTTCTTGCAGGCAATAGAGTCCAGGATCCTTATACACGTCCTTTGGGGATGCTTTTCCTAGGAATAAAATCAACACAGCACAATGAGAACAACGTCTCAGTCCCAGGGCTGGGATCCAGGGATAAGGGATGCTCTCAGCCAGGCTATGTACCAGGAACCTGATCTTTGTCCCAAACGCCACAATCACCCAGATGAGAGAGTGGTTCCTATCTCCGTGAGGAGTGCGTGGTTTTCCATCTAAGCATCACTGAGAGCCAGCTCCTCCTGGTTTGACAGGATGAAGTGATTACTCCCCAAGCTGGGCCAGCTGCAGACTACATGGTGTAGGAGGCAGAGACAGAGCCCAGAGCCTGGAAGACAGGGAGGGGAGGAAGCCCCTGCTCATTTCCTGTTCAGAGACCCCACTGAAGAAGGGCCAAGAAGGGAGGGGAGAATGAAGGGCAGGAAGTGAAGCTACCTCTGTGGGGAAGGCACTAGAGTAGAATCCAGTCCAGTTCCCAGATCCACCCCACGTTTGTACAGGTGACCTTGGAGAGGTCACTTTATTGACTTCATTCCCTATCTGTAAAATGGGGGTAGTAGTGTCCTCCCCTCCCCAGGAGGTGAGGGGAGGACAGTCCCATTGTCTGCATGGGGTTTGGACACTCTGGGCATGGATTGTGCCAGAGTGAGCGAAGGGACCCAGAGTTTGTTCCACTACAGCCAGGGGAGGAGGATGGGATCAGGAGGTCAAGGAAGGGGGATGGGACAGGAACTGCTGCCACACACGGAGCTTAGGAATTCGGTCAGTGCCAAGGGCTCGGTACCTCCCCTCAGCAAATGGTTTCCCTACTGAAAAGACTGGCCCCTCCTGTCATTGGCAGTCTGCATACTATTTGAAGTCTTTCCTAGTGTCCTCTAGGTGCCCCCTTAGTTCTTCTTGAATGTAGTGGATTCATTGAACCAGGTCGCTAGCCAGGACGTTCGGAGAGGCCACTGGTAGTGCAGGATGAAATTAGGGAGAAATCTATACTCAGCACACACAAAAAAAGGTGTCGTTGGCATTGTGGTTTGCAAATTTGGAGCTGATCTGTCCTCTCAGCTGAAGGTACGCGGTCACAGGGGGATGAAGCGTGCCGTCTTCATCAGTTGATCTATGATAGTCAGTTGCACTGTGTGGCCATTTGATTCAGGGAGATCTGCAATGAAATCCATTTGCACTTGCTGCCCATGGCTGGGGCAAAGACATGAGGTGCCAAGGTATTTGGTGTGTGGTGCCTTGGTGCGAACACAGAAGTCACGTGAGTCAACATATGTCTGAATTTCAACCCACATCTGGCACCACCAAACAAAGCAGGAGGTTAGGCAGGAGGTTTTCAGGCACCTAAAGTGCCCTGCCAGGGAGTTGTCCTTGTTCGGCTGTAGTACCTTCAACCAGGGACATCCTGGCAGAACATACAGGCGGCCCTCAGTAAATATTATCGCGTCCCACATGGAATGTTGTTTCTCGTTCTCAGCTCCTGATTGTCCAGAGGGGTCCCCCATTCGCCGGCCACGGATCATCCCAGGAGACTGATTAAATTAGCATGATTAGAGCTTGAGGTCTGGTAGTGTTAAGCACATTGTAGGGCTTGAGGAGGAAGGGCTGTTCCTCACTAGCTTTCTCCCTTCTTGGTTATATTCTGCATTAGGGAATGGGGCATCGGCCTGGCCATTCTTAGTTCCCGGTCCGTAGTTAATTAATCTTGAAATTGAAGCAGGAGAAGAATAAGGTCTAGCAGACTTGTCCCTGATTCAGTGCTTTGACTTTTCACAGATACTGGAGGCTTTTGTGATCAGTCCAAACTTGTGCTGGGTAGCGAGTCCCCTTCAGCTACTGACATAAGGCTTCAAATGAGGATTTAATCAGAACCCACTAACTGTCAAGGATCTCCTAGATTTGGTCTGTGGGGTGAGCCTCCAGAAGTGGTATGCACAGGGGTGCAGCAGGTGCTGGGGGCCAGGCCTGAGCGAGCATGGCCCTAATTGTCATATTAGATGTGTCAACTTCCATGATGAATGCTTCAATTGGATTGGGGTGTGCCAGAATAGGTGCAGCAGTGAAGGCAATTTTGAGCTGTTGAGGGCTTGTTGGCCCTTGGGCGACCAAACAAATTTGACAGACTTGTGGAGGAGAGCTATCATGGGGCTTATTCGCTCTGAGAACCCTGGCCCGAAGCAGCAGTAAAACTGGGGAAACCTAGGAAGCACTGCTCTTCTTGAGTACTTCAAGTTCCTCCTAGTAGTGAATGGCTTCCACCTTATTTGGATCATTCTTAACTCCTTCTGGGGAGAGGATGTACCCCAAAATCTCCATGGAGAGTTGGCTAGAGGTACACTTTTCCAATTTTGTATAGAGACCATTCTGCCGCAACCTCTTTGGGTTCTGATTTGGGGCGTGTGCTGCTCTGGGTTCTCCAAAGAGAGAAATATGTCATCTAAATAGATGACTATGTAGTGATCCAGAATGTCCCCAAATACATCACTGATGAAATGTTGCAAGGTCACAGGACCCTTAGTCAGTGCAAATGGCATTACCAGACACTTAAAGTGTCCATAATGCGTTTTGAAATCTGTCTTCCATTTGTCCCCCAACCAAATGAATGTTAGATTGTAAATCCTTGGAGGTCTGGTTTGATGAATACCGGTGCAGGTTTCATGTGATCCAACAATTCTGGGATTAAGAATAGGGGGTATTGGTTCCAAACTCTCACTTTGTTCAGGGGCTGGTAATGAACACAGAGCCATAGAGTCCCACCTTTCTTATTCCCAAAAAGGGCCAGGGCACCTGTGGGAAACGCTTAGTAGCGAATAAACACTTTGGATCGGTTTTCATGGCTGTACACAGGAGAGCCACTAGTTCTGGTTCGGACATTGTGTAAATACGGCCAAAGGCAACTTTTGGGGGTGGGGCTGGAGTGAGGCTAGAGCAGGGCAAAGACAATATGAACCAGACTTGGTAGCTAACCTCAAGAACCAAGAGTTACACCTAGGTCAGCAGCCAGAGACTGGTCTGAGTGTCAAGCCAGAGTCAATAGCTGGGAACCAGAGGGCAGGGCGGTACACGCAGGCAGGAACCAGGAACAAGGTGGGCACTGTCTCCGCATCAGGGCAGGGGTCTGCCTTATTGCCAAGATGACTTGCGGGTACGCCCAGGCACTGCTCACCTGGAGCCCAAAAGACCTGGGTTCAAGTCCCACGAAAACTTACCTGGGGGACTTTCTTCCTAGGAATAAAAGAAGGACAGAATATGACAAAGATGTCTCTGTCCCTGGGCTGGGATCCAGGCCATGGGGAGCTCCCACCAAAGCTAGCTGCCAGGACCTCCTCACCATCCCTAGCTCCTGTTCATTTCACATGCAGAGACTCCCTAGCAGGAGGGGAGAATAAAGGGCAGAAAGTGAAGCTGCCCCTGATGGGAAAGGCACTAACCTGGGGCCCAGTCCAGTTCCCAGATCTACACCCAGGATTGTGAGACCAGGACCACAACCCTTCCTCTGTGTCTTAGTCCCCATCTGTCAGATAGGGAGGATCCTTCCCTGCCCTAGGGTGCTTGGGGGGAGTTTCATTCCTGTCTGGGAAGGGTTCGGATACCTTGTGGGTGGAATGGGCCCCAGCTGAGGGGGTGGGCCGGACATTCACTAGCCCATGGGTGACACGGGCCTTGGGAACATCTGAGCAGTGAACACGGGGAGAGGTTCCATGTCAGGCCACCACTCCCAGATTGCAGTGGTTATTGATGATAAATCCTGGTTCTACAGATGTTCTCATGTGTTGTTGTCCTGGGCTGGGCCAGCCCCATGCTTCCTAATCTGGCCTCTGGGCATGGGCAGGGGGTTCAGGGTGGGCGTGGGGTGAAAGGGAGGTAGCATTCTAGGTCTGGGTCCCTGAGGGCAGATTCCTTCGGTACCCCCTTGGCATGGGGGAGGGACTGAGGGGCCCTGCCACAGCAGCCCTGGGTCAGTGAGTGCTGCAGATGTGGCACTCAGCAATTCCCTCTGCTCTAATGAGGAGTTTTCAGAGCTCCACTGGGGGACATGGGCCCTGGCCCTATCATGCAGGCTCTTCTGCATCAGGCTGGGCATGGAGAGCTTGGTCTGGGAGCAGGGGTGATGGCAGAGAGGCCAAGGTCAAGAAAAAGGAGGGTGGGAAGAATTTAATCCCCCAGACAAAGGGGATTCAGGAAGGCCCCACCCCACGCAGAAGGGAGAGGGTTTCTCTCAGCTCTACTCCACACCCACTAGCCCCTTTTCCCCATGAGACAGAGAAGTACCTGCATCAGGGAGTGTGAGCTGCTGGAGGTGCGAGGGGGGGGCTTTTAAAGGTGTCCCATGGGGCAAAGCCCCTGCAGTGCCATGGGCACCGGGTGCAAGCACCGGATGTGAAATAGGTGGGCCATCACTTTATCTGTAATATCCTCCTCCTGCAAGGGAAAAAGGATTAGTCAGAAACTCGGGCACGCCCAGGAACAAGGGATATTAACAGCACCTGGAACGTGCAAAATTTCCACCCAGCCCTCCCCACCTCTGAGGGACGGATTCCCCCATCGAACATCCAAGATGAAGTCTTGTCTCCTCTCTAGTGACCTCCCACCCCACTCCCACCATTGCAGAGTGACCTCCTCCCACATTCCTCTCAGTCCCGTGAGAGCTGTTCTACTTCCAAACCCATCCGAAGAAGCAGCTCAGTTCCCCAGAATCCGGTCCTGAGCGGGTCAGTCAGCATTGTCAAGTTGACCCCTTATATGTCTCTGGACTCACTGGGCTGGATGAAGCAGCACTTTTAAGCTGCCTCTCCTTATATGCCTCTGGGCTCCATGCCTGGGTCAAGCAGCACTTTCAAGCTGTTACCCTTATGCGTCCCAGGTTCAGCACATCCCTATCTCCACTCTCACATCACAGTTGTACTGGCAATAACCTACTTGATGAGCAAACCCCACAGTATTTTGGGCGCTGCAGGGATCTTTAGCTTAGGTAAAAGCTTTTTTTTTTTTGGGCTTTTTCTGTCCAATCCCATGGAGGACCTGGGCCCTGGAGCCAGTTTGGGTGGGGTGGGGAGGTCCCTACCTAACAGGCTCTCTCTCTTCCCCCACGCCACTCCTAGTGGGTGCAGGACAGGGCCAAGCAACTTCGCTTCCTGCACCCTATCCCCACTCTGTGCTTCTCCACACAAAAGCAGGGGCAGGAAAAGCGGCCCTTGTGAAGAACATTGTGGTGAGTGAGACCCCATGGGGGGAAAGAGCCAGACATGGGATGAAGAGAGGCCTCCCCGGGCCACTGGAGGGAGGTGGTGGGGCTGGAGGGGACAGCACAGGACAGGGATTCCTGGGGCTGAGGACTGGGGAGCAGGGAAGGGGAAATTCTGACACTGATCCGGAGCTGGCAGTGGAGGAATTGTAGGGCCGAGGGGGCAGCTGAGGTTGAGGCGAGGGAGGACTTGGGTGGTTCCAGCTGGAGAGAGGGAGGGAGTAAGTTCGATGGGTGGGAGGAATCAGGTAACGTTACCATATTTTAATACAACAAAAATAGGACACTCCACGGGGCCCCGGTCCCGCCCCAACTCCGCCCCTTCCCCAAAGTCCCCGCCCCAACTCCGCCCTCTCCCCTGAATGCTCCGCCCCCCTGCTCCTCCCCCTCCCCCGCTTCCTGTGAATCAAATGTTCACGGGAAGCCTGAAACAGGCAGGCAGGCAGCAGGTAAGCTGGGGCAGTGGCGGGCGGGGAGGGCACGAGGAGGCGCGGCCCAGTCCAGCCCGCGCGGCCGAGCGGCTCCCTCCGGCGGCTGGCCGCGGCCAAGAGGCTCTGGCCCCAGCGTCTCCGGCCCGGCCCGGCTCGGGCCCTGGGGCGCCGGCCCCGGCCCTAGCAATTCCAGCTCAGCTCGGGCCCTGGGGCACCGGCCCCGGCCCCGGCCCCGGCTGAGCAGCTCCGGCCCCAACCCTGGCTGAGCAGCGCCGGCCAGGGGCCGAGCACCCCCAGCCCCAGTCCCAGTGGCTCCGGCCCGGCTCGGCTCGGGCCCCAGTTCCAGCCGAGCGGCTCCGGTCCGGCCCTGGCTCCGGCCCTGGGTGAGCGGCGCCGGCCGGCGGCTGAGCACCCCCAGCCCCGGTCCCAGCAGCTCCGGCCCGGCTCAGCTTGGGTCCTGATTCCAGCCGAGCGGCTCCAGCCCGCCAAGTGGTGCCGGCCGGCGGCCAAGCACCGCCGGCCCCAGCGGCTCAAGCTCCGGCCCCAGCGGCTCCAGCCCGGACCCAAGCCTCACGACTCCTCCCTATTTTCCCGGACGTGTCCGGCTTTTTGGAATTTCCTCCCGGACGGGGATTTGAGGACCAAAAAGCCGGACATGTCTGGGAAAATCCGGACATATGGTGTCAAGGCTGTATCCCCACTTTGAACTTTAGGGTACAAATGTAGGGGCCTGCATGAGGACTTCTAAGCTTAACTACCAGCTTAGTTCTGGTCCGCTGCCACCATTCCCTACCCTGGGAAGCTTTTAGAAACCTCTCACCAATTCCCTGGTGAATACAGATCCAAACCCCCTTGGATCTTAAAACAAGGAGAATTTGACCCTTCCCCCCTCCTTCCTTTCACCAACTCCTGGTGAATACAGATCCAAACCCCCTTGGATCTTAAAACAAGGAGCAATCAATCAGGTTCTTAAAAAGAAGGCTTTTAATTAAAGAAAAAGGTAAAAATCATCTCTGTAAAATCAGGATGGAAAATAACTTTACAGGGTAATCAAACTTAAAGAGCTCAGAGGACCCCCCTCTGTCTTAGGTTCAAAGTACAGCAAACAAAGATAAACACTCTAGTAAAAGGTACATTTACAAGTTGAGAAAACAAAGTAAAACTAAGATGCCTTGCCTGGATTTTTGACTTACAAGTTTGAAATATGAGAGACTTGTTTAGAAAGATGGGGAGAACCTGGGTTGATGTCTGGTCCCTCTCAGTCCCAAGAGCGAACAACCCCTTAAAACAAAGAGCACACACAAAAGCCTTTCCCCCCCCCAAGATTTGAAAGCACCTTGTCCCCTTATTGGTCCTTTGGGTCAGGTGTCAGCCAGGTTACCCGAGCTTCTTAACCCTTTACAGGTAAAAGGATTTTGGAGTCTCTGTCCAGGAGGGATTTTAGTACTGTACACAGGAGAGCTGTTACTCTTCCCTTTATAGTTATGACATATGGTAACCCTAGAATCGGGGGGACCAGCTGGATTGGGTGGGGGGGATTATGCTGGCTGAATCTGCAGTGAACTTTGGCCTCCTCTCTGGGAAGTGAGATGCTCCCCCTCCTAGGTCACCCCCAAATGTGGCTGTTTGCATCCTCCGGCCGAGGAGGTAGGAACATTCACTCTTTCCTGGCAGGGTGGTTGATTTCACTTTGGTAATGTTACAGTGGCCTTAGGGAGAGGATCACTGTGGGGGGCGGGGGGGCGGGGGGGAAGAAGGGGGGTTGTATAATGGGCACCTGGGTCGGTCCAGTGGTGAGATCAGGGGAATGGGCCCTATTGCAGCCCTGCCCCTGACTGGGTATGTGACTTCAGCCAGGTCACTGCGCTCCTTGGCACCTCCGTTTCTGTTTTTGTGGCTGGTGCTGGCCCTGATGTTTCATGTCCAGAGGATGTTTCATGTCTAGAGGATTCAGTCAGCAAGGCTGCCCATGTGGCCTGTTCACCAGAGCTACCGTCCACTGATACCAGTCAGCTCTGTGTTATTGGGGAACCAGGGTGCAGTATCCAGCCTGACTCATGAAAGACCCTCCCCCCTCCACCAGCCTCTGCTTAAACCAAAACCCATCAAAGGAAAAAACTTGCAGAGAGCAGTGAAGGGTGTTGAAAGACACACCTAGACCCCTCCTGACAAGGGTGACAAGATTAAGACATCTCCATTAGCATACAGAATGGAGAGCAGAGACAACTCCCCTAGCCTCATCTGCATGAAAGATGGGACAGGGAGACATCTCAATTTGCATACAGAATGAAGAACAGAGACCGCACTGAACTCTGGGACCAGAAAAAGCAGGGAAGCATTGCATCATGGGAATCTCTGCTCCAGATGCTAATGAACCTACGCCTGCCCACACCCAGCTCAGCAGTTATCAGACCAATTCTAGTAAGGAATCCTTAATTGATATCCAAAATACTGAAGCAGCCTAGTTGCATTGTGAGCTCCCTGGAAGAAAACACCACCCATAGTCAAGAGTGATCAGCTCCTATTGTCTAGCCTAAAGAAAACCCTTGAGTCATCAGCTTACCTATAAACAAATCTAGTGTTCTCCCTTGAACCATTGTATTTTCTCTACAAAAATCCCTACTCACCCTCTAGTCAGGGTTCTGATGCTTAGATCCAAACTATGCATCAGTTCCACTGGGACTCCATCTTCTCCTGACTGATCGTGCTGGGGGCTCTGCCTGTCTCCAGCACTCAGGAGCCTGAGTTACCACCATCACCTGGGAACCCCGACCAGTTCAAGCCTCATGGAGTGGGTGAGAGATCCCCTTCTTTCTCTCTCTCTCTCTGTTTGCCTTTCTACCTTAGGTATTAACCTTTAATAATGTATGTTATGTTGGTTTAGCCCTCCTTGTGTAGTTATCACTAGTATTCAATAAATAACTTTTATGGTTAACTTGGTTGCTTCTCTCTCTCTTGCTGAATTTTACTCTTTTGTGTTTTTAGCTTCCCCCATTCACTCTACAGCAATGCTTCTTTTACCTAAGCTAAAGATCCCTGCAGCGCCCAAAATACTGTGGGGTTTGCTCATCAAGTAGGTTACTGCCAGTACAACTGTGATGTGAGAGTGGAGATAGGGATGTGCTGAACCTGGGACGCATAAGGGTAACAGCTTGAAAGTGCTGCTTGACCCAGGCATGGAGCCCAGAGGCATATAAGGAGAGGCAGCTTAAAAGTGCTGCTTCATCCAGCCCAGTGAGTCCAGAGACATATAAGGGGTCAGCTTGACAATGCTGATTGACCTGGTCCGCTCACACTTGCTCTGTTAATGTATGTGTGGGTGTGGGTGTGTTCATCCGGTTCTGGGGCTGGAGAAATCCAGCCCTAGGGAACCTAGGTCCTGCAGGATAGCTCCATTGGGAGGGGACTTGCAGAAGGGAGAAGTAGAGCTCCACAAGTGACACAAGCAGTACATTAATAGAATTACAGAATCCCCTCCCCCAGAAAAGTAACTCGAATAAATGAGCATACCCCAAAGTAATGGGCAAAACTGGTAACACCACGGCTTCACCATAAGGACCGGATTCTGGGGAACTGAGCTGTTTCCTCGGATGGGTTTGGAAGTAGAACAGCTCTCACGGGACTGAGAGGAATGTGGGAGTGGACACGGGGGACCCACTGCGGGCTCTGTTCCCCCAGCTGCGGGAGGAGTCTGGAGACAGGGCACATTTCCCAGGGAGTGAGCCGGGCAAGCCAGACTCCTGGGATCAAAGCCTGCAAATGATTACAGGGCCGTGCCCAGCGGCCGCCCTGCAGACAGGGGATGGATGGTTCCCATTGATCAATGATGATGAGAAGGGACGTCTCTCCTCCACATAAACAACAAGGAGTCTGGTGGCACCTTAAAGACTAACAGATTTATTTGGGCATAAGCTTTCGTGGGTAAAAACCTCACTTCTTCGGATGCACATGCCTCTCCTCCACATGCCTCCCAGGCACGGGGCAAGATGGAGCTGCCCGAGATGTCCAATGCCCAGCCATTACTTGGCCCTGTAGCTCTGATTGTTTCTCTCTCAGCCCCGCCTCCATGACGCCCGCCAGCTGGTCAGCACACTCCCCCTTCTCCAGCAGCCCCACCAGCAGGGTGAAGCTGAAGGGCATGAGGTCACGCGACGGCAGGTGCTTCGCGATGAGCTGCAGGGAAAGGTACAGGCCGAGTGTGAGCAGTGAGCCCCGGCCCGGGGAGGTGGGCTTACTCTTCGGGAAACGGGGACAGAGGAACTGACAGCCTGTGCCCACAGCTATTTAGTGGGCATTGGAGCCCATACCCAGGAATTTCCATCTGCCGGCTCCTCATCGAGGGAAGGAGACAATAACCCCCTTTCCCATGGGCGTGTCTGTCTCTCCAGCCACAGTCTCTTTTACTCACCATAGCAACATGGGCAGGGCTGTCTCTGCAGCTGGCATCCTTCTGCGTCTTGCTCAGCATGGTCACCACCGCCCCTCTCTTGGTGTGCACGACGGCTGCACAAGAAACAAGCAGCGCTCAGGCAGAGCTCTCGGGGCCGGATTCTTCCCCCTCCCCGTCCAGCCAGGTCAAAGGTGCCAAAGGGCCAGACTCCGTCCGCAGCTGGGAACGCCCAGCTAGGGTGAGCTCTCAGTTGACTCATGGGCCAACTGCCCACCTATCACCCTGCTGTAGAAGGTGTGTTGGGACTGGGGTGGGATCAGGGGAGGTCCCAGATGGTCCCAGGCACCTGGTGAAGGACAGATGCCAGGTCAACCCACTTCTACTCTGTGTCCCTCTGGTCAGGGATGGGATGAAGGCGCCATGTTCTCTCTGCAGCCCTGCTCGCTAGGTAACTGCCGGGGCTGTGAGGGCTGAGAAGTGGCGACTGCTTCCGCTCCATCTTACCTTTGCAAGGCGTGAAGAGCCAGTAGAGAGCCTGAGATACCCAGTATCTGGTGGCCTCCTGAACATCGAAGGCCTGGCTTGTCAGCAGCCCGGCCACGTAGCCCTGCTCTGCCATGGGTTTCAGGTCCTAACGGGCCACCGAACAGAAAATCAGGGCATGGGTTGGGGCGAGCCCAGCTCTGTCTGTATCACCCCTCCCCTCCCCCGTGAGTGCTGTTGGGGGCAGCAGGGTCTGTGCTGCTCACCTCGGTGATGGCTTTGAAACGATAGAACATGAAGAGCCGGGGGCTGGCTCTCACAGCTCGGCTCCTCTCCTGGGCCCGGGGAGAGCAGATCCCTGGCTGCAAGTGCTCGGGAGCAGGGAGAAAGCCGTCTCCCCTCCACATCCTCCCTCGTGCCCCAGGAATTCTAGGCACGGGGCAAGATGGAGCTGCCCGAGATGTCCAATGCCCATCCATTACTTGGCCCTGTACCTCTGATTGTTTCTCTCTCAGCACCGC
The DNA here is from genome assembly GCF_028017835.1 of Emys orbicularis. Classification (NCBI taxonomy): domain Eukaryota; kingdom Metazoa; phylum Chordata; order Testudines; family Emydidae; genus Emys; species Emys orbicularis. The sequence goes on from NC_088684.1 coordinate 156,737,370, forward strand.
CTCCATGACGCCCACCAGCTGGTCAGCACACTCCCCCTTCTCCAGAAGACCCACCAGCAGGTTGAAGCTGAAGGGCATGAGGTCACGCGACGGCAGGTGCTTCGCGATGAGCTGCAGGAAAAGGCACAGGCTGAGTGTGAGCAGTGAGCCCAGGGCAGTTGTTCGACAGACTGGAGCAGAGAGAAGCAGGGAAGTAAATAGCAAGGGAGGTGGGGTGCACGAGGCAGGTGCTGTTGGTATTCGGGGTCCCTTTACTCAGGTGATACTGATCCCCCTGCACATAGACATGGGTCTCACCTGGACCCCGGGCTGCCCTTCCCCAAAGAATTCTTCCTCCCACCTGGGCTCCCCAACACATGTACTGAGCGAGGTTCTGGAGGGAAGGCCTCCTCCCTCCCCCTCTGGAGGGGCCCCAGCTGCCCCCCAACACCCCGCTGGCTCGCCAAGGGCTGAGCTGTTCATCCCCGCTCCAGCCAATCTCAGTTTCTGTGGCAGGGCGAGTCGTGGCCTGGCCGTGTGGCTGTCCCGAATCCATGCTTTGCTTCCTCTGCACCAAATGCTATTTAACGCTCTGGGCCAGATCCTCAGCTGGTGTAAAGTGGGGATAGGTTCTAGCTCCCTGTGCCAAGAAGCCAGGGTAATTCTGTACAGTCTCACAGACACTCACCTCTACAGCTGTCCTCCCTGCCAACCCCACTGCAGAGTTAACTGCGTAGCCAATTGTCACCAGCCCTTTGGAAAATAAACCTAGGGGCTGGATTCGGCTGGACATCCAGCTCTCTGCATCGGGCCAGGGTCCAGCTATTCAGCAGGGGGGTAGCTGAGTTTCCCAGCCAAGGAGGCAGGTGGAAGCTGCAGCTTTGTCCATGCCTCACTAACCTCTGCCCGGATAGCGGAGCTTTCTGCCACCTCAGTCCCGCTCAGCTTCGCCAGGGCTGGGCGCTGAATCATGGCCCTGGCGATACACGTGCTGATGGTCTCAGCCTCCTGTTCCTTAGAGAGGCGAGGCTCGAATTTCCTGATTGGAAGGAAAGGACCAGACGGGGCCATTAGAACGGAGACAGGTCCCGGCATGAGTCAGGTTGGGTGTGATGGCAGGAGGGACAGCTCCCTCCCTAAGCAGCAGAGCTCCAGGGGGCATCTCCAGCAGAGCCACCGCCTAGGGAATGGTCCTGTCTGGAGATGCCTATGCCCCCTGGGCCCGGCAGGGGCTCTGCTGGGGAAGCTGCTCTCTGGGGATGATCCTGGGCCCTGCTCTGTGGCTGCACCCATTCACAGCACTTCATGCTGATGGGAGGGGCTTCCACTTACCAGGCAATAGGCAGAGATGGGGGCTGGATAAAGTGACCCGGAGGCCGAGGAGGATATGGCCCGTTAGTGAGCCACCAGGGAGGAGCATCCTCCGGTTCTTCTTGCAGCTCGTCCCTCCCCCACTTCCTCTCTCTCCATCTGCCCTCCCCGGCTGCTGGGCTCCGCAGGTGAGTCAGGCCCCATGGACGTACCCTAAGTATGAGATGGCCAGCAGGGCACGCTGGTGATCGGGGCTCTGCAGCCAGGCCCGGTCCTTGCCTCTGAGCATCTCCTGCAGCACAAAGCAGAGAGTCAAAGGCAAAAGAATTTGGGGCAGCCCGGTTGCTCAGCAAGATGTGGAATCTCCAAACGCTGTTTGACGCCCCCACCGACCCTCAGCCCCAGCGTGCAGTGCACTGGGGCACGGAGCTGGGAAGATGGCCTGGGAGCAGCCACGTGGCCAGAATGCAGGGGACATTCACAAGAACCCCTATTTCGCCATTCCTGACGGCACATCTGTAAACTTCAGCGTCTGCCCCGGAGCAGGGAAAGGGAATCTGGGCAGAGGCAATTTTGTGACGGGGAGTATTAGAGTCCTGAACAGCTGAGGTGTGACGTTATTGACATGACCTGGGACCGAATAGATCATTGTTGCAACCAAAGTCCTGTAGTGGCACCAAATCTTGTATAAAGGGGGTCAAATAGGGTGTCTAAGACACGGTTATGGTATGCTGGTTATGGTTATGCTATCTGTATATGTGTATCATTTTTGTAGTTGAAGTTATGAATATTGGCTCTGTACTGTCTGTATTTCAAACTTCTACTATGCTTCTCGGTGACACCGCAGACAAGCTGGTGTCAGCTCTGCCTATCCTGCTTGATGGCCCATTAAGGACCATCAGCTATACAATTGACCCATTGAGAGAAGGCAGATACGCCTTGTGACTCAGCAAAGTATGCAGGGACTTGCCCATGTGACTCCAAACTCCATTTTGCTGTAATTTTCCACAGTAAGAACAAAGAGGTGTTCTTACACCTGGAAAAGACTATAAAAGGCTGATGCCTCCTCTCCATCTTGTCTTCAATCCTGCTTCTTACCTCTGGAGGGATTTTGCTACAAATCTGATTTGTATATTGACCTGGGTCTGGGGCTTGGTCCTTTGGGATCGGGAGAACCTTTTTTCTTTTACTGGGGTATTGGTTTTCATAACCATTTGTCCCCATAACGAGTGGCACTGGTGGTGATACTGGGAAACTGAAGTGTCTAAAGGAATTGCTAGTGAGACTTGTGGTTAGCCAGTGGGGTAAAACCAAAGTCTTCTCTGTTTGGCTGGTTTGGTTTGCCTTGGTGTGCATAGAAACCCCAGCCCTGGGCTGTAACTGCCCTGCTTTAAGCAATTTCTCCTGAATTGGCACTCTCAGTTGGGTCCCGCCAGAACCAGCATCGTTACGAGGTCAAATATTTCCCTGCAAACCTAGGGAGGGCTGCGCCTGTTAACGCCTCAGGATCATGTCCCGGAGTGAAAACCCTTGGAGTTAATCCCCAGGGCGCTTGCTGGGTGCCGGGCAGATCCCTCAGAAGTGGGATGGGGAATGGTCCCAGGTGTAAGCAGCATGGATCCGCTAATGGAAAATAGTGTCATTTCAGTCCTTGGGCTGCAATCGCACCAGAAGAATCTGGCATCAGCACTGGGTTTGCAGTGCACAATGTAGAGCCCCGGACACCCGGTCGCAAACCCAGCACACGGCCTTCAACACCGGATACTCTGGCATGTGCATCTGCCCTAGGGACCCCTCCCAGGACCCCAGCGTGCTCACTCACCAGCAGGGGGACAGCACGGTGTATGTGCCCTGGCTCACCAAGGGAATCCTGCTCTCGTGGGTGACAGCTTCACCCACCAGCACGAGGCTTCTCACAAAAGCAGATCTCACCACGGGGTCCTGGGCTCACAGGCAGGAGGGGGAGAGAACAATGAGGAAACAGCCACAGGCAATAGAGAGCTGAGACACAAGGCTACAGGGCGAGTCTCTACAAGGGAGCTGCTGTCCTAGGCGGGATTGCCCTCACGCCCTAAGGGAAAGGACCTGGCTTGCCGAGTGGAACATCTTTGCATTCCCTAGGGGACCATCTCTGGAGATGGGTGCAAGGAATGGGCTGATTTCCAGCGGTGCTGAGCACTTGCAGTTCCCAGAGCTGTCAATGGGCCCTGGGGCTGCTCAGCTCCCCTGACAATCAGGTCGTAATTGTCTGAACTTGGGCAGGCACCCTGCTGATGAACTCCTCCCAGTGCTCCAGGATAGCGAAAATCTCGCCTAGGTGTTGCCTGGCACACAGCCCAAGCGCTCGGGCGAATCTCTGAGAGACAGAAAGATGGAGGTTGGGAATGCTGAGCAACAAGTCAAGGGGCCAGGATGGGATCTCAAAGTCATCGCCATGGGCATGGGTATAAGGAAGATCTTTTCATTCCACTAGACCTTGTCCAAGGCAGAACATAGACATGTAGCATCAGGGGATTGACAAGGAATGAGGGATTTCTTGACAGTGGAGGAGCAAAGACCTCACCTCTCTTTCCTCTTCTTCTCGCAAATCGACCATCTCCACCAGAAGCCATAGCTGGGGCTTGATGCTCTCTGCTGGAAAAAACATCAGCACAGTGCCCCAGCACTTACAGAGAAAGCTCTGCGAAAGAGACACCATCATGCTGGATGCATTGGGCAGGGCCTGGCATGCACAGAGCCCACTGGGTAGAGTTGTCTGCTTCACTGGCCCCAAGCTGCCCCTGGGCAGCGACTGCTGTTCTGATCTAGGCACTGACCCCCAATTCCTTCCAGGACACTGACCTTGTCATCGGGCCGCTTATCACTGTGGGCCAGCTGGCACCTGATACTAGTGATGAAGCAGCCCAGCCAGGTATGGTCCGAGATGAAGAAGAGAAGGTCTTCCAGGAACTGCCAGGGAAAGAAGAGCCAGTTAGAACCGAGAGGGGCCAAGAAACTGGTCCTCTAAATAGCTCCAGCCAGGAACCCACCACAGCTGGGAGGGAAGGGGAGGGGAGGAGAAGAGGGAGCGTGCACTGTCACCCCCCATGTCTCTCCTAAAGCTTGTGAATCCTTATGAGCTGCCCCTGGTGCTTCTCCAATTGTATCTACTGGGCTCAGCCGCTTCCTCTGTCCCACAATGCAGTGCTGCTGAGAGGCCTCTTAATCCTGCCTCAGCGTGCGGGGGAGAGGGAGGCTGGACTAGATGACCTCTTGAGTTCCTTTCCAGCTCTCCATTTCTCTGACCCTTACCTGCAGCAGCTGCTGCTCCCACTCTCTCTGGCAGAAACAGGTCTTGGGATCTGGAAGAGATGGGCAGGTCAGTTTCCTTTGTGTTTAGATCCTTCTACTGGGGAGCAGCCTACAACATGGCTCTTGTTTGGCGGGGGGTGGGGAGGAGCTGCCGACTCACGGGCCCCGAGGGGACCCATGGCTCTTTGCAAATCGCTAATGGACAACACTTCTCCTCAGACCCAGACCCCTTGATGTGAAATACCCAGGAGTTCTGCTTGCCAAGATCCTTCCCCAGGGTGTGAGGTGTCAGATGAAGGTTAGATACGGTCCTGGAGAGGATCCTTCCTGTCTGGGCACGGGGGGCTGGGCTAGATGAACCAAAGGATATGATCCTGACGTGATCCTCTCTGATTCCAGGCATCATATTATCATATTACATCATATTATCACAGCATCATATTATCCTGGATTCAGAGGGAGACCCTGACCTCTCCCTCTCTGAGCCCAGCACCACAGTGTCCCCTCCCTTCGCTCCTGCAAGGGGAGACACTCCCTCCTTACCTTCCACGTAGAGGAGCATGTCCGTCATGTAGTTATCCCAGAATCGGCCCGACCCGGGCTGGAACATGCTCATCAGCTGGAAGAGGAGGAACATGGCTGCCCTCCTGACCTGCACCGTCATATACAAAGATGCGCCGAGCACCTGGCGGCCAAAGAGACAGAGGTGGCTGTACCCCTCCCTTGCAAGGCAGTGTGAGAAGGGAGCTCCCTACAGGTGCAGGGGGAGAGCTCAGTGATGGAGGGAAGGAGACAGCAGGGAGGTGGAGCTGACAACCAGGACAGGATTGAGATGGATATTTGAGTTGATCAGGGAGACTCCATGGACCAGCTATTGGCTCCTTCCATCCTCTCACTCCTGGGCTGGCTCTAGCTCGGATGAAAGGAGACAGGATTATCCAGAGGCCGTCAGGCAGCTGCTGGGTCAGATCCTTGGCCTAGGTCAGAGCAGCACCAGGGGAGCTTGAAGCAGCCCGAAAGAGGCAGCTGGGCCATAAAGGGAATCCCCAGCTGCCCCTTGGTAAGGGAGGATGCTGGAGGCCAGGGAGCAGGAGGGGGCCTGCACAACAGTCCCTACGGGCTCATTCCAGGGGGCTTATATTGGAGCCGTCTGAGGGCTGCACTAACTTGTGCTGGGGGGCCTGGTCCGGCCCAGGATCAGGGGAGCCAGGAAGGTGGCTGGCTCAGAGAGCTCGCTAGTTCTGTTAAATGCTGGGAGGCGCTGGGTCGATGTGCAATGAACGTGAGGAATGTGACGAGCCAGCTCCTCTGGGGGTGCGGGGAGAAGAGCCACCACGCATTGCATGCCAGCTCCAGGAGCGGCCCCTTCCCACTGAGCATAAGGAAACCTCCTGGCTGTGGGTTACGCACCAGCAGCCGAGCCAGCATCTCCTGGGGTAGAGTGGCCCTGGGGCTTGACGGACACCCTGTGAACAGAAAGGGGGGACATCCCATCAGGCTCTGGAGGGATCTTTTGCATTCATCTCTGAGCTCTACCTGTGCCCTTGACGGCTGGCTGTGTCCTTGCAGTGAGCCGGAACTAGAGCCAAGAGCTGATCCCCACCCCCACCTGGGGGCAGACGCCTCTCGCTACAGAAGGACTAAGAGCGGGTGGATAAAATACTGGGACTCACCTCTGTTCTCCTTGCCGCACCTCCTGGCCAAGGGCAGCCTGCCTTCCTCCTGCATCCTCTTTACCACCCTAACCGACGTCTGCAGGAGGAGAGGCAGGGCTGGCCCATGGGCTGCTGGGCTCAGCTGAAGCAGCAGCCCAGGCCAGAAAACCTGCAGAGCAGAGAAAAGCCATCTCAGTACGGAAATATCCTCTTCCTGCACCAGCTCTCTCTTTCCTACACTAGACAGGACCCCTGGCCTCGCCACCACCAGCCAGACCTCTCTACCCAGCCTGAAACCAGCTCCATCATGGCTTAGTCTCCTGTAGGGTGGATGATCACAGTGGGGCGAGAGAAGGAGGAAGCCAGGGGTCCTGCCCTCCCAGCGCGAGGGACAGAGCCCGGATGGCAGCTGGGAGAGGGAGCAGAGAGAATGGGCTGGGAGGAAAAAACACTGTCTTCTATTTTCAGAGGGGTAGCCATGTTAGTCTGGATCTGTAAAAAGCAAAAAGGATCTGTTGAACAGCTTCCACCCCACCATCAACCTCAGCCTGGACCAATCTACACGGGAGGTCCACTTCCTAGACACCACAGTACAAATAAGTGATGGCCATGTTAACACCACCCTATACCGAAAACCCACCGACCGCTATGCCTACCTTCATGCCTCCAGCTTCCACCCCGGACACACCACACGATCCATCGTCTACAGCCAAGCACTGAGGTACATCCGCATCTGCTCCAACCCCTCAGACAGAGACCAACACCTACAAGATCTTCACCAAGCATTCTCAAAACTAGGATACCTGCACAAGGAAATAAGGAAACAAATCAACAGAGCCAGACATGTACCCAGAAGCCTCCTGCTACAAGACAAGCCCAAGAAGGAAACCAACAGAACTCCACTGGCCATCATCTACAGTCCTCAGCTTAAACCTCTCCAACGCATCATCAGTGATCTACAACCCATCCTGGACAAAGATCCCTCTATTTCACAGACGTTGGGAGGCAGCCAGTCCTCGCCCACAGACAAACTGCCAACCTTAAGCATATTCTCACCAGCAACCACACACCGCACCATAACAACTCTAACTCAGGAACCAATCCATGCAACAAACCTCGATGCCAACTCTGCCCACATATCTACACCAACAACACCATCACAGGACCTAACCAGATCAGCTACAACATCACCGGTTCATTCACCTGCACATCCACCAATGTTATATATGCCATCATGTGCCAGCAATGCCCCTCTGCTATGTACATTGGCCAAACTGGACAGTCACTACGTAAAAGGATAAATGGACACAAGTCAGATATCAGGAATGGCAATATACAAAAACCTGTAGGAGAACACTTCAACCTCCCTGGCCACACAATAGCAGATGTAAAGGTAGCCATCTTACAGCAAAAAAACTTCAGGACCAGACTCCAAAGAGAAACTGCTGAGCTTCAGTTCATTTGCAAATTTGACACCATCAGATCAGGATTAAACAGACTGTGAATGGCTAGCCAACTACAGAAGCAGTTTCTCCTCCTTTGGGGCTGGCCTACACTAACCCCCCACTTCGAACTAAAATATGCAACTTCAGCTACGTTATTCACGTAGCTGAAGTCAAACTATCTTAGTTCGAACTTACCGCGGGTCCACACGCGGCAGGCAGGCTCCCCCGTCGACTCCGCGTACTCCTCTCACGGAGCAGGAGTACCGGCGTCGACGGCGAGCACTTCCGGAATCGATCCCAGAAGATCGATTGCTTACCGCCGGACCCGGAGGTAAGTATAGACATACCCTTAGTGTTCACACTTCAACTGCTAGCAGAGGACCTCACCCTCCCTGATTGAACTAACCTCGTTATCTCCAGACTGATTCTTGCCAGCATATTTATACCTGCCCCTGGAAATTTCCATTACATGCATCCAACGAAGTGGGCATTCACCCACAAAAGCTTATGCTCCAATACATCTGTTAGTCTTAAAGGTGCCACAGGACTCTCTGTTGCTGTCTTCTATTTGTCATCATCTTCCATCAGTAGACGGAGGGTGCTGTCCACAGTTCCATCTGCATCCCAAGCCCTATTTGCTGCCCATCGCCTGCCCCTCCCCATCTGCAGCTGCCCCTCCTTCCCTGTTCCTTGACCCCATGTTCTGCCCTGGTCACGGTCTCCCATCACTAAGGTCTCTGCGGATTCTTACCGTGCTGTCGAGGGTCAGGGTGCACTGACGCACCAAGAAGTCGATGAAGGGTCTCGATGCAGATTTCTCCAAGAGCCCATGCGCCCCCATTGTCCGTATAAAATAAGCCAGGGCTTCTCTGACCTGCCAGATCCAGACAGAAACAGACATGATTTGCACACAGTGTGGAGGGACCTTGTCCCCTCCCAGTCCAGGCTGGGATCCTTTCTCAGCGGGGGGTTTGGTGAAATGCTGCTAGGCAGCCCAGAGATGGGAATGCAGCTGGAGAGGCAGATTCTTTCCCCCACATTCTGCCGTACACTATGGAGCACTGGTGGGGCACGTGTTTCGATGCACAGGGTCCCGGCAGGCTCTGCACTGGCAGGCAGACATTCACTAGCTTTGGCCGCATTGGCCATGCTTCCAGACTCACCCGTATGCTTGTGCTCTGCAGGATTGGCCCCAGGACTATGAACAGCTTCTCCGTGTGGTGTGTCATTTCAGAAACTGTAAAAGACACAGACACATGGCTTGGCAGGGCTGATGTTAAACCGGGGTGTGCAGGGACCTGAGATCTCAGGAACCTTAGAGGAACCTCAATGTCCCTACATGACCCTGCCGGCAGGTTACCCCCATGGGTAACCAGCTGCATCTGCCCACGCTTACAGTTCCAGCAGTGATTGTCCTCTCTCATTGCTGCAACATCGGCTGAGGGGCTGCAGGACTTGGATTATCTACTGCAGACAGGGACAAATGACCCCAATGAGGCCCAGTGCTAAGCGCTGCTAATTGCACAAGAGGCCATAACACATCAAAAGACGAGGCCTCGCTGTGGGTCACTTACAGTTGGATCGGACTATCCGGTCCAGAATGAAGAGACTGGCACAGGTCTCCTCTTCCTCATCCTTGTTCAGCCTCCTGAACAGGAACACAAGCAGCTCCACCAGGAACAAGCGAGCTGCAGGAAGAGGAGTGAATCATAATGGGATGAATCATAAAGGGGAAGGGAATAGAGTTCTATGCATGGGCTCTGAAATTCCGCAGGCTGTGATCTCCTTCTCTGGGAAAGGTGAATGCATTTCTTACCCAGATGGACCACAGAGTCCAGGGCCTCTCTCCGCTCCTCCAGGTGCTCTCTGGGGAGATGACATACCTAAGGGAAGGAAGCAACACCAGCAAAGGTAAACTAGATCGAGTGTCTCTCAGGCCAGGCCCTCGGATGGCAGAGTGAAGGGGTGAGGGTGGAGAGGCAGATCCTAATTCCCATCTAAAGAACAGGCCAGCAAGCTGGATCAGTCTATGAGTGACGCTGAGGCTTCGGGGGCTGCGGCTCATGTAGAAGCAGAGTTTGACGGGTCAGGAACCGAAGATGTGGAGCGCTGGAACAGGGTGCGGGATGCTGATGTTCCCGGTCAAAGGGGTTGGGGTGGGTGGGAGGAAAAGAAACCAAAGGAGAGTTCTCCAGGATCCATCCCCCAATGGGAACAGGATGAGGCAGGGACAGCTCTTCCCACGCCTACCCAGTTTAAGCCAAAAGGCCCCGGCATTTTGCCTGAGTGATCCCAGCATCTCTTACCATGGAGTGGAGTGCTGGGAAGAGGGTGCCAATGTCCTTCCTCAAGGCAGCCTCATCCATGTCCCTCACGCAAGCAAGGCTCTGGGCAAGAGAAGAGACGCAGGACATGGCGATGACGTGTCAGGCAGACAAGCCCCAATGTGTAGAGTCTCCATCAGCAGCTGGGTTACCACAACCCAGACTTGGAAGGAATAAAGTTATGGCCCTTGTGGAGAGCAGCTTCCAGCTGGTGCCGGTCTCGCCCTTCTCTGGGAGGGGCATTTGACCCCTTTGTTTGCACTAGCCTAGTATCACTTATGGTTGGTTCAACAGGATAGTTGTACCTGGCGCCAGCTGGGGTGATGTGTGTGCTGAGAGGATGGCAGGGATGGTGGGGCCCAGTTTGGATGAGCAGGACCTGCCCTGATTACTTATCACTACTGATGTCATGGCAGCGCCCAGAGGCTCCAGTCAGGATCAGGCCCTGTTGCACTGGATGCAGCACAACGCAGACAGAGACAATCTCTGTCCTGAAGGGCTGACAGTCTAGAGACCCACACAGACAGGTCAGGGATGGGGAGACAGCATCCAAGGGCTCCTCCCTGCCCCCGTGCTGGGGTGAGGAAACCACGCGGGAGCTTGGAAGGGAGAGCTTAATGTCCCTTCATGCGGCCTTACCAGGGGCTAAGGATCAGGCCCATTGTCTCTGCCTGCTCACCTCCTACAACAGTCACTTCCAGAGTGTACCAGGGATGTATACTTCTGCTTTCTGGCCTTGGGCCAGCCACTTCCCTCCCAGAGCTTTGCTCTCCACAGGTATAGCTGGGCTAACAGCTAACCCTGCCCTGGGCCCAGGGAGAGGTGAGTGTGCGGGACACTCTGGGGAGAGGTGAAGCTCAGGATGATGCTTATTAGTTCTCTCCCTGGTTCCCTAATGCAGCCCATTGCTGACCAGCCAGCAAAGAAGAAAGAAAGCAGAGCCAGATGCTGGGAATGGAGTCGCCTCTCTCCTCCCGTCTGTAACACCTGCCCTGGCAAGGGGGGGCAGAGCATGTTCTCTAGGGCCAGAGAATGGCAGTGAATCTGGGAGCAAGCAGATGGGGAAAGGGGGTCAGCGCCTTAGAGGGTCAGTGTGTTGTGGGGAAGGCAGTAGGGGGCGGGAGTCCAGGCTGAGTTGGTGATGGAGGGAACCTTGTACCATCTGTGCCATGGGCACTTCCCCAGTGTGCTGTGGATTTCCTGCTCTCTCCTCACTCACTCTGCTCTTCCTTGGCCTTTCCTCATCCTCGCTGATTGGGGCGAGCTGTCCCCTGGGTGATGAAGAGGCCTTTCGCTTGGTGCCTAAAATGAACAGAAGGAAACCATGTTTGCTCTTAAGCAAAGCAAGCAGTCATGGGATTAGAGGGAAGGTCCTCTCATGGACTGTAGCTGGTTAAAAGACAGGAAACAAAGGGTAAGAATACATTTTCAGTTTTCACAATGAGGTAAATAGTGGGGTCCCCAAAGATCTGTACTGGGGCCTTTGCTGTTCAGGGGTAAAATGGTGAGATGGCAAAATCTGTGGATGATACAAAATTACTCACCATAGTTAAGTCCAATGTTCCCTCTAATTTTTGACAGGCCATGGATGCAAACATTTTCTTCTGTGCAAAGCAGAGTTCAAATTTGTGCGCCATGATGCAAATGCGCCCAAGCAAGTAAAATGCTTATACATTTTAAAAGTTTTAATTTGCAATTTGTGATAATAATAGTTTTACACCATGTTATTTTATAAATGTCATTTTTAAATACTTAGAAAAAGGAAATTTAACCTTTCTTCATGAAGCAGAAGTTAGTTTTAAGCATTACGCTTTAGGATCTTTTTTATAGACAATCATGAGCGTATATCAATCACATATTAATCATGATCATTATCAGTCCATAGGCTTCTGCCCGTTGCCGTCCACTTTCACTTTTCATTCTATACGCATGTCCGAAAAGATTTTGATAAACATATAATAAAGACAATTTAATAAGTATGCCATTATGTCAATTTATATGGGTTTTCAGATAGAGACATCATAAGTAAAAAAAGGAAAACAAGAGTTTGTGTTTTAAATTTAAAATGTTCCTAAAAAATATCAATACATGATTATCAGCCAAGAATATGTGATTACAAATGCATTTTAATTTCCTTATTGGTCAAAATGTCAAAAACTGCTAAACTAACCTTACTGTTTTTCCCTGCGATCTTTTTTATTTGCCCCTTCAATATAAACTCTGTCCAGATCTATCAGTCCTCCATCAAGCTGGTAACTCTTAATACACATCAGCACGTCCAAATGATCTACTTGTAAACGATTCCGTAGTTTCTTTTTTAGAGTGTTCATTAAGCTAAAGCCACGCTCACAGTCAGCACTTGATGTTAGGAATGTTCCTCCAATATCCATCAGCTTTGCAAGATCCTGAAACTGTTCCTTCTGGTGAGCAAATGTCACCATATCCAGGAAACTTAAAACCAATTGGCTTTTGATTCTTTCGGCTACTGCAAACTTGAAGTCATTGTACTGATTGATTATAACAATCTCTTCAGCAAGAAAGTCTTTGTATTTTGAACTTAGGGATTTGATCTGATGAAGTCACACTTAACTGATGAAGTCACACTGATGAAGTCAAAATTGAAGTCACACTTAACTATTGCTGCACAATCAAAAGTGGACCACTCCTGGACTTCATCCTCTGGAAACCTGTCTCCTAAATGTGCACACAAGCTGTTTATGAAAGTTATTATGGAACTGGTATCAATTTCATTATTTTCTTGAGAGCTCATATCTAAGAGAGCCTTAACTTTGTCACTCCATAAGACTGAATCTCCAAGGTACTGTCTTCTGATCTTGTTCACCTCGGGCAAGGTGAAATGCTTCAAGAGGTGTAAGGCCCCGTTTCTGGAGCAGCGTGGATAGTGAAGCCAGCTCCGACAAAACATCATTCAAAACTTCTAATGTTATTCGGTATTCCATGGTATTCAACTTTTTGTGGCAGTATTTAGATGTTCCTCCGGGAACTGCAGTGCCCATAGGACAGAAGAGCGGATTCCCTGAGGATCCTCCTGTACTCAGGGTCTCCCTACAAAGGAGCCAGTGACTTTTCTCAGAGGCCCATGTCTTGGATCTCACAGGGGTTTCAGTCTCTCAATCCCCAGCCAGGCCTGGTGCCCACTGTTAGTGCTTAACAGAACCATGCAGAGCTCTGGCTTACAGTCCCAGCTCTTTCCCTCTGTCCCCGCAAAGGCGGAAGGGTCCCAACATTGCACTGCACTGACAGCTCTGGCAAAGTCTGGCCCGCTGGGTCCCAGCTGGGAGCAGACAATGGAAACGTGGCTCTTCCAGTCTTTCCTTCACAGCCCTCCCATGGGGTTAAGGGGAAATTCCTCACAGACCCTGCCATTGTGCTCACCTCCAAGAGGTGCTGCAGCTTGTCCGTGGTGGGGGTTTCCGTCAGCATGATGTCCAGCAGAGCCTGCAAGAGGAGGGAGCACCCGTCAGTCATGGGATCTGGGGCTACACCGGTCAGGGGATGATTAGGAGGGTTCTCTGGGGAGCCCTGGCAAGACCCCAAAGACACATCCTGGCCTCTCCCATTCACATCACCCCAGGGGCACTTAGCAAGAGTTCATGGCCGGATTCCAGCTGGCTCTTCAATCCTGGCCCTTAGCAGTTCTCTGGACAGGGCCTGGTACCCAGCAGGGTATGGAACAGCCAAACTGAAATGGATGGGAGCCAGGCGCCTGGGCAGAGTCCAGGCAGCAATGGACAGAATGAGGAGGGAAGGAGAGGATCTGCCAAGGACGGGGTAACACTATCCCCTCTGGAGGGAAGGGCCCTCCCTGACATTTTGTTAACCCTCGGGCCTGTTCCCAGCTCTGTTCACACCTCCCCTATTCTCAGCAGCTCCATCAAACCAAGGGAGCAGGGACCACAGGCCGCTCCTGCTGCGGGGACAGAGAAGAGGGACGGTGACCTACCCGGAAGTGAGCGGTGTCCTTCCCTGGGCGCATGGTAAAAACGCTGTACAGGATAGTTCGCAGGAGGCCTGATTCCAGTCCCAGAGGTGGCTTCAGTTTGCTGGCAGGAGAGAGGAGCCTGTATTAGATTTTGCAGCACCAGAGTGACGCTGGCACCACCATGGACATGAAACATCAGGGCCAGCACAGGCCAGCAAAAACGGAAACGGACGTGCCAAGGAGCACAGTGACCTGGCTGAAGTGACAAAGCCAGTCAGTGGCAGGGCTGGAATAGGGCCCATTCCCCTGATCTCACCACTGGACCCTGCTGCCCCTGTTATATGCTCCCCGGTGATCCTCTCCCTAAGGCCACTGTAACAATTCTGGAGTGAAATCAACCACCCAGCCAGGAAAGAGTGAACGTTCCCCACTCCTCGGCCAGAGGATGCAAACAGCCACAATTGGGGGTGACCTAGGCAGGGGAGGATCTGTGACTCCCAGCTCTGGGGCTGAACAGCACCTGAGTTAGGGCAGCTGAACGGGAGTGTCCTGGTACCTGAGGTGGCAAACCGCGGCCATAAAGCTGGAGAGGATGGAGCTTGGCTCAGACCCCAGGGCAAGGTCTAAAATCAGCTCCTGGGAGACCCAAAGGAGACAAAACAGCGGGTGAGATTCAGGCCCTGCTGACCCACAGGCACTTCCCAGAGAGGAGCCCAAACTGCGCTGCAAACACAGCCAGCATAACCTCCCACCCCACCCAGCTGGGCCACCCCATTCCTCCCACCCTTCAAACTTAGTCCCTCTCCCTCTCCAGCTGGGACCACCCAATTCCTCCCTCCCCTCAGCCTCAGCTGCCCCCCCGGCCCTACAATTCCCCCACTGCCAGCTCCAGATCAGTGCCAGAATTTCCCCTTTCCCTGCTCCCCAGTCGTCAGCCCCAGGAATCCCTGTCCTCTGCTGTCCCCTCCAGCCCCACCATCTTCTGCCACTGGTGCAGGGGAGTCCTCTCTTCGTCCCATGTCTAGCTCCCTCCCCCCAGGGGCTGGGCACGGGGTCTCACTCACTGCAATGCTCTCCATTTGGGCCACTTTGGAGCAGTGCGGCTCCAGGGTGTCCTGCCCCTGCTTTTGTGTGGACAAGCACAGAGCGGGGATAGCGTGCAGGAAGCGGAGCTGCTTGGCCCTGACCTGCACCCACTAGGAGTGGGGTTGGGGGAGAGAGAGCCTTTTAGGTAGGGACCTCCCCACCCCAGCCAAACTGGCTCCAGGGCCCAGATCCTCCATGGGGTTGCACAGGAAAAGACACCCCCCCTTCTCGAAATCACTGTGTCCTCCTGCACAGGCAGGGTTTGTAACTGGGACAATGTGAGTGGGGGGAGGAGACTGTGGCCTCTGTAGGACAAAAACCTCCTCTGGGGGGGGTCCCAGATAACATGGGAGAAGTGTGCCCCTTTAGGGGGTTATGGGTTCTCTGGGACAAGACCCCGCTGCAAGGGGTGGGGATGGAACAAGTGACAGGACCAACTCGGCGCCAGCTCAGCAGGGGGATATTTGTACCTCATCTCTGCCCTGGAGATGCTGCTGGATGACCCTGATGGCAGCTTCCTCCAGGGACATGTCCTCCTCCTCCTCCTCGACCTCCAGCTGGAAACTGGGGGTCCCTGCACCAGGCAGAGAAGGAGAAAGGATGACTCCTGCTGCTGCAGAGGGGAAGGACGGGGTGCAGTGGAGAGAGAAGGGCTAATGTGCCCCCCTCCTCTGTAAGGAACCCCATGGCAGAGAGGGCCCCACCCTGCCCCTCCCAGGCAGAGAGGGCCTGCAGCCCCATCAGCCTCAGGGCCCCAAGGCAGTCAGTCCGCCCCCCAACATCATCAGGGGCCCGGGAGGCTGGAGCTCCCCCGACTCCACCTAGAATGCCCTGTGCCATGTGTGGCTGTGCCACTCCCACTGGTGTCAGTGGGGATCGTGTGACTCAGGCCAGACCCCTTGGCAAACCAACAGACACAGGGTGTTACTAGCCCTCCCCAACCCCAGTCCTTCTCCCTTTCCCTTCGATCTCCCCTCACCTGCACTGGGGGAGCCTTCAGCCTCAGGGCTCTCACACTCCTCTGAGGTCCTGCTGGCCCCTCGGGAGTAGGTGGAGCTCCCGCCCTGTCCTGGGTCCCTCCTGCACAGTTGCACCCTGGGCCACCTCCATGTTGGCCCAGAAGGGGTCTTCCTCCTCCAGAACTCCAGGAAATTCCAGCGCTTGGCCTGGCCACAAAATGCTTCCCCGCCAGCTTCCCCGCTCTCCTCCTGGGGAAGTCAGCAGCTGCTTCCCACTGGCTCTGGAACCACCTCCGCAGCCTTCTTCCCCAGCATCTGCCTGAGCCTCTCCATCCTGGAACTGAGTGGGGAGCAGCCATGAGTCTGAGGAAAAGGCAGCCTCTCACTAATGGGCCTGCCTGCTCCACCCCCACCTCCCCTCCACTGGGGCAACTCCCCCTCACTGCACGCCCCACCACGGGGCACAGGGACTGCAATCTACACACACTGGCAGCAGCTCACAGCACAGGCTGCTCCCAAAGTTCCCCCTCCCCACTGAGGCACTGTGACACCGGGAGAGTCTCATCCTTTCAGAGCAGTGGGGTTTTCAGGCTGTTTGGACAAGCAGCTCCCTCCTCCCCCCCAGACCACAGGCCCTCCCTGGCTAGAGAAAGAACAGAACCCGGGAAGGCATCTGAGCTTGCCCTGCGAACTTGTCCCCAGCTAAACTTCACAAGGTCCCAATCATATGAGGCATGAGTCCCCTTCAGTTCCCACTGATGGGGGTTGTGGGTGCTCAGCAGCTGGCAGGGTCTGATCCCCCAGAGACTCAGTCTGGGGAACAGTCTCCTACAAGGGAAGGGCTGGGAGCCCTATTGCTGGGCTATTTCCACCATGCTGGAGGTGGCTCTGGAGAACACCCTGCCCAGGCCCAGAGCGAAGGGCTGCAGGGGGATGTGTCAACAAATCTAGTCTCACTTGGAGGAGATTCCTCCTCCACCCATATCTGCCCCTCCCCAGGCAGAACAGGGAAGTCTCTGAGGAAATGCTACATGCCACTCACTAGCTCTAGATGGCGCAGTGCTGGGTGGCAGAGGCTCAGCGTTGGTCTGTCCCTTGCCCTCTTCCTCACTCTCCCGCACCAAGGGGGGCTGGACAGGGAGCTGCACAATGTCCTGCCAGCACGGCAGGGTGTAGAAACCGGGAGGCTGACAGTGGCTGTGAAAACAAGACTATGTTTTATTGCTAAAGGAGGGATAAACTCAGGCAAGGAGCCGGGGTCCAGATCACTGACATACGCCTCCTGTCACAAGGTCTCCTAGCACCTCACACACATTCCTGAAGCCTGACAAGACAAGGCCTATAGGGGAGGGACTCCAACCCCACTGATAGAAAACTGTGGCCTGGGCAGTGACAGAGCCAGGGATGGAGCCCTGTGTCCAGTGTCCAGGGCCCTACACTGATCACTAGAGAAACATTTCTTTCCAGAGATGGCAATTGCAAGCAGGACACTATTCCCAGTCTCCCTGGCTCTGAGAGGGAGTGTGACCTGCTGGAGCTACTGAGGCAGGGGACTGGGAGGCAGGCCTCCTGGCTTTCATTGGCAGTTTTCCTATTGATTTATTGACCTCGGGCAAGCCATTTCCCCTCTCTGTGTTTCAGTCCCCAGCAGTAAAATGAGGATTTAATACTTACTCACTATTGTAAAGCGCTGTGAGATTTACCCAGGAAAAGCCGCTCTGTGAGTGCTATGCAGCACTGGGCCATCAATGGTCAGATCCAAATTCCTAGAGTTTAGTTCTGGACTTTCAGCCCAGTAGAGAGTGAGGAGCCCAGCCCGAGACCTTGGATTGAGGATCAGCCCTTCCTGGGGTGGGAAATGAGCCAGGAGGCTTTTCCATCCCTAGCCAGGTGAATTAACAATAGAGGATTTTTAAAATATGAACTGGGTTTTTTAAATTAAACTCACCACAGGTTTTTTCATTCAAAATAAACCTGCTTAAAATTCAATTTGAATTTGACAATCTATGTTAAGGCCTAAATTTATTATAATCTCTTAAAATAATGTCAGGAGAATAGAAAAAATCCATATTAGGTAGTACATGTTTACTGCCAAGTTTTAAGGACAGTCAAAGTACTTGAAGCACCTGGAACCAGAGTTACTGGAAGTGCTAGATCAGCTTTAGACAGCAGTAGCCCTTCCTTTGAAAGTGCAGAAGGAATATTTTCTTCATTTCCGTTTATTCATCTAGTTCAATTCAATGACTAGTTAATTGAATTTAAGAAACACATTGGGAGTTGACAAAGAAGGCAGACTTGTTTTCTTCCTTCAATCTAGGAATAAACACTAGATGTGAGGGGATGAGATCTACCAGTTCATACATCTGGAAGGATATGGTGACCAGAATGTATCAATTCAGTTCACTAACTACAGATAGTATTTCCTTTATTTAAGAAATCAGGTAGTTTTAAATGCAAAACATTTTTGATGAATGTTTTTCTTATGCTTCTCTTTCTGGCTCAGCCACAGCATTGCTGTGTAACCACCTCTTGCTCTTTACCTCTGTTTCACCACTTCTGTTCGGGATAGAGACACTTCTCTAACTCCTAGCAGTAGTGCGATTTGAGTCGGTCATAAGTGTTCGACACCTTTGAGCTCCAAAGGACAATGGGTGATTTATCAAGAATCCCTGGTGATTTCCTGCTTCTCCCCCATCCAGAGCCAATATCACATCTTTGGGTTTGGAAATTCTCAGCACCCCTCAATTGTCTACTGCCTTCAATTGTTCCTTAGATTTAGAGCCTTGGATGCTAGCAGGACTGGAATTTGTTACTGGGTTCCTGGCTGTTCCTAGTCAATGAGGGTCTCAGTCTGGCCTTCAAAGTTCAGAATCCCAGAAGTAGACATCCAGGTGGATTGATTTACACCATTGATTTTAATCATGTTTTGCATTTGTACTTTTTAGTTATTTTCCTAATGATAGGTTGATTCTCATTAGTCGAGAATCATTAAAAAATGTTGATTTGCAACTAAATATAGTATTTACACTAAATTTGCTGCTTTTTCTTTGCTAACCATGATGGTAAAGTATATCTATGTACATTTATTTAAGCAGTTATATGGCTTAATTTACATTTCCTGTATCTAATTTTTACATTTTTATTATGTTGAAAAATGGCAAATGATGCATTTATTTCCTAGACGATGATGGATTTTTTACTTGTGATTTGTCTACGCACTGTTTCGATGGAAATTCAAATGCACTTAAAAATGCACAAAAACAGCATTTTCAATTTGTTTATTAATTGAATAAAACTACCTTCAATGTTCTGGATTTACTGAAACATATTTTTCATTTAAAACTAACTGATTTAAGGAAGTATCTGCAGTTAGTGAAATGAACTGATTGTATCTGGTCATCATGTCTGTCAGATTTTAGAAGAAACGGTTAGTCACCTTCTTGTAACTGTTGTTCTTCGAGTGGGTTCGCAAACACTGAGGTCCCCCCGTCTCCAGGATGGAACGCGGAGATTGCAGCAAGGTGTACTCGAACCGACGAGAGAGTTAGTCCCAGATGTCTCGGATGTAGCAAACAGTCCAATATGAGAGGGACCGGGGCGAGCAAGGGGGCCTGACCCCGTTGTGTAGCCCAGAGGGAGAAGCGCTTCCACTTGGCCAAGTACGTGGTCCTTGTTGAGGGCTTCCTGCTGCCCAACAGGACCTGTCTGACCTGATGAGAGCATCGTAACTCCACTGGGTTTAGCCATGGAGCATCCAAGCTGTAAGGTGGAGCGACTCCAGGTTCGGGTGAACTAGGTGACCTCGATCCTGCGTGATCAAGTCCGGTAGTAGGGGCAACCTGAGTGGAACCCTCGTAGACATGTGTAGGAGAGATGTGTACCAGTGCTGGCGCGGCCACGCAGGCGCTATCAGGATAAGTCAAGCGTGATCCCTGCGGGCCTTGAGGATTACCCTGTGAATCAAGGGAATCGGGGGAAAGGCGTAAAAAAGCCCGTCTGCCCAAGAGAGGAGAAAAGCGTCTGACAGGGACCCCTGACTGCGTCCCATGAGGGAGCAGAATTGACGACACTTCCTGTTCTCGTTGGAGGCAAACAAGTCTATCTGGGGATGACCCCAGAGTCGGAAAATTGAGAGAACTATATCCCAGCGGATAGACCACTCGTGGCCCTGGAACGAGCGGCTGAGGGCGTCCGCGAGCGCGTTGTGCGTGCCCGGGAGGTAGGATGCTGTCAGGTGAATTACGTTCTGTACGCAAAAGTCCCATAATGCGAGGGCCTCCTGGCAAAGGGGAGAGGAGCGAGCACCACCCTGTTTGTTGATATAAAACATCGTTGGAGTATTGTCTGTGAGGACAGAAACGCACCTGCCTGCCAGCTGGGACTTGAATGCTATGCATGCGAGGCGTACCGCTCGCAATTCCCTGACATTGATGTGCAGTGACAGATCCTCCCGCGACCAAAGACCTTGTGTTCTGAGGTGGCCCAGATGTGCACCCCATCCCCGATCCGATGCGTCCGTTACCAGGGATAGGGAGGGTTCGGGGTCCCGGAAAGGAACTCCCGCGCAGACCACCCGCGGGCCTAGCCACCATTGAAGGGAGTCCAACACCGGCGGAGGTAACGTCACCACTGATTCTAGGGAGTCCCTGACTGGCCGATAAACCCCTGCCAACCAAGATTGGAGCGGGCGCAGTCTGCGTCTGGCGTGTCTCACCACGTAGGTACATGCTGCCATGTGTCCTAGTAATTTGAGGCAGCTTCTTACTGTGGTGGTAGGGTAACTTTGGAGGCCGAGAATGATGTTGGATATAGTTCGGAATCTGGCCTCTGGGAGATATGCCCTGGCTTGTGTTGAGTCCAGAACTGCTCCTATGAATTCGATTTTTTGAGTTGGAGACAGTGTGGACTTGGCCGCGTTGAGTAAGAGGCCAAGTGAGCGGAAGGTCTGCCTGATGAAGACCACCTGAGCCTCCACTAGTGCCTTGGTCCTGCCCTTGATGAGCCAATCGTCCAGGTAGGGAAATACCTGGATCCCGTGTCTGCGCAGGAAGGCTGCCACGACTGCCATGCATTTCGTGAAGACCCTTGGCGCTGCTGACAGACCAAAGGGCAGAACCGTAAACTGAAGATGAGCGTTGCCGACGAGAAACCTGAGGTAACGCCTGTGCTGAGGGATTATCGCGATATGAAAGTATGCGTCCTTTAAGTCGAGGGCGGCATACCAGTTTCCTGGATCCATGGAAGGAATGATGGAGGACAGGGAGACCATGCGGAACTTGAGTTTCTTCACAAACTTGTTGAGACGCCGCAAGTCCAGAATAGGTCTGAGGCCCCCTTTCGCTTTCGGAATTAGGAAATATCGAGAGTAGAAGCCCTTGCCCCGTAGCTCCTGCGGAACCTCCTCCACTGCCCCCGAAGCGAGGAGGGGCTGAACTTCTTGAAGTAGAAGTTGCTCGTGAGAGGGGTCCCTGAAGAGGGACGGGGAGGGGGGCTGGTGGGGCGGGAGGGAGGAGAACTGGATAGAATATCCCTCCCCTACCGTGCACAGCACCCAAGCATCCGATGTGATCTGGGCCCACGCATGATAGAAGGGGGACAGACGTGACGAAAAGGTAAGGTTGGACGGATCCAGGGTTCTGACTGGGAGGTCGTCCTCGACCAAGCCATCAAAATGGTGGTCTAGGCCCCTGTGTAGGCCTTGGTTGGGCAGATGACTGTCCGAAAGGCTGCTGTTGCTGCCTCCTCCTGCCCGTTCTCGGCCTTCTGCGCGAGGCATCCCCTGGATTTTGAGGCTGGTACGGTCGAGGGGCCTGCGGCGGCCTGAACTGCCTACGCTGGGTAACAGGGGTGTGTAGGCCTAAGGAACGGAGGGTGGTCCGTGAAGCCTTTAGGCTATGGAGCCTCTTATCAGTCTTTTCTGAGAAGAGCGTGGGCCCTTCAAAGGGCAGGTCCTGGATCGTTTGTTGGACCTCGTGAGGGAGGCCGGAAACTTGAAGCCAGGCCCCGTGCCTCATGACCACACCAGTCGCCAACGTGCGAGAGGCTGAATCGGCCGCGTCCAAGGCCTCCTGGAGGGAAGCACGGGTAATCAATCTTCCCTCTTCAACCAGGGCCGAAAACTCGGTTCGTGAGTCCTGTGGGAGGAGGTCCAGGAACCTAGACAAAGCCGAGCATGTGTTGTGTCCATACCGGCTCACTATGGCTTGCTGATTGGCAATGCGCAACTGCAGGCCCCCCATTGAATATACCTTGCGCCTGAACAGGTCCAACTTTTTAGCGTCTCTATTTTTAGGAGTAGCCCCGTGGAAACCCTGGCATTCCCTCTGGTTGGCCGCATCTACCACTAGGGAGTCCGGTTGGGGGGGGTGTATAAAGATGCTCATACCCCTTAGTTGGAACAAAATATCGCCTCTCAGTCCTTTTGGCCGTAGGGGCCAATGAGGCTGGAGTTTGCCACAAGGTGCGGGTTGTGTCCGTAATGGTCTTTATGAGAGGTAGGGCTACCCTAGACGGACCTGACGGGGCCAGGATGTCAATCACGGGATCTGTGTCCACCTCGATCTGCTCAGTCTGGATCGAGAGGCTCTGGGCCACTCGAGTAAGAAGCTGTTGGAGGATCCTATTGTCCTCTAGGGCCGGTGCCACTGAAGTTCCCGCTACTGCCTCGTCCGGAGATGAAGAGGAAGATGTCCCATGCAACGGCCCTTTATCTACCACGTCTCCCTCTGTGAGGGCCTGCGGCACGCGGTACTCAGGCTGCGCGGCCAGTGTGAGCTCAAGATGCGGCACCGCGGCCGGTACCGAGGTCACCACCGAACGACGAGGAGTGCTGGACGGTGCCTGCGCTGTTGGGAGCAAAGTCCCCGTCTGTGCCGTTGTTTGACCAGGGGGTGCAGTGTCCCCTTGTGGTACACTCCTGTCAGACGGCGGTGACGGCGGTGGTGACATTAGCAGCGGGGCCGCAGACGTTGAGGTAACAGAAGCGGTTTGTGAGCGGGGCCCGTACGCCTGACCCACTGACTGATGGTAGGCCCACGGCGTCCAGAACGGCCACTGTGGGGCCGGTTGCCATTGCTGCTGCTGATGCCACTGCGGTGGGTACGGTTGGGTACTCGTACGCGAGGACGATCGCCTGCTCCTCGATCTGTTAGAGCAGTACGAGTCCGCCTCTGAGTCAGAAGTCTCTGAATATGAGGACATAGGAGGCGCGGTACCCACTGTCGCCGGAGGGGGTACTTGCACCGGTGCCGCTAACGTGGCGCGGCGTGGAGATCAAACCACTGAACTTGTGGCAGTCTTTGGCTGGAACCGGAGTTTGCTGAAATGGTAAACCAGCTTTTGACAGCAGCAGCCTCTTCTGCAGGCACAGAAAGAATATTTTCTTCATTTCAGTTGATTCAGCTGGTTGAGTTCAATAACAATTTCATTCAAATTTCAGAAACTGACTGGGAGTGGAAAAAGAAGGAAAGCTTGTTTTCCTCTTCCAGTCTATAAATACATACTAGACGTGAGGGGATCGGATCTATTAGTTCTTCTTCGAGTGATTGTTCATGTCCATTCCAAGCACTTGGTGTGTGCGCGCCGCGTGCACGCCAGCCGGAAGATTTTACTATTGCAGCGTCCGTAGGGTCGGCTCCGGCACCCCCTGGAGTGGCGCCCTCATGGCGCTGTATATAGGGGCCAGCCGACCTCCAACCCCCTCAGTTCCTTCTTACCGCCGGTGACGGCTAGCTGGAACTTCGCTTGCTCTTCAGCAATCGTGGCAGTGTTCTGTAGTTGTTGTAAATAATTAATTAGTTAGTTTGTTGTTTAGTGTTAGCTAGTTAGATATTAGTTGGGGGGGTTTTCCCCAACTTTTCGTCGCCCCGCTGGGGCATGCCCGGGTCCCCAGGGTTCAAACTCTGCCAGGACTGCGGGAAATTTATGCCGAAGAGTGACCCGCACTCTTCGTGCTTAAGGTGCCTCGGAGAGACCCATCAAAGGGATAGGTGCACTATCTGCAGGGCTTTTCGCCCCAGGACTCTCAAAGATAGAGAGCAGAGACTTAAAGTCCTCCTAATCGAGGCGGCACTGCGGCCGCAATCGGATCCCGGGCCTTCCGAGCCGGCACCCAGCACTTCATCCTCGGTGCGCAGTGCCCCGGCACCGGAGATAAGTCGTGAGGCCAAGGCCCCGAAGCCCCGGCACCGGAGAGAGTCGGCGCATAAGAAACCGTCTTCTACAAGACGCCGCTCTCCATTGCCAGTGCCGGTTAAAAAGAACAGGCCGCTGAGGGAACAATCTCCCCACCGGGACTCTAAAGGTCTGGCGCCGTCCATGAGTGTCACAGGACAACTCGCGCCGCAGACCCATCCCGCCATCCCGTTGACTCCCGCCCCGGAGAGGGCACGGTGGAGTCCGGAAAGGCATAGATCCCCAGACATGATGGAGGAGGTGCGCCTCCCATTGATGCCAGAGGCGTTCGAGGCCGCATCAGACCTCTTGAGCCTCCCGGTGCCGGCGTCGCTGCACCGGTGCAGAGAACCGCCGGCTACTCCGCAAACATTTCAGCAAACTCTGGTTCCAGCCAAAGACTGCCACGAGTTCAGTGGTTTGATTTCCATTAAAACTTGGCAGCAAACATGGACTTCTTAATATTTATGATTTAATTTAAATGACTTTACTAAGCTATTGCAAGTTTTAGGCATTAACATGGGTTGTCATAATTTCAGATTTAATCTCCAATAGTTTGTTTTTCAAAAAATAAACCTGTTTTTAATTTAAATAAAAATAATCCAATTTAATTTAAAAAAAAATCCCTTTTTGGGTTTCTTGGTTTTGAAACAACCATTGATTTTTATTCACCTTGATTTTAGGAGAACTACTACCTTCATGAGAATCATAAACTGCTCATATTCCATTAAAGGAGAGAAGGCAGCAAAATTCATCATATCAATAATTTGTTATGAATTATTTAGTCAGTCTTAAAAGAGACTAACTAGAGGGTTGGACACTTGTTTGTTTATGTAGGCCCAGTTTCTACCTCTGAACCAGTAGCAATTGCACTGGATAATGCCGCAAAACCTAATTTTTATTGTCAAATCATCTAAGTCATTCCTCTTCTGCTCTTCTTGTTTTATAAGTTTCAGATCAACAAAATCTTCCCCTTGACAGTCACTGCCCATGTGACGCTGCAGGCAGAGTAGCCTGAGCAGTAACATTGTGACATCCGAGGTAATTCAGCCACTCATCACACACTCACTCCAATAACCCTGACCTTAAATACTAACCCTATGGCCTGCTTTGGTCATCTCTCCTATTGAAATCTGCAGGATCATTTGCTGACTCCGTTTAATCAATGGGGTTGAATTATGCAAATCACCTGCACAGAATTAGCATTGACTGGCTGAGTTAACTCTGATGTCACAATGTGCCTCTACCTGCAGCACCAACTAAATGGGCACAGTGTGGAAATCAAGCTTTCCTGGTGGTGGTGGTGGTGGTTTCCATTTGTCACTAAAATCAACAAGGTTCTTTCCACTGATGCCTAGAAATTCCCTGAAATTTTGGAATTAATTAGACGTAGTCTTCAAAAATTATTGCATTACAGACAGACAAAGAAATGCCATTGAATTGAGTGTTAGGCCTCACTGCACTCAGCCAACAATGACTTGAGTCTCCTCCCTTTTAACTCAGTAATAACCCCCAGCTCACCCAATCAGTGTGGAGACTCTCAGGGACTGGAGGCTGAGCATTCTCAACAGATGGCCAAAAGACAGCACTAGTCACGACAGGAGATCTTTCTGGTGGAGATCTCTGTCAGCGCACTATTCCAGCCCCACCTCTTTGTGAGGGCTTCCTAAAATGACAGCTGGGGAACAGCCCCCACCCTCCTCAGGAAGAGGAGCAGCAGAGAAAAATGGAACAAGAGAAGAGAAAAGAAAAGACAAGAGGAAGGGAGGAAAAGAGACGCAAAAATGGACAAATTCCAAATGCCTCAGAGAGTCATAGATTTCGAGGCCAGAAAGATCCACTCTGACCATCTAGTCTGTATAAAATGGGCCATAGAACTCCCAGCTAAATAATTCCTGTTTGAATTAGAGCATATCTTTTAGAAAAACAGCCAATCTTGATTTTAAAAATGCTAGTTGTGGAGGATCCATTACAACCCTGGGTTAATTGCTCCAAACCCTGACTGTTAAAAATGTTCGCCTTATTTCCAGTCCGAATTTGTCTAGCTTCAACTCGCAGCCATTGGATCTTGTTATATCTTTGTCTGCTCAAGCGAAGAGCCCACTGGCAAATATTTGTTCCCTTATGCTCATCTGTTAACCTTCTCTTTGTTAAGCCAAATAGATTGAGCTCCTTGAACCTATCTTTATAAGGCATGTTTTCTAATCCTTTAATCATTCTTGTGGTTCTTCTCTGAACCCTCTCAAATTTATCAGCATCTGTCTCAAATTGTGGACACCAGAACTGGACACAATATTCCAGTAGTGGTCACACCAGTGCCCAATACAGAGATACAGAACCTCTCTACTTTTACCTGTGATTCTGCTAGGTATGGGTCCAAAGATCGCATTTGCCCTTTTGGCCAAAGTGTCTCAGTGGGAGCTCATAGTCAGCTGATTATCTACCATGACCCCAAGTCTTTTTCAGGGTCACTATTTCCCAGGATAGAACCCCCCTCTTGTACACATAGCCTATATTTTTTGTTCCTAAAGGGAAACTTTACATTTGGACATACTAAAATGTATGTTATTTGCTTGTGCTCAGGTAACTAAGCAATCCAGATGGCTCTGTTTGAGTGACATGTCCTCTTCATTATTTACCACTCCCCCAATCTTTCTGTCATTGGCAGATTTTACAGTGACGATTGTATATTTGCTTCCAAGTCACTGATCAAAATGTTAGATAGTGTACATGCAAGAACCGATCCCTGCAGGACCCTATTAGAAAGACACCCACTCGATAATGATTCCTTATTTACAATTACGTTTTGAGACCTATTAGGTAGCCAGTTACTAAGGGGCGGAGTCCTAGGTGGGACATTTTTCTGCCAACTTACCTTGTGTTTTACGAGCCTAGAGCTCGGCTGGCAACATATGGATCAGACTGAACGGGTTCCAAACCTCACTGAGAATCTCACCTTCTACACAGGGAATGTCTGCTCTCTACAAAATCAACATAGAAAGGAGGACACTTCCAAATAAGCTCCTCCTTAGCACTCAGGTGTGTGACCACAAATCCTCTCTTAGTCCTCTAGGAGAGACCGCGAGAAGGAGGCTTACTGCAGCAAGGCGACAGGGGTCTCCGAGGTTCCCCTACCCTGCATCCCTGTCCTGCCTGGCTGAAGTAAAGGCTGCTGTGTGAGGTCACAGCCTGCTCACCACCTTTGCCCAATAGGCTAAGTTCCTGCCAAAGGCCCTTGTGAAGTCACTGCCACACCCACCTCTGCCTTGCAGGGCTGATGTCTGCCCCAGGTCAGCCCAGTTGTATGTTTGAGCTGCTCTCCAGATCACCCCACATGTTCATTATTGATTCTGGGGAGCAAGCAGGTTACCCAGAGTCTGTTCCTCACCCCACACTGAGTTTTTCATAGATTCATAGATTTTGTAGGCCATTAGGTCTCCTAATTAGGCCTCTATTTCACAAACCACGAAATTTCACACCCTTACCCCCATAGTAAGCCCAATGGCTTGTGTTTCACTAAAACACACCTTCCAGAAAGACAGCCAGGTGTGATGTGAGGCCATCAGGAAACAGAGAATACACCTCTTCCCTTGGTAATTTGTTCCACTGGTTAATCTCCCTCACTTCTAAATTAGGACTGGGTATTTGCTGTATTCAAATGTGTTTTGTGTGAATGGGCTGCCTTGTCTTCATCATTATTTACCAAGACACCAATCTTTGTGCCACCTGCAGATGTTACCAGCCGTGATGTGATATTGTCTTCCGGATCGTTGGTGTAAATGCTGAAGACAGTTAGTGGCTGAGAGCCTGTTCACCCCCCAGGCACCACGCATCCACTCCCCCCTGTAGAACAGGAAAAGGGCATCCAGCCCTACTCTCATATGGGGTCAAAAACATGATTAGCAGCAGGATTACCTGCTCCACCTCAGCCCCACATGCTAAGGATTTTCAGAAGATACCGCTAATCTCGGATAAACAAAGCAGCTAAGATGAGGTCAGCATGGGTGGATTTACTAAGCAGACAGGTTCTAAGAGAAGAGGAAATTTCTCCCCTGCTCTAGTGAGATTCCCATAGAAAAAGTATCTGATGGTGGGGGTGAGGGTAATGCAAGCCTTCAGCCCCTTGAATGGCAGGAAATCAGAACTCTGGGAGTTAAGGGGTGTCTCTGTTGTGCCAAAGGGAGCACAGCTGGAGAGCAGAAAGGGCACTGGTATAATTGTATGAAAGACAATGACCTCTACCTGTGAAGGTGGCTGAAGCTTCTTGCAGGCAATAGAGTCCAGGATCCTTATACACGTCCTTTGGGGATGCTTTTCCTAGGAATAAAATCAACACAGCACAATGAGAACAACGTCTCAGTCCCAGGGCTGGGATCCAGGGATAAGGGATGCTCTCAGCCAGGCTATGTACCAGGAACCTGATCTTTGTCCCAAACGCCACCATCACCCAGATGAGAGAGTGGTTCCTATCTCCGTGAGGAGTGTGTGGTTTTCCATCTAAGCATCACTGAGAGCCAGCTCTTCCCGGTTTGACAGGATGAGGTCATTACTCCCCAAGCTGGGCCAGCTGCAGACTACATTGATGTAGGAGGCAGAGACAGATCCCAGAGCCTGGAAGACAGAGGGGGGAGGAAGCCCCTGCTCATTTCCCATTCAGAGACCCCACTGAAGAAAGGCCAAGAAGGGAGGGGAGAATGAAGGGCAGGAAGTGAAGCTACCTCTGTGGGGAAGGCACTAGAGTAGAATCCAGTCCAGTTCCCAGATCCACCCCACGTTTGTACGTGTGACCTTGGAGAGGTCACTTTATTGCCTTCATTCCCTATCTGCAAAATGGGGGTAGTAGTGTCCTCCCCTCCTCAGGAGGTGAGGGAAGAACAGTCCCATTGTCTGCATGGGGTTTGGACACTCTGGGCATGGATTGTGCCAGAGTGGGGGAAGGGACCCACAGTTTGTTTCACTACAGCCAGGGGAGGAGGATGGGATCAGGAGGTCAAGGAAGGGGGATGGGGCAGGAACTGCTGTGTGACGAACTGGGACTGTTCTTACTGTGGGCTTTGAACGCTGACAGGGGAGTGTGGCTAGGATAGTCTGCATTGGGGGATGGGAGACTGACCGACGGAGAATACCTGAGCAGGTAACATGAGAATCCAGGAAGGGGTTAGAGGCGAGGTGACACCTTTGCCCCGGAAACTGAACAAAGGCTGTGGGAGGGGTCGCTGAGGGCAGAGTCTGAGGAGCTGGCTGGTGATGTGGCTGCGAGGGGGACAGGTCTCTGACCTCCCAAGGGGGCTGTGGTGCCCTGGGACCCCAAGATGGACCTAACTGAGGGGGGTCCTGTTGTCCGTGCCTGCAAGACCTGTCTTGGACTGTATTCCTGTCGTCTAAATAAACCTTCTGCTTTACTGGCTGGCTGAGAGTCATGGTGAATCGCAGGAAGCCGGGGGTGCAGGGCAGGAAGTGAAGCTACCTCTGTGGGGAAGGCACTAGAGTAGAATCCAGTCCAGTTCCCAGATCCACCCCACGTTTGTACGTGTGACCTTGGAGAGGTCACTTTATTGCCTTCATTCCCTATCTGCAAAATGGGGGTAGTAGTGTCCTCCCCTCCCCAGGAGGTGAGGGGAGGACAGTCCCATTGTCTGCATGGGGTTTGGACACTCTGGGCATGGATTGTGCCAGAGTGAGCGAAGGGACCCAGAGTTTGTTCCACTACAGCCAGGGGAGGAGGATGGGATCAGGAGGTCAAGGAAGGGGGATGGGGCAGGAACTGCTGCCACACACGGAGCTTAGGAATTCGGTCAGTGCCAAGAGCTCAGTACCTCCCCTCAGCAAATAGTTTCCCTACTGAAAAGACTGCCCCCTCCTATCATTGGAAGTCTGCATACTATTTGAAGTCTTTCCTAGTGTCCTCTAGGTGCCCCCTTAGTTCTTCTTGAATGTGGTGGATTCATTGAACCAGGTTGCTAGCCAGGAAGTTCGGAGAGGCCACTGCTAGTGTATGATGAAATCAGGGGAAAATCTATAGTTAGCACACACACACAAAAAGGTGTCGTTGGCATTGTGGTTTGCAAATTTGGAGCTGATCTGTCCTCTCAGCTGAAGGTACGCGGTCACAGGGGGAGGAAGCGTGCCGTCTTCATCAGTTGATCTACGATAGTCAGTTGCACTGTGTGGCCATTTGATTCAGAGAGGTCTGCAATGAAATCCATTTGCACTGGCTGCCCATGGCTGGGGCAAAGACATGAGGTGCCAAGGTATTTGGTGTGTGATGCCTTGGTGCAAGTACAGAAGTCACGTGAGTCAACATATGTCTGAATTTCAACCCACATCTGGCACTACCAAACAAAGCAGGAGGTTAGGCAGGAGGTTTTGTGGCACCCAAAGTGCCCTGCCAGGGAGTTGTCCTTGTTCGGATGTAGTACCTTCAACCGGGGACATCCTGGCAGAA
This sequence comes from Emys orbicularis, assembly GCF_028017835.1. Classification (NCBI taxonomy): domain Eukaryota; kingdom Metazoa; phylum Chordata; order Testudines; family Emydidae; genus Emys; species Emys orbicularis. The sequence continues at coordinate 156,767,980 of NC_088684.1, forward strand.
CATACAGGCGGCCCTCAGTAAATGTTATCGCGTCCCACATGGAATGTTGTTTCTCATTCTCAGCTCCTGATTGTCTGGAGGGGTCCCCCATTCCCCAAGAGACTGATTAAATTAGCATGATTAGAGCTTGAGGTCTGGTAGTGTTAAGCACATTGTAGGGCTTGAGGAGGAAGGGTTGTTCCTCACTAGCTTTCTCCCTTCTTGGTTATATTCTGCATTAGGGAACGGGGCGTCGGCCTGGCCATTCTTAGTTCCCGGTCTGTAGTTAAGTAATCTTGAAATTGAAACAGGAGAAGAATAAGGTCTAGCTGAATTGTCCCTGCTTCAGTGCTTTGGCTTTTCACAGATACTGGAGGCTTTTGTGATCAGTCCAAACTTGTGCTGGATTTCGAGTCCCTTTCAGCTACTGACATAAGTCTTCAAATGAGGATTTAATCAGAAACCGCTAATTAACAAGGATCTCCTAGATTTGGTCTGTGAGGTGAGCCTCCAGAAGTGGTATGCACAGGGGTGCAGCAGGTGCTGGGGGCCATGCCTGAGCGAGCATGGCCCTAATTGTCATATTAGATGTGTCAACTTCCATGCAACTTCAATTGGATTGGGGTGCGCCAGAATAGGTGCAGCGGTAAAGGCAATTTTGAGCTGTTGAGGGCTTATTGGCCCTTGGATGACTAAACGCACTTGACAGTCTTGTGGAGGAGAGCTATCATGAGGCTTATTCGCTCTGAGAATCCTGGGCCGAAGCAGCAGTAAAACTGGGGAAACCTAGAAAGCGCTGCTCTTCTTGAGTACTTCAAGTTCTTCCCAGTTGGGAACGGCTTCCACTTTATTTGGATCATTCTTAACTCCTTCTGGGGAGAGGATGTACCCCAAAATCTCTGTGGAGAGTTGGCTAGAGGTACACTTTTCCAATTTTGTATAGAGACCATTTTGCCGCAACCTCTTCGGGTTCTGATGTGGGGCGTGTGCGTAGCGAGGCCATGGTTCACACCTGGTGTGACATGTCTCCTTTTGAATATGGGCCACTTCCGGAAATCCCGCTTTTCTGCAAACAGTTGCACCACCTGATGTCACATGCTACATCCGATAATTAGGTCTACTGGTTAGAGCGTAGGTCACAGCTAGCTGCAGGATTGCGCCTAGGCTAAGAGTGGTGCTAGAATCAAGGTCCAGGGACGCAACAGGGTCAAAACCGAGATCAAAGTCCAAGACAAACCAGAAGCAGAGCCAGAGTCCAGATACAGGCGGACGTTCGAAGCTGGGTAGACAGAGTCCGAGGACTTGGGGAGGCTCAGGAGGAGGAGGCAAGGTTGTAGCGGGTCAGTGGTGGGGCTGGAGTGAGGCTAGAGCAGGGCAAAGACAATATGAGCCAGAGTTGGTAGCTAACCTCAAGAACCGAGAGTTACACCTAAGTCAGCAGCCAGAGACTGGTCTGAGTGTCAAGCCAGAGTCAATAGCTGGGAACCAGAGGGCAGGGTAGTGCACGCAGGTAGAAACCAGGAACAAGGTGGGCACTGTCTCTGCATCAGGGCAGGGGTCTGCCTTGTTGCCAAGATGACTTGCGGATACTCCCAGGCACTGCTCATCTAGAGCCCAAGAGACCTGGTCACATGCAGAGACCCCCTAGCAGGAGAGGAGAATAAAAGGCAGAAAGTGAAGCTGCTCCTGATGGGAAAGGCACTAGCCTGGGACCCACTCCAGTTTCCAGATCTACACCCAGGATTGTGAGACCAGGACCACAACCCTTCCTCTGTGTCTTAGTCCCCACCTGTCAGATAGGGAGAATCCTTCCCTGCCCTAGGGTGCTTGGGGGGAGTTTCATTCCTGGCTGGGAAGGGTTCTGATACCTTGTGGGTGGAATGGGCCCCGGCTGAGGGGGTGGGCCGGACATTCACTAGCACATGGGTGACACGGGCCTTGGGAACATCTGAGCAGTGAACATGGGGAGAGGTTCCATGTCAGGCCACCACTCCCAGATTGCAGTGGTTATTGATGATAAATCCTGGTTCTACAGATGTTCTCATGTGTTGTTGTCCTGGGCTGGGCCAGCCCCATGGCCATGTCAGCCTGATGCTTCCTAAACTGGCCTCTGGGCATGGGCAGGGGGTTCGGGGTGGGCGTGGGGTGAGAGGGAGGTAGCATTCTAGGTCTGGGTCCCTGAGGGCAGATTCCTTCGGTACCCCCTTGGCATGGGGGAGGGACTGAGGGGCCCTGCCACAGCAGCCCTGGGTCAGTGAGTGCTGCAGATGTGGTACTCAGCAATTCCCTCTGCTCTAATGCGGAGTTTTCAGAGCTCCACTGGGGGACATGGGCCCTGGCCCTAACATGCAGGCTCTTCTGCATCAGGCTGGGCATGGAGAACTTGGCCTGGGAGCAGGGGTGATGGCAGAGAGGCCAAGGTCAAGAAAAAGGAGGGTGGGAAGAACTTAATGCCCCAGACAAAGGAGATTCAGGAAGGCCCCACCCCACGCAGAAGGGAGAGGGTTTCTCTCAGCTCTACTCCACACCCACTAGCCCCTCTTCCCCTTGAGACAGAGAAGTACCTGCATCAGGGAGTGTGAGCTGCTGGACGTGCGAGGGGGGGCTCTTAAAGGTGTCCCATGGGGCAAAGCCCCTGCAGTGCCATGGGCACCGGGTGCAAGCACTGGATGTGAAATAGGTGGGCCATCACTTTATCTGTAATCTCCTCCTCCTGCAAGGGAAAAAGGATTAGTCAGAAACTCGGGCACCCCCAGGAACAAGGGATATTAACAGCACCTGGAACCTGCAAAATTTCCACCCAGCCCCTGCCCACGTCTGAGGGACGGATTCCCCCATCCAACATCCAAGATGAAGTCTTGTCTCCTCTCTAGTGACCTCCCACCCCACTCCCACCATTGCAGAGTGACCTCCTCCCACATTCCTCTCAGTCCCGTGAGAGCTGTTCTACTTCCAAACCCATCCGAGGAAACAGCTCAGTTCCCCAGAATCCGGTCCTTATGGTGAAGCCATGGTGTTACCAGTTTTGCCCATTACTTTGGGGTATGCTCATTTATTCGAGTTACTTTTCTGGGGGAGGGGATTCTGTAATTCTATTAATGTACTGCTTGTGTCACTTGTGGAGCTCTACTTCTCCCTTCTGCAAGTCCCCTCCCAATGGAGCTATCCTGCAGGACCTAGGTTCCCTAGGGCTGGATTTCTCCAGCCCCAGAACCGGATGAACACACCCACACCCACACATACATTAACAGAGCAAGTGTGAGCGGACCAGGTCAATCAGCATTGTTAAGCTGACCCCTTATATGTCTCTGGACTCACTGGGCTGGATGAAGCAGCACTTTTAAGCTGCCTCTCCTTATATGCCTCTGGGCTCCATGCCTGGGTCAAGCAGCACTTTCAAGCTGTTACCCTTATGCGTCCCAGATTCAGCACGTCCCTATCCCCACTCTCACATCACAGTTGTACTGGCAATAACCTACTTGATGAGCAAACCCCACAGTATTTTGGGCGCTGCAGGGATCTTTAGCTTAGGTAAAAGAAGCATTGCTGTAGAGTGAATGGGGGAAGCTAAAAACACAAAAGAGTAAAGTTCAGCAAGAGAGAGAGAAGCAACCAAGTTAACCATAAAAGTTATTTATTGAATACTAGTGATAACTACACAAGGAGGGCTAAACCAACATAACATACATTATTAAAGGTTAATACCTAAGGTAGAAAGGCAAACAGAGAGAGAGAGAGAAAGAAGGGGATCTCTCACCCACTCCATGAGGCTTGAACTGGTCGGGGTTCCCAGGTGATGGTGGTAACTCAGGCTCCTGAGTGCTGGAGACAGGCAGAGCCCCCAGCACGATCAGTCAGGAGAAGATGGAGTCCCAGTGGAACTGATGCATAGTTTGGATCTAAGCATCAGAACCCTGACTAGAGGGTGAGTAGGGATTTTTGTAGAGAAAATACAATGGTTCAAGGGAGAACACTAGATTTGTTTATAGGTAAGCTGATGACTCAAGGGTTTTCTTTAGGCTAGACAATAGGAGCTGATCACTCTTGACTATGGGTGGTGTTTTCTTCCAGGGAGCTCACAATGCAACTAGGCTGCTTCAGTATTTTGGATATCAATTAAGGATTCCTTACTAGAATTGGTCTGATAACTGCTGAGCTGGGTGTGGGCAGGCGTAGGTTCATTAGCATCTGGAGCAGAGATTCCCATGATGCAATGCTTCCCTGCTTTTTCTGGTCCCAGAGTTCAGTGCGGTCTCTGTTCTTCATTCTGTATGCAAATTGAGATGTCTCCCTGTCCCATCTTTCATGCAGATGAGGCTAGGGGAGTTGTCTCTGCTCTCCATTCTGTATGCTAATGGAGATGTCTTAATCTTGTCACCCTTGTCAGGAGGGGTCTAGGTGTGTCTTTCAACGCCCTTCACTGCTCTCTGTAAGTTTTTTCCTTTGATGGGTTTTGGTTTAAGCAGAGGCTGGTGGAGGGGGGAGGGTCTTTCATGAGTCAGGCTGGATATTGCACCCTGGTTCCACAAGAACACAGAGCTGACTGGTATCAGTGGACGGTAGCTCTGGTGAACGGGCCACATGGGCAGCCTTGCTGACTGAATCCTCTAGACATGAAACATCCTCTGGACATGAAACATCAGGGCCAGCACCAGCCACAAAAACAGAAACGGAGGTGCCAAGGAGCGCAGTGACCTGGCTGAAGTCACATACCCAGTCAGTGGCAGGGCTGCAATAGGGCCCATTCCCCTGATCTCACCACTGTACCGATCCTGTTGCCCATTATACAACCCCCCACCCCCCCTCCCACACACAGTGATCCTCTCCCTAAGGTCACTGTAACATTACCAAAGTGAAATCAACCACCCAGCCAGGAAAGAGTGAATGTTCCTACCTCCTCGGCCGGAGGATGCGAACAGCCACAATTGGGGGTGACCTAGGAGGGGGAGCATCTCACTTCCCAGAGAGGAGGCCAAAGTTCACTGCAGATACAGCCAGCATAATCCCCCCCACCCAATCCAGCTGGGCCCCCCGATTCTAGGGTTACCATATGTCCGGATTTTCCCAGACATGTCCGGCTTTTTGGTCCTCAAATCCCCGTCCGGGAGGAAATTCCAAAAAGCCGGACACGTCCGGGAAAATAGGGAGGGGTCGTGGGGCTTGGGGCCGGGCTGGAGCCACTGGGGCCGGTGGTGCTCGGCCGCCGGCCGGCGCCGCTTGGCGGGCCGGAGCCGCTCGGCCGGAACCAGGACCCGAGCCGAGCCGGGCCGGAGCCGCTGGCACCGGGGCTGGAGGTGCTCGGCCCCCAGCCGGCGCCGCTCAGCCAGGGCTGGGGCCGGAGCCGCGGGGCCGGGGCCGGTGCCCCAGGGCCCGAGCTGAGCTGGAGTTGCTAGGGCCGGGGACGGCGCCCCAGGGCCCGAGCCGAGCCGAGCCAGGCCGGAGACGCCGGGGCCAGAGCCTCTTGGCCGGGGCCAGCCGCCGGAGGGAGCCGCTCGGCCGGGGGGGGCCAGACCGGGCCGCGCCTCCTCGTGCCCCCCCTGCCCGCCACCGCCCCAGCTTACCTGCTGCCTGCCTGCCTGTTTCAGGCTTCCCGCAAACATTTGATTCACAGGAAGCAGGGGAGGAGGAGGAGCAGGGGGGCGGAGCGTTCAGGGGAGGGGGCGGAGTTGGGGCGGGGACTGTGGGGGAGGGGCGGAGTTGGGGCAGGGCGGGGCGGGGAAGGGGCGGAGTTGGGGCGGGGCCGGGGCCCCGTGGAGTGTCCTATTTTTGTTGTATTAAAATATGGTAACGCTACCCGATTCCTCCCACCCATCGAACTTACTCACTCCCTCTCTCCAGCTGGGACCACCCAATTCCTCCCTCGCCTCAACCTCAGCTGCCCCCTCGGCCCTACAATTCCTCCACTGCCAGCTCCGGATCAGTGTCAGAATTTCCCCCTTCCCTGCTCCTCAGTCCTCAGCCCCAGGAATCCCTGTCCTCTGCTGTCCCCTCCAGCCCCACCACCTCCCTCCAGTGGCCCGGGGAGGCCTCTCTTCGTCCCATGTCTGGCTCTTTCCCCCCATGGGGTCTCACTCACCACAATGTTCTTCACAAGGGCCGCTTTTCCTGCCCCTGCTTTTGTGTGGAGAAGCACAGAGTGGGAATAGGGTGCAGGAAGCGAAGTTGCTTGGCCCTGTCCTGCACCCACTAGGAGTGGCGTTGGGGAAGAGAGAGAGCCTGTTAGGTAGGGACCTCCCCACCCCACCCAAACTGGCTCCAGGGCCCAGGTCCTCCATGGGATTGGACACAAAAAGCCCAAACCCACAGTGTCCTCCTGCAAGGCAGGGCTTGTAACTGGGACAATCTCTGTGGGGGGAGGAGACCCTGGCCTGTGTGGGACAAACACCCCCTCTTGGGAGTCCCAGATCATATGAGAGAAATGCACCCAATTAAGGGGTTATGGCTTCTCTGGGACAAGCCCCCCTGAAAGTGGTGGGGAGGGCAAAAGGGGCAGGACAGACTCAGTGCCAGCTCAGCTTGGAAATTTTTGTACCTCATCTCTGCCCTGGAGGTGCTGCTGGATGACCCTGATGGCAGTTTCCTCCGGGGACACGTCCTCCTCCTCCTCGTTCTCCAGCTGGACACTGGGGGTCCCTGCACCAGGTAGAGGAGACAGGATGACTCTGCAGCTGCTGAGGGGAACAACGGGGTGCAGTGGAGAGAGAAGTGTAAGGAACCCCATGGCAGAGACCCCACCCTGCCCCTCCCAGAGATGCCCTCAGTCCCATCAGCCTCAGGGCCCCATGGCAGTCAGGCCAGTCCCCAACATCATCAGGGGCCCGGGAGGCTGGAGCTCCCCTGACTCCGCCCAGAATGCCCTGCGCAGGGTGTGGCTGTGCCACGCCCACTGGTGTCAGTGGGGCTCACGTGACTGAGGCCAGACACCTTGGCAAGCCAACGGACACAGGCTGTTACTAGCCTCCCCACCCCAGTCCTTCTCCCTTTCCCTTGGGTCTCCCATCACCTGCACTGGGGGAGCCTTCAGCCTCAGGGCTCTCACACTCCTCTGAGGTGCTGCTGGCCCCTCGGGAGTAGGTGGAGCTGCTGGTGCCAGAGCAGAGGTGGCCAGTCTGCTGCCCTGGATGGGCTGGGGGCCAGGCAGGGGGATAGCTCCTCCTGGGCCCTGGCGATGGACTACTGGCTCCTCTGCTTCCTGGAGAGGAAGCCCCAGAGCCGCCTTGCCCAGCTCCCGCCCTGTCCTGTCAGTGGTCACATGGCCTGGCGGAGGCCATGGATAAACTCTCCTAGTGAGTGACTGAGCCGAGGGGGGTTTGGTACCTTGAAACCCCCACCCCTGATCCAGCTCCGTAGCACTAAGGGTCCAAATCCCGCTGCCCAGTGACACCCCCCGGATATCCTGGCTGTACCTCCCTTTGTGACAACACACCTGGGCTGCTTCAGCACCAGAGTGGGATCTAAGCATCCGGGATGCATTTCCATCCTCAACGTCAATCCGTGTCCACTGGGCAAAGAGTCAGTGGACACGGGGGACCCACTGCAGGCTCTGTTCCCCCAGCTGCAGGAGGAGTCTGGAGACAGGGTACATTTCCCAGGGAGTGAGCCGGGCAAGCCAGACTCCTGGGATCAAAGCCTGCAAACGATTATAGGGCCGTGCCCAGCGGCCACCCTGCAGACAGGGGATGGATGGGTCCCATTGATCAATGATGATGAGAAGGGACGTCTCACCTCCACATGCCTCCCAGGCACGCGGCAAATTGGAGCTGCCCGTGATGTCCAATGATCAGCCATTACTTGGCCCTGTAGCTCTGCTTCTCTCTCTCTCAGCACTGCCTCCATGACGCCCGCCAGCTGGTCAGCACACTCCCCTTTCTCCAGCAGCCCCACCAGCAGGGTGAAGCTGAAGGGAATGAGGTCACGCAACGGCAGGTGCTTCGCGATGAGCTGCAGGGAAAGGCACAGGCCGAGTGTGAGCAGTGAGCCCCGGCCCGGGGAGGTTGGTTTGCTCTTTGGGGAATGGGGACAGAGGCACTGGCAGTCTGTGCCCAGGGCTATGTGAGTGGGCATTGGAGCCCATACCCAGGAATTTCCATCTGCCGGCTCCTCATCGAGGGAAGGAGACAATAACCCCCTTTCCCATGGGTGTGTCTGTCTCTCCAGCCACAGTCTCTTTTACTCAGCATAGCAACATGGGCAGGGCTCTCTCTGCAGCTGGCATCCTTCTGCGTCTTGCTCAGCACGGTTGCCACCACCCCTCTCTTGGTGTGCACGATGGCTGCACAAGAAACAAGCAGCGCTCAGGCAGAGCTCTCGGGGCCGGATTCTTCCCCCTCCCCATCCAGCCAGGTCAGAGGTGCCAAAGAAGCAGACTCCGTCCGCAGCTGGGAACGCCCAGCTAGGGTGAGCTCTCAGCTGACTCATGGGCCAACTGCCCACCTATCACCCTGCTGTAGAAGGTGTGTTGGGACTGGGGTGGGATCAGGGGAGGTCCCAGATGGTCCCAGGCACCTGATGAAGGGCAGATGCCAGGTCAGCCCGGTAGGTACCAACCCACTTCTACTCTGTGTCCCTCTGGTCAGGGATGGGATGAAGGCGCCATGTTCTCTCTGCAGCCCTGCTCGCTAGGTAACTGCCGGGGCTGTGAGGGCTGAGAAGTGGCGACTGCTTCCGCTCCATCTTACCTTTGCAAGGCGTGAAGAGCCAGTAGAGAGCCTGAGATACCCAGTATCTGGTGGCCTCCTGAACATCGAAGGCCTGGCTTGTCAGCAGCCCGGCCACGTAGCCCTGCTCTGCCATGGGTTTCAGGTCCTAACGGGCCACCGAACAGAAAATCAGGGCATGGGTTGGGGCGAGCCCAGCTCTGTCTGTATCACCCCTCCCCTCCCCCGTGAGTGCTGTTGGGGGCAGCAGGATCTGTGCTGCTCACCTCGGTGATGGCTTTGAAACGATAGAACATGAAGAGCCGGGGGCTGGCTCTCACAGCTCGGCTCCTCTCCTGGGCTCGGGGAGAGCAGATCCACGGCTGTAAGTGCTGGGGAGCAGGGAGAAAGCCGTCTCCCCTCCACATCCTCCCTCGTGCCCCAGAAATTCTAGGCACGGGGCAAGATGGAGTTGCCCGAGATGTCCAATGCCCATCCATTACTTGGCCCTGTAGCTCTGATTGTTTCTCTCTCAGCACCGCCTCCATGACGCCCACCAGCTGGTCAGCACACTCCCCCTTCTCCAGAAGACCCACCAGCAGGTTGAAGCTGAAGGGCATGAGGTCACGCGACGGCAGGTGCTTCGCGATGAGCTGCAGAAAAAGGCACAGGCTGAGTGTGAGCAGTGAGCCCAGGGCAGTTGTTCGAGAGACTGGAGCAGAGAGAAGCAGGGAAGTAAATAGCAAGGGAGGTGGAGTGCACGAGGCAGGTGCTGTTGGTATTCGGGGTCCCTTTACTCAGGTGATACTGATCCCCCTGCACATAGACATGGGTCTCACCTGGACCCCGGGCTGCCCTTCCCCAAAGAATTCTTCCTCCCACCTGGGCTCCCCAACACATGTACTGAGTGAGGTTCTGGAGGGAAGTCCTCCTCCCTCCCCCTCTGGAGGGGCCCCAGCTGCCCCCCAACATCCCGCTGGCTCGCCAAGGGCTGAGCTGTTCATCCCCGCTCCAGCCAATCTCGGTTTCTGTGGCAGGGCGAGTCGTGGCCTGGCCATGTGGCTGTCCCGAATCCGTGCTTTGCTCCCTCTGCACCAAATGCTATTTAACGCTCTGGGCCAAATCCTCAGCTGGTGTAAACTGGGGGTAGGTTCTAGCTCCCTGTGCCAAGAAGCCAGGGTAATTCTGTACAGTCTCACAGACGCTCACCTCTATAGCTGTCCTCCCTGCCAACCCCACTGCAGAGTTAACTGCGTAGCCAATTGTCACCAGCCCATTGGAAAATAAACCAAGGGGCTGGATTCAGCTGGACATGCAGCTCTCTGCATCGGGCCAGGGTCCAGCTATTCAGCAGAGGGGTGGCTGTTTCCCCCAGCCAAGGAGGCAGGTGGAAGCTGCAGCTTTGTCCATGCCTCACTAACCTCTGCCCGGATAGCGGAGCTTTCTGCCACCTCAGTCCCTCTCAGCTTCGCCAGGGCTGGGCGCTGAATCATGGCGCTGGCGATACACGTGCTGATGGTCTCAGCCTCCTGTTCCTTAGACAGGCGAGGCTCGAATTTCCTGATTGGAAGGAAAGGACCAGACGGGGCCATTAGAACGGAGACAGGTCCCGGCATGAGTCAGGTTGGGTGTGATGGCAGGAGGGACAGCTCCCTCCCTAAGCAGCAGAGCTCCAGGGGGCATCTCCAGCAGAGCCACCGCCTAGGGAATGGTCCTGTCTGGAGATGCCTATGCCCCCTGGGCCCGGCAGGGGCTCTGCTGGGGAAGCTGCTCTCTGGGGATGATCCTGGGCCCTACTCTGTGGCTGCACCATTCACAGCACTTCATGCTGACGGGAGGGGCTCCCTCTTACCAGGCAATACGCAGAGATGGGGGCTGGATAAAGTGACCCGGAGGCCGAGGAGGATATGGCCCATTAGTGAGCCAACAGGGAGGAGCATCCTCCGGTTCTTATTGCAGCTCGTCCTTCCCCCATTTCCTCTCCCTTCACCTGCCCCTCCCTGGCTGCTAGGCTCCGCAGGTGAGTCAGGCCCTGTCAAGGCTGCTTCCCCACTTTGAACTTTAGGGTACAAATGTGGGGGCCTGCATGAAAACTTCTAAGCTTAACTACCAGCTTAGATCTGGTCCGCTGCCACCATTCCAAAGCTGATTCCCTTCCCTGGGTAGCCTTGAGAGACATTCACCAATTCCCTGGTGAATACAGATCCAACCCCCCTGGGATCTTAAAATAAGGAGAAATTAACCATCCCCCCTCCTTCCTTTCACCAACTCCTGGTGAATACAGATCCAAACCCCTTGGATCTAAAAACAAGAAAAAATCAATCAGGTTATTAAAAAGAAGGCTTTTAATTAAAGAAAAAGGTAAAAATCATCTCTGTAAAATCAGGATGGAAAATAACTTTACGGGGTAATCAAACTTAAAGAGCTCAGAGGATTCCCCTCTAGCCTCAGGTTCAAAGTACAGCAAACAGAGATAAACACTCTAGTAAAAGGTACATTTACAAGTTGAGAAAACAAAGATAAAAACTAACACACCTTGCCTGGCTGTTTACTTACAAGTTTGAAATATGAGAGACTTGTTTAGAAAGATGTGGAGAACCTGGATTGATGTCTGGTCCCTCTCAGTCCCAAGAGCGAACAACAACCCAAACAAAGAGCACAAACAAAAACCTTCCCCCCCCCCAAGATTTGAAAGTATCTTGTCCCCTTATTGGTCCTTTGGGTCAGGTGTCAGCCAGGTTACCCGAGCTTCTTAACCCTTTACAGGTAAAAGGATTTTGGAGTCTCTGGCCAGGAGGGGTTTTATAGTACTGTACACAGGAGAGCTGTTACCCTTCCCTTTATTGTTATGACACGCCCCCCAAATCACAGATAGTGTTGGACGTCCGGTTCCACACTGGCTGTGATTTCTTCCCACGACGCTTCCATTTTATGGGCCTGGAGCGCCTTTAAGACCATGACTTGGTCTCCTACTTTGAAGGACCGTTCTCTGGAATGTTTATCATACCAGGCCTTTTGCTCTTCCTGAGCATTCTTTAGGTTTTCTTTAGCAAGGGCTAAAGAGTGTCAGAGGGTGCTTTGTAGGTTGCTTACAAAATCTAGAATGTTAGTTCCTGGAGAAGGCGTAAACCCCTCCCATTGCTGCTTTACCAACTGTTATGGCCCCTTAACCTCGCGGCCATACACAAGTTCAAATGGTGAAAACCTTAAACTGGGATGTGGTACAGCCCTGTAGGCAAAAAGCAACTGCTGCAACACTAGGTCCCAATCATTGGAGTGTTCATTTATGAATTTACGTATCATGGCCCCCAAAGTTCCATTAAACCTCTCCACCAGACCATTGGTTTGATGGTGATAAGGGGTGGCAACCAAGTGATTCACCCCATGAGCTTCCCACAGGTTTTTCATGGTCCCTGCCAGGAAATTAGTTCCCGAATCTGTAAGGATGTCGGAGGGCCACCCTACCCTGGCAAAAATGTCTGCTAATGCCTGGCACACACTTTTAGCCCTGGTGTTGCTTAAGGGTACTGCTTCCGGCCATCGGGTAGCAAAATCCATGAAAGTCAGTACATACTGCTTTCCTCTGGGTGTCTTCTTTGGGAAAGGACCCAGAATATCCACAGCTACTCGCTGAAATGGGACTTCAATTATGGGTAGTGGCTGGAGAGGGGCTTTAACCTGGTCTTGGGGCTTTCCCACTCGTTGGCACACCTCACAAGACCGGACATAATTAGCAACGTCCTTGCCCATTCCCTCCCAGTGGAAGGACTTCCCCAACCGGTCTTTGGTTCTGTTCACCCCAGAATGGCCACTGGGATGATCATGGGCTAAGCTCAAGAGCTTTACCCGATACTTAGTGGGAACTACCAACTGTCTTTGAGGATGCCAGTCTTCCTGGTGCCCACCAGAAAGAGTCTCCTTGTATAAAAGTCCTTGTTCTACAACAAACCGGGATCGGTTAGAAGAGCTGAGAGGCGGTGGGGTGCTCCGTGCCGCCGCCCAAGCTTTCTGAAGGCTGTCATCTGCTTCCTGCTCGGCCTGGAACTGTTCCCTTGATGCTGGAGACATCAGTTCCTCCTTGGACTGTGGACTGGGGCTTGGCCCCTCTGGAAGCGATGCAGGTGCTGGGGCTGTTTCCATTGACTGTGAACCGCTGTCCGCTGGTGCACTATGTGGTATTTCAGGCTCTGGCTGAGCCTCTGGGGTAGGGTTATCTGCTGCTTCCGCTAGTTCAGGCTCGCTGGTGCCCTCTGGCATTGGAGTTGTAGACGGGTTTGCAAGCGCTGGACTCAGTGCTGGCAATGGTTCTGGTGCTGGTTGCGTTGCCAGTTCTGGTTCTGGGACTGGCTTTGGCTGGGTCTCTGGGATTGGATCCACTACGGCTGTTGCAGTCGTTGGCAGGGGATCCGGTTCCACCACCTTTGTTTGGGTCTCTGGTAACACAGACGGGGCCCTGGTGGACGGCTCAGGAACAGGGATGGGGGTGAAAGCTTGCTTAGCCTGGCTGCGGGTGACTATTCCCACCCTCTTGGCTAGCTTCACATGGTTGGCCAAGTCTTCCCCCAGCAGCATGGGGATGGGATAATTGTCATGGACTGCAAAAGTCCACATTCCTGACCAGCCCTTGTACTGGACATGCAACTTGGCTGTAGGCAAGGTTACAGACTGTGACACGAAGGGTTGAATTGTCACTGAAGCCTCCGGGTTGATGAGTTTGGGGTCCACTAGGGATTGGTGGATAGTTGACACTTGTGCCCCAGTGTCCCTCCAAGCGATAACCTTCTTTCCGCCCACTCTCAAGGTTTCCCTTCGCTCCAAGGGTATGAGAGAGGCATCTGGGTCTGGGGATCTTTGGTGTGATTGTGGTGTAATGAACTGTAATTGGTTGGGGTTCTTGGTGCAGTGAGCCTTTATATGTCCCAGTTCATTACATTTAAAACATCACCCTGCTAAGGTATCACCGGGGCGATGTTGGTTGGTGGAGACTGGTGTGGTGGGGTGAGAAGGCGTCTGGGGTTTCCCTTGGGATGTGGGTGGGGCCTTGGGTTGTCCCCGGTGGTAAGGTTTGGTTTCGGGTTGCCCCTTCTGATATTCGCTCCAACTGCTACTAGTTTTTTTGCATTAGGAAGGGCAACTCTTCCGTAGATTTAACATTTGCTCCTGATATCCAGGCATCCCAATTTTTCCCAATGTGGTAGGCATGTCGGGTAAATGACACATCGGGTTTCCACCTTAGGGCTCTGAACCGCCGATGGGCATGCTCAGGTGTTAGCCCCATTCTGATTCTGGCCTTGTTTTTAAAAAGTTCATAACTGTTCATGTGTTCCTTAGGCATTTCAGCCGCCACCTCTGCTAAGGGTCCAGTGAGCTGCAGCCTCAGCTCTACCATGTACTGGTCTGCAGTGATGCTGTATCCAAGGCAGGCCCTTTCAAAATTTTCTAAGAAGGCCTCAGTATCATCGCCTGCCTTGTAGGTGGGGAATTTTCTGGGATGGGAAGTGGTACCTGGAGAGGGGTTGTTAGGATTGGCTGTTGTATCCGGCCTAGCCCTTGCTACTTCCAGTTCATGCTTCCTTTCTTTTTCTCTCTCCTCCATCTCTTTTTCTTTCAGCTCCATCTCTCTCTTATGGGCCTCCTCTTTGGCTTTTTCTTCTTTTGTAGTCATTTTCCTGTTTTCTTGTGCTGGGTCACACCCCTCTGCAGTTGACTGAAACTGGGATGCACTCAGCTCAGGCTGCTGCTGAGTTAACAGAGACTTTCTAACTAGCTACTCCCGAGGATGTAAAAAGAAAAAAAAAACAATTCAGCTTGTAAATTCCTTTTACCAGTTGTTTGCTCATTAATTGAACCCTTCTCTTAACAAAGGCCCTTGTTAAAAAAACTTAACACCTCTGCCTTCAGGCAAGGAGAGATAAGATATGCATCTACCTTCAGCTCTGCTTTCCAAGCAGCTAGAAGGAAAAAAAAATCTTACTGGCTTTTGGGTTTAAAATGATTCCCACCGCCATGCCACCATGTCAAGGCTGCTTCCCCACTTTGAACTTTAGGGTACAAATGTGGGGGCCTGCATGAAAACTCCTAAGCTTAACTACCAGCTTAGATCTGGTCCGCTGCCACCATCCCAAAGCTGATTCCCTTCCCTGGGTAGCCTTGAGAGACATTCACCAATTCCCTGGTGAATACAGTTCCAACCCCCCTGGGATCTTAAAACAAGGAGAAATTAACCATCCCCCCTCCTTCCTTTCATCAACTCCTGGTGAATACAGATCCAAACCCCTTGGATCTAAAAACAAGAAAAAAATCAATCAGGTTATTAAAAAGAAGGCTTTTAATTAAAGAAAAAGGTAAAAATCATCTCTGTAAAATCAGGATGGAAAATAACTTTACGGGGTAATCAAACTTAAAGAGCTCAGAGGATTCCCCTCTAGCCTCAGGTTCAAAGTACAGCAAACAGAGATAAACACTCTAGTAAAAGGTACATTTACAAGTTGAGAAAACAAAGATAAAAACTAACACGCCTTGCCTGGCTGTTTACTTACAAGTTTGAAATATGAGAGACTTGTTTAGAAAGATGTGGAGAACCTGGATTGATGTCTGGTCCCTCTCAGTCCCAAGAGCGAACAACAACCCAAACAAAGAGCACAAACAAAAACCTTCCCCCCCCCCCCAAGATTTGAAAGTATCTTGTCCCCTTATTGGTCCTTTGGGTCAGGTGTCAGCCAGGTTACCCGAGCTTCTTAACCCTTTACAGGTAAAAGGATTTTGGAGTCTCTGGCCAGGAGGGGTTTTATAGTACTGTACACAGGAGAGCTGTTACCCTTCCCTTTATAGTTATGACAGGCCCCATGGACGTACCCTAAGTATGAGATGGCCAGCAGGGCATGCTGGTGATTGGGGCTCTGCAGCCGGCCCCGGTCCTTGCCTCTGAGCATCTCCTGCAGCACAAAGCAGAGAGTCAAAGGCAAAAGAATTTGGGGGAGCCCGGTTGCTCAGCAAGACGTGGAATCTCCAAACGCTGTTTGACGCCCCCACCGACCCTCAGCCCCAGCGTGCAGTGCACTGGGGCACGGAGCTGGGAAGATGGCCTGGGAGCGGCTACGTGGCCAGAATGCAGGGGACATTCACAAGAGCCCCTATTTCACCATTCCTGACGGCACATCTGGAAACTTCAGCGTCTGCCCCGGAGCAGGGAAAGGGGATCTGGGCAGAGGCAATTTTGTGACGGGGAGTATTAGAGTCCTGAACAGCTCAGGTGTGACGTTATTGACATGACCTGGGACCGTATAGATCATTGTTGCAACCAAAGTCCTGTAGTGGCACCAAATCTTGTATAAAGGGGGTCAAATAGGGTGTCTAAGAAAAGGTTATGGTTTGCTGGTTATGGTTATGCTATCTGTATATGTGTATCATTTTTGTAGTTGAAGTTATGAATATTGGCTCTGTACTGTCTGTATTTCAAACTTCTGCTATGCTTCTGGGTGACACCCCAGACAAGTTGGTGTCAGCTCTGCCTAGCCTGCTTGATGGCCCATTAAGGACCATCAGCTATACAACTGACCCATTGAGAGAAGGCAGATACGCCTTGTGACTCAGCAAAGTATGCAGGGACTTGCCCATGTGACTCCAACCTCCATTTTGCTGTAATTTTCCACAGTAAGAACAAAGAGGTGTTCTTACACCTGGAAAAGACTATAAAAGGCTGATGCCTCTCCTCCATCTTGTCTTCAATCCTGCTTCTTACCTCTTGTGGAAGCAGAAAAAGAACTGTCAGAAAAGAACTGCAATGCATGACAGTTTGTTAGCAAGAGTCAGGCTAACTGTAGCCCTGATAACGCGAGATTTGTAGAAGCGAGGATTGTGTGAGGCGGGTGAGAAAGTACTGTGTGAGAAGTTATTGTGACCTTGTATAGATAAGGTGTAGAAGACCTTGTGTAGATAAGGTATAGGAAATATTGTATGTTGGCAAGAGTCAAAACAATTAAGAAATAAGATATCAAGATGGCTTATGTATAACAAAATGCAGCTGTCCCTCATTATTTTCTGTAATGAAAGGTATAAATGCTTGTTGTAATTAGGTATCAGGGAGAGAGACCTGCTTAGCTCTCTCCCTCTGCACACTGTGAGAGTGAATAAAGCTTCTGACTTGCTGTACCCAAACAAAAGAGTGAGAACTCAGTTTTTCTCCGACAATTTGGGGGCTCGTCCGGGATGGCAACGCCCTCAGAGGCACCGGCAGTTACTACGGATCGTTCCCCTTCGAACCCCATGGCGCCACAATAGAGGTAGGAGACCTTTTGAAATCTCTATTGGGGTGTCGGAGGAGGACTGTCCGTGGGGCCGTCTGTCCCTGTTGGGCTCACGCCATCCGAACTTATTGACTGTGCAGCAAGGTCAGATGCTGAGCGGCTTAGGGGAATTGTTTGCCGCCCCCTGTATGCATATGCGAGGTGCATAGGATTGCACCTGTGTTGAGGGGTTGTTACTGCCTCAGCAGGAGGGGTTTTTACCGCCTCATAGTCCGGACAGAGGGGTTGTTTACCGCCTCAAGAGGGGTTTTTATCGCCTCGAGTGATGCATCGAGGTACTTGGGAATAGTACCTGAGGTACTTGGGAATAGTACCTGGAGTAAGGCCTTGGTGTGTGTGTGTGTACACCAGTGTGAATTGAGTGTTACCGGAAGACGCCCAGAGTACTCTGCGAAGTCTTTTGGCTCGTGACCAGAACTACTCTAACGCAAGCCCGGTAACTAGAGGATCTTTTAGGAGATCCGACCCACGGTACGCTAACTCGGCCTGGCATCGTCCGGCGAGGAGGCTGCCTGGGTCTAGGAGTGTGTGAACCCATCTTCCCTCCCCTTTTCCTCTCCGTGTGAGCCACTGACAGTCTGACCATCTCACTGGATGCAACAGAGTAAGCGGCGCCGTCTCTCTGAGATTAGCCGACGCTCTTTGCTGAAGGGAGGTGTAGGAGGTCATGGCTATCCTCGTTAGTCTCTCCTGTGTGAGTACCCTGTAGGGAGAGATCCTTAGTTTATATGCCGCTAGCGCGGACAGGGCATCCTCCTCCCTGTGTCTGTGATTGGAAAATGGGTGGGGGACAGTCTAAGCATTCCCTCTCACCCCCTAAGGGTACCCCAGCTTATTTTATGTACGTACATTATGGTCCATCAACCTGCAGGTATTTAGAGAATTGGAATCATTACACGCGTGAAAATTCATCTAAACAATGCCCACTAGAAGGTACCTTCAATCTAGATAAGATCATACATCTCAGAGGCTTTTTTTTGGTGATTAAAAGCTCCTCTGACACACAATGGGAGCAATTTGTCTATTGAGGAAAGGAACGGGTTAATTTGAAATTCAGCTTGGTCCAGAGATAAAGAGAAAGTTAATCTGCGTTGAAGGTCAAGAATCAATGCAGACCAGGCTAAGTACAAAGAAAAACTGCTTTCGGCCCCAGCTGACTGTGAAAAAAATATAGACATAGTCAAACCAAAGGCAATACAAGTTACAGTGCTGAGATTACATTTGCAAAGCTTAACTGTCCAGTGAGATCCAACAGTCTGCCTTTGCGACCCTGGAGCCGGCGTGGTTTGGGGACGCTGAAGAAGCCACAGGCAGCCGGCCTGGACTGGAATCACTGAAAAGACGCCCCAGGAGACCTCAGGGTGTAAAAGAACTGCCCTCCCAAGAGAGGAAGCAAGTTGGAGATTGCACAGCACCTTCTCTCAACGTTATACACAGACGTGGCCAGTCTGGACATACGTGTGTGAGTATGAAAGTGTGCCTACTCTCAGCCGCAGTAAGTCTGAGAACCGGAGAGGGATTTAGCATTCCTCTCTCCACCCCGGTTGACCGGGAAGGGTGTCAGGTGGATCTACCCCAGTCGTAGCAGGACTGGGCAATAGAGAAGTTGGAGTAATAGGAAGAGTTGTGTACTTGATAACTAGAATTGAGCAATTAAGAGCATAGATCATGAACCAGGCAGCAACTCAAACCTATGCCCAGGGCAAGTTGCAAGCCTTGAGACAGGACTTCCAGGCAGAAAAGGAAGCACTGGCTAAGCAAGTACCGGTCCTTCAGGGACTTGTCAGAATTTAACCATTTGTGTTTGCATATGCTGTAAGAGCAGTGTGTTTGCCACAAGAGAAAATTGAATAGTTAAACGCCAATGGGCCATGCGTTTTGCCCAAGTGGCAAGCCTCACGAGGGAGGACTCGGGTAGCCTTGTGAGTAAGAATGTTTAAGAGAAGAGACCAGGAAGGGTGGGGGCTAGTTGAGAAGCCCACCCTCCTATCTAAATTGGTAGGGAAAAAGCCGGTGCCCATGGAAGGGACGGTTCAGCGAGAAAAGCAGGATCGGGCCCAAGCAGGCAGGCAATAGATAGAGAGATTGGAAAACAGGTTGGAAACTTTGAGGGCATAGTGGAAGGAAAGGAGTAAGTAATTATAAGCATGGGGATTTCAAATCCCCAGGATAATAATTGGAATGGTAAAATCTGAGTTGATTGGGTGTCGTTTTGGGAGACAAGCAAGTGATTTAAGAAAAGAGAGTGAGAAGTTAACTCTGTAGTTGCTAGAGGGAATCAAGCAGTGAAACTTGGTAGGAATGTCTGTAAGTAATTCAGGCAAGAGGTTATTTAAGTGGAATTATTCGACTATGAATACGTTAGTCTAATTTGCTGAAGAACACTCCTGCTGTGTACAATCTGTGTTTTATAAGTTTGAGATGAATTGGTATTGTTTTAACGTTGCAAAACTGAGAATACTTTTGCCAGACACAGGAAACTAGTGTTGTTTAATATGGTGTTTAGCATTTAATCCTTAAGGTGACTTAATGCTTTACAAGATTTAAAATGTTTTAACTAAAGACCAAAGGTTGTGGCTGCAGCAGGGTAGTCAAAGCCAGGAGAATAAAAGATTTGAATTTGTTTTTGGGTAACAAAATAGCAGATAAAAGATCTGGTAAAAAGATAGAGAAGGACAGTGCCCCTGGCTCTGTGTGGTCGAGCTGTCACTTTACTAGGGGTGCATGGAGATTTTGTGCACAAAAGAAACAGTTACACCTTGTGTAGAAATTGATGTGGCTAGTGTTATGGAAATTGAATTGTGGAGAGGATGTGCATTTTCCCCAGAACATGTGCAGTGTATATTGTAGCAGAGGTAAAAGAAATGCAAACCTACCAATATAGGTTGTGTTGTCTTTTTCAGATCACTGGGTGTTTGAAAGCAGGAGCTAGAAGTAAAAGGCAATCAAAAGTCTGGGAAAGTTAATTGTGTCCCTTTTAAAGTAAGAATCTTTAAGCTGTGGATAGCTTTGGATCTGGAAGCAAGCCAGAATGCATCTGTATTAATGCAATTTTCTAACTAATAAGGTAGAAGCCACTGAAACCTGGGCTGCCTATGAAACAAATACAAGGAAATATGGGGTAATTCCTCTGTTTTGTCTAAAATCAACAAGAGTATGTGTATATAAAGGAAATATTTTAAGCAATGACTGACTACCCAGAAGGGGTAGACCTCTGTTCTTTTGTCTCTCAGATCATCAGAGAAAACGGATGCCAGCTGAACAGCATTCAATGTACCATGCATTTACTGGTACAATAGGAATTATTTTTGTGTTCTTTGTCCTGTCTTTGGTGTTTGTCTTGTGGCCAGAATTGTTGGGTTTAATATTTTCATAAGACAGTCTAGTTCAAAATTAAATAGAAGGGTTAAATCAAAAAGCAGATACTTGTTTTATTCAACTTGGAATACAAAAAGTGTTTGGATAAATCAGGAAAATGTGATATACTAAAGTCTAATACATTTGCTTAAGTAAGAAAAAGAAACTTCATTGGCCAGATTTTTAATTGAAAAAATTGTTGTTAAAATTTGCATACCAACAGTCTTTGGAAGCAAGGACATGGAAGGTTAACCCACTCCCCATATTGCCCATGGGATCCTTCTGGCTACCTCAGATTTCTAGCCAGAGGGCTGGGGAGGGAGGAAAGCTATTGGACACCTGAGGTTGTACCGAGTGAACTCCTCAAAAGTGGGTGTGCTTGTCCTGGTTTGTTGCTCCAAAGCTCTGTAATAAAGTTATTTTACTGGAAGGGTGTACATGGCATACATTGAATAATAAGACTAATGTACTGTATAATGGCAATGTGTATGTGTTCATTGTTGGGAAAAGGTGTATGAGTGAAGAGTGGAAGTTTCTTTTGTAGGTTAAAAGAAGCCAAGAAGGGGAGAAGGAAAAAGAACAGAATGAGTTAACTGAGGAAAAAATAGCTAGCAAGCTCAGTCCAAAGATAAGACGTTGGCCCCATCCAAGGATACTACCCACAGCTAAGACTTGGCTGACAGCCAAGAAAAGGGGGGGCCTGAATGTGCCCAAGCAACTATGATATCTGCAAAACACTGCCAGGCATTAATGAAATGTGTTAGGTTTCTTTTCTCACAGATAAAAGAAGTGCTACCCAAAGACCCTAGCAGCCCTGCCATTCATTGAAACAAGGAGACTGAGTCTACGTAAAGTCCATCAATGAAAGACTGCTTTGGCTCCATGCTGAAAGGGCCCTTTCCAAGTCCTGTTAACCACCAACACCGCTGTAAAGTGCCAAGGACTGCCCACCTGGAACCATGCTTCTTACTGCAAAAAGACCCCTCCACCTGGAGAGGATTCTCCAGCTGCTGATCAGCCTATTTCTCCTGCTAGCTCTGCTGTGCCTCCTGGACAGCAGGGAAGGAGGACAAGGTGAAGTGCTAGTAACCTCTCCCTTGTCCACTGACAGATCTACAATGCCTTTGAATTCTTTTACAGGAATCACACCAGTACAGGGTGAAGTGCTAGTAACCTCTCCCCTGCACTATGGTGAATCACAACTGCTTTTGAAGAAGAAAAGAAGAAACACTCGCTCTGCTGAAACCACCAAAGTCCAGGAATTCCTGACTACAAAAGACATTAAGAACTGGCCCTGGTGGAGAAGACGGAGCATCGTTTATTGGCAAGGAGGGAACTGTGGGGACCGTTCCTGGGAATGCGGGGTCCAGTGGTGGGGTGGATTCTTTCCAGGGGCAGGACTTTGTGCTTATGGACAGGTACCTTCAGGATGCACTGCCCTTCCTAATTGGCTTTCAGAAGATGAATATCAAAACCGCCTTGCCACCACTAGGACTACACCCACTAGTCCCTTGACCCCTGCCACCACCACTGTAACTTACCCAGATACAAACCGTACTGTATATTCCAATGAAACCCATTGGCCAAGGCTTTCACATCTTAGTGATTTACTGAAATTTTGTTCAGAGAAATTATTCTTTAAAGTTCAGGATAATGTATATGAGCAAACAATTGAATGGAAAACAAATGGATCAGTAGAGATAGAAATACATGATATCACTACCAGCGAACCCCAAGAATTAATAATTGCAATTGATGGGTTCTATAGTGAAGTAGATATGATGGTTGTTCCTGGAACTTGTACTGTGTTAAATGAGAGAGGCCCTTATTGTTATTTGGTCACCCAATTAGTGAATAATCAGACAAATACCCAAATTGTTCACAGGGGGCTGCCATTAGATTAGCACAACAGAGGGCTTGGGTTATTTCCTCTAGAAAGAAGAGAGACTTGACCGGATCCCTGTGGGATGGGGCCAATAGTGCAGCAGCAGTGTGGAATATTTTTAAGAACCAGGAACATGATGAGAGATTGGGCCAACTAGAGAAGGCCATTGGCCTTGTTTCTGGAGCACAACTAACCAGGTACAGGCTGGAGTTGGTGAGTTACATGTTATTTCCGCCCTTAGTTCTATGACCCAGAAGTTGCTAAGAGAGATGGTACTGAATATCACTGAGGCTGGGAAGGCATTGCAGTGGGATCTAGCATGTTCAGAGACTCAGGATTTCCTGAATGACCAGCTGATGTCTATTCGGAATGATCTAGAACATCAGGCTTGGCCCACTGCCCTTACAGACACATCAGGAGTACCATCTGACCTGTGGCCATGGAGACTTACTTGGAAACTTTCTGGATGGAAGTGCGGACGTTCTCAGTGCTCCTTCCAAGCATATGGACCGGTAAGGGGGGTGTGGGCTCCCACATACCGTATCCTGCCGGGTCCATGGGGAGGATGCATGTGGGATTGGATAATTCACCGAGACATCTGGGAAATTAGACCACCTGATATGCCCAATCGATTTTTAGTCAGTGCTCCTGGGATTACACCTCACATTTGGATGGGGTTAGGAAGTCAGTGGACATTTTGGCCATTAGAACCCCCACAGCTTCAGTGTAACCGTAAACTGGAGCCAGGAGAAGTTGTCACTGTTTATGACTACGTTTGCTGGGAGGGTAGGGGACAAGGAATTACCCTGACAGGACACTTACTTTTTCAAGCTAATGATAGTTGTGTGTATGTTAATGACACCACATTACAAGACATACATTTTAATCTCACTACCACTGCAGGCAATCATATTTTTTACTGGCCTGCAGATAGAGCTTTCCAAGTAGCCCTTAGGTTCCAGATACCCTTTAATTGGACTAGTTTAGTACCTGATAGATTTCAGAATTTGTTTTCACTGTTACCAGAGATTCAGAAAATCTCTGAAGTACAAGGGCAAATTCACATGCTTCAAAACATATATCAAGTTGAAAAGTATGCCTTTCAGACTGCTTATAGAGTATCCACTTTATGTACTAAGTATGATGTATTGTGCTTTGTAACTAAGGCTGTACAACAACCCCATTATAGTTTTGCTATGGGAATGTTATTGCTTGTATTGTTATTAGTTAGTTTAGGATTATGTTATTGTTGTTGTAAAAGACGTAATAATAGTAATACCTTTCATGTTCATGCTAATCATGCATTGTCATTACATCCAATCAGAACCGCTAAAATTGAAACATCTGATATAGAATCTGAAGTCCAGGACTTGATGCAAATAGAGGTTTGAGAATGTTTGTTGTACTAGAAGTACAAAAGGGGGGGTTGTGGAAGCAGAAAAAGAACTGTCAGAAAAGAACTGCAATGCATGACAGTTTGTTAGCAAGAGTCAGGCTAACTGTAGCCCTGATAACGCGAGATTTGTAGAAGCGAGGATTGTGTGAGGCGGGTGAGAAAGTACTGTGTGAGAAGTTATTGTGACCTTGTATAGATAAGGTGTAGAAGACCTTGTGTAGATAAGGTATAGGAAATATTGTATGTTGGCAAGAGTCAAAACAATTAAGAAATAAGATATCAAGATGGCTTATGTATAACAAAATGCAGCTGTCCCTCATTATTTTCTGTAATGAAAGGTATAAATGCTTGTTGTAATTAGGTATCAGGGAGAGAAACCTGCTTAGCTCTCTCCCTCTGCACACTGTGAGAGTGAATAAAGCTTCTGACTTGCTGTACCCAAACAAAAGAGTGAGAACTCAGTTTTTCTCCGACAATTTGGAGGGATTTTGCTACAAATCTGATTTGTATATTGACCTGGGTCTGGGGCTTGGTCCTTTGGGATTGGGAGAACCTTTTTTCTTTTACTGGGGTATTGGTTTTCATAACCATTTGTCCCCATAACGAGTGGCACTGGTGGTGATACTGGGAAACTGAAGTGTCTAAAGGAATTGCTAGTGAGACTTGTGGTTAGCCAGTAGGGTAAAACCAAAGTCTTCTCTGTTTGGCTGGTTTGGTTTTGTGACGAACTGGGACTGTTCTTACTGTGGGCTTTGAATGCTGACAGGGGAGTGTGGCTAGGATAGTCTGCATTGGGGGATGGGAGACTGACCGACGGAGAATACCTGAGCATGTAACATGAGAACCCAGGAAGGGGTTAGAGGCCAGGCGACACCTTTGCCCGGGAAACTGAACAAAGGCTGTGGGAGGGGTCACTGAAGGCAGAGTTTCGGAAGCTGGCTGGTAAGATGGCTGGGAGGCAGACGGGGCTCTGACCTCGCAAGGGGGCTGGGGCGCCCTGGGACCCCAAGATGGACCTAACTGAGGGGGGTCCTGTTGTCTGTGCCTGCAAGACCTGTCTTGGAATGTATTCCTGTTGTCTAAATAAACCTTCTGCTTTACTGGCTGGCTGAGAGTCATGGTGAATCGCAGGAAGCCGGGGGTGCAGGGCCTTGTGTCCCCCCACACTCCGTGACAACTGGTGGTAGCGGTGGGATCCACTGCACCCCGTGGACGGCGCTTCCTGCAGTAAGTGACTGGGGAGCAGTAAAACGAAGGGGGATCGACGGGGACCAGGTGGGCTGAAGAATCAGAGAGAGATGGTTTCAGGGGGAGATTAACCCCTGGGAGTGTGTGACCAGAGAGAAGGACTGTTGTAGTAACAGGGTCCCCTGGGGGATCGCAGCGAGCGGTCCCGGGGCGGAGGAGTCTGCAGCTCGACCCTGGCAGAGAGGTGGTGACCTGAAGAAGGGCTGGCACACTAGGGGTCCCCCTGGAACGGTGGAAAGCGGAGAGCACAGGCCGGTGAGTGGCCAGCAGGAGGATGTATGCTAAACGCCTTAAGAGCGACCTGGTGGAGCTATGCAGGCAGAGGGGGCTGCACATTGGGAGGTCCACCAAAGAACAGCTAATTGCCCAGCTGGAGGAGAGGGATCGCTTGGATGAACCGAGCCCTGTCCCTGAGAGAAGCCGCCCGGCGGATGCAGCGTGGGCCCCGGGGCCTGACATGGCTGGGAGGGGTCAGACTGCTGCCGAGGACATCCCGAGACCCGGCCTACCTATACCTAGGGGAGGGGTTGGGGGAAGCCCGGTGAATACCGAGTGCACCCTGACCCCGGCAGCCAGCAGGGGATCGTCCCGGCGGAGCTCCCCGTCCCGGGAGCGGTTGCGACTGGAATATGACAGGGAGCTGAGACTGAAAGAGCTCGAGCTCGAGTTAAGGCAGCAAGAACTGAAGCAGGAGCGGGAACAGAAGGAGAAACAACGTCAACATGAGCGGGACCAAAGTCAGCATGAGCTGGAACTGGCCAGGCTGAGGAGCAGTGGGGCTCCGGCTGCGGTGAGCGAGGGGGGACCCAAGACTGCAAAGAGCTTTGATAAGTGCTTCCTGGCCCAGCGTAAGGAGGGGGAGGACATGGATACCTTCCTGACGGCCTTTGAGAATACCTGCAAGCTGCTCCAGGTTGACCCTGCAGAGAGGCTCCAGTTTCTCATCCCCTCACTGGACCCCACAGCCAGGGAGGTGTACAGCCGACTGAAAGGGGCAGAGACAGGGGACTACAAACTGTTCAAAAAGGCCCTGCTCTGCGAGTTTGAGCTGACCCCTGAGATGTACCGGACAAGGTTCCGGAGTCAGCGTAAAACCCGTGAGGTCACATACCTACAACTAGCCAACCGGGCGCAGGGGTATGCCCGCAAGTGGATAGCTGGGGCCCAAACTATGGAGGACCTGCTTGACCTATTCATACTGGAGCACGTGTATGAGCAGTGCCCATCCGACCTGAGGCGATGGTTGATGGACCAAAAGCCAGAGAACCCGCAGCACGCAGGCCAGTTGGCCGACGAGTTTGTGAACAGTCGGGCAGGGGATAACAGGGAGGAGTCCCAAAGGAACAGTCCCAGTTCATCACAGGTTTGCCTTGGTGTGCATAGAAACCCCAGCCCTGGGCTGTAACTGCCCTGCTTTAAGCAATTTCTCCTGAATTGGCACTCTCAGTTGGGTCCCGCCAGAACCAGCATCGTTACGAGGTCAAATATTTCCCTGCAAACCTAGGGAGGGCTGCGCCTGTTAACGCCTCAGGATCATGTCCCGGAGTGAAAACCCTTGGAGTTAATCCCCAGGGCGCTTGCTGGGTGCCGGGCAGATCCCTCAGAAGTGGGATGGGGAATGGTCCCAGGTGTAAGCAGCATGAATCCGCTAATGGAAAATAGTGTCATTTCAGTCCTTGGGCTGCAATCGCACCAGAAGAATCTGGCATCAGCACTGGGTTTGCAGTGCACAATGTAGAGCCCCGGACACCCGGTCGCAAACCCAGCACACGGCCTTCAACACCGGATACTCTGGCATGTGCATCTGCCCTAGGGTCCCCTCCCAGGACCCCAGCGTGCTCACTCACCAGCAGGGGGACAGCACGGTGTATGTGCCCTGGCTCACCAAGGGAATCCTGCTCTCGTGGGTGACAGCTTCACCCACCAGCACGAGGCTTCTCACAAAAGCAGATCTCACCACGGGGTCCTGGGCTCACAGGCAGGAGGGGGAGAGAACAATGAGGAAACAGCCACAGGCAATAGAGAGCTGAGACACAAGGCTACAGGGCGAGTCTCTACAAGGGAGCTGCTGTCCTAGGCGGGATTGCCCTCACGCCCTAAGGGAAAGGACCTGGCTTGCCGAGTGGAACATCTTTGCATTCCCTAGGGGACCATCTCTGGAGATGGGTGCAAGGAATGGGCTGATTTCCAGCGGTGCTGAGCACTTGCAGTTCCCAGAGCTGTCAATGGGCCCTGGGGCTGCTCAGCTCCCCTGACAATCAGGTCGTAATTGTCTGATCTGGGACAGCAATCTGCTGCTCTCTGGAGCTGGCTGGGCTCTCCCTACCAAGGCGTCCGTTCTCCAAGGAGAACATTCAGTTAAACCAAACTAGCATCCCCTCTCCTTTACGCTGAGACGCGCATACGGGCATTGTAACCAGCGTAGGACTGAACGTCGGCCTCAAACCTCCGATGGCAAGAAAACAACCTAGAGTTATCTCAAAAATCCCCCTTCGGCACCAGAGCCTGTCAACCAGGCTAGGGGCCTGAATCCCTCCATGCACCTTTTGTGCCCAGTTACACCATCGACTGCAGTGTGTGGGGGAAACAGGCCCTAAATCTTTATCTTCTGATCCCTGAGTGCAGCACAAGCCTAGAGGTACCAAACAGGGTACAGTCGTCTCTGGGACAATAGCACCAAGTGATGCTCAGTTACACTCTAACAAGGCCCAGATGGGAGTCCTTCCATTAGCTTCCATGGGCCTGGAATCAGAGAAGAAGCTAATCGAGATGGGGAGTCACAGAGAATGGTGCTGTTCCCATGTCTCCTGTCCCTCCTGGGGCAAAGGGCCAGTCCTCTGAGCTGAGTTTATGCAAAGACATAGCTCTGCGCTGCTGTGCACAGCCCGGGTAGGTGCTGCGTGGGCGGTCAGGGGAGGGCTCTGACTTACGTGTGGGCTCAGAAAATAGTGTTGCCACATGGGAGACAGGATCTTGCAGTCTATGCTGTCTAGGATGAGATCCGTGGGGCCTGAGTGGACCATGTGCCCATAGGTGAGGAGCAGGAGGCTTCTCAGCTGCTCGATGGAAGCTGTCTCCTGAGAATTGCAAAGGAAAGGAGTGAGGAGAAGGGATGGCCTCCAGCTGCTCCTAACTCACAAATGGGGCCAGGGGAGGATTTTTCACCCAGGCGGCTTAGCAACCAAAGGCTACTCTGCTGAGCTGAATTGCCTGGACTCCGAGGCCCTTCCCAGCTCCCCAGGATTGGGTGGTTGAGGTGACCCGCCAGCCGAAGGGGACGCACTAGCAGCTGCTTTAATTCAGCCTAGCTCCAGAGATGTCACTGGGACTACAGTGGATTGCACTGGCCCAGAGAGTTACTGGGAAGGTGGTGGTGGTGGTGGTAGTGTGGGGGGGAATGTCAGACATGCCAGCCCTGGTGAGTCTGCCAGGAAGGTCTGTGAAATAGCCCAGTTCAGGGGAAGACCAAGGGTCTGTTCTGCTGAGAAATGTGTCAGCTGGAGCTGATGGCACGGCAGTGTCTTTTGGGCCCTCTCTGAGCCTTGTTTATGGGGCTGCGTGGAGCATGTCTGAGCTCCCCAGGAGACACCCTGGAGAGCCTATACAACAGGACCCACCTTCCCCCCCGGATCCACCCCATTGTGCTGTGATTGCAGCTCCATGGAGGAGTAAGGAAAGGGCTCCCTCCACGGAGGCTGAGCCACTGCTTGGAAATTCAGCTCTTCGCTGAACAGGCTTCTGGGAAGCAGGGTCCTCCCTGGCAGGTCCCTTTACCTGCAAAGGCTGGAGAAGGGATGGATGAAAGAGCAGAGATGCTAGGTGGGACCGTACCTCCAGAGAGCCACCGGCAGAAGGCTGGAGCTGAACCCTGCTGACGAACTCCTCCTAGTGCTCCAGGATGGCGAAAATCTCGCCTAGGTGTTGCCTGGCACACAGCCCAAGCGCTCGGGCGAATCTCTGAGACAGAGAAAGATGGAGGTTGGGAATGCTGAGCAACAAGTCAAGGGGCCAGGATGGGATCTTAAAGTCATCGCCATGGGCATGGGTATAAGGAAGATCTTTTCATTCCACTGGACCTTGTCCAAGGCAGAACATACACATGTAGCATCAGGGGATTGACAAGGAATGAGGGATTTCTTGACAGTGGAGGAGCAAAGACCTCACCTCTCTTTCCTCTTCTTCTCGCAAATCGACCATCTCCACCAGAAGCCATAGCTGGGGCTTGATGCTCTCTGCTGGAAAAAACATCAGCATGGTGCCCCAGCACTTGTAGAGAAAGCTCTGCGAAAGAGACACCATCATGCTGGATGCATTGGGCAGGGCCTGGCATGCACAGAGCCCACTGGGTAGAGTTGTCTGCTTCACTGGCCCCAAGCTGCCCCTGGGTAGCAACTGCTGTTCTGAACTAGGCACTGACCCCCAATTCCTTCCAGGACACTGACCTTGTCATCGGGCCGCTTATCACTGTGGGCCAGCTGGCATCTGATACTAGCGATGAAGCAGCCCAGCCAGGTATGGACCGAGATGAAGAAGAGAAGGTCTCCCAGGAACTGCCAGGGAAAGAAGAGCCAGTTAGAACCGAGAGGGGCCAAGAAACTGGTCCTCTAAATAGCTCCAGCCAGGAACCCACCACAGCTGGGAGGGGAGGGGAGGAGAGGGGAGGGGAGGAGAAGAGGGAGCGTGCACTGTCACCCCCCACGTCTCTCCTAATGCTTGTGAATCCTTATGAGCTGCCCCTGGTGCTTCTCCAATTGTATCTACTGGGCTCAGCCGCTTCCTCTGTCCCACAATGCAGTGCTGCTGAGGGGCCTCTTAATCCTGCCTCAGCGTGCGGGGGAGAGGGAGGCTGGACTAGATGACCTCTTGAGTTCCTTTCCAGCTCTCCATTTCTCTGACCCTTACCTGCAGCAGCTGCTGCTCCCACTCCCTCTGGCAGAAGCAGGTCTTGGGATCTGGAAGAGATGGGCAGGTCAGTTTCCTTTGTGTTTAGACCCTTCTACTGGGGAGCAGCCTACAACATGGCTCTTGTTTGGCGGGGGGTGGGGAGGAGCTGCCGACTCACAGGCCCTGAGGGAGACAGCAGGGAGGTGGAGCTGACAACCAGGACAGGATT
The DNA here is from genome assembly GCF_028017835.1 of Emys orbicularis. NCBI lineage: Eukaryota > Metazoa > Chordata > Testudines > Emydidae > Emys > Emys orbicularis. The sequence goes on from NC_088684.1 coordinate 156,797,900, forward strand.
GAGATGGATATTTCAGTTGATCAGGGACACTCCATGGACCAGCTATTGGCTCCTTCCATCCTCTCACTCCTGGGCTGGCTCTAGCTCGGATGAAAGGAGACAGGATTATCCAGAGGCCATCAGGCAGCTGCTGGGTCAGATCCTTGGCCTAGGTCAGAGCAGTACAAGGGGAACTTGAAGCAGCCCGAAAGAGGCAGCTGGGCCATAAAGGGAATCCCCAGCTGCCCCTTGGTAAGGGAGGATGCTGGAGGCCAGGGAGCAGGAGGGGGCCTGCACAACACTCCCTAAGGGCTCATTCCAGCTGGCTTATATTGGAGCCGTCTGAGGGCTGCACTAACTTGTGCTGGGGGACCTGGTCTGGCCCCAGGATCAGGGGAGCCAGGAAGATGGCTAGCTCAGAGAGCTCGCTAGTTCTGTTAAATGCTGGGAGGCGCTGGGTCTATGTGCAATGAACATGAGGAATGTGACGAGCCAGCTCCTCTGGGGGTGCGGGGAGAAGAGCCACCACGCATTGCATGCCAGCTCCAGGAGCGGCCCCTTCCCACTGAGGATAAGGAAACCTCCTGGCTGTGGGTTACGCACCAGCAGCCGAGCCAGCAGCTCCTGGGGTAGAGTGGCCCTGGGGCTTGACGGACACCCTGTGAACAGAAAGGGGGGACATCCCATCAGGCTCTGGAGGGATCTTCTGCATTCGTCTCTGAGCTCTACCTGTGCCCTTGACGGCTGGCTGTGTCCTTGCAGTGAGCCGGAACCAGAGCCAAGAGCTGATCCCCACCCCCACCTGGGGGCAGACGCCTCTCGCTACAGAAGGACTAAGAGCGGGTGGATAAAATACTGGGACTCACCTCTGTTCTCCTTGCCGCACCTCCTGGCCAAGGGCAGCCTGCCTTCCTCCTGCATCCTCTTTACCACCCTAACCGACGTCTGCAGGAGGAGAGGCAGGGCTGGCCCATGGGCTGCTGGGCTCAGCTGAAGCAGCAGCCCAGGCCAGAAAACCTGCAGAGCAGAGAAAAGCCATCTCAGTACGGAAATATCCTCTTCCTGCACCAGCTCTCTCTTTCCTACACTAGACAGGACCCCTGGCCTCGCTACCGCCAGCCAGACCTCTCTACCCAGCCTGAACTATGCGGCGATCCCCACCCCCTCCCCTTTCACACGTGTCAGTGTCTGCCTCCAGCACCAAATCAAGTGACACATGACTGACCCCCGCCTTTTGTCGAGTGTTGCATCATCGTTGACAGCACAGTATTTCCTAACTCCAGTCCCGCTCGGAAAGGCTGTGTTCTCACGGTGTGAACGCAATACACCAGCTTGATCAATAAAGAGGAGACTAGGAAAACCAATACTATCGAGTGAAACCATAACAGGCGCTCAGGGAGGTTTGAGCTCTGATCTTCACATCCCCACACAGACCTGCGCCACTTGAACCACAGACGCAATTGCTGTCTGCTGTGTGGACAAGAGGGGGACTTAACACACACTGTGCCAGAGGGTTACACAACTCTATCCCCACCTGTAGTAACTAAAGCACGTAGATTTGGCACGCTCAATCGGAAAGACAGCGTAGCTGAGTGCACAATACTTGGGTCTGCCTTATTAGAAATGTGGCTTCTAGTCTCAGCTCTGCCTGAAGTGACCTTGCGCAACATCGCTGTTACTTTGTTCAGTGTGGGGAGGGGGCTGGCTAATACGTGACTGCTCAGGCTTGCGTTCTGAGGCCTGGGTCAGTAATCAGGTCTGTGCAGTGTGTGGAAACATAAGCACTAGTCAGCAGAGATGAGATTTGAATGTAGTGTCTCCCAGCTCAGGGGACTCTCCCTTAGGCACCAGGGTAGTTTGGGTGAGAGGCAGGAACTCCTGGGCTAGGGTTGGCTTTTGCAAAACAAGAATGTGATGGGCTGGATAGACCCCACCCTGGAACAGCCAGGAAAAAGTTACCAGAGGGACCAATGAAGAGGGACTAAGCTATGGAAGCTGCAGAACCAGCATGACTGACCCCAGGGGATGCTAGAGCAGAAGAGCCACTGTGACCCCAAACCCTGGCACGCAGGGGCACTCAGCCAGGGAGTGTTCCCTGTTCCAAAGACCCAGGTCTGGCTCGGATCCGGGCTCCATTTTACCCAACCCCAGGATGTTCTGGAGCGGGGAGGCTCAGAGAAATAAGTCTGGTTGGGGCCTGTCTCATCGAAAAGCTCAGACCCAGAGAGGCCTGCGTCCAACGGAGAGGGACAGGGTCACTTACATTGGCCATTTTGGTGGAGTCAGCCAGGGACTGCAGGGTGCTGGAGCAGAGCTGGCAGACCTCGAGCTCCATGGTGCGCCTCCCGTCAGGGCCGGCTCTAGGCACCAGCAAAGCAAGCAGTTGCTTGGGGCGGCAGATTTGCAAGGGGCGCAAGAATCCAGCATGGGAGCTGAGAACCAACAGGGGGCCCTGGGAGCTGTAGTTCCTTGGTTAGCTCCCTGCCTATAGAGCCAGCCCTGGAGCAGGGAAAGAACTACATTTCCCAGCATTCCCTTGGCCACTAGCAACAGGAAAGGGTGTGGGAAAGGAGTATGGAACTGAAATCTGCAGCTTGCTGTGAATGGTAGGAACAGAGCCAACTCTAGGTTTTTTGCCGCCCCCCCGCCACCCTGGGCTCCCCCCTGCCCACACCCCCTGCTGCCCCAGCTCTGGCCCCCACCTGCACTCCCCTGCTGCCCCAGCCCTGGGCTCTTCCCCCCCCCCGCTCTGGCCCCCACCTGCACCCTCCTGCTGCCCCAGCCCTGGGCTCCCCCCTGCCGCCCCAGCTCTGGCCCCCACCTGCACCCTCCTGCTGCCCCAGCCCTGGGCTCCCCCCTGCCCACACCCCCTGCTGCCCCAGCTCTGGCCCCCACCTGCACCCTCCTGCTGCCCCAGCCCTGCGCTCCCCCCTGCCCACACCCCCTGCCGCCCCAGCTCTGGCCCCCACCTGCACCCTCCTGCTGCCCCAGCCCTGCGCTCCCCCCTGCCCACACACCCTGCCGCCCCACCTCTGGCCCCCACCTGCACTCCCCTGCTGCCCCAGCCCTGGGCTCTTCCCCCCCCCCGCAACCCCTGCTGTCCCAGCTCTGGCCCCCACCTGCACCCTCCTGCTGCCCCAGCCCTGGGCTCCCCCCCACCCACACCCCCTGCCGCCCCAGCTCTGGCCCCCACCTGCACTCCCCTGCCGCCCCAGCCCTGGGCTCTCCGCCCACCTGCACCCTCCTGCCGCCCCAGTCCTGGGCTCTTCCCCCTCCCCCCCCCGCATCCCCGGCCGCCCCAGCTCTGGCCTCCATCCGCACCTCCTGCCACCCCAGCCCTGGGCTCTCCCCCGCCCACACCCCCTGCAGCCCCAGCTCTGGCCCCCACCTGCACTCCCCTGCTCCCCCAGCCCTGGGCTCTACCCCCACCCGCACCTCCTGCTGCCCCAGCCCTGGGCTCTCCCCCCCCCACCCACACCTCCTGCCGCCTCAGCCCTGGGCTCTCCCCAAAAGAAGGAATTGGGGAGACTAAATGGACGGTGCACCTCTCTATCTGAAGCCTAGCAAGGGAGGTATGTGGATCCCACTAGAATTTAAAATGAAAAGTAAGGGAGGGGAGGCTCTGGACCTGGGCAGCTTTAGATACAGTACCAGGCACGTAGGAGGATTTCCACTTCTGAGCCATGGAAGCAGAAATTGACTTTTCCTCTCCAGATATAGCTAATATTCAGAAAGGGAATCTGGCACCTGCCTTCCAGATTTGAACACCCTCAAAATTCAGGAGTGCTCAAGCTCAATTTGGGCAGCTGTTACTTCATTTCCCACAAATCAAATATACTGATCCACTGCAACTTGCTGTAGAAAAAGTAGAATAAATTGAGCAAGAAATGCTTCCCAGTGGTTATTAGGACTGGAATTGCTATTTTCAACAGCCATTGCTTTTTTTTTGTTTTTTTAAGTTTTAGTTTTATTTGTTTAAAAGGAAGACCGTGATAGTGCATTCCCCATAGAAACAAAGAATGAAACAGAAGAATAATAAAGGCACCTCAACTTTTCCTCATTTATGTAGGACAGTCTTATAATATGCATCCAGATATCCTCCAGTCACACAAGCTGAAAACTGTTCCACTTTACTGCAGTTCTGTAACCATATGGGAACCAATCCTGTCTGTGTTCTGTGCACATCCAAAATTCCTGCTGAATGACCCGCCCTGGGAGCGAGTTACCAGTGACCCAGGGCTGGGGCAGCAGGAGGGTGCAGTTGGGGGGGAGGGAGGGGGAGAGCCCAGGGCTAGGGTGGGGGCCAGCCAAAAATTTTTTTGCTTGGGGCAGCAAAAAACCTAGAGCCGGCCCTGCCTCCCATCTGCTTCCTCCTGATGGTGAGAAATAAGGGAGACACCAGGGAGATTTAGATTCCGTGGAGACCTCCGTGGCACGGTAACTCCAGTGGGCATGGCAGGGGGTGAAAATGGGGCTTGACGGGAAAAGGCGCAACCCTGGCTGTGACTGTGCCATAACCAGCCCAGGGTCTGTGTGGAGCCAGTTCTAGGCTCCACCCCTCTGCCTGGGGAAAACCAGCTCCATCATGGCTTAGTCTCCTGTAGGGTGGAGGATCACAGTGGGGCGAGAGAAGGAGGAAGCCAGGGGTCCTGCCCTCCGAGCGCGAGGGACAGAGCCCGGATGGCAGCTGGGAGAGGGAGCAGAGAGAATGGGCTGGGAGGAAAAAACACTGTCTTCTATTTGTCATCATCTTCCATCAGTAGACGGAGGGTGCTGTCCACAGTTCCATCTGCTTCCCAAGTCCTATTTGCTGCCCATCGCCTGCCCCTCCCCATCTGCAGCTGCCCCTCCTTCCCTATCCCTTGACCCCATGTTCTGCCCTGGTCATGGTCTCCCATCACTAAGGTCTCTGCGGATTCTTACCGTGCTGTCGAGGGTCAGGGTGCACTGACACACCAAGAAGTCGATGAAGGGTCTCGATGCAGAGTTCTCCAAGAGCCCATGTGCCCCCATTGTCCGTATAAAATAAGCCAGGGCTTCTCTGACCTGCCAGACCCAGACAGAAACAGAAAGGATTTGCACACAGTGTGGAGGGACCTTGGCACCTCCCAGTCCAGGCTGGGATCCTTTCTCAGCGGGGGGTTTGGTGAAATGCTGCTAGGCAGCCCAGAGATGGGAATGCATCCGGAGCCCTGCTGGGATTCTTTCCCCCACCTTCTGCCCTACACTATGGAGCACTGGTGGGGCACGTGTTTCGATGCACAGGGTCCCGGCAGGCTCTGCACTGGCAGGCAGACATTCACTAGCTTTGGCCGCATTGGCCATGCTTCCAGACTCACCCGTATGCTTGTGCTCTGCAGGATTGGCCCCAGGACTATGAACAGCTTCTCCGTGTGGTGTGTCATTTCAGAAACAGGGTGCGGGATGCTGATGTTCCCGGTCAAAGGGGTTGGGGTGGGTGGGAGGAAAAGAAACCAAAGGAGAGTTCTCCAGGATCCATCCCCCAATGGGAACAGGATGAGGCAGGGACAGCTCTTCCCACGCCTACCCAGTTTAAGCCAAAAGGCCCCGGCATTTTGCCTGAGTGATCCCAGCATCTCTTACCATGGAGTGGAGTGCTGGGAAGAGGGTGCCAATGTCCTTCCTCAGGGCAGCCACATCCATGTCTCTCACGCAAGCAAGGCTCTGGGCAAGAGAAGAGATGCAGGACATGGCGATGACGTGTCAGGCAGACAAGCCCCAATGTGTAGAGTCTCCATCAGCAGCTGGGTTACCACAACCCAGACTTGGAAGGAATAAAGTTATGGCCCTTGTGGAGAGCAGCTTCCAGCTGGTGCCGGACTCGCCCTTCTCTGGGAGGGGCATTTGACCCCTTTGTTTGCACTAGCCTAGTATCACTTATGGTTGGTTCAACAGGATAGTTGTACCTGGTGCCAGCTGGGGTGACGTGTGTGTGCTGAGAGGATGGCAGGGATGGTGGGGCCCGGTTTGGAAGAGCGGGGCCTGCCCTGATTACTTATCACTACTGATGTCATGGCAGCGCCCAGAGGCTTCAGTCAGGATCAGGCCCTGTTGCACTGGATGCAGCACAACGCAGACAGAGACAATCTCTGTCCTGAAGGGCTGACAGTCTAGAGACCCACACAGACAGGTCAGGGATGGGGAGACAGCATCCAAGGGCTCCTCCCTGCCCCCGTGCTGGGGTGAGGAAACCATGCGGGAGCTTGGAAGGGAGAGCTTAATGTCCCTTCATGCGGCCTTACCAGGGGCTAAGGATCAGGCCCATTGTCTCTGCCTGCTCACCTCCTACAGTGGTCACTTCCAGAGTGTACCAGGGATGTATACTCCTGCTTTCTGGCCTTGGGCCAGCCACTTCCCTCCCGGAGCCTTGCTCTCCACAGGTATAGCTGGGCTAACAGCTAACCCTGCCCTGGGCCCAGGGAGAGGTGAGTGCGCGGGACACTCTGGTGAGAGGTGAAGCTCAGGATGATGCTTATTAGTTCTCTCCCTGGTTCCCTAATGCAGCCCATTGCTGACCAGCCAACAAAGAAGAAAGAAAGCAGAGCCAGGTGCTGGGAATGGAGTCGCCTCTCTCCTCCCGTCTGTAACACCTGCTCTCTTCTCACTCACTCTGCTCTTCCTTGGCCTTTCCTCATCCTCACTGATTGGGGCGAGGTTGTCCCCTGGGTGATAAATAGCCCTTTCACTTGGTGCCTAAAATGAAGAGAAGGAAACTAAGTTTGCTCTTAAGCAAAGCAAGCAGTCATGGGATTAGAGGTGATATAAAATTATTCTGCTTAACTGCCAGGGGGCAAATTTGTCACGTACACATGGGAAATAGAAGAAGGGCAACATACAGCTATGCAGAGTTCTAACTCAGGAAGTTCCTTCGAGAGGAAATGTAGCCAAACTCCAAACCTGGAGACAATGGAATTTTCTGTGCCTGCGTCCTGTAGATAACTAACTGCTTGGTTAGCAAAATAACGCAAGGGGGGAGCAAGTAGATGAACAATAAGGGGTCACAAGAGGGGCAGATACATGTAGCTTGCTAATTATGTATGGTAATGATAGCAAATTTTGGCCAATCATAGCGCGATAGATTATCATAGTCAACTGCATATAATGCTTTGGTGTAAGTGTTTTCTTTGTTCTTGCTGACTTATGAGCTCGAACCCTATTGCAATTGAAATAAACGGATCACCCCTCCCGGGGCTCCTTGCTTGATTAGCTGTGTCCGCCTCTCCTTATTCCTCAGCTGGAACGGACAGGAATTTCTGTGACAGAGGGAAGGTCCTCTCATGGACTGAAACAAAGGGTAAGAATATATTTTCAGTTTTCACAGGGAAGTAAATAGTGGGGTCCCCAAAGATCTGTACTGGGGCCTTTGCTGTTCAGGGGTAAAATGGTGAGGTGGCAAAATCTGTGGATGATACAAAATTACTCACCATAGTTAAGTCCAATGTTCCCTCTAATTTTTGACAGGCCATGGATGCAAACATTTTCTTCTGTGCAAAGCAGAGTTCAAATTTGTGCGCCATGAGGTAAATGCGCCCAAGCAAGTAAAATGCTTATACATTTTAAAAGTTTTAATTTGCAATTTGTGATAATAATAGTTTTACACCATGTTATTTTATAAATGTCATTTTTAAATACTTAGAAAAAGGAAATTTAACCATTCTTTATGAAGCAGAAGTTAGTTTTAAGCATTACGCTTTAGGATCTTTTTTTATAGACAATCACGAGCATATATCAAGCACATATTAATCATGATCATTATCAGTCCATAGGCTTCTGCCCACTGGTGTCCATTTTCACCTGTCATTCTATACACATGTCTGAAAAGATTTTGATAAACATATAATAAAGACAATTTAATAAGTATGCCATTATGTCAATTTATATGGGTTTTCAGATAGAGACATCATAAGTAAAAAAAGAAAAACAAGAGTTTGTGTTTTAAATTTAAAATTTTCCTAAAAAATATCCATAAATGATTATCAGCCAAGAATAAGATATGTGATTACAAATGCATTTTAATTTCCTTATTGGTCGAAATGTCAAAGACTGCTAAACTAACCTTACTGTTTTTCCCTGCGATCTTTTTTATTTGCCCATTCAATATAAACTCTGTCCAGATCTATCAGTCCTCCATCAAGCTGGTAACTCTTAATACACATCAGCACGTCCAAATGATCTACTTGTAAACGATTCTGTAGTTTCTTTTTTAGAGTGTTCATTAAGCTAAAGCCACGCTCACAGTCAGCACTTGATGCTAGGAATGTTCCTCCAATATCCATCAGCTTTGCAAGATCCTGAAAAAAATGGTTACTCACCTTTGTAACTGTTGTTCTTCGAGATGTGTTGCTCATATCCATTCCAATTAGGTGTGAGCGCGCCGCGTGCACGATCATCCGAGAATTTTCTACCCTAGCAACACCCGGTGGGTCGGCTGTGGAGCCCCCTGGAGTGGCGCCTTCATGGCACTGGATATATACCCCAGCCGACCCAGCACCCCCTCAGTTCCTTCTTATCGCCCGTGACGGTCGTTGGAACTGTGGAGCGTGGCATAGCTGTTCTCCACTCTCCCTAGCTTTACTCATTAATTCTTGTAGATAGTTGTTGGTTATATACTTATAGATTAGTAGTTTTGTTGTTAATAGTTTTGTAGAGTAGTTATAAATAGTTAGCGGGGGTTAAGGGGGCTTTTATCCCCCCTTTTTCCCCCGGCGTGCAGCCGGGCTCATGCCCAAGGCTCCTGTCTTTAAGCCGTACGCGACCTGTGCTAAGCCTATGCCAACGGGAGACCCTCACGACTCTTGTCTGAAGTGTCTAGGGGAGTCTCACCAGACGGACAAGTGTCAGATCTGCAAGGCTTTCAGGCCCAGGACCAAAAAAGAGCGGGACTTTAGACGTAAGCAGCTCCTTATGGAGGCGGCACTTAGCCCAGATCTTCCTTCGGCGCGCCAAGTTCCGGCACCGAGCGCCTCGGTGCGCAGCGCCCCGGCGGCGCCCTCCGGTACTGCACCACGAGGAGACGCGGATAAGGCCCCACGGCACCGTCCTCCGTCGGCACCGCGTCCGCCGCAAGCCCCTCGGCGCCGTTCCCTGTCTCCGGGACATAAAAGACCCCGTAAGACCCAGGACGCTGCTGTCCGCACTGGTGGTAGAGCCGCGTCCGGCTTCGGAGCACCAGAGGGTGCAGGCATTGTCGACACCGTTGACTCCGGCACCGGTTGTAGGGCCGTTGAGTCCAGTGCGGACTGGCTCACCGCCTCGTCCTGTGGTTGAGCCCTGTCTCCACTCTACACCAGAGACATTTGCGACGGCGAAGGACCTCATCGCCCTCACGGAGCCGGTGCCATCTCAGACCGCGGCACCGCATCCCCTCCGCACGGTGCAATCCAGGGGCAAGCCTGCCCTGATACGCCCTCCATCTCCGAGCGCGGACTCGCGGCACCGCTCCCGGTCTCGGAGCAGGTCCCGACGCCGCTCGCAGTCCCGGCACCGGGCTTCATCTCGGCGCCGGTCGTACTCGCAGCCCAGATCTTCCTCCCGGCACCGGTCCACTTCTCGGCACCGACCCGAGCATCGGTACCGGTCAGAGTCCAGACGCAGTTCCCGGCACCGGTATGAGCGGCGCTCCCGTTCGCGAGGCCGCTCCCGGCACCGAGTATACAGACGGTCTTCATCTTCGCGATCCAGATCGGGATCCCGGTACCGGCATGGCCGTCGGCACCATTCTCGATCCCGGTTCCGCTCCCCGGCACCGTGCAGAGACCGCTCGCATGTGGACCGGCACCGCTCGGAACCGTTCCAGGACGAGCCTCTGCAATCACGCTCGGCACCGCCCTGGCCCTCAAGATCGGCGTCTCGTTCGTCGGAAGGGGCCTCCCGATCAGCATACCCTGCTCAGGGTCAGGCTCCGGACGACTTGGGCCATTGGCAGGAGGGGGCAGAGGACCCTAGACAGGACCCTGCACATTGGTCTTTCTGGACCCCATGGGCATATCACCAAGCTCAAGGGGCTCCACCAGCGGCCTCTCGCTCGGCACACTCTGAGCCCAGGGTACCTGAGGCCACCATCTACCGTCCTCCCCCAGGGGGCATGGAGGCTCCTGTGCCAACACCCACGCAGGTCCCAGAGCCCGGTGCAGGGGATCCTGCACATCAGGGACCCTTGGAGCCGGACCCACCTCTGGATCCTTTACCCCCTGAAGCGTCCTCCTCATCTTCCCCAGATGAGGCGGTGGCAGGCACAACAACCTCAGGCCCACCTCCAATAGACCTCCGTGCCCACCAAGACCTGTTACGTAGGGTGGCACGGAACATGGACCTACAGGCAGAGGAGATAGTGGAGGTGGAGGACCCGGTGGTGAGCATCCTCTCAGCTGATGCCCCATCCCGGGTGGCGTTGCCCATTATTCGCACGATCCAGGCTAACGCTAATGCCATATGGCAAACCCCGGCCTCCATCCCTCCCACTGCCAGAGGTGTAGAGAGGAAGTACTTTGTCCCCTCTAAAGACCATGAGTACCTCTATACACACCCTCCGCCACGTTCACTAGTAGTCTCCTCAGTGAACGCAAGAGAGTGCCATGGTCAGCAGGCGGCAGCGCCCAAATCGAAGGACGCCAAATGCTTCGATTTGTTTGGACGTAAGATTTACTCAGCGGGGGGTTTGCAGCTCAGAGCCGCAAACCAACAGGCGCTCTTGAGTCGGTACAATTACAACTCATGGAATTCCATGGGTAAATTCAAAGAGTTGGTCCCCCAGGACTCGAGAGAGGAGTTCGGGGCCCTAGTGGAGGAAGGTAAAAAGGTGGCTAGGACCTCCTTACAAGCCTCCCTGGACATAGTGGACTCTGCCGCCAGGACACTAGCGTCTGGGATAGCCATGAGACGCGTCTCCTGGCTTCAGGTATCGGGGTTACCGCCAGCACTGCAGCAGAACCTGCAAGATCTGCCATTCGAGGGCCAGGGGTTGTTCTTGGACAAGACGGACTCTCGGTTGCAGAGCCTCAAGGACTCCAGAACCATCATGCGCTCCCTGGGGATGCATGTCCCAGGACCCCAGCGCAGGCCCTTCAGGCCCCAGCCACAGAGGTTCTACCCTCCTCCTCCTCGTCCAAGACAGAACTTCCCCAGAAGGAGGGGGTGAGGTGGTAGACGGAGGTCGACCAGCCCCCAACCCGGTCAGAACCAAGGCCCTCCTAGACCACCTTCAGGGCCTGGGCAAAATTTTTGAAGGTGCGCTCGAGGATGGCGTGCTAGCCACTACCCAGGAACCATTCCCTTTATTTCAGGATCGCCTCTCCCGTTTCCACCGTGCTTGGTCCCTTATAACCTCGGACCGTTGGGTCCTTCGCACGGTGGAGAGGGGATACGCTCTCCAGTTTTCTTCGTTCCCCCCCTCCCCGTCCCTCTTCAGGGACCCTTCTCACGAGCATCTCCTTACACCGGAGGTTTTTGGGCTCCTTTCTATGGGGGCCATAGAGGAGGTTCCGTCAGAGTTAAGGGGCAGGGGGTTTTATTCCCGCTACTTCCTGATCCCCAAAGCAAAAGGGGGTCTGCGACCCATTTTAGATTTACGCGGACTCAACAAATTCATAGTAAAGTTGAAGTTCCGCATGGTCTCCTTGGGGACCATCATCCCTTCCCTGGATCCTGGAGACTGGTACGCCGCCCTCGACATGAAGGACGCATACTTTCATATAGCAATCTACCCCTCACACAGGCGCTTCCTTTGATTTGTAGTAAACAATGTGCACTACCAATTTGCCGTCCTTCCCTTCGGCTTGTCCACGGCTCCGAGAGTGTTCACCAAATGTCTGGCTGTCGTGGCAGCATACCTTCATCGACAAAGGATACAGGTGTTCCCGTATCTAGACGACTGGCTGGTGCACGGCCACACCAGGGAGCAAGTTCAAGCTCACGTCCAGATAACACTACAAACATTCCACGAGTTAGGCATCTTACTCAACAAAGAAAAGTCCACTCTGGAGCCAACCCAGAGAATAGAGTTTATCGGGGCAGTCTTAGACTCCAGACTCGCCCGAGCTCTTCTGCCACACACTCGGTTTCACGCCATCACAAACATCATCCACGGACTCCAGGTCTTCCCGATCACCACGATAAGGACGTGCCTCGGCCTGTTGGGACACATGGCCTCTTGCACTTACCTAACCAGGCATGCCAGACTTCGGCTTCGCCCACTTCAGGCCTGGGTATCATCGGTGTACCGTCCTTATCGGGACAACCTGAACATGGTGGTCACGGTTCTGAACTCGGTCTTGACCTCTCTCACCTGGTGGCTGGACCACAAGGCGGTTTGCGCAGGAGTGCCGTTTCACGCCCCACAACCCTCCCTGTACCTGGTCACGGACGCTTCATCTCTAGGTTGGGGCGCTCACCTCGGGGAGCACCATACACAGGGCCTGTGGACCGCATCCCAACTAGCTCTGCACATCAATGTTCGAGAGCTGATGGCGGTGCGCCTAGCCTGTCAGGCATTTCTCGGTCTCCTACATGGCCGTTGCGTGTCAGTCCTCACAGACAACACCACGGCCATGTTCTACATCAACAAGCAAGGAGGAGCCCGGTCGTCTCTCCTATGCCAAGAGGCCATTCGCCTGTGGGAGTTCTGCATTGCCCACTCGATACATCTCATGGCATCGTTCCTCCCTGGAGTCCAGAACACTCTAGCGGACCGTCTCAGCAGACCCTTCCAGACGCACGAGTGGTCGATTCGCCCAGATATCATCCATTCCATCTTCCAGAGGTGGGGATTTCCCCAGGTCGACCTGTTCGCCTCATGCGCCAACAGTAAGTGCCACGTGTTCTGCTCCCTCCAAGGGCGATCTCCGGGCTCCCTGTCGGACGCTTTCCTGCTATCGTGGAAAGACCAGCTGTTCTACGCTTTCCCTCCATTTCCACTGGTCCACAGGGTACTGCTCAAGCTATGCAGACACAAGGCACATATGATTCTAGTCACTCCAGCTTGGCCAAGACAGCACTGGTACACCACGCTTTTGGAGCTATCGGTACAGACTCCGATCACGCTTCCATTGTGCCTGGACTTGATCTCTCAGGACCATGGCCGACTCTGTCACCCCGACCTGCAATCGCTCCACCTTACAGCGTGGATGCTCCATGGCTGAATCGGACAGAGCTACGATGCTCACATCCCGTGCAACAGATTCTGCTGGGAAGTAGGAAACCCTCTACACGGACCACTTACTTGGCCAAGTGGAAGTGTTTCTCCTGTTGGTGCGAGCAGCGGGCCACGCCCCCCTTGCAGGCGTCAATTCCACTTATACTTGAATATCTCCTATCCCTAAAACAGCAGGGCTTGGTGATATCTTCGGTCAGGGTACACCTGGATGCTATATCGGCGTTCCACCCAGGAGAACACGCTTCCTCGGTCTTCTCTAACCCGATGGTCGTCAGATTCCTCAAGGGCTTAGACTGTCTATACCCACAGCAACGTCAACCGGTTCCGGCATGGGATCTTAACCTGGTTCTCTCCAAGCTCACAGGGCCCCCGTTCGAGCCATTGGCTACCTGCTCACTCCTTTACCTATCTTGGAAGACAGCCTTCCTTGTAGCCATCACTTCAGCAAGGCGTGTTTCTGAAATCAGGGCGCTCACGTCTGAGCCTCCATACACAGTCTTCCATAAAGACAAGGTGCAGCTTCGCCCCCACCCTGCCTTTCTTCCCAAGGTGGTATCAGCTTTTCATGTGAACCAGGATATATTTCTCCTGGTCTTCCATCCTAAGCCGCACGCCACCCGTCAAGACCAGCGTATGCACTCCTTGGACGTACGCAGGGCCCTTGCTTTCTATATTGAGCGTATGAAGCCATTTAGGAAGACGACGCAACTCTTCGTTGCAGTGGCCGACCGGATGAAAGGCTTACCTGTCTCCTCGCAACGTCTCTCCTCTTGGATCATTTCCTGCATTCGTGCTTGCTACGACCTGGCCGGTGCCCTGACGCCGCGCTTTACCACCCAGTCCATGAGGGCCCAAGCCTCCTCAACTGCCTTCCTCACGTCCCAATCCAGGACATTTGTAGAGCGGCGGTGTGGTCATCGGTCCACACCTTCGCCACTCACTATGCGCTTGTACATCAGTCCAGAGACGATGCTGCATTTGGATCAGCGGTTCTGCACTCAGCGATGTCTCACTCCGACCCCACCGCCTAGATAAGGCTTGGGAGTCACCTAATTGGAATCGATATGAGCAAGCACTCGAAGAAGAAAAAACGGTTACTCACCTTTGTAACTGTTGTTCTTCGAGATGTGTTGCTCATATCCATTCCAAACCTGCCACCCTTCCCCACTGTCAGAGTAGCCGGCAAGAAGGAACTGAGGGGGCACTGGGTCGGCTGGGGTATATATCCAGCGCCACACCTAATTGGAATCGATATGAGCAAGCACTCAAAGAAGAACTGTTCGTTCTGGTGAGCAAATGTCACCATATCCAGGAAACTTAAAACCAATTGGCTTTTGATTCTTTCGGCTACTGCAAACTTGAAGTCATTGTACTGATTAATTATAACAATCTCTTCAGCAAGGAAGTCTTTGTATTTTTAACTTAGGGATTTGATCTGATGAATTCCAAAACTGAAGTCACACTTAACTATTGCTGCACAATCAAAAGTGGACCACTCCTGGACTTCATCCTCTGGAAACCTGTCTCCTAAATGTGCACACAAGATGTTTATGAAAGTTATTATGGAACTGGTATCAATTTCATTATTTTCTTGAGAGCTCATATCTAAGAGAGCCTAAACTTTGTCACTCCATAGGACTGAATCTCCAAGGTACTGTCTTCTGATCTTGTTCAGTTTACCTCTGGCAAGGTGAAATGCTTCAAGAGCTGTAAGGCCCCATTTCTGGAGCAACGTGGATAGTGAAGCCAGCTCCGACAAAACATCATTCAAAACTCTAATGTTATTCGGTATTCCATGGTATTCAGCTTTTTGTGGCAGTATTTAGAAACTGGATCAGTATCTTTGTCTTGCTCAAAATATTCCAGAAGAGGATTATAGTTGCGAATAATTGCTCAAAGCGCAAAGTGCCTAGATAACCAGCACACTTCATTGAGTGGCCTGAAAGCCACTGACTCACATTCAGAAGCATCCACTATTTCCTGAAATTTGCATTTTCTCCTGGATGACTGACAGAACACTGTGTAGACAGTTCTCATTAAGGTTTCGATGTCTCTTATCAGTTTGACCTCTTTCCATGCATCGGAAATCCCCAAGTCTTCCAGGTGTGCAACGAATGTTTCTGGACTAAGTGTGGAATAACACGTTTCAGCTGAGCCGCCACGCCATTGAGTTTGCCCAACATCATGGAGGCACCATCGGATGTGAACATCACCATTTTCATTAAATCAAGTTGGAGTTTTTTATAAAACTCTTTGATTGCAGACGCTATTGAAACAGCATCACATTCTTGCAATCGTAATAGTTCACCAAATGAAGTTTGATAGTCTGCAAAATTTATGGATCTATATTTAAAGTAGAGTATCAAGTATCTGTTAATGCTTTCATCAACAGCTAGAGTATGAAACATTGCCGATGCTATTTCATGCGTGAGGTCATTTTGGACAATGCAGTTGATAATTTCAAGAAATTCAAAAGCATCTTTTTTACTTCTCCAGCTCGCTGGTATGCGCACATACTTTTCCATATGGTCATTAATATCCTGAACAGAAAGCACTGAACTGTTCATTTTAATAGCCAATGCCACACTGTCAATAAGTACCTTGATTTCTTCTGAGTTTGAGCGCTTGTGTTAAGGCTGTATTCCTACTTTGAACTTTAGGGTACAAATGTAGGGGCCTGCATGAAAACTTTTAAGCTTATTTACCAGCTTAGCTTTGGTCCGCTGCCACCATTTTAAGAATTCCCTTCCTGGGAAGCCTTGAGAAACCTTTTACCAATCTCCTGGTGAATACAGATCCAAACTCCTTGGATTTTAAACAAGGAGAAATTGACCCTTTCCCCCTCCTTCCTTTCACCAACTTCTGGTGAATACAGATCCAAACCCCCTTTGGATTTTAAAACAAGGAGAAATTGACCCTTCCCCCCTCCTTCCTTTCACCAACTTCTGGTGAATACAGATCCAAACCCCCTTTGGATCTTAAAACAAGGAGAAATTAATTAGGTTTTTAAAAAGAAGGCTTTTAATTAAAGCAAAAGGTAAACATTATTTTTGCAAAATTAGTATGGAAAATAACTTTACAGGGTAATTAAACTTAAAGAGCTTAGAGGAATTTCCTTTGTCTTAGGTTTAAAGTATAGCAAACAAGATAAGCACTTTAGTAAAAGGTACATTTACAAGTTGAGAAAACAAAGTAAATTTAAGACGCCTTGCCTGGCTTTTACTTACAATTTTGAAATAAGAGAGACTTGTTTAGAAAGATGGGGAGAACCTGGATTGATGTCTGGTCCCTCTCAGTCCCAAGAGCGAACAACCCCTTAAACAAAGGACACACACAAAAGCCTTTCCCCCCCCAAGATTTGAAAGTATCTTGTCCCCTTATTGGTTCTTGGGGTCAGGTGTCAGCCAGGTTACCCGAGCTTCTTAACCCTTTACAGGTAAAAGGATTTGGAGTCTCTGGCTAGGAGGGATTCCATAGCACTGTACACAGGAGAGCTGTTACCCTTCCCTTTATAGTTATGACACGCCCCCCAAATCACAGATAGTGTTGGACGTTTGGTTCCACACTGGCTGTGATTTCTTCCTGGAGCTTTAGGAGAAAACAGAGTTAATAAAACACATGTACCTTTAGACATACTACTGATTATATAAAAACTAACAATATGTTTTATTTCAAGAACAATTGTTAACCAGTTAACTCTGGGAAACTTTTCCGGGAGAGTGCATTAGCCACTTTGTTAGAAGCTCCCGAAATGTGTTGTATTTTAAAATTAAAATTTTGGAGAGCTAAACTTTACCGAAGAAGTTTTTTGTTATTTCCCTTGGCGGTATGAAGCCACTGTAGCGCAGCATGGTCTGTTTGTAGTTGGAAGCGCCGTCCCCAAACATATGGACGTAGCTTTTTCAGCGCGTACACAATGGCGTAGCATTTTTTTTTGCTGATTGACCAGTGGCTTTCCCTTTTAGACAGTTTTTTGCTGAGAAACACGACAGGATGGAATTTTTGATCTGGTTTTTTCTGCATTAAAACTGCTCCCACGCCTTGCTCGGAAGCATTTGTGGTTACTAGGAACGGTTTGTTAAAGTTTGGGGCCCTTAGCACAGGGTCAGACATGAGTGTTGCCTTAAGCTGGTTAAAGGCCTTTTGACACTTATTAGTTTACTGAACTGCATTTGGCTGTTTTTTTTTTTGTTAGGTCTGTTAGCGGGGCAGCGATTTGGCTGTAGTGTGGTACAAATCGCCTATAATATTTGGCCAAGCCTAAGAAGGATTGGACCTGTTTTTTTGACTTTGGAACCGGCCACTTTTGGATAGCATCCACTTTGGCCTGTAGGGGATTTATAGTTCCTTGACCCACCTGGTGCCCCAGGTACGTTACTTTGTTTTGGCCTATTTGACACTTTTTAGCCTTAACAGTTAGTCCTGCCTGCCGGATGCGCTTGAAGACTTTTTTTAGGTGCTTCAGGTGTTTTGTCCATCAATTAGAAAAAATGGCCACATTATTGAGGTAGGCAACTGCAGATTCTTCCAATTCTGCTAGGAGACCATCTACAAGTCTTTGGAAGGTGGCGGGTGCATTTCGCAACCCGAAAGGAAGTACATTGAATTTATACACCCCTGCCTGGGTGACGAAGGCTGACCTTTTCTTAGCGGGTTCATCTAGTGGTACTTGCCAGTACCCTTTGGTTAAGTTTAAAGTAGAGATGAATTGGGCATGTCCCAATTTTTTTAATAGCTTATTTGTGCGTGGCATTGGATAGTTGTTAGGACGAGTTACAGCATTTAGCTTACGGTAGTCCACGCAAAAGCGTATTTCCCCATCTGGTTTGGGAACTAGAACCACTGGAGATGCCCATTCACTGGTAGAGGGGCGGATTATACCCATCTGTAGCATGTCCTGGATCTTCCTTTGTATAGCCGCTTGGGCATGAGGTGACTCCCGGTAGGGTGGGGTTTTAATTGGGTGAGCATTACCTGTGTCAATGGAGTGGTATGCCCGTTCGGTCCGTCCTGGAGTGGCTGAGAAAATTGGTGCAAAGCTTGTGCACAGCTCCTTTATTTGCTGTTGCTGCAGACGTCCCAGGGTCGTGGAGAGGTTCACCTCTTCCACGCCACCATTCCTTTTTTCTTCATAGTAGACACCTGCAGGCCACTCCGCGTCATCAGTTTCCTGGGCTGTAAACTGGCAAACATTTAATTTTCTAGAATAAAAGGGCTTAAGAGAATTAACATGGTATACCTTAGGCTTTATTTTGGAGGTGGGGGAGGCTATGAGATAGTTAACAGCTCCTAGGCGCTCCTGGACCGTGAATGGTCCTTCCCACGACGCTTCCATTTTATGGGCCTGGAGCGCCTTTAAGACCATGACTTGGTCTCCTACTTTGAAGGACCGTTTTTTGGAATGTTTATTATACCAGGCCTTTTGCTCTTTCTGAGCATCCTTTAGGTTTTCTTTAGCAAGGGCTAAAGAGTGTCGGAGGGTGTTTTGTAGGTTGCTTACAAAGTCTAGAATGTTAGTTCCTGGAGAAGGCGTAAACCCCTCCCATTGCTGCTTCACCAACTGTAATGGCCCCTTAACCTCGCGGCCATACAGAAGTTTAAATGGTGAAAACCCTAAACTGGGATGTGGTACAGCCCTGTAGGCAAAAAGCAACTGCTGCAACACTAGGTCCCAATCATTGGAGTGTTCATTTACGAATTTACGTATTATGGCCCCCAAAGTTCCATTAAACCTCTCCACCAGACCATTGGTTTGATGGTGATGAGGGGTGGCAACCAAGTGATTCACCCCATGAGCTTCCCACAGGTTTTTTATGTTCCCTGCCAGGAAATTAGTTCCCGAATCTGTAAGGATGTCGGAGGGCCAACCTACCCTGGCAAAAATGTCTGCTAATGCCTGGCACACACTTTTAGCCTTGGTGTTGCTTAAGGGTACAGCTTCCGGCCATCGGGTAGCAAAATCCATGAAAGTTAGTACGTACTGCTTTCCTTTGGGTGTTTTTTTTGGGAAAGGACCCAGAATATTCACAGCTACTTGCTGAAATGGGACCTCAGTTATGGGTAGTGGCTGGAGAGGGGCTTTAACCTGGTCTTGGGGCTTTTCCACTTGTTGGCACACCTTACAAGACCGGACATAATTAGCAACGTCCTTGCCCATTCCCTCCCAGTGGAAGGACTTTCCCAACCGGTCTTTGGTTCTGTTCACCCCAGAATGGCCACTGGGATGATTATGGGCTAAGCTCAAGAGTTTTACCCGATACTTAGTGGGAACTACCAGCTGTTTTTGAGGATGCCAGTCTTCCTGGTGCCCACCAGAAAGAGTCTCCTTGTATAAAAGTCCTTTTTCTACAAGAAACCGGGATTGGTTAGAAGAGCTGAGAGGCGGTGGGGTGCTCCGTGCCGCCGCCCAAGCTTTTTGAAGGCTGTCATCTGCTTTCTGCTTGGCCTGGAACTGTTCCCTTGATGCTGGAGACATCAGTTCCTCCTTGGACTGTGGACTGGGGCTTGGTCCCTCTGGAAGCGATGCAGGTGCTGGGGCTTTTTCCATTGACTGTGAACCGCTGTTCGCTGGTGCACTATGTGGTATTTCAGGCTCTGGCTGAGCCTCTGGGGTAGGGTTATCTGCTGCTTCCGCTAGTTCAGGCTCGCTGGTGCCCTTTGGCATTGGAGTTGTAGATGGGGTTGCAAGCGCTGGACTCAGTGCTGGCAATGGTTTTGGTGCTGGTTGCGTTGCCAGTTCCGGTTCTGGGACTGGCTTTGGCTGGGTCTCTGGGATTGGATCCACTACGGCTGTTGCAGTTATTGGCAGGGGATCCGGTTCCACCACCTGTGTTTGGGTACCGGTAACACAGACGGGGCCCTGGTGGACGGCTCAGGAACAGGGATGGGGGTGAAAGCTTGCTTAGCCTGGCTGCGGGTGACTATTCCCACCCTCTTGGCTAGCTTCACATGGTTGGCCAAGTCTTCCCCCAGCAGCATGGGAATGGGATAATTGTCAGACTGCAAAAGTCCACATTCCTGACCAGCCCTTGTACTGGACATGCAACTGGGCTGTAGGCAAGGTTACAGACTGTGACACGAAGGGTTGAATTGTCACTGTAGCCTCAGGGTTGATGAGTTTGGGGTCCACTAGGGATTGGTGGATAGTTGACACTTGTGCCCCAGTGTCCCTCCAAGCGATAACCTTCTTTCCGCCCACTCTCAAGGTTTCCCTTCGCTCCGAGGGTATGAGAGAGGCATCTGGGTCTGGGGTTCTTTGGTGTGATTGGGGTGTAATGAACTGTAATTGGTTGGGGTTCTTGGGGCAGTGAGCCTTTATATGCCCCAGTTCATTACATTTAAAACATCACCCTTCTAAGGTATCACCGGGGCGATGTTGGTTGATGGAGACTGGTGTGGTGGGGTGAGAAGGCGTCTGGGGTTTCCCTTGGGATGTGGGTGGGGCCTTGGGTTGTCCCTGGTGATAAGGTTTTGTTTTGGCTTGCCCCTTCTGATATTCGCTCCAACTGCTACTAGCTTTTTTCTTTTCTGTCACCTCCACCCATTTGGCTCCAATTTCCCCCGCCTCGGTTACAGTTTTGGGCTTCCCATCTAGGATGTACCTTTCTATTTCCTCAGGAACACCCTCTAAAAACTGCTCCATTTGCAATAGGAAGGGCAACTCTTCCGTAGATTTAACATTTGCTCCTGATATCCAGGCATCCCAATTTTTCCCAATGTGGTAGGCATGTCGGGTAAATGACACATCAGGTTTCCACCTTAGGGCTCTGAACCGCCGACGGGCATGCTCAGGTGTTAGCCCCATTCTGATTCTGGCCTTGTTTTTAAAAAGTTCATAACTGTTCATGTGTTTCTTAGGCATTTCAGCCGCCACCTCTGCTAAGGGTCCACTGAGCTGCGGCCTCAGCTCTACCATGTACTGGGTTGGAGGGATGTCGTATCCAAGGCAGGCCCTTTTAAAATTTTCTAAGAAGGCCTCAGTATTATCGCCTGCCTTGTAGGTGGGGAATTTCCTGGGATGGGAAGTGGTACCTGGAGAGGAGTTGCTAGGATGGTCTGATGCATCCTGCTTAGCACTTGCTACTTCCAGTTCATGCTTCCTTTCTTTTTCTCTCGCCTCCTCTTTGGCTTTTTCCAGCTCCATCTCTCTCTTGTGGGCCTCCTCTTTGGCTTTCTCTTTGGCTTTCTCTTCTCTTTTATGGGCCTCCTCTTTGGCTTTTTCCAGCTCCATTTCTCTCTTCTGGGCCTCCTCTTTGGCTTCTTTCTCGAGTTTTTTAATTTGAAGTAGTCTCTGATGTTTTTTCTCATTTTCTTCTGCTTCTAGTCTGGCCAGTTCTAGTTTGTTAGCTGCTTTACTGGTAGTCATTTTCCTGCTTTTCTGTGCTGGGCCACACCCCTCTGCAGTTGACTGAAACTGGGATGTACTCAGCTCTGGCTGCTGCTGAGTTAACAGAGACTTTCTAACTAGCTACTCACGAGGATGTAAAAAGAAAAAAAAAAAAACAATTTAGCTTGTAAATTCCTTTTACCAGTCGTTTGCTCATTAATTGAACCCTTCTCTTAACAAAGGACCTTGTTAAAAAAACTAAACACCTCTGCCTTCAGGCAAGGAGAGATAAGATATGCATCTACCTTCAGCTCTGCTTTCCAAGCAGCTAGAAGGAAAAAAAAATCTTACTGGCTTTTGGGTTTAAAACGATCCCACCGCTGTGCCACCATGTCAAGGCTGTATCCCTACTTTGAACTTTAGGGTACAAATGTAGGGGCCTGCATGAAAACTTCTAAGCTTATCTACCAGCTTAGCTCTGGTCCGCTGCCACCATCTTAAGAATTCCCTCCCTGGGAAGCCTTGAGAAACCTTTCACCAATTCCCTGGTGAATACAGATCCAAACTCCTTGGATTTTAAACAAGGAGAAATTGACTCTTCCCCCCTCCTTCCTTTCACCAACTTCTGGTGAATACAGATCCAAACCCCCTTTGGATCTTAAAACAAGGAGAAATTGACCCTTCCCCCCTCCTTCCTTTCACCAACTCCTGGTGAATACAGATCCAAACCCCCTTTGGATCTTAAAACAAGGAGAAATCAATCAGGTTTTTAAAAAGAAGGCTTTTAATTAAAGCAAAAGGTAAAAATCATCTCTGCAAAATCAGTATGGAAAATAACTTTACAGGGTAATCAAACTTAAAGAGCTTAGAGGAATTCCCTCTGTCTTAGGTTTAAAGTATAGCAAACAAGATAAGCACTTTAGTAAAAGGTACATTTACAAGTTGAGAAAACAAAGTAAATCTAAGACGCCTTGCCTGGCTTTTACTTACAATTTTGAAATAAGAGAGACTTGTTTAGAAAGATGGGGAGAACCTGGATTGATGTCTGGTCCCTCTCAGTCCCAAGAGCGAACAACCCCTTAAACAAAGGACACACACAAAAGCCTTTCCCCCCCCAAGATTTGAAAGTATCTTGTCCCCTTATTGGTCCTTGGGGTCAGGTGTCAGACAGGTTACCCGAGCTTCTTAACCCTTTACAGGTAAAAGGATTTGGAGTCTCTGGCTAGGAGGGATTCCATAGCACTGTACACAGGAGAGCTGTCACCCTTCCCTTTATAGTTATGACAGCTTGCGTTCAAGATTAATTTGCCTCCTCTGCTTTTCAGCTGGACTTTCAAGAATCATGCTAAGCAATCTGCTCCGTAAGGAAGGGTTTTTGCTTCTAAGTCTTGTTACACCATCTATATGAGACTGACTTGACAGATGACGCTTTAAGAAATCCAACTGCCATACATCGTTCCACATTCTTCCTGTTGAAAATTCTCCTGAAGCTTTGGCATCTCGACAATATACACAAACCACTCCGTTGTCCTCGTCATATGTGAATATTTCACAAAGTTTAACAAGCATTACACTATGTGACTTTGGTGTAACTGTGTCTATAGTCTCATCCAGCCATCCAGATTTAAATGAAGTCGCTGTTCTTTTACGTTTTAGACCTCTAGACAATGACGTTTTGGGATTGATTTTTTTACCAGATTGGTTTATTTAAAATTAATACTTTTATTATATGGCTACTATTTCTATGAGCTTAACAGCGTGACTCGACAAAAGGGCAAACGGGAGATCATTCACATCAGGATACCGGAAGTTTGTGCACAGCAAAAAAACGCAGGAAAATGGTAAAACATCATGAGTAAATGTCTGAAGTCCAATGCCTTTGAAAGATTTCAATCACGAAAACAACACTTACTTTTGTTCATTTCTGGGAAATCTTTGCAGTTCCTTAGCAACTACCTCCAGGCATTTTGACTTCTTCGCACGTACTTGAGTTTGTACACAGCCAAATGAACAGACTACAAGGAGATGTCTGGGTCCCAACAGTCAGCATTTCGAACCTGGAACGTTGACCACGTCGGGACAGTCGGGACCCACACATCTCCTTCTAGTCTGTTCATTTGGCTGTGTACAAACTCAAGTACGTGCGAATAAGTCAAAATGCTTGGCCGTGGTTGCGAACAATGTCAAAAGTCGCCCATAAATGACATTTCGGCCTCGCTCCGATGTAGTATTTCATTTTTTGTGCGCGCGGTGTTTCACTGTGTGTGAGGGGTTTAGGGTCTGTGTGCGCGCGCACACGCACACAGCTTAGAGGGAACAGTGGCCAGGAGTCTCTCTCTTCCCACTCGATCTGTAGGAGGCGACTTGACGCAAGCATAATTGATTCTCAGTTCTGACTCTGGCTGCACACAGGGGCCCTCCCAATCTAGAACCCTTGCAGCTGCTCATCCCAAGCCTGTCAGAGCCAGCCCTGTCTATGCAGGATGCTGGGGTCAAGGGTCACTTACATCGCATCCTGGGAGGCAGCTGGCGAATCTGAGCAGGGCAGTACTGCTCTGTATGGCCGTGGCTCTCTCCTGCTTCTCTCTGGAGTGCATCCAGAAATTGACGTGCTGTGGGAGAAGGAGGCAGGTAAGAGTCAAAGGGCAGGCTCACACGCTCTACAAACGAGCCTCTCCGTCTCCACATGGAGCTGAGGCATTGTGCTCAGGGTGGAATAGCTGACTGGCTGATCTCAGAGCTTTAAAAGGGGTTTTTGCACCCAGGACGCTGCCCAGGTCTTGCTGGGCACAAGCTCTCATTGTCTCATCACACTGGGACAATGTTCAGTCTTGGGGCTGGTCCATCCTCTCTGTGCTCCTGATCCATGATCAGCACATCAGGATCAAGGCACACGCCCTGGGCCCTCCCCAGCTGCAAAGGCTTGGTAGGATGGAGGGAGTGGCCGTGAGGACAGTCCCTCCGCGAACTGCAGTGCCCATAGGACAGAAGAGCGGATTCCCTGAGGATCCTCCTGTACTCAGGGTCTCCCTAGAAAGGAGCCAGTGACTTTTCTCAGAGGCCCATGTCTTGGATCTCACAGGGGTTTCAGTCTCTCAATCCCCAGCCAGGCCTGGTGCCCACTGTTAGTGCTGAACAGAACCATGCAGAGCTCTGGCTAACAGTCCCAGCAATTTCCCTCTGTCCCCGCAAAGGCGGAAGGGTCCCAACATTGCACTGTACTGACAGCTCTGGCAAAGTCTGGCCTGCTGGGTCCCAGCTGGGAGGAGACAATGGAAACGTGGCTCTTCCAGTCTTTCCTTCACAGCCCTCCCATGGGGTTAAGGGGTAATTCCCCCACAGACCCTGCCATTGTGCTCACCTCCAAAAGGTGCTGCAGCTTGTCCGTGGTGGGGGTTTCCGTCAGCATGATGTCCAGCAGAGTCTGCAAGAGGAGGGAGCACCCGTCAGTCATGGGATCTGGGGCTACACCGGTCAGGGGATGATTAGGAGGGTTCTCTGGGGAGCCCTGGCAAGACCCCAAAGACACATCCTGGCCTCTCCCATTCACATCACCCCAGGGGCACTTAGCAAGAGTTCATGGCCGGATTCCAGCTGGCTCTTCAATCCTGGCCCTTAGCAGTTCTCTGGACAGGGCCTGGTACCCAGCAGGGTATGGAACAGCCAAACTGCAATGGATGGGAGCCAGGCGCCTGGGCAGAGTCCAGGCAGCAATGGACAGAATGAGGAGGGAAGGAGAGGATCTGCCAAGGACGGGGTAACACTATCCCCTCTGGAGGGAAGGGCCCTCCCTGACATTTTGTTAACCCTCGGCCCTGTTCCCAGCTCTGTTCACACCTCCCCTATTCTCAGCAGCTCTATCAAACCAAGGGAGCAGGGACCACAGGCCTCTCCTGCGTCAGAGAAGTGGGATAGGACAGCTACCTGTTCCGTAACTGGCGTTCTTCGAGATGTGTTGCTTAGGTGTATTCCTCTATAGGTGTGCGTACTCGCCACGTGCACCAGTGCCGGAAGTTTTTCCCTTAGCAGTATCCGTAGAGGGGGAGCACTGCTGCGACCCCTGGAGTGGCGCCGACATATCGCGCCATAAAGGGGGCTGCGCGCTCCTCCCACCCGCAGTTCCTTCTTGCCAGACAACTCCGACAGAGGGGAAGGAGGGCGGGACGTGGAATACACCTGAGCAACACATCTCGAAGAACGCCAGTTACGGAACAGGTAACTGTCCTTTCTTCTTCGAGTGATTGCTCATGTGTATTCCACTATAGGTGATTCCAAGCTATTCCTGATGGAGGCGGGTAGGAGTTTAAGTGTAAAGATTTAAGGGTTACCCGGGCGGAGCACCGCCCTACCAAACCCTTGCTTGGGAGACGATCGCATAGTGCGATGAAAAAGTGTGGACCGAGGACCAAGTAGCAGCCCTACAGATGTCCTGAATGGGGACATGAGCCACATAGGCCGCTGACGAGGCCTGGGCTCTCGTCGAACAGGTGCGAATGCACGAGGTGATCCAGCGGGAGATCCGCTGGGTGGAGAACGGTCGTCCCCTCATGCGCTCGGCCGAAGCAATAAAAAGCTGGGGGGACTTCCTAAATGGCCTGGTTCTAAGTAAAAGGCCAGCGCTCTGCGCACATCTAACATGTGCAGGCGGCGTTCCTCATTAGAGGAATGGGGCTTAGGACAGAGGATCGGAAGGAAAATATCCTGATCCATGTGAAAAGCCGAGACTACCTTCGGTGAAAAAGCAGGGTGAGGGCGGAGCTGAACCTTATCCTTATGGAAAACCGTATACGGCGGTTCAGAAGTCAGGGCCCTGAGCTCCGAGACCCGGCGGGCTGAGGTGATGGCCACTAGGAATGCCACCTTCCACGACAGGTGGGACCACGAGCACATGGCTAAAGGCTCAAAGGGAGGCCCTGTAAGGCGGGAGAGTGCCAGGTTCAGGTCCCAGAGCAGGACCGGGGGTCTGGCATAAGGGAATGCCCGATCTAACCCTTTCAGAATCCGGGCCGTCATGTGATGCGAGAATACCGACAGGCCCTGCACCGGGGAGTGGAAAGCCAAAATGGCCACCAGGTGCACCCTGATGGAGGAGGGCGCCAAGCCTTGGGTCCTAAGGGACAGGAGGTAATCGAGGATAAGCTGGATAGACGCGGAAGAGGGAGAGGAACCTCTATCCCTCGCCCACATAGAGAACCTATACCACTTAGCCAGGTAGGTCCGTCGCGTGGAGGGTTTCCTACTTTCCAGCAGGATCCTTCTTACAGCCTCAGAACACCTCCCCTCCTGCTCATTTAACTATGAAGCAGCCACGCTCTCAGGTGGAGCGCGGCTAGGTTGGGATGGAGGAGGGGACCTTCCTCCTGGGAGAGGAGGTCCGGGCGTAGCGGCAGCCTGCGAGGAGAGGCCGCTAAGAGTTGCAGCAGGGACCCGTACCAATGCTGACGGGCCCAATCCGGGGCTATGAGGATAATCCTCGCCCCATCTGACTTCACCTTCTGTAGGACCCTGTCTATTAAGGGGAAGGGCGGGAAGGCGTACAACGGGACCCCGACCATGGGAGCAGGAACGCATCCGATAGCACCCCGTCGCCGTCTCCCGCTCTGGAGCAGAATCGAGGACACTGTTGATTCTGGGCGGTGGCAAACAGGTCTACCTGGGGAGCACCCCACTGTAGGAAGATCCACCTGGCCACCTCTTTGTGCAGGGACCACTCGTGCTGTTGGGAGAATACTCTGCTCCGGCGGTCTGCAAGCGTGTTGCTCTTGCCGGGCAGGTAAACAGCCCGCAGGAGTATATTGTGGGCTATACAGAACTCCCACAGGAGCTGGGCTTTCTGGCATAAGGCCCGGGAACGCGTGCCCTCCTGCTTGTTGACGTAATACATGGCGGTCGTGTTGTCCGTGAGGACTCTGACCACCCTCCCTTGTATGTGCTGGTGAAATGCCAAGCACGCCAGGCGTACGGCCCTGAGCTCCCTGACATTTATGTGCAGGGTTAGTTCCTCTGGTGATCACATACCCTGGGTCCTGAAATCCCCCATGTGGGCTCCCCAGCCCAGGTCCGAGGCGTCCGACACTAGATCTAGTGAGGGAGGGGGCTCTCAGAAGGGAATACCCTGAAGCATGTTGCTCGGGAGGGACCACCATTGGAGGTCTGCCACCACGCTGCGGGGCACTGTGTCCACCTTGTCCAGGCAGTCCCTGGCCTGGGAATCCTGGGAGGCCAGCCAGAGCTGAAGGGACCGCATCCGAAGCCTGGCATGTCTCACCACATAGGTGCAAGCTGCCATGTGGCCTAGGATTTGGAGGCACACCCGCGCCGTGGTTACCGGAAAGTCTGTGACCGAGGCGATCAGAGCTTTGAGCGTCTCGAATCTGTCCCGTGGGAGGGAGGCCTGGGCTTGTCCTTAGCAGGCGGGACGTACAGGCCTAGCGTCTGCAGGGTGGTGCGGGAGTCCTTCATCCCGTGCAGATGGGCGTCTGTCTGGTCCGCGAAAAGGGCCTTGCCATCGAACGGCATGTCCTGCATTATGGACTGGGATTCTGACGACAGCCCCGAAAGCGAGAGCCACGACGCCCGTCACATGGAGACCGCGGAAGCCATCGAACGAGCAGCTGTGTCCACCGCATCCGAAGCCGCCAGGAGAGCCGCTTTGGCGGCGGTCGCACCCTCCTCAATCAGCGCCCGGAACTCCTTCGCATCCTTGTCAGGAATGAGGGGCTCAAACTTGGGGAGGGATCCCCAGAGATTAAACTCGTAACGGCTCAGAAGCGCCTGGTGGTTGGCCACTCTGAGCTGGAAACTCACTGACGAATAAACCTTTTTTCCAAAGCTATCAAGTCTACGAGCATCCTTGTCCTTTGGCGTGGGCGCGGGCTGGCCATTCCGCTCTCGGTGGTGGACCGACTCTACCACCAGGGAGTTTGGAGCTGGCTGGGTGTAAAGGTACTTGAGACCCCTCGCGGGGACGAAGTACTTCCTCTCGGCCTTCTTGGAAATAGGGGCAGGAGAGGCTGGGGTCTGCCAAAGGCCCGTGGTGATATTGGCGACTCCCTGGTGGAAAGGGAGCGCCACACGCCCCTGTACCAAGGAGGCGAGGACATTGAAGAGGGTATCGGAGGGCTCCTCCATTTCCTCGGCCCAGAGCTCGAGGTTGGCTGCCACCCTCCGAAGCAGCTCTTGATGTGCTTTAAAGTCCTCTTGGGAAGAGGGAGGCGGCACCGCAACCGAATCGCCCTGTGCCGAAGAGGTGGACGGTGCGGCGCCTTCGGCGGCCAACAGCACCGTGGGCTCCACATCCGGGTTCGGTGCTGGAGTCGGTGCCGGGGGTTCGGCGCCCACGGCCTGATCCCGGTGCTGGGGAGGCGATGCGGGTCGGCCCTGAGAGGCTCCCGCCACGGAGCGAGGTCCTGGCTGCCCAGGTGCCTGAGGGCACGGTGGCCACTGGCACCATTGTCCCTGCCAGGGCATGGCCTGGAACTGAGGCGCATTAGCCGGCAGGACTGGATGTTCTTGCGGCGCCGTGCAGCCCAGGGAGAGACGGCTGTGTACCGAAGCCGAAGTCCTGGAAGAGTGCACGGTGCCGTGGGAACGACTGGAGCGGTCTCTATTGTGACGGCTCCTGCCCCGAGACTTCGACCTGGACGATGTTGACAGGTAGATGTCCGAAGAACTGTCTCTGGACTCCCTGCGGCGCCTGTGGCCATGGTGCCGCGGTGCCGGGGACTCTCGGGACGCGCTCTGGGCATGGCCTCTGCGATGGCGGATGCTTGAGTACGAGCACCGGTGCCGACGGAGTCCAGATCTGTTCCTGTCGGAGCGGCTGGAAGAGGAACGGCGCCGTCTCTTGTTACCTCCGCGACGGCGTCCAAGAGCAGAGGAGTGGGAGCCGCGCGTCGAAGAGTCCGGACGCGGAGTCGACGTGTGTCTCAGGGCTCTGCTCGGCACCTCAGGTCTGGCCTCACCCCTGTCCTCCTCTCGGCGCCGTTGAGACTTCCCTGGCTTCTTAGCTGGGGAGCGGTGCCGGGACGTCGACGGCGCCTCGCTGCGCACCGAGGATGCGGTACCGGGTGCCGATTCGGAATGGTGCACCGAAGGCGCTTCGCCACGTGCTGAAGACGCGAAGCCCAGCGCGGTGTCGGCTCGATGCGCCGGTGCCGGGGCCAATGCCGACTTCATTAAAAGAGCTCAGAGTCGTATCTGACGCTCCTTCTTCGTCCGGGGCTTGAAAGAGCGGCAGATCTTGCACTTGTCACTAATGTGAGACTCGCCCAGACAGCAAAGACATTGATTGTGTGGATCGCTTCTGGGCATGGACAGGAGTCGCACGACTTGAAGCCTGGGCCACGGGGCATGCCCTGAGCCAGGCACTCGCGAAAGAAAGTTCAGTAAGGTAAGAGATCAGTGAAACCGGATACCACTAAGAGAGAGCCTGTTGGGTAGGGACCTCCCCACCCCCACCCAAACCGGCTCCAGGGCCCACCTCCTCCATAGGGTTGCACAGGAAAAGACACACACCCACTTCTCGAAATCACTGTGTCCTCCTGCACAGGCAGGGTTTGTAACTGGGACAATGTGAGTGGGGGGAGGAGACTGTGGCCTCTGTAGGACGAAAACCCCCTCTGGGGGGGTCCAAGATAACATGGGAGAAGTGTCCCCCTTTAGGGGGTTATGGCTTCTCTGGGACAAGACCTCGCTGCAAGGGGTGGGGATGGAACAAGGGACAGGACCAACTCGGCGCCAGCTCAGCAGGGGGATTTTTGTACCTCATCTCTACCCTGGAGATGCTGCTGGATGACCCTGATGGCAGCTTCCTCTGGGGACATGTCCTCCTCCTCCTCCTCGACCTCCAGCTGGAAACTGGGGGTCCCTGCACCAGGCAGAGAAGGAGAAAGGATGACTCCTGCTGCTGCAGAGGGGAAGGACGGGGTGCTGTGGAGAGAGATGGGCTAATGTGCCCCCCTCCTCTGTAAGGAACCCCATGGCAGAGAGGGCCCCACCCTGCCCCTCCCAGAGACGCCCGCAGCCCCATCAGCCTCAGAGCCCCATGGCAGTCAGGCCAGTCCCCAACATCATCACGGGCCCGGGAGGCTGGAGCTCCCCCGACTCCGCCCAGAATGCTCTGCGCCGTGTGTGGCTGTTCCACTCCCACTGGTGTCAGTGGGGATCGTGTGACTGAGGCCAGACACCTTGGCAAACCAACAGACTCAGGGTGTTACTAGCCCTCCCTAACCCCAGTCCTTCTCCCTTTCCCTTGGGTCTGCCCTCACCTGCACTGGGGGAGCCTTCAGCCTCAGGGCTCTCACACTCCTCTGAGGTCCTGCTGGCCCCTCGGAGTAGGTGGAGCTGCTGGTGCCAGAGCAGAGGTGGCCAATCTGCTGCCCTGGACAGGCTGGGGGCCAGGCAGGGGGATGGCTCCTCCTGGACCCTGGCGCTGCGCTCTTGGCTCATCTGCTTCCTGGAGAGGAAGCCCCAGAGCCGCCTTGCCTGGCTCCCGCCCTGCCCTGGGTCCCTCCTGCACAGCTGCACCCTGGGCCACCTCCACGTTGGCCCAGAAGGTGTCTTCCTCCTCCAGAACACCAGGCATTTCCACCGCTTGGCCTGGCCACAAGCTGCTTCCCCACCAGCGGGGACAGAGGGGCCGCTCTCCTCCTGGGGAAGTCAGCAGCTGCTTCCCACTGGCTTTGGATCCACTTCCGCAGCCTTCTTCCCCAGCACCTGCCTGAGCCTCTCCATCCTGGACCTGAGTGGGGAGCAGCCATGAGTCTGGGGTCAAGGCAGCCTCTCATTAACGGGCCTGCCTGCTCCGCCCCCAACTCCCCTCCGCTGGGGCAACTCCCCCTCACTGCACGCCCCACCACGGGGCACAGGGACTGCAATCTACACACACTGGCAGCAGCTCACAGCACAGGCTGCTCCCAAAGTTCCCCCTCCCCACTGTGACACCGGGGGAGTCTCATCCTTTCAGAGCAGTGGGGTTTTCAGGCTGTTTGGACAAGCGGCTCCCTCCTCCCCCCCAGACCACAGGCCCTCCCTGGCTAGAGAAAGAACAGATCCCGGGAAGGCATCTGAGCTTGCCCTGCGAACTTGTCCCCAGCTAAACTTCACAAGGTCCCAATCATATGAGGCATGAGTCCCCCTCAGTTCCCACTGATGGGGGTTGTGGGTGCTCAGCAGCTGGCAGGGTCTGATCCCCCAGAGACTCAGCCTGGGGAACAGTCTCCTACAAGGGAAGGGCTGGGAGCCCTATTGCTGGGCTATTTCCACCATGCTGGAGGTGGCTCTGGAGAACACCCTGCCCAGGCCCAGAGCGAAGGGCTGCAGGGGGATGTGTTAGCAAATCTAGTCTCACTTGGAGGAGATTCCCCCTCCCCCCATTTCTGCCCCTTCCCAAGCAGAACAGGGAAGCCTCTGAGGAAATGCTACATGCCACTCACTAGCTCTAGATGGCGCAGTGCTGGGTGGCAGAGGCTCAGCGTTGGTCTGTCCCTTGCCCTCTTCCTCGCTCTCCCTCAGCAAGGGGGGCTGGAAAGGGAGCTGCACAATGCCCTGCCAGCAGGGCAGGGTGTAGAAACCGGGAGGCTGACAGTGGCTGTGAAAACAAGACTATGTTTTATTGCCAAAGGATGGATAAACTCAGGCAAGCAGCCGGGGTCCAGATCACTGACATACCGCGGGCAGGACACCTCCCGTCTCAAGGTCTCCTAGCACCTCACACACATTCCTGAAGCCTGACAAGCCAAGGCCTATAGGGGAGGGACTCCAACCCCACTGACAGAAAACTGACAGAAAACTGTGGCCTGGGCAGTGACAGAGCCAGGGATGGAGCCCTGTGTCCAGTGTCCAGGGCCCTGCACTGATCACTAGAGAAAAGACAGTTACTCACCTTTGTAACTGTTGTTCTTCGAGATGTGTTGCTCATATCCATTCCAATTAGGTGTGCGCGCGCCGCGTGCACGATCGTCGGAGAAATTGTCTACCCTAGCAACACCCGGTGGGTCGGCTGTGGAGCCCCCTGGAGTGGCGCCTTCATGGCGCTGGATATATACCCCAGCCGACCCAGCGCCCCCTCAGTTCCTTCTTGCCGGCTACTCCGACAGTGGGGAAGGGGGGCGGGTTTGGAATGGATATGAGCAACACATCTCGAAGAACAACAGTTACAAAGGTGAGTAACCGTTTTTTCTTCTTCGAGTGCTTGCTCATATCGATTCCAATTAGGTGACTCCCAAGCCTTACCTAGGTGGTGGGGTCGGAGTGAGACATTGCTGTGTGCAAAACCGCTGATCCGAATGCAGCATCGTCTCTGGATTGCTGTACCAGCGCATAGTGAGCAGCGAATGTGTGGACTGACGACCAAACTGCAGCTCTACAAATGTCCTGGATCGGGACTTGAGCCAGGAAGGCAGTTGAGGAGGCCTGGGCCCTCGTGGAGTAAGCGGTGAGGCGCGGCGTCGGGACACCGGCCAGGTCGTAGCAAGCACGAATACAGGACGTGATCCAAGAGGACAGGCACTGTGAGGAGACCGGTGAGCCTTTCATTCGGTCGGCCACTGCAACGAAGAGTTGTGTCGTCTTCCTAAACGGCTTTGTACGGTCAATATAGAAAGCCAGGGCCCTGTGTACGTCCAAGGAATGCATACGCTGGTCTTGGCGAGTAGCGTGTGGCTTAGGATGGAAGACCAGGAGAAATATATCCTGGTTCACGTGAAAAGGTGAGACTACCTTGGGAAGAAAGGCAGGGTGGGGGCGAAGCTGCACCTTGTCCTTATGGAAAACAGTGTATGGAGGCTCAGACGTAAGCGCCCTGAGTTCAGAAACGTGCCTTGCTGAAGTGATGGCTACAAGGAAGGCTGTCTTCCAGGATAGGTACAGGAGTGAACAGGTAGCCAATAGCTCGAACGGAGGCCCTGTGAGCTTTGAGAGGACCAGGTTGAGATCCCACGTCGGAACGGGCTGGCGTTGCTGTGGGTACAGTCGGTCTAAGCCCTTGAGGAATCTAACGACCATCGGGTTAGAGAAGACCGAGGAAGCGTGTTCTCCTGGGTGGAACGCCGAAATAGCGGCCAGGTGAACCCTGAACGAAGATATAGCCAAGCCCTGCTGTTTTAGGGATAGGAGATTTTCAAGTATAAGAGGAATAGGCGCCTGCAAGGGGGGCGTGGCTCGCTGCTCGCACCAACAGGAGAACCGTTTCCACTTGGCTAAGTAAGTGGTCCATGTAGAGGGCTTTCTACTTCCCAGCAGAATTTGTTGGACGGAATGCGAGCATTGCCGCTCTGTCCGATTCAGCCATGGAGCATCCACGCTGTGAGGTGGAGTGATTGCAGGTCGGGGTGACATAGTCGGCCGTGGTCCTGAGAGATGAGATCTGGACACAAAGGAAGCGTGATCGGTGTTTGAACCGATAGCTCCAACAGTGTGGTGTACCAGTGCTGCCTTGGCTAAGCTGGAGCGACTAGAATTACCCGTGCCTGGTCTCTGCGTAGCTTGAGCAGTACCCTGTGGACCAGTGGAAATGGAGGGAAAGCGTAGAACAGGTGGTCTTTCCAGGTTAGAAGGAACGCGTCCGACAGAGAGCCCAGAGATCGTCCTTGTAGGGAGCAGAACGCGTGGCACTTCCTGTTGGCTCGAGATGCGAACAGGTCGACCTGGGGAAATCCCCACCTCTGGAAGACGGAATAGATAATGTCCGGGCGAACTGACCACTCGTGTGTCTGGAAGGACCTGCTGAGACTGTCCGCTAGCGTGTTCTGGACTCCAGGAAGGAACGATGCCGTGAGATGTATCGAGTGGGCGATGCAGAAGTCCCACAGACGAACGGCCTCTTGGCATAGAGGCGACGAGCGGGCTCCTCCTTGCTTGTTGATGTAAAACATGGCCGTGGTGTTGTCGGTGAGGACTAACACGCAACGGCCCTGTAGGAGACTGAGAAATGCCTGGCACGCCAGGCGCACCGCCATCAGCTCTTGAACATTGATGTGCAGGGCTAGTTGGGGTGCGGTCCACATTCCCTGGGTATGGTGCTCCCCAAGGTGAGCGCCCCAACCTAGAGATGAGGCGTCCGTAACCAGATGCAGGGAGGGTTGAGGGGCGTGGAACGGCACTCCTGCGCAAACCGCCTTGCGGTCCAGCCACCAGGTGAGAGAGGCCAGGACCGAGGTCGGGATCGTGACCACCATGTTTAGGCTGTGTTGATGAGGGCGGTACGTTGACGATACCCAGGCCTGCAGTGGGCGAAGTCGAAGTCTGGCGTGTCTGGTTACATAAGTACAAGAGGCCATGTGACCCAATAGGGCAAGGCACGTCCTTATTGTGGTAATCGGAAAGGCCCTGAGCCCTCGAATGATGCTTGTGACGGTATGAAAGCGATTGTCTGGTAGAATAGCTCGGGCACGTCTGGAGTCTAGGACTGCCCCAATAAATTCTATCCTCTGGGTTGGCTCTAGAGTGGACTTCTCTTTGTTGAGTAGAATGCCTAACTCGTGGAATGTTTGTACTATTATGTGGACGTGAGCTTGATCTTGCTCTCTGGTGCGGCTGCGTACCAGCCAGTCGTCTAAATACGGGAACACCTGTATCCCTTGTCGACAAAGGTATGCTGCCATGAC
The DNA here is from genome assembly GCF_028017835.1 of Emys orbicularis. Lineage (NCBI taxonomy): Eukaryota > Metazoa > Chordata > Testudines > Emydidae > Emys > Emys orbicularis. Next base: position 156,832,983 of record NC_088684.1, read on the forward strand.
AGCCATACATTTTGTGAACACTCTCGGAGCCGCGGACAAGCCGAAGGGAAAGACTGCAAATTGGTAATGCATCTTGTTTACCACAAATCGAAGGAAGCGCCTGTGAGGGGGATAGATCGCGTAAGTCTAAAATGGGTCGCAGACCCCCTTTTGACTTGGGGATCAGGAAGTAGCGGGAATAAAACCCCCTGCCCCTTAACTCTGGCGGAACCTCCTCTATGGCCCCCATAGAGAGGAGCCCAAAAACCTCCTGTGTAAGGAGATGCTCGTGAGAAGGGTCCCTGAAGAGGAACAGGGAGGGGGGGTGGGAGGGAGGGAACGAAGAAAACTGGAGAGGGTATCCCCTCTCCACCGTGCGAAGGACCCAACGGTCCGAGGTTATAAGGGACCAAGCACGGTGGAAACGGGAGAGGCGATCCCGAAAGGAGGGAGCTGGATCCTGGGTAGTGGCTGGGGCGCCGTCCTCGACCGCACCTTCAAAAGTTTTGCCTAGGGCCTGAAGGTGGCCTGGGCGGCCCCTGGTTCTGACCGGGTTGAGGGCCAGTCGACCTTCGCCTACCACCACGGCCCCGCCTTCTGGCGAAGTCCTGTCTCGGACGAGGCGGAGGAGGGTAGAACCTTTGAGGCTGGGGCCTAAAGGGTCTGCGCTGGGGCCCTGGGACATGCATCCCCAGGGAGCGCATGATCGTTCTCGAGTCCTTGAGGCTCTGCAGCCGAGAGTCCGTCTTCTCCGAGAACAGCCCGTGGCCCTCAAAGGGTAAATCCTGCAGGGTCTGCTGCAGTTCCGGCGGCAAGCCCGAGACCTGGAGCCAGGAGACTCGCCGCATGGCGATACCTGAGGCCAGCGTCCTGGCGGCCAAGTCCGCTATGTCCAAGGAGGCTTGTAAGGAGGTCCTCGCCACCTGCTTACCCTCCTCCACTAAGGCCCCGAACTCTTCCCTTGAATCCTGGGGAACCAACTCTTTAAATTTCCCCATAGAGTTCCATGAATTAAAGTTGTAGCGGCTCAAGAGCGCCTGCTGGTTTGCCGCTCTGAGTTGCAGCCCTCCCGCTGAATACACCTTACGCCCGAACAAATCGAAGCGCTTAGCGTCCTTCGATTTGGGCGCTGCAGCCTGCTGGCCGTGACGCTCTCTAGCATTCACCGATGACACCACTAGTGAACACGGTGGGGGATGAGTATATAAGTACTCATAGTCCTTGGAAGGGACGAAGTACTTCCTTTCTACCCCTCTGGCTGTGGGTGGAATAGAGGCAGGAGTTTGCCATATTGTAGTGGCATTAGCCTGAATCGTCCGAATCAGAGGTAATGCCACCCTGGATGGGGCATCAGCCGAGAGGATGCTCACCACCGGGTCCTGCACCTCTACTATCTCCTCCGCCTGGAGATCCATATTACGCGCCACCCTACGTAATAGGTCCTGGTGGGCACGAAGATCTATCGGGGGCAGACTCGAGGCTGTTGTGCCCGCCACCGCCTCATCTGGGGAAGATGAGGAGGATGCCTCAGGGGGCAAGGGGTCTAATGGAGGGTCATGTTCTAAGGGTCCCTGAAGCGGAGCATCGCCTGCCCCTGGGTCCAGGGCCTCAGGTGGTGTAGGCACGGGAGCCTCCATGCCCCCTGGGGGAGGACGAGAGATGGTGGCCTCCGGGACCCTGGGCTCAGAGCGTGCCGAGCGAGAGGCTGATGGTGGAGCCCCCTGCGCCTGGTGATACGCCCACGGGGTCCAGAACGACCAGTGCGTAGGTCCCTGCGCGGGGTCCTCCGCCACCTCCTGCCAGTGGCCCAAGTCAGCCGCAGCAGCCTGACCCTGAGGAGGGTATGCCGATCTCGAGGCCCCGTCAAAGGAGCGAGACGCTGATCTCGAGGGCCAAGGCGGTGCCAAACGCGTCGGAATCGGCTCAGGACGATACGGTGCCGATCGGTCCCAGTCCACAGGCGATCGGTCCCTGCGCGGTGCCGGTGAGCGGTACCGGGATCGGGATCGGTGCCGGTGGCCATGTCGGTGCCGAGATCCGGATCTGGACCTAGAAGACGACGACCGCGAGTAGACATGGTACCGGGAGCGGCCCCTCGAACTGGAGCGGCGCTCGTACCGGTGCCGAGAACTACGTCTGGAGTCCGATTGGTACCGATGATCGTGACGGTGCTGAGACGTAGACCGGTGCCGTGAAGAGGATCTTGGCCGCGAGTACGACCGGTGCCGAGGCGATAGTCGGCGCCGGGACTGCGAGCGGCGTCGGGACCTGCTCCGAGACCTGGAGCGGTGCCGTGAGTCCACGTCCTGAGACGGCGGGCGTACCAGGGTAGGCTTGCCCCTGGATTGCACTGCACGAGGAGCTGACGGTGCCGGGGGTTGGGACGGCGCCGGCTCCGTGAGAGCAATAAGGTCTCTCGCCGTCGCGAAGGTCTCTGGAGTGGACGGAAGACAAGGCTCAACCGCCGACCGAGGTGGTGATCCAGTCCGCACCAGACTCAACGGCCGCGGTGCCGGAGTCGACGGTGTATCAGGCACTTGCTTCTGGCGCTCTAAAGGCGGATGCGGCTCTACCCCCGGCACCGGGGGAGCCGGCGTCTGCAGGACAGCAGTCTCCTGCGCCTTGCAGGATTTCTTGTGTCCCGGAGACAGGGAACGGCGCCGAGGCCCCTGTGGCGGGCGCGGTGCCGAAGGAGGCCAGTGCCGTGAGGCCTTGTCCGATTCTGCCTGCGGTGCAGTACCGGTCGGTGCCACAGGGGCGCTGCGCACCGAGGTGCTCGGTGCCGGGGCTGGGCGCGCCGAGGGAGGATCCGGGCTAAGTGCCGCCTCCATGAGGAGCTGCCTAAGCCTAAAGTCCCGCTCCTTTTTGGTTCTCGGTCTGAAGGCCTTACAGATCTTGCACTTATCTGTCTGATGGGACTCTCCTAGACTCTTCAGACACGAGTCGTGCGGATCACTCGTATGCATCGGCTTAGCGCAGGACGTGCATGGCTTAAAGCCAGGAGCCTTGGGCATGAGCCCGGCTATGCGCCGGGGGGAAAAGGGGAGAGAACAACCCCCTTAACCCCCGCTAACTATTTACAATTATTAAAAACGAAGATGAATCACTATCTAACACTATACAACAACTATAACTACAACTATCTACAGAATTAACAGGATAAGCTAGGGAGAGTGGAGAACAGCTATGCCGCGCTCCACAGTTCCAACGACCATCGGGGCGGTAAGAAGGAACTGAGGGGGCGCTGGGTCGGCTGGGGTATATATCCAGCGCCATGAAGGCGGCACTCCAGGGGGCTCCACAGCCGACCCACCGGGTGTTGCTAGGGTAGAAAATTTCTCCGACGATCGTGCACGCGGCGCACGCACACCTAATTGGAATCAATATAAGCAAGCACTCGAAGAAGAACATTTCTTTCCAGAGATGGCAATTGTAAGCAGGACACTATTCCCAGTCTCCCTGGCTCTGAGAGGGAGTGTGCCCTGCTGGAGCTACTGAGGCAGGGGACTGGGAGGCAGGCCTCCTGGCTTTCATTGGCAGTTTTCCTATTGATTTATGGACCTCGGGCAAGCCATTTCCCCTCTCTGTGTTTCAGTCCCCAGCAGTAAAACGAGGATTTAATACTTACTCACTATTGTAAAGCGCTGTGAGATTTACCCAGGAAAAGCCGCTCTGTGAGTGCTATGCAGCACTGGGCCATCTATGGTCAGATCCAAATTCCTAGAGTTTAGTTCTGGACTTTCAGCCCAGTAGAGAGTGAGGAGCCCAGCCCGAGACCTTGGATTGAGGATCAGCCCTTCCTGGGGTGGGAAATGTGCTAGGAGGCTTTTCCATCCCTAGCCAGGTGGATTAACAATAGAGGATTTTTAAAATATGAACTGGGCTTTTTAAATTAAACAGACCACAGGTTTTTTCATTCAAAATAAACCTGCTTAAAATTCAATTTGAATTTGACAATCTATGTTAAAGCCTAAATTTATTATAATCTCTTAAAATAATGTCAGGAGAATAGAAAAAAATCCATATTAGGTAGTACATGTTTACTGCCAAGTTTTAAGGACAGTCAAACTACTTGAAGCACCTCGAACCAGAGTTAGTGGAAGTGCTAGATCAGCTTTAGACAGCAGTAGCCCTTCCTTTGAAAGTGCAGAAGGAATATTTTCTTCATTTCGGTTTATTCATCTAGTTCAATTCAATGACTAGTTAGGAGAACAGCCCCACCCGCCTCAGGAAGAAGAGCAGCAGAGAGAAATGGAACAAGAGAAGAGAGAAGAAAAGACAAGAGGAAGGGAGGAAAAGAGACACAAAAATGGACAAATTCCAAATGCCTCAGAGAGTCATAGATTTCAAGGCCAGAAAGATCCACTCTGACCATCTAGTCTGTATAAAATGGGCCATAGAACTCCCAGCTAAATAATTCCTGTTTGAATTAGAGCACATCTTTTAGAAAAACAGCCAATCTTGATTTTTAAAATGCTAGTTGTGGAGGATCCATTACAACCCTGGGTTAATTGCTCCAAACCCTGACTGTTAAAAATGTTCGCCTTATTTCCAGTCTGAATTTGTCTAGCTTCAACTCGCAGCCATTGGATCTTGTTATATCTTTGTCTGCTCAAGCGAAGAGCCCATTGGCAAATATTTGTTCCCTTATGCTCATCTGTTAACCTTCTCTTTGTTAAGCTAAATAGATTGAGCTCCTTGAACCTATTTTTATAAGGCATGTTTTCTAATCCTTTAATCATTCTTGTGGTTCTTCTCTGAACCCTCACAAATTTATCAGCATCTGTCTCAAATTGTGGACACCAGAACTGGACACAATATTCCAATAGTGGTCACACCAGTGCCCAGTACAGAGATACAGAACCTCTCTACTTTTACCTGTGATTCTGCTAGGTATGGGTCCAAAGATCGCATTTGCCCTTTTGGCCAAAGTGTCTCAGTGGGAGCTCATAGTCAGCTGATTATCTACCATGACCCCAAGTCTTTCTCAGGGTCACTATTTCCCAGGATAGAACCCCCCTCTTGTACACATAGCCTATATTTTTTGTTCCTAAAGGGAAACTTTACATTTGGACATACTAAAATGTATGTTATTTGCTTGTGCTCAGATAACTAAGCAATCCAGATGGCTCTGTATGAGTGACATGTCCTCTTCATTATTTACCACTCCCCCAATCTTTCTGTCATTGGCAGATTTTACAGTGATGATTGTATATTTCCTTCCAAGTCACTGATCAAAATGTAAGATAGTGTACATCCAAGAACGGATCCCTGCAGGACCGTACTAGAAAGACACCCACTCGATAATGATTCCTTATTTACAATTACGTTTTGAGACCTATTAGGTAGCCAGTTACTAAGGGGCGGAGTCCTAGGTGGGACATTTTTCTGCCAATTTACCTTGTGTTTTACGAGCCTAGAGCTCGGCTGGCAACATATGGATCAGACTGAATGGGTTCCAAACCTCACTGAGAATCTTACCTTCTACACAGGGAATGTCTGCTTTCTACAAAATCAACATAGAAAGGAGGACACTTCCAAATAAACTCCTCCTTAGCACTCAGGTGTGTGACCACAAATCCTCTCTTAGTCCTCTAGGAGAGACCGCGAGAAGGAGGCTTACTACAGCAAGGCTACAGGGGTCTCCGAGGTTCCCCCTACCCTGCATCCCTGTCCTGCCTGGCTGAAGTAAAGGCTGCTGTGTGAGGTCACAGCCTGCTCACCACCTTTGCCCAATAGGCTAAGTTCCTGCCAAAGGCCCTTGTGAAGTCACTGCCACACCCACCTCTGCCTTGCAGGGCTGATGTCTGCCCCAGGTCAGCCCAGTTTTATGTTTGAGCTGCTCTCCAGATCACCCCACATGTTCATTATTGATTCTGGGGAGCAAGCAGGTTACCCAGAGTCTGTTCCTCACCCCACACTGAGTTTTTCATAGATTCATAGATTTTGTAGGCCATTAGGTCTCCTAATTAGGCCTCTATTTCACAAACCACAATATTTCACACCATTACCCCCATATTAAGCCCAATGGCTTGTGTTTCACTAAAACACACCTTCCAGAAAGACGGACAGGTGAGATGTGAGGCCATTAGGAAACAGAATCCACCTCTTCCCTTGGTAATTTGTTCCACTGGTTAATCTCCCTCAATCCTAAATTAGGACTGGGTATTTGCTGTATTCAAATGTGTTTTGTTTGAATGGGCTGCCTTGTCTTCATCACTATTTATCATGACACCAATCTTTGTGCCACCTGCAGATGTTACCAGCTGTGATGTGATATTGACTTCCGGATCGTTGGTGTAAATGCTGAAGACAGTTAGTGGCTGAGAGCCTGTTCAACCCCCACGCACCACGCATCCACTCCCCCCTGTAGAACAGGAAAAGGGCATCCAGCCCTACTCTCATATGGGGTGAAAAACATGATTAGCAGCAGGATTACCTGCTCCACCTCAGCCCCACATGCTAAGGATTTTCAGAAGATACCGCTAATCTCGGATAAACAAAGCAGCTAAAATGAGGTCAGCATGGGTGGATTTACTGAGCAGACAGGTTCTAAGAGAAGAGGAAATTTCTCCCCTGCTCTACTGAGATTCCCATAGAAAAAGTATCTGATGGTGGGGGTGAGGGTAATCCAAGCCTTCAGCCCCTTGAATGGCAGGAAATCAGAACTCTGGGAATTAAGGGGTGTCTCTGTTGTGCCAAAGGGAGCACAGCTGGAGAGCAGAAAGGGCATTGGTATAATTGTATGAAAGACAATGACCTCTACCTGTGAAGGTGGCTGAAGCTTCTTGCAGGCAATAGAGTCCAGGATCCTTATACACGTCCTTTGTGGATGCTTTTCCTAGGAATAAAATCAACACAGCACAATGCTAACAACGTCTCAGTCCCAGGGCTGGGATCCAGGGATAAGGGATGCTCTCAGCCAGGCTATGTACCAAGAACCTGATCTTTGTCCCAAATGCCACAATCACCCAGATGAGAGAGTGGTTCCTATCTCCATGAGGAGTGTGTGGTTTTCCATCTAAGCATACTGAGAGCCAGCTCTTCCTGGTTTGACAGGATGAGGTCATTACTCCCCAAGCTGGGCCAGCTGCAGACTACATTGATGTAGGAGGCAGAGACAGATCCCAGAGCCTGGAAGACAGAGGGGGGAGGAAGCCCCTGCTCATTTCCCGTTCAGAGACCCCACTGAAGAAAGGCCAAGAAGGGAGGGGAGAATGAAGGGCAGGAAGTGAAGCTACCTCTGTGGGGAAGGCACTAGAGTAGAATCCAGTCCAGTTCCCAGATCCACCCCACGTTTGTACGTGTGACCTTGGAGAGGTCACTTTATTGCCTTCATTCCCTATCTGCAAAATGGGGGTAGTAGTGTCCTCCCCTCCCCAGGAGGTGAGGGGAGGACAGTCCCATTGTCTGCATGGGGTTTGGACACTCTGGGCATGGATTGTGCCAGAGTGAGGGAAGGGACCCAGAGTTTGTTCCACTACAGTCAGGGGAGGAGGATGGGATCAGAAGGTCAAGGAAGGGGGATGGGGCAGGAACTGCTGCCACACACGGAGCTTAGGAATTCGGTCAGTGCCAAGAGCTCGGTAAATCCCCTCAGCAAATAGTTTCCCTACTGAAAAGACTGCCCCCTCCTGTCATTGGCAGTCTGCATACTATTTGAAGTCTTTCCTAGTGTCCTCTAGGTGCCCCCTTAGTTCTTCTTGAATGTGGTGGATTCATTGAACCAGATCGCTAGCCAGGAAGTTCGGAGAGGCCACTGCTAGTGTACGATGAAATCCGGGGAAAATCTATAGTTAGCACACACACAAAAAAAGGTGTCGTTGGCATTGTGGTTTGCAAATTTGGAGCTGATCTGTCCTCTCAGCTGAAGGTACGCGGTCACAGGGGGAGGAAGCGTGCCGTCTTCATCAATTGATCTACGATAGTCAGTTGCACTGTGTGGCCATTTGATTCAGGGAGGTCTGCAATGAAATCCATTTGCACTGGCCAGGGCCGGCTCTAGGTTTTTTGCTGCCCCAAGCAAAAAAATTTTTGGCTGCCCCCCACCCCAGCCCTGGGCTCTCCCCCTCTCTCCCCCCCAACTGCACCCTCCTGCTGCCCCAGCCCTGGGTCACTGGTAACTCGCTCCCAGGGCGGGTCATTCAGCAGGAATTTTGGATGTGCACAGAACACAGACAGGATTGGTTCCCATATGGTTACAGAACTGCAATAAAGTGGAACAATTTTCAGCTTGTGTGACTGGAGGATATCTGGATGCACATTATAAGACTGTCCTACATAAATGAGGAAAAGTTGAGGTGCCTTTATTATTCTTTTGTTCCATTCTTTGTTTCTATGGGGAATGCACTATCACGGTCTTCCTTTTAAACAAATAAAACTAAAACTTAAAAAAAAAAAAAAAAAAAAGCAATGGCTGTTGAAAATAGCAATTCCAGTCCTAATAACCACTGGGAAGCATTTCTTGCTCAATTTATTCTACTTTTTCTACAGCAAGTTACAGTGGATCAGTATATTTGATTTGTGGGAAATGAAGTAACAGCTGCCCAAATTGAGCTTGAGCACTCCTGAATTTTGAGGGTGTTCAAATCTGGAAGGCAGGTGCTAGATTCCCTTTCTGAATATTAGCTATATCTGGAGAGGAAAAGTCAATTTCTGCTTCCATGGCTCAGAAGTGGAAATCCTCCTACGTGCCTGGTACTGTATCTAAAGCTGCCCAGGTCCAGAGCCTCCCCTCCCTTACTTTTCATTTTAAATTCTAGTGGAATCCACATACCTCCCTTGCTCGGCTTCAGATAGAGAGGTGCACCGTCCATTTAGTCCCACCAATTCCTTCTTTGGGGGAGAGCCCAGGGCTGGGGCGGCAGGAGGTGCGGGTGGGGGGGGAGAGCCCAGGGTTGGGGCGGCAGGAGGTGCGGGTGGGGGCCAGAGCTGGGGCGGCCAGGGGTGCGGGGGGGGAGGGGAAGAGCCCAGGGCTGGGGCGGCAGGAGGGTGCAGGTGGGGGCCAGAGCTGGGGCGGCAGGAGGTGTGGGGGGGGGAAAGAGCCCAGGGCTGGGGAGGCAGGAGTTGCGGGTGGGGGGAGAGCCCAGGGCTGGGGCGGCAGGGGAGTGCAGGTGGGGGCCAGAGCTGGGGCAGCAGGGGGTGTGGGCAGGGGGGAGCCCAGGACTGGGGCAGCAGGAGGGTGCAGGTGGGGGCCAGAGCTGGGGCGGCACGGGGTGTGGGCAGGGGGGAGCCCAGGGCTGGGGCAGCAGGAGGGTATAGGTGGGGACCAGAGCTGGGACGGCAGGGGATGCGGGGGGGGGGAAGAGCCCAGGGCTGGGGCAGCAGGGGAGTGCAGGTGGGGGCCAGAGCTGGGACAGCAGGGGGTGTGGGCAGGGGGGAGCCCAGGGCGGGGGGGGGGGGGACGCAAAAAACCTAGAGCTGGCTCTGTTCCTACCATTCACAGCAAGCAGCAGATTTCAGTTTCATACTCCTTTCCCACACCCTTTCCTGTTGCTAGTGGCCAAGGTAATGCTGGGAAATGTAGTTCTTTCCCTGCTCCAGGGCTGGCTCTATAGGCAGGGAGCTAACCAAGGAACTACAGCTCCCAGGGCCCCCTGTTGGTTCTCAGCTCCCATGCTGGATTCTTGCGCCCCTTGCAAATCTGCCGCCCCAAGCATCTGCTTGTTTTGCTGGTGCCTAGAGCCGGCCCTGGCACTGGCTGCCCATGGCTGGGGCAAAGACATGAGGTGCCAAGGTATTTGGTGTGTGATGCCTTGGTGCAAGTACAGAAGTCACGTGAGTCAACATATGTCTGAATTTCAACCCACATCTGGCACTACCAAACAAAGCAGGAGGTTAGGCAGGAGGTTTTGTGGCACCCAAAGTGCCCTGCCAGGGAGTTGTCCTTTTTCGGATGTAGTACCTTCAACCGGGGACATCCTGGCAGAACATACAGGCGGCCCTCAGTAAATGTTATCGCGTCCCACATGGAATGTTGTTTCTCATTCTCAGCTCCTGATTGTCTGGAGGGGTCCCCCATTCCCCGGCCACGGGTCATCCCAAGAGACTGATTAAATTAGCATGATTAGAGCTTGAGGTCTGGTAGTGTTAAGCACATTGTAGGGCTTGAGGAGGAAGGGCTGTTCCTCACTAGCTTTCTCCCTTCTTGGTTATATTCTGCATTAGGGAACGGGGCGTCGGCCTGGCCATTCTTAGTTCCCGGTCCGTAGTTAAGTATTCTTGAAATTGAAACAGGAGAAGAATAAGGTCTAGCTGAATTGTCCCTGCTTCAGTGCTTAGGCTTTTCACAGCTACTGGAGGCTTTTGTGATCAGTCCAAACTTGTGCTGGATTTCGAGTCCCCTTCAGCTACTGACATAAGTCTTCAAATGAGGATTTAATCAGAAACCGCTAATTATCAAGGATCTCCTAGATTTGGTCTGTGGGGTGAGCCTCCAGAAGTGGTATGCACAGGGGTGCAGCAGGTGCTGGGGGCCAGGCCTGAGCAAGCATGGCCCTAATTGTCATATTAGATCTGTCAACTTCCATGCCAACTTCAATTGGATTGGGGTGCGCCAGAATAGGTGCAGCGGTGAAGGCAATTTTGAGCTGTTGAGGGCTTATTGACCCTTGGATGACCAAACGCACTTGACAGACTTGTGGAGGAGAGCTATCATGAGGCTTATTCGCTCTGAGAATCCTGGGCCGAAGCAGCAGTAAAGCTGGGGAAACCTAGAAAGCGCTGCTCTTCTTGAGTACTTCAAGTTCCTCCCAGTTGGGAACGGCTTCCACTTTATTTGGATCATTCTTAACTCCTTCTGGGGAGAGGATGTACCCCAAAATCTCCGTGGAGAGTTGGCTAGAGGTACACTTTTCCAATTTTGTATAGAGACCATTTTGCCGCAACCTCTTCGGGTTCTGATGTGGGGCGTGTGCGTAGCGAGGCCATGGTTCACACCTGGTGTGACATGTCTCCTTTTGAATATGGGCCACTTACTTCCGGAAATCCCGCTTTTCTGCAAACAGTTGCACCACCTGATGTCACATGCTACATCCGATAATTAGGTCTACTGGTTAGAGCGTAGGTCACAGCTAGGTGCAGGATTGCGCCTAGGCTAAGAGTGGTGCTAGAATCAAGGTCCAGGGACGCAACAGGGTCAAAACCGAGATCAGAGTCGAAGACAAACCAGAATCAGAGCCAGAGTCCAGATACAGGCAGAAATTCGAAGCTGGGTAGACAGAGTCCGAGGACTTGGGGAGGCTCAGGAGGAGGCAAGGTTGTAGCGGGTCAGTGGTGGGGCTGGAGTGAGGCTAGAGCAGGGCAAAGACAATATGAACCAGACTTGGTAGCTAACCTCAAGAACCGAGAGTTACACCTAAGTCAGCAGCCAGAGACTGGTCTGAGTGTCAAGCCAGAGTCAATAGCTGGGAACCAGAGGGCAGGGCGGTACACGCAGGCAGAAACCAGAAACAAGGTGAGCACTGTCTCTGCATCAGGGCAGGGGTCTGCCTTGTTGCCAAGATGACTTGCGGATACTCCCAGGCACTGCTCATCCAGAGTCCAAGAGACCTGGTCACATGCAGAGACCCCCTAGCAGGAGAGGAGAATAAAAGGCAGAAAGTGAAGCTGCCCCTGACGGGAAAGGCACTAGCCTGGGACCCACTCCAGTTTCCAGATCTACACCCAGGATTGTGAGACCAGGACCACAACCCTTCCTCTGTGTCTTAGTCCCCACCTGTCAGATAGGGAGAATCCTTCCCTGCCCTAGGGTGCTTGGGGGGAGTTTCATTCCTGGCTGGGAAGGGTTCGGATACCTTGTGGGTGGAATGGGCCTCGGCTGAGGGGGTGGGCCAGACATTCACTAGCACATGGGTGACACGGGCCTTGGGAACATCTGAGCAGTGAACACGGGGAGAGGTTCCATGTCAGGCCACCACTCCCAGATTGCAGTGGTTATTGATGATAAATCCTGGTTCTACAGATGTTCTCATATGTTGTTGTCCTGGGCTGGGCCAGCCCCATGGCCCTGTCAGCCTGATGCTTTCTAAACTGGCCTCTGGGCATGGGGTAGGGGGTTCGGGGTGGGCGTGTGGTGAGAGGAAGGCGGCGTTCTAGGTCTGGGTCCCTGAGGGCAGATTCTTTCTGTACCCCCTTGGCATGGGGGAGGAACTGAGGGGCAGTACCGGATTTACCATGGCGCCAATGACGTCATAGCGCCAGGCCCAAGCTCAGAAGGGCCCCCATAACACTCACTTCCTCCCCTCTCACAGCGCTGCACAAGTGGAGGCTCTGAGAGCGAGCCTCGGAGCTGCAGGGATCCATGGAAGCTGAGACCCCACGGGGCCCTGGGAGCTGTAGTTCCTTGGCCAGCTTCCTGCCTAGAGAGCCAGCCATGGAGCAGGGAAGGAACTACATTTCCCATCATTCCCTTGGCCGCTATCAACAGGAAAGGGAGGGGGAGGGAGTGGGGAAGCTGAGACCCCATGCACTGCAGCTTGCTGTGAATGGCGAGCTGGCTGCTAGAAGGGGGTGGCAGTGTGAATGGGGAACAGGTATGAAGGCTTTGGCCCAGAAGTAGAAGGCTTTGGCCCAGATATCACCCTCAGAAGACTTCCCCAGACTGGCTTAGGGATGCTGGTGTGACCTTGCTTGGCAGCCCCCAAAGAAGGAACTGGGTGGAATGAATGGACAGTGCACCTCTCTATCGGAAGCCTAGCAGGGGAGGTATGTGGACCCAACCAGGAGAAGTTAAAATGAAAAGTAAGGGAGGGGAGGCTCTACTAGAGGACCTGGGCAGCTTTAGGTACAGTACCAGGCACACAGGAGGATTTCCACTTCTGAGCCATGGAAGCAGAAATTGACTTTTCCATTCCAGATTTATCTAATATTCAGAAAGGGAATCTAGCACCTGCCTTCCAGGTTTGAACACCCTCAAAATTCAGGAGTACTCAAGCTCAATTTGGGCAGCTATTACTTCATTTCTCCCAAATCAAATATACTGATCCATTGTAATTTGCTGTAGAAAAAGTAGGATAAAATTGAGCAACAAATGCTGGGGTCTTCCCAGTGCTAACTAGGGCTGGAATTGCTCTTTTCAACAGCCATTACCATTTTTTTTTAGTTTTGTTTGTTTAAAAAGAAGACCGTGATATTGCATTGGCAAATTCCCTACAGAAATGAAGAGTGGAAGAAAAGAATAACAAAGGCACCTCAGCTTTTCCTCATTTATGTAGGACAGTCTTTACAATATGGATCAGATATCCTCCAATCACACAAGCTGAAAATTGTTCCACTTGACTGCAGTTCTGTAACCATGCAGGAACCAGTCCTGTCTGTGTTCTGTGCCCATCCAAAATTCCTGCTGAATTCAGTTGTAACCATACTACCTGATATTTTCAGCCCTGAGAAGCGAAGCAGGTTTACATTTAGTAATTGGGCAGGAGGCCTCTCAGAAAAAGATAGGTGCTGTAGGAGGTGTTGCTTATTCACTAGGTAATGAGAGACCTTGCTGTTACAATAGTAAACCAGTGCAGCATAGAATGCACTTTGCTCCTCGAGTCTAGAATGGGGTCCTTTGCTTCTATATGCAGCCCATTAAAGACGATGAAAAGACTCCCACTTACTTCAACAGGCTTTGGCAGAACTGGTTATACACAGGGTAACTCCACTGTCTTCACAGGGTCCTGGTCCCACAGCGGAGTGGGGGCATGTGAGCTTGTTGCAGAGCTGCTGCTCAGGGATGGGAACCTCCTGGCACTCCAGCCTCCAACATCATTCAGGCTGCACTTTCTGCTCGACTATGCGCTAGCTGAGGCGTACGTGGGAATTGGTGGCCTCTGCTGCAGGTGATGGGCATCTCATGGCCTAGAGGAGGGAAGCGCCTAACTCCAGAGTCTGCAGCTGCCTAGGGCTGGCGCTGAGGATTTAGAGTCCCTAGTGCCGCCGTTGCAAGGTTCAAGCATGCTCAGCCTTGGAATTGCCACCCCTCCTTTGCTAGCAGCTGCAGCTATCTAAGGCTGGCCTCTGGCAATTGGCCCCATGTCTGTAGCCAGAGAAGCTGCAGGTGGCTCTGACTACCGGGGGCCATTAAGCGAGGAGTGGATAAAGAAACTGGAGTTAACCTCAAGGAACGGAGGTCACCTGTAGGAAAGGAATGTCAAGGGGAGCAGGGAAAGAGGAAGCAGGTCAGGCTTGCAGAGGGAGAATAGCCCCAGCTGGCTAGGGAGCATGTCCAAGGTAGAAGGGAAACAAGCATAGGGAGAGGTGGTGGTGACCAAGTAGTAGACTAGCATGTAGATGGGAGCAGAGGGAGAAAGGCGACTTCAGGTTCCCAGGGGCTAAGTCCTCGCTTTGGGGAAATGGTGTTTGCAAGTGGCTTGCTCAAATGACAGGCTGAGCGCTGAGGGAGGGATTTGTCAGAATTGATCAGGTGTCTGCTGGCTGTGAAACTTCATTGAGCTGAGACCAGAACCCCATACAGTGACTGGTGACATAGGGGGGTACTGGAGACATGGCTATAGAAGGTCTGAATGAGGAAGGAGATAAATCTATGGGGAGTTTCCCCTGATCACTGTGAAATTACTGCTCACTGTGGACCCTGGTAAACCCACATAGGTGTACAGCAGGGGTAGGCAAAAAACGGTTACTCACCTTTGTAACTGTTGTTCTTCGAGATGTGTTGCTCATATCCATTCCAATTAGGTGTGCGCGCGCCGCGTGCACGATCGTCGGAGAATTTTCTACCCTAGCAACACCCGGTGGGTCGGCTGTGGAGCCCCCTGGAGTGGCGCCTTCATGGCGCTGGATATCTACCCCAGCCGACCCAGCGCCCCCTCAGTTCCTTCTTGCCGGCTACTCCGACAGTGGGGAAGGGGGGCGGGTTTGGAATGGATATGAGCAACACATCTCGAAGAACAAGAGTTACAAAGGTGAGTAACCGTTTTTACTTCTTCGAGTGCTTGCTCATATCGATTCCAATTAGGTGACTACCAAGCCTTACCTAGGCGGTGGAGTCGGAGTGAGACATTGCCGTGTGCAAAACCGCTGACCCGAATGCAGCATCGTCTCTGGACTGCTGTACAAGCGCATTGTGAGCGGCGAAGGTGTGGACCGATGACCAAAGCGCCGCTCTACAAATGTCCTGGATCGGTACCTGAGCCAGGAAGGCAGTTGAGGAGGCTTGGGCCCTCGTGGAGTGGGCGGTGAGGCGTGGCGTTGGGGCACCGGCCAGGTCGTAGCAAGCACGAATGCAGGACGTGATCCAAGAGGAGAGACGTTGCGAGGAGACCGGTAAGCCTTTCATCCGGTCGGCCACTGCAACGAAGAGTTGCGTCGTCTTCCTAAACGGCTTCGTACGCTCAATATAGAAAGCAAGGGCCCTGCGTACGTCCAAGGAGTGCATACGCTGGTCTTGGCGCGTGGCGTGCGGCTTAGGATGGAAGACCGGGAGAAATATATCCTGGTTCACATGAAAAGCTGATACCACCTTGGGAAGAAAGGCAGGGTGGGGGCGAAGCTGCACCTTGTCTTTATGGAAGACTGTGTATGGAGGCTCAGACGTGAGCGCCCTGATTTCAGAAACATGCCTTGCTGAAGTGATGGCTACAAGGAAGCCTGTCTTCCAAGATAGGTAAAGGAGTGAGCAGGTAGCCAATGGCTCGAACGGGGGCCCTGTGAGCTTGGAGAGAACCAGGTTAAGATCCCACGCCGGAACCGGTTGACGTTGCTGTGGGTATAGACGGTCTAAGCCCTTGAGGAATCTGATGACCATCGGGTAAGAGAAGACCAAGGAAGCGTGTTCTCCTGGGTGGAACGCTGATATAGCGGCCAGGTGAACGCTGACCGAGATATCGCCAAGCCCTGCTGTTTTAGGGATAGGAGATATTCAAGTATAAGTGGAATTGACGCCTGCAAGGGGGGTGTGGCTCGCTGCTCGCACCAACAGGAGAAACGCTTCCACTTGGCTAAGTAAGTGGTCTGTGTAGAGGGCTTCCTACTTCCCAGCAGAATCTGTTGCACGGGATGTGAGCATCGTAGCTCTGCCCGATTCAGCCATGGAGCATCCACGCCGTAAGGTGGAGTGATTGCAGGTCGGGGTGACAGAGTCGGCCGTGGTCCTGAGAGATCAAGTCTGGGCACAAGGGAAGCGTGATTGGAGTTTGTACCGATAGCTCCAAAAGCGTGGTGTACCAGTGCTGTCTTGGCCAAGCTGGAGCGACTAGAATCATACGTGCCTTGTCTCTGCGTAGCTTGAGCAGTACCCTGTGGACCAATGGGAATGGAGGGAAAGCGTAGAACAGCTGGTCTCTCCACAATAGGAGGAAAGCGTCCGATAGGGAGCCCGGAGATCGCCCTTGGAGGGAGCAGAACACGTGGCACTTCCTGTTGGCTCGTGAGGCGAACAGGTCGACCTGGGGAAATCCCCACCTCTGGAAGATGGAATGGATGATATCCGGGCGAATCGACCACTCGTGCGTCTGGAAGGATCTGCTGAGACGATCCGCTAGAGTGTTCTGGACTCCAGGGAGGAACGATGCCATGAGATGTATCGAGTGGGCAATGCAGAACTCCCACAGGCGAATGGCCTCTTGGCATAGGAGAGACGACCGGGCTCCTCCTTGCTTGTTGATGTAGAACATGGCCGTGGTGTTGTCTGTGAGGACTGACACGCAACGGCCATGTAGGAGACCGAGAAATGCCTGACAGGCTAGGCGCACCGCCATTAGCTCTCGAACATTGATGTGCAGAGCCAGTTGGGATGCGGTCCACAGGCCCTGTGTATGGTGCTCCCCGAGGTGAGCGCCCCAACCTAGAGATGAAGCGTCTGTGACCAGGTGCAGGGAGGGTTGCGGGGCGTGGAATGGCACTCCTGCGCAAACCGCCTTGTGGTCCAGCCACCAGTTGAAAGAGGTCAAAACCGGGTTCGGAACTGTGACCACTATGCTCAGGTTGTCCCGATAAGGACGGTACACCGATGATACCCAGGCCTGAAGTGGGCGAAGCCGAAGTCTGGCATGCCTGGTTAAGTAAGTGCAAGAGGCCATGTGTCCCAACAGGCCGAGACAAGTCCTTATCGTGGTGATCGAGAAGACCTGGAGTCCGTGGATGATGTTTTTGATGGCGTGGAACCGAGCGTCTTGTAGAAGAGCTCTGGCGAGTGTGGAGTCTAAGACTGCCCCGATAAATTCTATTCTCTGGGTTGGCTCCAGAGTGGACTTTTCTTCGTTGAGCAGAATGCCTAACTCGCGGAATGTTAGTAGTATTATCTGAATGTGAACGTGAACCTGCTCTTTGGTGCGGCCGCGCACCAGCCAGTCGTCTAGATACGGGAACACCTGTATCCTTTGACGACGAAGGTATGCTGCCACGACAGCCATACATTTGGTGAAGACTCTCGGAGCCGCAGACAAGCCGAAGGGAAGGACGGCAAATTGGTAGTGCACCTTGTTTACTACAAACCGCAGGAAGCGCCTGTGTGGGGGGGTAGATTGTTATATGAAAATATGCATCCTTCATGTCGAGGGCGGCGTACCAGTCCCCAGGATCCAGGGAAGGGATGATGGTCCCCTAGGAGACCATGCGGAACTTCAACTTTACTATAAATTTGTTGAGTCCGCGTAAATCTAAAATGGGTCGCAGACCCCCTTTTGCTTTGGGGATCAGGAAGTAGCGGGAGTAAAAACCCCTGCCCCTTAACTCCGATGGAACCTCCTCTATGGCCCCCATAGAGAGGAGCCCAAAAACCTCCTGGATAAGGAGATGCTCGTGAGAAGGGTCCCTGAAGAGGGACGGGGAGGGGGGCTGGGAGTGAGGGGACAAAGAAAACTGGAGAGCGTATCCCCTTTCCACCGTGCGAAGGACGCAACGGTTCGAGGTTATAAGGGACCAAGCACGGTGGAAACGGGAGAGGCGATCCTGAAATAAAGGAAATGGATCCTGGGTTGTGGCTAGTACACCGTCCTTGAGCGCACCTTCAAAAATTTTTCCTAGGGCCTGAAGGTGGTCTAGGAGGGCCTTGTTTCTGACCCGGTTGGGGGCCGGTCGACCTCCGTCTACTACCTCGTCCCCGCCTTCTGGGGAAGTCCTGTCTCGGACGAGGAGGAGGGTAGAACCTTTGTGGCTGGGGCCTAAAGGGCCTGCGCTGGGGTCCTGGGACGTGCATCCCGAGGGAGCGCATGATGGTTCTGGAGTCCTTGAGCCTCTGCAAACGAGAGTCCGTCTTGTCCGAGAACAATCCCTGTCCCTCGAACGGCAGATCCTGCAGGGTCTGCTGCAGTTCTGGCGGTAACCCCGAAACCTGGAGCCAGGAGACGCGTCGCATGGCTATTCCAGATGCTAGTGTTCTGGCGGCCGAGTCCGCTATGTCTAGGGAGGCCTGCAAGGAGGTCCTAGCCACCTTTTTACCTTCCTCCACTAAGGCCCCGAACTCCTCTCTCGAGTCCTGGGGAACCAACTCTTTGAATTTACCCATGGAGTTCCATGAGTTGTAACTGTAGCGGCTCAAGAGCGCCTGTTGGTTCGCGGCCCTGAGCTGCAGACCCACCGCTGAGTAAACTTTACGCCCTAACAAATTGAAGCGTTTGGCGTCCTTCGATTTGGGCGCTGCCGCCTGCTGACCATGGCGCTCTCTTGCGTTCACTGAGGACACTACTAGTGAACACGGTGGAGGGTGCGTATATAGGTACTCATGGTCCTTGGAGGGGACAGAGTACTTCCTCTCTACGCCTCTGGCAGTGGGTGGGATGGAGGCAGGGGTTTGCCATATGGTATTGGCGTTAGCCTGAATCGTACGAATTAGCGGTAACGCCACCCGGGATGGGGCATCAGCCGACAGGATGCTCACCACCGGGTCCTCCACCTCCACTATCTCCTCTGCCTGTAGGTCCATGTTCCGTGCCACCCTACGTAATAGGTCTTGGTGGGCACCGAGATCTATTGGGGGTGGGCCAGAAGCTGTTGTGCCCGCCACCGCCTCATCCGGGGAAAATGATGAGGATGCCTCAAGGGGTAAGGGATCCAAATGAGGGTCCGGCTCTAAGGGTCCCTGATGTGAAGGCTCTCCTGCCCCGGAGTCTCGGACCTGTGCGGGTGTCGGCACGGGAGCCTCCATGCCCCCTGGGGGAGGACGGGAGATGGTGGCCTCCGGAACTCTGGGCTCAGATTGTGCCGAGCGAGAGGCCGCTGGTGGAGCCCCTTGCGCTTGGTGATACGCCCACGGGGTCCAGAAAGACCAAATGTGCAGGGTCCTGTGTAGGGTCCTCTGCCCCGTCCTGCCAATGACCCAAGTCGTCGGTAGCCTGACCCTGAGCAGGGTACGCCGATTGGGAAGCCCCGTCGGACGAGCGAGACGCCGATCTTGAGAGCCAGGGTGGTGCCGAGCATGGTTGCATCGGCTCGGCCCGGTACGGTGCCGATCGGTTCCGGTCCACAGGCGAGCGGTCTCTGCGCGGTGCCGGTGAGCGGTACCGGGATCGAGAGCGGTGCCGATGGCCATGCCGGTACCGAGATCCGGATCTGGATCGGGATGACGAAGACCGCCTGTAGACTCCGTGCCGGGAGTGGCCTCTCGAACGGGAGCGGCGCTCATACCGGTGCCGAGAACTGCGTCTGGACTCCGATCGGTACCGATGCTCAGGACGGTGCCGAGACGTAGACCGGTGCCGAGAAGAAGATCTAGGCCGCGAGTACGACCGGTGCCGAGATGAAGATCGGCGCCGGGACTGCGAGCAGCGTCGGGACCTGCTCCGAGACCGGGAGCGGTGCCGCGAGTCCAGGCTCGTACATGGTGGCCGTACCAGGGCAGGCTTGCCCCTGGATTGCACGGTCCGAAGGGCAGGCGGTGCCGCGGGCTGAGACGGCGCCGGCTCCCTGAGGGCGATGAGGTCTTTCGCTGTTGTGAAGGTCTCCGGAGTAGAAGGGAGACAGGGCTCCACCACAGAACGAGGCGGTGAGCCAGTCCGCACCGGACTCAACGGCCCTACCCCCAGTGCCGGAGTCAACGGTGTTGAGGATGTCTGCGCCCTCTGGCGTTCCAAAGGCGGACGCAGCTCTACCACCGGTGGCGGGGGAGCCGGTGCCTGTAGGACAGCGGCGTCCTGGGTCTTGTGGGGTCTTTTATGTCCCGGAGACAGGGAACGGCGCCGAGGCGCTTGTGGCGGACGCGGTGCCGAGGGAGGACGGTGCCGCGAGGCCGTATCCGCGTCTGCTCGCGGTGCAGTACTGGCGGGTGCCGCTGGGGCGCTGCGCACCGAGGCGCTCGGTGCCGGGACTTGGCGCGCCAAAGGAGGATCTGGGCTAAGTGCCGCCTCCATAAGGAGCTGCTTGAGTCTGAAGTCCCGCTCCTTTTTGGTCCTGGGTCTGAAAGCCTTACAGATTTTACACTTATCTGTCTGGTGAGACTCCCCTAAGCACTTCAGACAAGAGTCGTGAGGGTCTCCCGTTGGCATAGACTTAGCACAGGTCGCACACGGCTTAAAGCCAGGAGCCTTGGGAATGAGCCCGGCTGTGCGCCGGGGGAAAAGGGGGGGGAAAATAGCCCCCTTAACCCCCGCTAACTATTTACAACTATTTATACTAGTGAACAAACTATTAACAACAAACTACTAATCTAAAGAATATAACAACAACTATCTAGAATAACTAACGAGTAAAGCTAGGGAGAGTGGAGAACAGCTATGCCGCGCTCCACAGTTCCAACGACCGTCACGGGCGGTAAGAAGGAACTGAGGGGGTGCTGGGTCGGCTGGGGTAGATATCCAGCGCCATGAAGGCGCCACTCCAGGGGGCTCCACAGCCGACCCACCGGGTGTTGCTAGGGTAGAAAATTCTCCGACGATCGTGCACGCAGCGCGCGCACACCTAATTGGAATCGATATGAGCAAGCACTCGAAGAAGAACCTATGGCACACGTGCCAAAGGGGGCATGCGAGCTGATTCTCAGTGGCACTCACACTGCCTGGGTCCTGGCCACCAGTCTGGGGGGCTCTGCATTTTAATTTAATTTTAAATGAAGCTTCTTAAACATTTTAAAAACCTTATTTACTTTACATACAACAATAGTTTAGTTATATATTATAGACTTATAAAAAGAGACCTTCTAAAAATGTTTAAATGTATTACTGGCACACAAAACCTTAAGTTGGAGTGAATAAATGAAGACTCGACATACCACTTCTGAAAGGTTGCCGACCCCTGGTGTACAGCTTAATGAGAAAAACTGAGGGCTGAGGGAGCTGTGTATGGCAGTGGATATAGTCATGCAGAGGTGTGTGATCAAAATGAAAAATGTCTCTGAGATTCAGTACCGGGTATAATATGGCACCAATGGCACTGCCAGACCAGGCCCACACTCGGAGCCCACAACGACTACATGGGGGCCCACAAATATGTTTGGCGCCAGGGCCCACAAAAGATTAATCTGGCCCTGCTGAGGGGCCCTGCCACAGCAGCCCTGGGTCAGTGAGTGCTGCAGATGTGGCACTCAGCAATTCCCCCTGCTCTAATGTGGAGTTTTCAGAGCTCCACCGGGGGACATGGGCCCTGGCCCTAACATGCAGGCTCTTCTGCATCAGGCTGGGCATGGAGAGCTTGGCCTGGGAGCAGGGGTGATGGCAGAGAGGCCAAGGTCAAGAAAAAGGAGGGTGGGAAGAACTTAATGCCCCAGACAAAGGAGATTCAGGAAGGCCCCACCCCACGCAGAAGGAGAGGGTTTCTCTCAGCTCTCTCTCCACACCCACTAGTCCCTCTTCCCCATGAGACAGAGAAGTACCTGCATCAGGGAGTGTGAGCTGCTGGACGTGCGAGGGGGGGCTCTTAAAGGTATCCCATGGGGCAAAGCCCCTGCAGTGCCATGGGCACCGGATGCAAGCACCGGATGTGAAATAGGTGGGCCATCACTTTATCTGTAATCTCCTCCTCCTGCAAGGGAAAAAGGATTAGTCAGAAACTCAGACACCCCCAGGAACAAGGGATATTAACAGCACCTGGAACCTGCAAAATTTCCACCCAGCCCCTGCCCACGTCTGAAGGATGGATTGCCCCATCCAACACCCAAGATGAAGTCTTGTCTCCTCTCTAGTGACCTCCCACCCCACTCCCACCATTGCAAAGTGACCTCCTCCCACATTCCTCTCAGTCCCGTGAGAGTTGTTCTACTTCCAAACCCATCCAAGGAAGCAGCTCAGTTCCCCAGAATCCGGTCCTTATGGTGAAGCTGTGGACAGTAGCTCTGGTGAACGGGCTGCATGGGCAGCCTCTGCTGACTGAATCCTCCAGTTCTGCCAGAGCAGGCCTAGCCCGGCCAGCAGCAGGGCAAGCTTTCCCTGGCCCACGTGCCCGAGCCCAGCCTGGTTAGTCTTCGTAGCCCTTTCAATCTTTGGCCTCCAAGGCTGCCAGTGATGGGGCAGCTCTGGATGGTGGCTCGGATGACATGGACACAAGACCGCTAGAAACCGGCGTGAGGCCCTGAGGGGCAAGAAAAGTTCGCAGAGATCACAAGGGGAGTTTCCAGCCCCTAGCATAAGTAATGGCAGCTTGTCCTGTTGATGTGATGCCTGTTATGAAATAGCCTTGCTGGAGAGCTGGATCTGAACTCCTTTGGGCTGTTCAGGGGACAAGCTGGCACCTAACAAAAGCACCTGTCATGACTCATTTGTCTTCTTTCTCCTAGGTCAGTGAAAGGGGATGGGATGGCAGGGACTTTCCATGGCCTCTCGGTGAAAGGCCCTGGGTCCCTCCCCAAAGCTAGATCAATCCTTCTCTGGTTACCTCGTCCCCTATCAGCTGGCCGGCTTCCCCCACGATGGAGAAGGCTAGGACCAGCTCAGCCTGCTGACATGTAGCCGGGGGTCATGAATGGCCTTCTGAAAAGATCTCTCCGAAGACCTAAAACCAACAGCACCAGAGCCCTTGGCAATTGTCCAGAACCAGGCTCCAAATCCCTCTAGTGGCTCACGTGGACAGTCAGAGTCCTGCTGCAGCCCGGGCAGCTAATTCCCCTCGAGGACCTGTGGGGTCCATGGCCCAGGGAACCCCCTTCAGTGAGAGGTCACAGGCACTGAGGCCTCTCATAGCTCTTTCTGAAGCAGGATTCAATGCAGGTGCCATGACATGCTGGGAATGTGTCCGTGTGCATGAGCCTGGCGCGCTCTGGAATGTAGCTCACAAAGACCACACAGGACCCTCTACTGCTTCCAGCAGCGATATCTCCTGGAGCTCACACGCTAGAAGTATGGGCCTTTCAGAGCTGCCTCCCTTTCCACTCCCCACCCCACTGACATTCCCACGAGCCTTGTGTACAGTGCAGTAATTCAGCCCAGGGTAGGAGCTCAGTATCCCTGACCCAACTCCCAGGACAGGGGCAGGTTCTGGTTCCTGACTCGCGATGTGCTGGGTAAACCCCACACCGTTCCTGTGCTTTCACATGGTTCAGGGAATCCAGTAAGGATTGGGTCAGGCAATAGCTGGGTGTGTCCTTCCCAACTCACTGACCCAGTGGCTCCCCTCTCGGACACTCGGGTGTCAGCCAGGGAGTCAGTGGGTGGAGCCGGATTATGCTACGTGGCAGTGGATCCATCTAACACACACAAACCATGGCCATTAGCAAGGCTCCAACACAGAATCCTCAGCCTCTCGCAGCTGAACACTGGAGGGGGAGACACAGCTCCGCACCTGAGCTGGTGCAATGCACTGGCTGAGAATCCTTACCTCCCCCACCCTGGCCATATTCCTGTAACCAAGGCGCTTGGTGTCTGGAGCCCGTCCTGGCCCCACAGCTCCTCGGCATCTCTGATGTGCAGCCCTGGGAGAGAAAGACACACACATTTGTGAGGTTTGGCGTTCTGGTTTTAGTGCCTGTCTCCTTCTGTTCCCATTGCTGGGTGCACACTGGCTAGGGCCTTCGCAGCATCCATGCCCCAATGGAATCGCAGGGTCACCACCAGGCAGTTTAGTACCTGGAGGGGGATTTGTCCCATTCATCACAGAAATCATGTGACCCTTACGGCCATTGTGTTCTGGGAATGGTGGCCTGTCTAATGCTGAGAACCCCCCAGTCCCACGGAAGTCAGGATCCGGCCCTAGGTAACCAAATGGTGACATCCTACAAGTTTGTGTCCTTCCCCTGTGGTCCCTGATCCTGCCCCTGACTTCCCTATGGGCTCTTTCCCTCCATGTGTCTCAATAGCTCCATTCCTGTCCCCTCACCAACTGGCAGCCCCGTGGATGGGCTGATTTCCCTGGGGTGGAGGACAGGGCCGGGCTCTGAGATAAAGCAGCCAATTTCCCTGGCACTTTCACACTCATTTCCCTGATTCAGGGAGCAGGGAAGAGAAAGAATCAGAAACTAAGCTGGGGTCGGTCTCAGAGCAGGGGGCTTCTTTCTATAGGTTCCCATTGCCCAGCAGAGTGAGTCTCAATGGAGGGGCCTTGTTTCTATTGGGGTTCCTCTGCCCACCTCCGGTTGGTCTAAAAGGAGAGGACTTAGTTGTATAGGAGTCCCAATGTTGAGCTGCAGTTAGTCTCCGAGGGGCTCATTTCTATAGGTCCCATTGCCCAGCTGGGTTTCTTACCCCTCTTCTGCAGAAGTTGCTGGTAGAGCCAGTAAATCCCATCCCTGGCTTGCCATCTGATGTTATCTGCTGGGTCAGTGATATACAGACCCAGCTGTGCCACAAGGTAGCCCACTTTGGGGAAGTCAGATGAGCTCTGATGGAAGGAAGAGGAGAGAGGAATCCATCACCATTCTACTGTCAGCTCTCCATCTGCCCTCGGTCAGGAGTCTCTCTCCTCCCACTCCATCTGTAGGAGGCGCTGAGGGAGAGGAGCTAGAGCTAGTGCACTCATTCTCTCTGCCCCCAAGGGAGCTTGGAGTAAAGAGACCAGGGCAAGTGCCCTCTATGAGGACTTGCTCCCCAGCTGCTCCATAATAATAAGGGCCATGAGGCCAGGCACGAATCTGCCAGCCAGTGGGCTCTGCAGCACAGTCCGTTATGGGCCCGGGGAAACCACTTAGCCAGGAGAAGAGGAACCTGAATCAAGCATAGTTGAATCTCAGTTCTGACCAGGGCCGGCTCTAGGCACCAGCAAAACAAGCTGGTGCTTGGGGCGGCACATTTTTAGGGGCGGCATGGCCGGCGCCAGAATGCCGCCCCTAAAAATGTGCCGCGGCCGCCCTAGCTCACCTCCGCTGCCGCTCGCGCGCCGCTGCTCCCCATCCCTCTCCGGCATGAGAGCCTGGGAGGGAGGGGGAGAAGCGGCGCCCGCGCCGTGGCCACTCGGAGTCTCCCCCTCCCTCCCAGGCTCTCAAACCTGGGAGGGAGGGGGAGATCCCGAGCGGCCGCGGCGCGCGAAACGGCTGTTTGGCGCGCCGCTGCTCCCCCTCCCTCCCAGGATTGAGAGCCTGGAAGGGAGGGGGAGAAGCGGCGCCCGCGCTGTGGCCACTCGGAGTCTCCTGCGCTCCCCCCTGCCCACACCCCCTGCCGCCCCAGCTCTGGCCCCCACCTGCACTCCCCTGCTGCCCCAGCCCTGGGCTCTTCCCCCCCCCCCGCATCCCCTGCTGTCCCAGTTCTGGCCCCCACCTGCACCCTCCTGCTGCCCCAGCCCTGGGCTCCCCCCCACCTGCACTCCCCTGCCGCCCCAGCTCTGGCCCCCACCTGCACACCCCTGCCGCCCCAGCCCTGGGCTCTCCCCCCACCTGCACCCTCCTGCCGCCCCAGCCCTGGGCTCTTCCCCCCCCCCCCCGCATCCCCAACCGCCCCAGCTCTGGCCCCCATCCGCATCTCCTGCCACCCCAGCCCTGGGCTCTCCCCCGCCCACACCCCCTGCAGCCCCAGCTCTGGCCCCCACCTGCACTCCCCTGCTCCCCCAGCCCTGGGCTCTACCCCCACCCGCACCTCCTGCTGCCCCAGCCCTGGGCTCTCCCCCCCCCCCACCCGCACCTCCTGCCGCCCCAGCCCTGGGCTCTCCCCCAAAGAAGGAATTGGGGGGACTAAATGGACGGTGCACCTCTCTATCTGAAGCCTAGCAAGGGAGGTATGTGGATCCCACTAGAATTTAAAATGAAAAGTAAGGGAGGGGAGGCTCTGGATCTGGGCAGCTTTAGATACAGTACCAGGCACGTAGGAGGATTTCCACTTCTGAGCCATGGAAGCAGAAATTGACTTTTCCTCTCCAGATATAGCTAATATTCAGAAAGGGAATCTAGCACCTGCCTTCCAGATTTGAACACCCTCAAAATTCAGGAGTGCTCAAGCTCAATTTGGGCAGCTGTTACTTCATTTCCCACAAATCAAATATACTGATCCACTGTAACTTGCTGTAGAAAAAGTAGGATAAATTGAGCAAGAAATGCTTCCCAGTGGTTATTAGGACTGGAATTGCTATTTTCAACAGCCACTGCTTTTTTTTTTTTTTTAAGTTTTAGTTTTATTTGTTTAAAAGGAAGACCGTGATAGTGCATTCCCCATAGAAACAAAGAATGGAACAAAAGAATAATAAAGGCACCTCAACTTTTCCTCATTTATGTAGGACAGTCTTATAATATGCATCCAGATATCCTCCAGTCACACAAGCTGAAAATTGTTCCACTTTACTGCAGTTCTGTAACCATATGGGAACCAATCCTGTCTGTGTTCTGTGCACATCCAAAATTCCTGCTGAATGACCCGCTCTGGGAGCAAGTTACCAGTGACCCAGGGCTGGGGCAGCAGGAGGGTGCAGTTGGGGGGGAGGGAGGGGGAGAGCCCAGGGCTGGGGTGGGGGGCAGCCAAAAATTTTTTTGCTTGGGGCAGCAAAAAACCTAGAGCCAGCCCTGACAGGGGTCATCAAAATCTAGAACCCCTGCAGCTGCAAATCCCACAGCCTGTCAGAGCCAGCCCTGACTATTCAGGGTGCTGGGGTCAAAAGTCACTTACATCAAATCCGGGGAGGCAGGTGGCGAATCAGAGCAGGGCAGTGCTGCTCCATATGGCCCTGGCTCTCTACTTTTCTCTGGAGTGCATCCAGAAATTGACGTGCTGTGGGAGAAGGAGGCAGGTGAGGGTCAATGGGCAAACGAGCCTCTCCCTCTCCCCATGGGGCTGAGGCATTGTGCTCAGGGTGGAATAGCTGACTGGCTGATCTCAGCACTTTAAAAGGGGTTCTTGCACCCAGGACGCTGCCCAGTTCCTGCTGGGCACAAGCTGTCATTGTCTCACCACACTGGGACAATGTTCAGTCTTAGGGCTGGTCCATCCTCTCTGTACTCCTGATCCATGATCAGCACATCAGGATCAAGGCACACGCCCTGGGCCCTCTGAGGTGCTGCTGGCCGCTAGGGAGTAGGTGGAGCTGCTGGTGCTAGAGCAGCAGTGGCCAATCTCCTGCCCCGGACAGGCTGAGAGCCAGGCAGGGGGATGGCTCCTCCTGGGTCCTGCCACTGGGCTCCTGGCTCCTCTGCTTCCTGAAGAGGAAGCCCCAGAGCCGCCTTCCCCAGCTCCCGCCCTGCCCTGGGTCCCTCCTGCACAGCTGCACCCTGGGAGCTGGTGTCTTCCTCCTCCAGAACGCCAGGCACTTCCACCGCTTGGCCTGGCCACAAGCTGCTTCCCCGCCAGCGGGGACAGAGGGGCCGCTCTCCTCCTGGGGAACTCAGCAGCTGCTTCCCACTGGCTCTGGAGCCACCTCCGCAGCCATCATCAGCCTGAGCCTCTGAGGGTCTGTGCTGCATGTAACCATGGTGCTGTGGAGTGACCCCGAGAAGGGGGGGCTCGGAGGCTGGAGGGGGGTGTTCTATCCTTTCCCCAGGGACAGCGCTCACCGCTCGTAAGGCCAGGGCATCTGCAGGAGGATGCTGACCACGGCCTTCGTGTGCTGTCTGGCCAGCAGGTGCAGGATGTCTCTCGTCCCATCACTCAGCCGCTCCCCCCCACAGGGTGGGCTCAGTGTGGAGGAAAGAGCCGCGTGCAGATCCTGCACCTGCGGAGGCAAAGCAGGGCTGAGACCCTACCCCCGCTGTGGGTGTCTGTCAGGCAAGGGCCAGGAAGCACTGGGCAGGCTCAGAAACAAGTCAGTGGTCACATGGCCTGGCGGAGGCCATGGATAAACTCTCCTAGCCAGTGACTGAGCCGAGGGGGGTTTGGTACCTTGAAAGCCCCACCCCTGATCCAGCTCCGTAGCACTAAGGGTCCCAATCCCGCTGCCCAGTGACACCCCCCGGATATCCTGACTGTACCTCAACATGTGACAGCACACCTGGGCTGCTTCAGCACCAGAGTGGGATCTAAGCATCCGGGATGCATTTCCATCCTCAACGTCAATCCGTGTCCACTGGGCAAAGAGTCAGTGGACACGGGGGACCCCACTGCAGGCTCTGTTCCCCCAGCTGCAGGATGAGTCTGGAGACAGGGCACATTTCCCAGGGACTGAGCCGGGCAAGCCAGACTCCTGGGATCAAAGCCTGCAAACGATTATAGGGCCGTGCCCAGCGGCCGCCCTGCAGACAGGGGATGGATGGTTCCCATTGATCAATGATGGTGAGAAGGGACGTCTCCCCTCCACATCCTCCCTCGAGCCCCAGGAATTCTAGGCACGGGGCAAGATGGAGCTGCCCGAGATGTTCAATGCCCAGCCATTACTTGGCCCTGTAGCTCTGCTTCTTTCTCTCTCAGCACCGCCTCCATGACGCCCGCCAGCTGGTCAGCACACTCCCCTTTCTCCAGCAGCCCCACCAGCAGGGTGAAGCTGAAGGGCATGAGGTCACGCGATGGCAGGTGCTTCGCGATGAGCTGCAGGGAAAGGCACAGGCCGAGTGTGAGCAGTGAGCCCCGGCCCGGGGAGGTGGGTTTGCTCTTCGGGGAACGGGGACAGAGGCACTGGCAGCCTGTGCCCAGGGCTATGTGAGTGGGCATTGGAGCCCATACCCAGGAATTTCCATCTGCCGGCTCCTCATTGAGGGAAGGAGACAATAACCCCCTTTCCCATGGGCGTGTCTGTCTCTCCAGCCACAGTCTCTTTTACTCACCATAGGAACATGGGCAGGGCTCTCTCTGCAGCTGGCATCCTTCGGCGTCTTGCTCAGCATGGTCACCACCACCCCGTCTTGGTGTGCACGACGGCTGCACAAGAAACCAGCAGCGCTCAGGCAGAGCTTTCGGGGCCAGATTCTTCCCCCTTCCCGTCCAGCCAGGTCAGAGGTGCCAAAGAGCCAGACTCCGTCCGTAGCTGGGAACGCCCAGCTAGGGTGAGCTCTCAGCTGGCTCCTGGGCCAACTGCCCACCTATCACCCTGCTGTAGAAGGTGTGTTGGGGCTGTGGTGGGATCAGAGGAGATCCCAGGCACCTGGTGAAGGACAGATGCCAGGTCAACCCACTTCTCCTCTGTGTTCCTCTGGTCAGGGATGGGATGAAGGCGCCATGTTCTCTCTGCAGCCCTACTCGCTAGGTAACGGCCGGGGCTCTGAGGGCTGAGAAGTGGCGACTGCTTCCGCTCCATCTTACCTTTGCAAGGTGTGAAGAGCCAGTAGAGAGCCTGAGATGCCCAGTATCTGGTGGCCTCCTGAACATCGAAGGCCTGGCTTGTCAGCAGCCCGGCCATGTAGCCCTGCTCTGCCATGGGTTTCAGGTCCTAATGGGCCACCGAACAGAAAATCAGGGCATGGGTTGGGGCGAGCCCACCTTTGTCTGTATCACCCCACCCCCCTCTGTGAGTGCTGTGGGAGGCAGCAGGGTCTGTGCTGCTCACCTCAGTGATGGCTTTGAAGCGATAGAACATGAAGAGCTGGGCGCTGGCTCTCACAGCTCAGCTCCTCTCCTGGGCCCGGGGAGAGCAGATCCACGGCTGCAAGTGCTGGGGGCAGGGAGAAAGCCGTGTGAGCGGCAGCAATGCCGGGGCGACCCCCAGAACCTGCTTCCTGCCCCAGCAGGGAGAGGACATGGAGCATTTAACCCCTTCTCCTCCGCTTCTGGACACTGGAACTCAGCGCTCCTCTCCTGTCTGGGGCGCGTTGGGACAGGTCTGAGGGTCTTGGGCTCAGCGCTTTGAGGATTCTCCCCATTGATCCTGTGGGGTCTTGGGGCTGTTTCCTTCAGGGGAACAGGGGCGCCAGCCCAAATTTAGGAGGCCAAAGTGACACCCCCTGGAGCAGGACTAGGATTGTTTTGCTGGGTCCCAGGGTCGGGTGTATGCCCCGTGGGGACTGGCTAGTTCACAGCAGCTGGGAGGCCTGCTCAGCCACCTCGGGATCAACTGGAGCCTTCCCTCTTGTGGTTCGGCTAGAACCTGAACAGCCGGCCCAGCCCCAGATGGCCAGTGCAAATGGGCCCCTCCCCTGCCCTCTCCCTCCCACCTCCCTATCATACCAGAAACAGAGGAAGTAGCGTGGTGGGGGTCAGGTGCTTCTCCAGGAATGTCTGCAGCACAAGATCCAGGCCCTCCCAGGGCAGTTGTTGGAGAGACTGGAACAGAGAGAAGCAGGGAAGTAAATAGCAAGGGAGGTGGGGTGCACGAGACAGGGGGACCAGTGGATCCCCCATCTGGAGCCAGGTGCTGTTGGTATTCGGGTCCCTTTACTCAGGTGATACTGATCCCCCTGCACATAGACATGGGTCTCACCTGCACCCCAGGGTGCCCTTCTCCAAAGAATCCTTCCTCCCACCTGGGCGGGGTTCTGGAGGGAAGGCCTCCTCCCTCCCCCTCTGGAGGGGCCCCAGCTGCCCCCCAACACCCCGCTGGCTTGCCAAGGGCTGAGCTGTTCATCCCCGCTCCAGCCAATCTCTGTTTCTGTGGCAGGGCGAGTCGTGGCCTGGCTGTGTGGCTGTCCCGAATCCATGCTTTGCTCCCTCTGCACCAAATGCTATTTAACGCTCTGGGCCAGATCCTCAGCTGGTGTAAAGTGGGGATAGGTTCTAGCTCCCTGTGCCAAGAAGCCAGGGTAATTCTGTACAGTCTCACAGACACTCACCTCTACAGCTGTCCTCCCTGCCAACCCCACTGCAGAGTTAACTGCGTAGCCAATTGTCACCAGCCCTTTGGAAAATAAACCGAGGGGCTGGATTCGGCTGGACATGCAGCTCTCTGCATCGGGCCAGGGTCCAGCTATTCAGCAGGGGGGTGGCTGAGTTTCCCAGCCAAGGAGGCAGGTGGCAGCTGCAGCTTTGTCCATGCCTCACTAACCTCTGCCCGAATAGCGGAGCTTTCTGCCACCTCAGTCCCTCTCAGCTTCGCCAGGGCTGGGCGCTGAATCATGGCGCTGGCGATACACGTGCTGATGGTCTCAGCCTCCTGTTCCTTAGACAGGCGAGGCTCGAATTTCCTGATTGGAAAGAAGGGAGCAGACGGGGCCATTAGAACGGAGACAGGTCCCAGCATGAATCAGGTTGGGGTTGATGGCATGAGGGACAGCTCCCTCCCTAAGCAGCAGAGCTCCAGGGGGCATCTCCAGCAGAGCCACCGCCTAGGGAATGGTCCTGTCTGGAGATGCCTATGCCCCCTGGGCCCGGCAGGGGCTCTGCTGGGGAAGCTGCTCTCTGGGGATGATCCTGGGCCCTGCTCTGTGGCTGCACCATTCACAGCACTTCATGCTGATGGGAGGGGCTCCCTCTTACCAGGCAATACGCAGAGATGGGGGCTGGATAAAGTGACCCGGAGGCCGAGGAGGATATGGCCCGTTAGTGAGCCACCAGAGAGGCGCATCCTCCGGTTCTCCTTGCAGCTCGTCCTTCCCCCACTTCCTCTCCCTCCATCTGCCCCTCCCTGGCTGCTAGGCTTTGCAGGTGAGTCAGGCCCCATGGACGGACCCTAAGTATGAGATGGCCAGCAGGTCACGCTGGTGATCGGGGCTCTGCAGCCGGGCCCGGTCCTTGCCTATGAGCATCTCCTGCAGCACAAAGCAGAGAGTCAAAGGCAAAAGAATTTGGGGGAGCCCACTTGCTCAGCAAGACGTGGAATCTCCAAACGCTGTTTGACGCCCCCACCGACCCTCAACCCCAGCGTGCAGTGCACTGGGGCACGGAGCTGGGAAGATGGCCTGGGAGCGGCCACGTGGCCAGAATGCAGGGGACATTCACAAGAGCCCCTATTTCACCATTCCTGATGGCAAATCTGGAAACTTCAGCATCTGCCACGGAGCAGGGAAAGGGCATCTGGGCAGAAGCAATTTTGTGACGGGGAGTATTAGAGTCCTGAACAGCTGAGGTGTGACGTTATTGACATGAACTGGGACCTTATAGATCATTGTTGCAACCAAAGTCCTGTAGTGGCACCAAATCTTGTATAAAGGGGGTCAAATAGGGTGTCTAAGACACGGTTATGGTATGCTGGTTATGGTTATGCTATCTGTATATGTGTATCATTTTTGTAGTTGAAGTTATGAATATTGGCTCTGTACTGTCTGTATTTCAAACTTCTGCTGTGCTTCTGGGTGACACCGCAGACAAGTTGGTGTCAGCTCTGCCTAGCGTGCTTGATGGCCCATTAAGGACCATCAGCTATACAACTGACCCATTGAGAGAAGGCAGATACGCCTTGTGACTCAGCAAAGTATGCAGGGACTTGCCCATGTGACTCCAAACTCCATTTTGCTGTAATTTTCCACAGTAAGAACAAAGAGGTGTTCTTAGATCTGGAAAAGACTATAAAAGGCTGATGCCTCTCCTCCATCTTGTCTTCAGTCCTGCTTCTTACCTCTGGAGGGATTTTGCTACAAATCTGATTTGTATATTGATCTGGGTCTGGGGCTTGGTCCTTTGGGATCGGGAGAACCTTTTTTCTTTTACTGGGGTATTGGTTTTCATAACCATTTGTCCCCATAACGAGTGGGAAACTGAAGTGTCTAAAGGAATTGCTAGTGAGACTTGTGGTTAGCCAGTGGGGTAAAACCAAAGTCTTCTCTGTTTGGCTGGTTTGGTTTGCCTTGGTGTGCATAGAAACCCCAGCCCTGGGCTGTAACTGCCCTGCTTTACAGCAATTTCTCCTGAATTGGCACTCTCAGTTGGGTCCCGCCAGAACCAGCATCGTTACGAGGTCAAATATTTCCCTGCAAACCTAGGGAGGGCTGCGCCAGTTAACGCCTCAGGATCATGTCCCGGAGTGAAAACCCTTGGAGTTAATCCCCAGGGCGCTTGCTGGGTGCCGGGCAGATCCCTCAGAAGTGGGATGGGGAATGGTCCCAGGTGTAAGCAGCATGGATCCGCTAATGGAAAATAGTGTCATTTCAGTCCTTGGGCTGCAATCGCATCAGAAGAATCTGGCATCAGCACTGGGTTTGCAGTGCACAATGTAGAGCCCCGGGCACCCGGTCGCAAACCCAGCACACGGCCTTCAACACCGGATACTCTGGCATGTGCATCTGCCCTAGGGTCCCCTCCCAGGACCCCAGCGTGCTCACTCACCAGCAGGGGGACAGCACGGTGTATGTGCCCTGGCTCACCAAGGGAATCCTGCTCTCGTGGGTGACAGCTTCACCCACCAGCACGAGGCTTCTCACAAAAGCAGATCTCACCACGGGGTCCTGGGCTCACAGGCAGGAGGGGGAGAGAACAATGAGGAAACAGCCACAGGCAATAGAGAGCTGAGACACAAGGCTACAGGGCGAGTCTCTACAAGGGAGCTGCTGTCCTAGGCGGGATTGCCCTCACGCCCTAAGGGAAAGGACCTGGCTTGCCGAGTGGAACATCTTTGCATTCCCTAGGGGACCATCTCTGGAGATGGGTGCAAGGAATGGGCTGATTTCCAGCGGTGCTGAGCACTTGCAGTTCCCAGAGCTGTCAATGGGCCCTGGGGCTGCTCAGCTCCCCTGACAATCAGGTCGTAATTGTCTGAACTTGGGCAGGCACCCTGCTGATGAACTCCTCCCAGTGCTCCAGGATAGCGAAAATCTCGCCTAGGTGTTGCCTGGCACACAGCCCAAGCGCTCGGGCGAATCTCTGAGAGACAGAAAGATGGAGGTTGGGAATGCTGAGCAACAAGCCAAGGGGCCAGGATGGGATCTCAAAGTCATCGCCATGGGCATGGGTATAAGGAAGATCTTTTCATTCCACTGGACCTTGTCCAAGGCAGAACATAGACATGTAGCATCAGGGGATTGACAAGGAATGAGGGATTTCTTGACAGTGGAGGAGCAAAGACCTCACCTCTCTTTCCTCTTCTTCTCGCAAATCGACCATCTCCACCAGAAGCCATAGCTGGGGCTTGATGCTCTCTGCTGGAAAAAACATCAGCACAGTGCCCCAGCACTTACAGAGAAAGTTCTGCGAAAGAGACACCATCATGCTGGATGCATTGGGCAGGGCCTGGCATGCACAGAGCCCACTGGGTAGAGTTGTCTGCTTCACTGGCCCCAAGCTGCCCCTGGGCAGCGACTGCTGTTCTGATCTAGGCACTGACCCCCAATTCCTTCCAGGACACTGATCTTGTCATCGGGCCGCTTATCACTGTGGGCCAGCTGGCGCCTGATACTAGCGATGAATCAGCCCAGCCAGGTATGGTCCAAGATGAAGAAGAGAAGGTCTTCCAGGAACTGCCAGGGAAAGAAGAGCCAGTTAGAACCGAGAGGGGCCAAGAAACTGGTCCTCTAAATAGCTCCAGCCAGGAACCCACCACAGCTGGGAGGGAAGCGAAGGGGAGGGGAGGGGACGGGAGGGGAAGAGGGAGCGTGCACTGTCACCCCCCACGTCTCTCTTCCTAAAGAGGCAGCTGGGCCATAAAGGGAATCCCCAGCTGCCCCTTGGTAAGGGAGGATGCTGGAGGCCAGGGGGCAGGAGGGGGCCTGCACAACACTCCCTAAGGGCTCATTCCAGCTGGCTTATATTGGAGCCGTCCGAGGGCTGCACTAACTTGTGCTGGAGGACCTGGTCCGGCCCAGGATCAGGGAAGCCAGGAAGATGGCTGGCTCAGAGAGCTCGCTAGTTCTGTTAAATGCTGGGAGGCGCTGGGTCGATGTGCAATGAACATGAGGAATGTGACGAGCCAGCTCCTCTGGGGGCTGCGGGGAGAAGAGCCACCACGCATTGCATGCCAGCTCCAGGAGCGGCCCCTTCCCACTGAGGATAAGGAAACCTCCTGGCTGTGGGTTACGCACCAGGAGCCGAGCCAGCAGCTCCTGGGGTAGAGTGGCCCTGGGGCTTGACCGACACCCTGTGAACAGAAAGGGGGGACATCCCATCAGGCTCTGGAGGGATCTTCTGCATTCGTCTCTGAGCTCTACCTGTGCCCTTGACGGCTGGCTGTGTCCTTGCAGTGAGCCGGAACTAGAGCCAAGAGCTGATCCCCACCCCCACCTGGGGGCAGACGCCTCTCGCTACAGAAGGACTAAGAGCGGGTGGATAAAATACTGGGACTCACCTCTGTTCTCCTTGCCGCACCTCCTGGCCAAGGGCAGCCTGCCTTCCTCCTGCATCCTCTTTACCACCCTAACCGACGTCTGCAGGAGGAGAGGCAGGGCTGGCCCATGGGCTGCTGGGCTCAGCTGAAGCAGCAGCCCAGGCCAGAAAACCTGCAGAGCAGAGAAAAGCCATCTCAGTACGGAAATATCCTCTTCCTGCACCAGCTCTCTCTTTCCTACACTAGACAGGACCCCTGGCCTCGCTACCGCCAGCCAGACCTCTCTACCCAGCCTGAACTATGCGGCGATCCCCACCCCCTCCCCTTCCACACGTGTCAGTGTCTGCCTCCAGCACCAAATCAAGTGACACATGACTGACCCCCGCCTTTTGTCGAGTGTTGCATCATCGTTGACAGCACAGTATTTCCTAACTCCAGTCCCGCTCGGAAAGGCTGTGTTCTCATGGTGTGAACGCAATACACCAACTTGATCAATAAAGAGGAGACTAGGAAAACCAATACTATCGAGTGAAACCATAACAGGCGCTCAGGGAGGTTTGAGCTCTGACCTTCACATCCCCACACAGACCTGCGCTACTTGAACCACAGACGCAATTGCTGTCTGCTGTGTGGACAAGAGGGGGACTTAACACACACTATGCCAGAGGGTTACACAACTCTATCCCCACCTGTAGTAACTAAAGCACGTAGATTTGGCATGGTCAATCGGAAAGACAGCGTAGCTGAGTGCACAATACTTGGGTCTGCCTTATTAGAAATGTGGCTTCTAGTCTCAGCTCTGCCTGAAGTGACCTTGCGCAACGTTGCTGTTACTTTGTTCAGTGTGGGGAGGGGGCTGGCTAATACGTGACTGCTCAGGCTTGCGTTCTGAGGCCTGGGTCAGTAATCAGGTCTGTGCAGTGTGTGGAAACATAAGCACTAGTCAGCAGAGGTGAGATTTGGATGTAGTGTCTCCCAGCTCAGGGGACTCTCCCTTAGGCAGCAGGGTAGTGTGGGTGAGAGGCAGGAACTCCTGGGCTAGGGTTGGCTTTTGCAAAACAAGAATGTGATGGGCTGGATAGACCCCACCCTGGAACAGCCAGGAAAAAGTTACCAGAGGGACCAATGAAGAGGGACTGAGCTATGGAAGCTGCAGAACCAGCAGGACTGACCCCAGGGGATGCTAGAGCGGAAGAGCCCCTGTGACCCCAAACCCTGGCACGCAGGGGCACTCAGCCGGGGAGTGTTCCCTGTTCCAAAGACCCAGGTCTGACTCAGATCTGGGCTCCATTTTACCCAACCCCAGGATGTTCTGGAGCGGGGAGGCTCAGAGAAATAAGTCTGGTTGGGGCCTTTCTCATCGAAAAGCTCAGACAAAGGGAGGCCTGCGTTCAATGGAGAGGGGCAGGGTCACTTACATTGGCCATTCTGGGGGAGTCAGCCAGGGACTGCAGGGTGCTGGAGCAGAGCTGGCGGACCTCGAGCTCCATGGTGCGCCTCCCATCTGCTTCCTCCTGATGGTGAGAAATAAGGGAGACAGCAGGGAGATTTAGATTCCGTGGAGACCTCCGTGGCACGGTAACTCCAGTGGGCATGGCAGGGGGTGAAAATGGGGCTTGACGGGAAAAGGCGCAACCCTGGCTGTGACTGTGCCATAACCAGCCCAGGGTCTGTGTGGAGCCAGTTCTAGGCTCCACCCCTCTGCCTGGGGAAAACCAGCTCCATCATGGCTTAGTCTCCTGTAGGGTGGAGGATCACATTGGGGTGAGAGAAGGAGGAAGCCAGGGGTCCTGCCCTCCGAGCGCGAGGGACAGAGCCCGGATGGCAGCTGGGAGAGGGAGCAGAGAGAATGGGCTGGGAGGAAAAAACACTGTCTTCTATTTGTCATCATCTTCCATCAGGAGACGGAGGGTGCCGTCCCCAGTTCCATCTGCTTCCCAAGCCCTATTTGCTGCCCATCGCCTGCCCCTCCCCATCTGCAGCTGCCCCTCCTTCCCTATCCCTTGACCCCATGTTCTGCCCTGGTCACGGACTCCCATCACTAAGGTCTCTGCGGATTCTTACCGTGCTGTCGAGGGTCAGGGTGCACTGACACACCAAGAAGTCGATGAAGGGTCTCGATGCAGAGTTCTCCAAGAGCCCATGTGCCCCCATTGTCCGTATAAAATAAGCCAGGGCTTCTCTGACCTGCCAGACCCAGACAGAAACAGAAAGGATTTGCACACAGTGTGGAGGGACCTTGGCGCCTCCCAGTCCACGCTGGGATCCTTTCTCAGCGGGGGCGGTTTGGTGAAATGCTGCTAGGCAGTCCAGAGATGGGAATGCAGCCAGAGCCCTGCTGGAATTCTTTCCCCCACCTTCTGCCCTACACTATAGAGCACTGGTGGGGCACGTGTTTCGATGCACAGGGTCCCGGCAGGCTCTGCACTGGCAGGCAGACATTCACTAGCTTTGGCTGCATTGGCCATGCTTCCAGACTCACCCATATGCTTGTGCTCTGCAGGATTGGCCCCTGGGCTATGAACAGCTTCTCCGTGTGGTGTGTCATTTCGGAAACTGTAAGAGACACAGACACACGGCTCAGCAGGGCTGATGTTAAACCGGGGTGTGCAGGGACCTGAGATCTCAGGAACCTTAGAGGAACCTCAATGTCCCTACATGACCCTGCCGGCAAGTTACCCCCATGGGTGACCAGCTGCATCTGCCCAGGCTTGCAGTTCCAGCAGTGATTGTCCTCTCTTATTGCCGCAGCATTGGCTGAGGGGCTGCAGGACTTGGATTATCTACTGCAGACAGGTACAAATGACCCCAATGAGGCCCAGTGCTAAGCACTGCTAATTGCACAAGAGGCCATAACACATCAAAAGACAAGGCCTTGCTGTGGGTCACTTACTGTTGGATCAGACTATCCGGTCCAGAATGAAGAGACTGGCACAGGTCTCCTCTTCCTCATCCTTGTTCAGTCTCCTCAACAGGAACACAAGCAGCTCCACCAGGAACGGGCGAGCTGCAGGAAGAGGAGTGAATCATAATGGGATGAATCATAAAGGGGAAGGGAATAGAGTTCTATGCCTGGGCTCTGAAATTCCGCAGGCTGTGATCTCCTTCTCCGGGAAAGGTGAATGGGTTTCTTACCCAGATGGACCAGAGAGTCCAGAGCCTCTCTCCGCTCCTCCAGGTGGTCTCTGGGGAGATGACACACCTAAGGGAAGGAAGCAACACCAGCAAAGGTAAACTAGATCAAGAGTCTCCCAGGCCAAGCCCTCGGATGGCAGAGCGAAGGGGTGAGGGTGGAGAGGCAGATTCTAATTCTCATCTAAAGAACAGGCCAGCAAGCTGGATCAGTCTATGAGTGATGCCGAGGCTTCGGTGGCCGTGACTCATGTAGAAGCAGAGTTTGACGGGTCAGGAACCGAAGATGTGGAGCGCTGGAACAAGGTGCGAGATGCTGATGTTCCCGGTCAAAGAGACGCAGGACATGGCGATGACGTGTCAGGCAGACAAGCCCCAATGTGTAGAGTCTCCATCAGCAGCTGGGTTACCACAACCCAGACTTGGAAGGAATAAAGTTATGGCCCTTGTGGAGAGCAGCTTCCAGCTGGTGCCGGACTCGCCCTTCTCTGGGAGGGGCATTTGACCCCTTTGTTTGCACTAGCCTAGTATCACTTATGGTTGGTTCAACAGGATAGTTGTACCTGGCGCCAGGTGGGGTGACGTGTGTGTGCTGAGAGGATGGCAGGGATGGCGGGGACCGGTTTGGAAGAGCGGGGCCTGCCCTGATTACTTATCACTACTGATGTCATGGCAGCGCCCAGAGGCTCCAGTCAGGATCAGGCCCTGTTGCACTGGATGCAGCACAACGCAGACAGAGACAATCTCTGTCCTGAAGGGCTGACAGTCTAGAGACCCACACAGACAGGTCAGGGATGGGGAGACAGCATCCAAGGGCTCCTCCCTGCCCCCGTGCTGGGGTGAGGAAACCATGCGGGAGCTTGGAAGGGAGAGCTTAATGTCCCTTCATGCGGCCTTACCAGGGGCTAAGGATCAGGCCCATTGTCTCTGCCTGCTCACCTCCTACAACAGTCACTTCCAGAGTGTACCAGGGATGTATACTCCTGCTTTCTGGCCTTGGGCCAGCCACTTCCCTCCCGGAGCCTTGCTCTCCACAGGTATAGCTGGGCTAACAGCTAACCCTGCCCTGGGCCCAGGGAGAGGTGAGTGCGCGGGACACTCTGGGGAGAGGTGAAGCTCAGGACGATGCTTATTAGTTCTCTCCCTGGTTCCCTAATGCAGCCCATTGCTGACCAGCCAGCAAAGAAGAAAGAAAGCAGAGCCATTGCTGGGAATGGAGTCGCCTCTCTCCTCCCGTCTGCAACACCTGCCCTGGCAAGGGGGATCAGAGCATGTTCTCTAGGGCCAGAGAATGGCAGTGAATCTGGGAGCAAGCAGATGGGGAAAGGGGGTCAGAGCCTTAGAGGGTCAGTGTGTTGTGGGGAAGGCAGTGGGGGCGGGAGTCCAGGCTGAGTTGGTGATGGAGGGAACGTTGTACCATCTGTGCCATGGGCACTTCCCCAGTGTGCTGTGGATTTCCCGCTCTCTTCTTACTCACTCTGCTCTTCCTTGGCCTTTCCTCATCCTCGCTGATTGGGGCGAGCTGTCCCCTGGGTGATGAATAGCCCTTTCACTTGGTGCCTAAAATGAAGAGAAGGAAACTAAGTTTGCTCTTAAGCAAAGCAAGCAGTCATGGGATTAGAGGTGATATAAAATTATTCTACTTAACTGCCAGGGGGCAAATTTGTCACGTACACATGGGAAATAGAAGAAGGGCAACATACAGCTATGCAGAGTTCTAACTCAGGAAGTTCCTTCGAGAGGAAATGTAGCCAAACTCCAAACCTGGAGACAATGGAATTTTCTGTGCCTGCGTCCTGTAGATAACTAACTGCTTGGTTAGCAAAATAACGCAAGGGGGGAGCAAGTAGATGAACAATAAGGGGTCACAAGAGGGGCAGATACATGTAGCTTGCTAATTATGTATGGTAATGATAGCAAATTTTGGCCAATCACAGAGCGATAGATTATCATAGTCAACTGCATATAATGCTTTGGTGTAAGTGTTTTCTTTGTTCTTGCTGACTTATGAGCTCGAACCCAATTGGAATTGAAATAAACAGATCGCCCCTCCCGGGGCTCCTTGCTTGATTAGCTGTGTCCACCTCTCCTTATTCCTCAGCTGGAACGGACAGGAATTTCTATGACAGTTTTGGCGACCACGAAGGGACTTCCTCAGCTCGGAACCGCTCCGGGGCCCCTCCCTCGAGAAGGACCAGCGCGCGCCGAGGTGAGTTTACCTTGGGTTGTATTGTCTTGGGAGTTGGCCCCCGGCGGGGACGATAAGGAGGACTCTGAGAGACGGACCACAAGCAACGAGACAGATCGCATTGGAAGAGGCCTCATCAGGAGACGGGTAAATTGTCTCTGTTTTATGTTATGTGTACACGGGGATCTTAGACCCGACGGTTTCCTTGGGACAGCTTCGGTGAAATTACTGGGACATCTGTCTGGCAGTTAAACACTCTTAGAGTGCCAGCCCAGTATAAAAGTTTCGGATGACAGGAGATTACCCAGGCAGGAACAGAGGCTGACTGGATAGCTGGGTGGTCTCCCCGGGACATAAAGGAAACCGTCACTGACTCCAGGGCTTTGTTCTCGGTAACACTGCGGATGGTGGAGAACTGAAGCAGGGAATTTAGGAGTCAGTTAGACCTGACATGGCAAATTGTCAGGGGAAATTCGATGCCGGCACACTTCTGGGATGTGTTCTCAGGAATTGGGGAAGACTTCGCCTCAAGACCTTGAGAACCATCCTGGAAGATTTAAGACTAGAACAAATGAATTATTTGTATTTGTTTTAGAATGTTGCCCCAATTTGCAAAGATAAAGAGTGCACTCTCATGTTACAACAAGCTAAACCTCCTCCCTACCAGCAGTGTA
Source organism: Emys orbicularis (assembly GCF_028017835.1). NCBI lineage: Eukaryota > Metazoa > Chordata > Testudines > Emydidae > Emys > Emys orbicularis. Next base: position 156,874,227 of record NC_088684.1, read on the forward strand.
GTGATAAGAGGAAGTTGATTATAGGCCTGTTCCCCCACCAGCTGCGTCCCCTCAACCCCTTCCCGTTCAGGTAAATCAGGTGGTCCAAGGGACCGCCTCTGCACCGGTGTAGGATCTGCCTCCAACCCTATCCCGACCCACATTGTATCCTGATCTGCCAGTGGCCTATAATACCCGAAGCCACGTTCGCAGGCGAAGTCTGCCCGACTCCTCGACCGGCTCATGGGGTTAGTCTCCCGAGTGTGTTCCTGGAGACGTCAATTTCAAGCTCATTAAACAAGAAGGACAGGACGCCCTGGTACTCCAATTGCCCTTTTCATACCGGAGAGGGTCAGGTTGTTGACCGCTATGTCCACACTCTTTTCTCTACCAGTGACCTATTGAATTGGAAGATTACCACCCCAAAGGTCAGGGACGACCCAGAATCTGTACATAGGAATTGAAAGAAAGGAAACAAGTGCTCAGTCGAGCTCAGGAGTCTACAGGTGATTTACCCCCACCGCCACCAGGATGGAATGCCCTGACAGCAGGAGATGTAATGGGGGTGATCCTAACTGAGATTACAACAATGCTGGAGATCAATATAAGTTAACCTCTTTAAAGACTGTAATTTTAAACGGAATTAAGAAGGCTGGGCAGAGAACTACTAATTGGAGTAAAGTAACTTCTGTCCATCAAGGCCCAGATGAACACCCCTCAGACTATTATGAAAGACTGATGAAAGCTGCTAGGTTGTTTGGGGGTCTAGATCCTGAGGCAGAAGCAAACGTGCCAGTGATAAGAGGATTGTTTAAAGACCAGGCTGCGAAAGATATAAAGTGGAGATTAAATGATGTGGAAGGATTTGCAGGGATGCCTCTCTCTCAGATAGTGGCTATTGCCACCAGAGTGTTTAATGGGCGAGAAGCCCGACGAAAGGCTGAGAGGGTGAAGGAAGAAAAAGGGAATATAAGAATGTTGGCGGCTGTATTGAAGGGAGCAGAGCCTGGCGTCGGCAGAGGCCGAGGAAAACCCTTCCAGGGGATGATGCAGGATGGGGGACTTTATGACTGATGGGATGAAGGGGATTCCATGTTGTTATGTTGCCCAGTGTTTTCCTTATCCCGCAATGATCCCCTAGTTCCTTTGATGATTGGAGGAAAACAGTATGATTGCTTATTGGATACAGGAGCCACCCTTTCCACCCTTACTGATTTGGATCTTCCTAAGAGTGGCAAAATCGAACATGTTATGGGAATTGAGGGAAATCCTTTTCGTTGTCAGATTTCCAAACCTTTAAACATACACATAGGGCCCCTGTCTGAGGAACACGCATTCCTACTTACCCAAGGAACAACAAGTTTATTGGGACGTAATTTGCTGTGCAAACTCCGTGCTACTATTCACTGCTCTGACCGAGGCATTCTTTTGAGCCTGCCAGATGACTCTGTCATCCCCTTGATGGCTCTAATGAATCCCGAAACCCCTTCATATTTTCCAATGCTCCCCAGGGAGTTGGAAAATGCTGTTCCACCTTGGGTATGGGGAACAAAAAACACTGACTGGAATCCCCCTATATTTTCAGCTGTCCTGCATAAAAATTTGCAAGATGTAATTCTCCCAGGACAGTCCATGTTGCTTTTGTATGTGGATGATCTTTTATTATGCTCAGAAACACAAGAGACTAATGAGCAGGAGTCATAGAGCTTTTATGTGCCTTAGCAATGAAAGGACACAAGGTGTCACCCTCAAAGATTCAATATTGTTCACAGGAGGTGAAATATTTAGGGCACATACTAAAACCAGGAAAGAGAAGCCTTGCTCAGGAAAGAATAAGTGTCATTTTAAATGTACCCCAGCCCAAGACAAAGAGACAGTTAAGGGGGTTCCTCGGCATGGCAGGATTCTGTAAGTCCTGGATTCCTGAGTATGGGGAAATGTCAAAACCACTAGTGCAGATGACCACCAAGGATGAACCTGACCAGTGAAATGGACTAAAGATGCTACCAAATCCTTTGAAAGTATTAAGACAGCCCTTGCATCGGCACCTGCCTTGGGATTCCCGGATTATAGGAAACCTTTTACCTTATTCGTTCATGAAAGGGCGGGGGTGGCCTCTGGTGTTCTTACACAAGCTTTAGGATCACAGCAACGGCCTGTGGCCTATTTTTCAGCATTACTGGATCCTGTTGCAAGAGGAGCAGTAGAGTGTCTTAAAGCCCTAGCTGCTGCAGCTTTGTTAGTTGAGAAAGCTCAAGAGTTGGTACAAGGCCACCACCTAGTGGTAAAGTTCCACATGCTGTTACTCTCCTAAATTAACGAAATACCCAACATTTCACTAATGAAAGATTGACTAGAGGATCAGTGGATGGTGTAGACCTTGCCTGGACTGAAACTTAAATGCACTCGAAAGGGAACCCCTGGATAAGGTCCCCAGCGAGGGAGCAACGCTTGTTGGCCGACCGGCAAGGCCAACCCGAAGTAGATGACTACAGGGCAACCGAGGCTCTAAACGACTGATATCAGAGTTTTCGATGGATATAGAAGATTGGACTGTATTATTTGGATTAGTGTTTATTGCTCTTTTTTCTTTTATTTGTTGGTATTTTAACCTATTGTGAAAATGTTTCCTCTGTTGATTTTGTTGTTTTTCCCCTTCCCTTTCTTATGGCCATAATAATTTCATTAGATTTAGCCATGTGGTGAGGAATAGAATCCCAGAATGGAGGAATGACTCATGTTGGGTGTGCACCTTGGTGCCTCCCGATGCGGAATGAGGACTTTCTTTCCTTCCTATCCCTTTGATGGCTGCAAATATTACTCATTCAAAGGTGTATGTTACTCCCCATCGGGCTACAACTCATACCTGGCAACAAGAAGGTATAAGCCCTAACTCCGGGTATTTGTTAACCTTCAAGGCGCAGGGTGTCTCCTGGGGAATGAGCCAGGCCTGTTTTTAGGGAACAGTACTTGCAAATACTATGTGGGCCCGGATGGTGATGGAGAGTGGGTCACTCCCCTCGTTTATTGTTTTGACACCACTGACGATATTGACCGCAAAAGTGTCTGTGCCAATAGTGTCTGCTATGAAAGCTGCACGATGGTATGGGAAAACTCCGATGGAAAATGTCTGTATGCAGGCAGAAATGTAGAGATGGAGACATCTCCTCGGAGCACGGGCCTATTGGGTTTACGGGATGTTATACATCCCTGTTACAAAAAGCGTTGGGAGTGACACGGGATGCACCTCCCGGCCCTGTTCCAGCAGGGTTCGGTTCTTACTGGGTGTATGGGAATAAAGCCTATCATACCCTTCCAGTACACTTTTCAGGTTCTTGTTATCTTGCCTGGTTGTTACCCCCCACTCGTATTGTGAAACAATTACATAAAGGCAAGATTAGAAATGTAAGGGACACTAGCAAACCTCAAGCTGAAGAGGATGCAGCCCTTGAACCAATGACATGGACAACATTCCCTAGTCATCGCAGTCTTAGGAGAAGGGTTATAAGACTCCAGGGTATTTTATAAATTATGGCTAATGAAACTGCTACCATAGTTACAAATCAACCCACTGAGCTTAAGCAGCTTAGACAGTTAGCTTTACAAAATCGTACGGCTTTAGATATTCTTTTAGCAGCTCAAGGAGGAACTTGTGCCCTCATAGGCCAAGAGTGTTGTGTATTTGTGAATGACACCTATAAAAATACCTTTAACAAAGCAGCCCACTTAAGAGACATCGCCGGAGACAGGTCTGATGAAGGTAGCTGGACACATGATTGGTTTGATGGTTTATTTTCCTGGTTCCCTTCCCTAACAGACTGGCTAAAGGGACTCCTGAAAGGAGGTGTTATGATTTTACTGATGATTGTGTTTATTTTTGTGTGTGTTTAAACTGTCCATGTGCATAATGTCTAAATGTGCTAGGGCAACTAGCAAATCAAAGGGAATATTTCTCTCTTTACAAGAAAAACGGGTTTTGGCAAAGGTGGGAACCACGCCAGCTGCCGATATTCTGACCCCTACATATTTGCTGTAACATTCCTATTGCTGTGAAAGTGTGATCATGAGCCCATTATATGGGTCATGATCAAAGGGGGGAAATTGATATAAAATTATTCTACTTAACTGCCAGGGGGCAAATTTGTCACGTACACATGGGAAATAGAAGAAGGGCAACATACAGCTATGCATAGTTCTAACTCAGGAAGTTCCTTCAAGAGGAAACGTAGCCAAACTCCAAACCTGGAGACAATGGAATTTTCTGTGCCTGCATCCTGTAGATAACTAACTGCTTGGTTTGCAAAATAACGCAAGGGGGGAGCAAGTAGATGAACAATAAGGGGTCACAAGAGGGGCAGATACATGTAGCTTGCTAATTATGTATGGTGATGATAGCAAATTTTGGCCAATCACAGAGCGATAGATTATCATAGTCAACTGCATATAATGCTTTGGTGTAAGTGTTTTCTTTGTGCTTGCTGACTTATGAGCTCGAACCCAATTGGAATTGAAATAAACAGATCGCCCCTCCCGGGGCTCCTTGCTTGATTAGCTGTGTCCGCCTCTCCTTATTCCTCAGCTGGAACGGACAGGAATTTCTATGACAGAGGGAAGGTCCTCTCATGGACTGAAACAAAGGGTAAGAATATATTTTCAGTTTTCACAGTGAAGTAAATAGTGGGGTCCCCAAAGATCTGTACTGGGGCCTTTGTTGTTCAGGGGTAAAATGGTGAGGTGGCAAAATCTGTGGATGATACAAAATTACTCACCATAGTTAAGTCCAATGTTCCCTCTAATTTTTGACAGGCCATGGATGCAAACATTTTCTTCTGTGCAAATTTTTGAAGCAGAGTTCAAATTTGTGCACCATGAGGTAAATGCGCCCAAGCGAGTAAAATGCTTATACATTTTAAAAGTTTTAATTTGCAATTTCTGATAATAATAGTTTTACACCATGTTATTTTATAAATGTCATTTTTAAATACTTAGAAAAAGGAAATTTAACCATTCTTCATGAAGCAGAAATTAGTTTTAAGCATTACACTTTAGGATTTTTTTTATAGACAATCACGAGCATATATCAAGCACATATTAATCATGATCATTATCAGTCCATAGGCTTCTGCCCATTGGTGTCCACTTTCACCTGTCATTCTATACACATGTCCGAAAAGATTTTGATAAACATATAATAAAGACAATTTAATAAGTATGCCATTATGTCAATTTATATGGGTTTTCAGATAGAGACATCATAAGTAAAAAAAGAAAAACAAGAGTTTGTGTTTTAAATTTAAAATTTTCCTAAAAAATATCAATACATGATTATCAGCCAAGAATAAGATATGTGATTACAAATGCATTTTAATTTCCTTATTGGTCGAAATGTCAAAGACTGCTAAACTAACCTTACTGTTTTTCCCTGCGATCTTTTTTATTTGCCCCTTCAATATAAACTCTGTCCAGATCTATCAGTCCTCCATCAAGCTGGTAACTCTTAATACACATCCGCACGTCCAAATGATCTACTTGTAAACGATTCCGTAGTTTCTTTTTTAGAGTGTTCATTAAGCTAAAGCCACGCTCACAGTCTGCACTTGATGCTAGGAATGTTCCTCCAATATCCATCAGCTTTGCAAGATCCTGAAACTGTTCGTTCTGGTGAGCAAATGTCACCATATCCAGGAAACTTAAAACCAATTGGCTTTTGATTCTTTCGGCTACTGCAAACTTGAAGTCGTTGTACTGATTGATTATAACAATCTCTTCAGCAAGAAAGTCTTTGTATTTTGAACTTAGGGATTTGATCTGATGAATTCCAAAATTGAAGTCACACTTAACTATTGCTGCACAATCAAAAGTGGACCACTCCTGGACTTCATCCTCTGGAAACCTGTCTCCTAAATGTGCACACAAGACGTTTATGAAAGTTATTATGGAACTGGTATCAATTTCATTATTCTCTTGAGAGCTCATATCTAAGAGAGCCTTAACTTTGTCACTCCATAAGACTGAATCTCCAAGGTACTGTTTTCTGATCTTGTTCAGTTTACCTCAGGCAAGGTGAAATGCTTCAAGAGCTGTAAGGCCCCATTTCTGGAGCAGCGTGGATAGCGAAGCCAGCTCTGACAAAACATCATTCAAAACTTCTAATGTTATTCGGTATTCCATGGTATTCAGCTTTTTGTGGCAGTATTTAGAAACTGGATCAGTATCTTTGTCTTGCTCAAAATATTCCAGAAGAGGATTATAGTTGCGAATAATTGCTCAAAGCGCAAAGTGCCTAGATAACCAGCACACTTCATTGAGTGGCCTGAAAGCCACCGACTCACATTCAGAAGCATCCATTATTTCCTGAAATTTGCATTTTCTCCTGGATGACTGACAGAACACTGTGTAGACAGTTCTCATTAAGGTTTTGATGTCTCTTATCATTTTGACTCTTTCCATGCATCGGAAATCCCCAAGTCTTCCCAGTGTGCAACGAATGTTTCTGGACTAAGTGTGGAATGTCACGTTTCAGCTGAGCCGCCACGCCATTGAGTTTGCCCAACATCATAGAGGCACCATCGGATGTGAACATCACCATTTTCATTAGATCAAGTTGGTGTTTTTTATAAAACTCTTTGATTGCAGACGCTATTGAAACAGCATCACATTCTTGCAATCGTAATAGTTCACCAAATGAAGTTTTATAGTCTGCAAAATTTATGGATCTATATTTAAAGTAGAGTATCAAGTATCTGTTAATGCTTTCATCAACAGCTAGAGTATGAAACATTGCCGATGCTATTTCATGCTTGAGGTCATTTTGGACAATGAAGTTGATAATTTCAAGAAATTCAAAAGCATCTTTTTTACTTCTCCAGCTCGCTGGTATGCGCACATACTTTTCCATATGGTCATTAATATCCTGAACAGAAAGCACTGAACTGTTCATTTTAATAGCCAATGCCACACTGTCAATAAGTACCTTGATTTCTTCTGGGTTTGAGCACTTGGGTTCAAGATTAATTTGCCTCCTCTGCTTTTCAGCTGGACTTTCAAGAATCATGCTAAGCAATCCGCTCTGTAAGGAAGGGTTTTTACTTCTAAGTCTTGTTACATCATCTATATGAGACTGACTTGACAGATGACGCTTTAAGAAATCCAACTGCCATACATCGTTCCACATTCTTCCCGTTGAAAATTCTCCCGAAGCTTTGGCATCTCGACAATATACACAAACCACTCCGTTGTCCTCATCACATGTGAATATTTCACAAAGTTTAACAAGCATTACACTATGTGACTTCCGTGTAACCGTGTCTATAGTCTCATCCAGCCATCCAGATTTAAATGAAGTCGCTGTTCTTTTACGTTTTAGACCTCTAGACAGTGACATTTTGGGATTGATTTTTTTACCAGATTGGTTTATTTAAAATTAATACTTTTATTGTATGGCTACTATTTCAATGCGCTTAACAGCGTGACTCGACAAAAGGGCAAACGGGAGATCATTCACATCATGATACCGGAAGTTTGTGCATAGCAAAAAAACGCGGGAAAATGGTAAAACATCATGAGTAAATGTATGAAGTCCAATGCCTTTGAAAGATTTCAATCACGAAAACAACACTTACTTTTGTTCATTTCTGGGAAATCTTTGCAGTTCCTTAGCAACTACCGCCAGGCATTTTGACTTCTTCGCACGTACTTGAGTTTGTACACAGCCAAATGAACAGACTACAAGGAGATGTCTGGGTCCCAACAGTCAGCATTTCGAACCTGGAACGTTGACCACGTCGGGGCAGTCGGGACCCACACATCTCCTTCTAGTCTGTTCATTTGGCTGTGTACAAACTCAAGTACGTGCGAATAAGTCAAAATGCTTGGCCGTAGTTGCGAACAATGTCAAAAGTCGCCCATAAATGACATTTCGGCCTCGCTCCGATGTAGTATTTCATTTTTTGTGCGCGCGGTGTTTCACTGTGTGTGAGGGGTTTAGGGTCTGTGTGCGCGCGCACACGCACACAGCTTAGAGGGAACAGTGGCCAGGAGTCTCTCTCCTCCCACTCGATCTGTAGGAGGCGACTTGACGCAAGCATAATTGATTCTCAGTTCTGACTCTGGCTGCACACAGGGGCCCTCCCAATCTAGAACCCTTGCAGCTGCTCATCCCAAGCCTGTCAGAGCCAGCCCTGTCTATGCAGGATGCTGGGGTCAAGGGTCACTTACATCGCATCCTGGGAGGCAGCTGGCGAATCTGAGCAGGGCAGTACTGCTCTGTATGGCCGTGGCTCTCTCCTGCTTCTCTCTGGAGTGCATCCAGAAATTGACGTGCTGTGGGAGAAGGAGGCAGGTAAGAGTCAAAGGGCAGGCTCACACGCTCTACAAACGAGCCTCTCCCTCTCCACATGGGGCTGAGACATTGTGCTCAGGGTGGAATAGCTGACTGGCTGATCTCAGAGCTTTAAAAGGGGTTCTTGCACCCAGGACGCTGCCCAGGTCCTGCTGGGCACAAGCTCTCATTGTCTCATCACACTGGGACAATGTTCAGTCTTGGGGCTGGTCCATCCTCTCTGTGCTCCTGATCCATGATCAGCACATCAGGATCAAGGCACACGCCCTGGGCCCTCCCCAGCTGCAAAGGCCTTGGTAGGATGGAGGGAGTGGCCGTGAGGACAGTCCCTCCGCGAACTGCAGTGCCCATAGGACAGAAGAGCGGATTCCCTGAGGATCCTCCTGTACTCAGGGTCTCCCTAGAAAGGAGCCAGTGACTTTTCTCAGAGGCCCATGTCTTGGATCTCACAGGGGTTTCAGTTTCTCAATCCCCAGCCAGGCCTGGTGCCCACTGTTAGTGCTGAACAGAACCATGCAGAGCTCTGGCTTACAGTCCCAGCTCTTTCCCTCTGTCCCCCCAAAGGCGGAAGGGTCCCAACATTGCACTGCACTGACAGCTCTGGCAAAGTCTGGCCTGCTGGGTCCCAGCTGGGAGGAGACAATGGAAACGTGGCTCTTCCAGTCTTTCCTTCACAGCCCTCCCATGGGGTTAAGGGGTAATTCCCCCACAGACCCTGCCATTGTGCTCACCTGCTGCAGCTTGTCCGTGGTGGGGGTTTCCGTCAGCATGATGTCCAGCAGAGTCTGCAAGAGGAGGGAGCACCCGTCAGTCATGGGATCTGGGGCTACACCGGTCAGGGGATGATTAGGAGGGTTCTCTAGGGAGCCCTGGCAAGACCCCAAAGACACATCCTGGCCTCTCCCATTCACATCACCCCAGGGGCACTTAGCAAGAGTTCATGGCCGGATTCCAGCTGGCTCTTCAATCCTGGCCCTTAGCAGTTCTCTGGACAGGGCCTGGTACCCAGCAGGGTATGGAACAGCCAAACTGCAATGGATGGGAGCCAGGCGCCTGGGCAGAGTCCAGGCAGCAATGGACAGAATGAGGAGGGAAGGAGAGGATCTGCCAAGGACGGGGTAACACTATCCCCTCTGGAGGGAAGGGCCCTCCCTGACATTTTGTTAACCCTCGGCCCTGTTCCCAGCTCTGTTCACACCTCCCCTATTCTCAGCAGCTCTATCAAACCAAGGGAGCAGGGACCACAGGCCTCTCCTGCGTCAGAGAAGTGGGATAGGACAGTTACCTGTTCCGTAACTGGCGTTCTTCGAGATGTGTTACTCAGGTGTATTCTTCTATAGGTGTGCGTGCTCGCCACGTGCACCAGTGCCGGAAGTTTTTCCCTTAGCAGTATCCGTAGAGGGGGAGCACTGCTGTGACCCCTGGAGTGGCGCCGACATATCGCGCCATAAAGGGGGCTGCGCGCTCCTCCCACCCGCAGTTCCTTCTTGCCAGACAACTCCGACAGAGGGGAAGGAGGGCGGGACGTGGAATACACCTGAGCAACACATCTCGAAGAACGCTAGTTACGGAACAGGTAACTGTCCTTTCTTCTTCGAGTGATTGCTCATGTGTATTCCACTATAGGTGATTCCAAGCTATCCCTGATGGAGGCGGGTAGGAGTTTAAGTGTAAAGATTTAAGGGTTACCCGGGCGGAGCACCGCCCTACCAAACCCTTGCTTGGGAGACGATCGCATAGTGCGATGAAAAAGTGTGGACCGAGGACCAAGTAGCAGCCCTACAGATGTCCTGAATGGGGACATGAGCCACATAGGCCGCTGACGAGGCCTGGGCTCTCGTCCAACAGGCGCGAATGCACGAGGTGATCCTGCGGGAGATCCGCTGGGTGGACACCGGTCGTCCCCTCATGCGCTCGGCCGAAGCAATAAAAAGCTGAGGGGACTTCCTAAATGGCCTGGTTCTGTCTAAGTAAAAGGCCAGCGCTCTGCGCACATCTAACATGTGCAGGCGGCGTTCCTCATTAGAGGAATGGGGCTTAGGACAGAGGATCGGAAGGAAAATATCCTGATCCATGTGAAAAGCCGAGACTACCTTCGGCGAAAAAGCAGGATGAGGGCGGAGCTGAACCTTATCCTTATGGAAAACCGTATACGGCGGTTCAGAAGTCAGGGCCCTGAGCTCCGAGACCCGGCGGGCTGAAGTGATGGCCACTAGGAATGCCACCTTCCACGACAGGTGGGACCACGAGCACGTGGCTAAAGGCTCAAAGGGAGGCCCTGTAAGGCGGGAGAGCACCAGGTCCCAGAGGAGGGCGCCAGGCCTTGGGTCCTAAGGGACAGGAGGTAATCGAGGATAAGCTGGATAGACGCGGAAGAGGGAGAGGAACCTCTATCCCTCGCCCACATACAGAACCTATACCACTTAGCCAGGTAAGTCCGTCGCGTGGAGGGTTTCCTACTTGCCAGCAGGATCTTTCTTACAGCCTCAGAACACCTCCCCTCCTGCTCATTTAACTATGAAGCAGCCACGCTCTCAGGTGGAGCGCAGGTAGGTTGGGATGGAGGAGGGGACCTTCCTCCTGGGAGAGGAGGTCCGGGCGTAGCGGCAGCCTGCGAGGAGGGGCCGCTAAGAGTTGCAGCAGGGACCCGTACCAATGCTGACGGGCCCAATCCGGGGCTATGAGGATAATCCTTGCCCCGTCTGACTTCACCGTCTGTAGGACCCTGTCTATTAAGGGGAAGGGCGTGAAGGCGTACAACGGGGCCCCGACCATGGGAGCAGGAACGCATCCGATAGCACCCCGTCGCCGTCTCCCGCTCTGGAGCAGAATCGAGGACACTGTTGATTCTGGGCGGTGGCGAACAGGTCTATCTGGGGAGCCCCCCACTGTAGGAAGATCCACCTGGCCACCTCTTTGTGCAGGGACCACTCGTGCTGTTGGGAGAATACTCTGCTCCGGCGGTCTGCGAGCATGTTGCTCTTGCCGGGCAGGTAAACAGCCCGCAGGAGTATATTGTGGTCTATACAGAACTCCCACAGGAGCTGGGCTTCCTGGCATAAGGCCCGGGAACACGTGCCCCCCTGCTTGTTGACGTAATACATGGCGGTCGTGTTGTCCGTGAGGACTCTGACCACCCTCCCTTGTATGTGCTGGCGAAATGCCAAGCACGCCAGGTGTACGGCCCTGAGCTCCCTGACATTTATGTGCAGGGTTAGTTCCTCTGGTGATCACATACCCTGGGTCCTGAAATCCCCCACGTGTGCTCCCCAGCCCAGGTCCGAGGCGTCCGACACTAGATCTAGTGAGGGAGGGGGCTCTCAGAAGGGAATACCCTGAAGCATGTTGCTCGGGAGGGACCACCATTGGAGGTCTGCCACCACCCTGCGGGGCACTGTGTCCACCTTGTCCAGGCCGTCCCTGGCCTGAGAATACCGGGAGGCCAGCCAGAGCTGAAGGGACCGCATCCGAAGCCTGGCATGTCTCACCACATAGGTGCAAGCTGCCATGTGGCCTAGGATTTGGAGGCACACCCGCGCCGTGGTTACCGGAAAGTCTGTGACCGAGGCGATCAGAGCTTTGAGCGTCTTGAATCTGTCCCGTGGGAGGGAGGCCTGGGCTTGTCCTTAGCAGGCGGGACGTACAGGCCTAGCGTCTGCAGGGTGGTGCGGGAGTCCTTCATCCAGTGCAGACGGGCGTCTGTCTGGTCCGCGAAAAGGGCCTTGCCATCGAACGGCATGTCCTGCATTATGGACTGGGATTCTGACGACAGCCCCGAAAGCGAGAGCCACGACGCCCGTCACATGGAGACCGCGGAAGCCATCGAACGAGCAGCTGTGTCCGCCGCATCCGAAGCCGCCTGGAGAGCCGCTTTGGCGGCGGTCGCACCCTCCTCAATCAGCGCCCGGAACTCCTTCGCATCCTTGTCGGGAATGAGGGGCTCAAACTTGGGGAGGGATCCCCAGAGATTAAACTCGTAACGGCTCAGAAGCGCCTGGTGGTTGGCCACTCTGAGCTGGAAACTCGCTGACGAATAAACCTTTTTTCCAAAGCTATCAAGTCTACGAGCATCCTTGTCCTTTGGCGTGGGCGCGGGCTGGCCATTCCGCTCTCGGTGGTGGACCGACTCTACCACCAGGTAGTTTGGAGCTGGGTGGGTGTAAAGGGACCTGAGACCCCTCGCGGGGACGAAGTACTTCCTCTCGGCCTTCTCGGAAATAGGGGCAAGAGAGGCCGGGGTCTGCCAAAGGCCCGTGGTGATATTGGCGACTCCCTGGTGGAAAGGGAGCGCTACACGCCCCGGTACCAAGGAGGCGAGGACATTGAAGAGGGTATCGGAGGGCTCCTCCATCTCCTCGGCCCAGAGCTCGAGGTTGGCTGCCACCCTCCGAAGCAGCTCTTGATGTGCTTTAAAGTCCTCTTGGGAAGAGGGAGGCGGCACCGCAACCGAATCGCCCTGTGCCGAAGAGGTGGACAGTGCGGCGCCTTCGGCGGCCAACGGCACCGTGGGCTCCACATCCGGGTTCGGTGCCGGAGTTGGTGCCGGGGGTTCGGCGCCCACGGCCTGATCCCGGTGCCGGGAAGGCGACGCGGGTCGGCCCTCAGAGGCTACTGCCACGGAGCGAGGTCCTGGCTGCGCAGGTGCCTGAGGCCACGGTGCCGTGGCGCCGGGGACTCTCGGGACGCGCTCTGGGCATGGCCCCAGTTCCAGGCCGTGCCCTGGCACCATTGTCCCTGCCAGGGCACGGCCTGGAACTGAGGCACATCGGGCGGCAGGACTGGATGTTCTTGCGGCGCGGTGCGGCCCAGGGGGAGACGGCTGTGTACTGAAGCTGAAGTCCTGGAAGAGTGCACGGTGCCGTGGGAACGACTGGAACGGTCTCTATTGTTACGGCTCCTGCCCCGAGACTTCGACCTGGACGATGTTGACAGGTAGATGTCCGAGGAACTGTCTCTGGACTCCCTGCGGTGCCTGTGGCCACGGTGCCGTGGCGCCGGGGACTCTCGGGACGCGCTCTGGGCATGGCCTCTGCGATGGCGGATGCTTGAGTACGAGCGCCAGTGCCGACGGCGTCAAGAGCTGTTCCTCTCGGAGCGGCTGGAAGAGGAACGGCGCCGTCTCTTGTTACCTCCGCGACAGCGTCCAAGAGCGGAGGAGTGGGAGCCGCGCGTCGAAGAGTCTGGACACGGAGTCGACGTGTGTCTCAGGGCTCTGCTCGGCACCTCAGGTCTGGCCTCACCCCTGTCCTTCTCTTGGCGCCGCTGAGACTTCCCTGGCTTCTTAGCTGGGGAGCGGTGCCGGGATGTCGACGGCGCCTCGCTGCGCACCGAGGATGCGGTACTGGTTGCCGATTCGGAACGGCGCACCAAAGGCGCTTCGCCACGCGCCTAAGACGCAAAGCCCGGCGCGGTGTTGGCTCGATGCGCCGGTGCCAGGGCCAATGCTGACTTCATTAAAAGAGCTCAGAGTCAGATCTCATGCTCCTTCTTCGTCCGGGGCTTGAAAGAGCGGCAGATCCTAGTGAGGCAAACAGAGAGGAGCATAAACGCTGCCAAATTAAGTGCAAGAATGTAATAAGAAAAGCCAAAGAGGAGTTTGAAGAACGGCTAGCCAAAAACTCCAAAGGTAATAACAATGATGTTTTTTAAGTACATCAGAAGCAGGAAGCCTGCTAAACAACCAGTGGGGCCCCTTGATGATCGAGATACAAAAGGAGCGCTTAAAGACGATAAAGTCATTGCGGAGAAACTAAATGGATTCTTTGCTTCAGTCTTCACGGCTGAGGATGTTAGGGAGATTCCCAAACCTGAGCTGGCTTTTTTAGGTGACAAATCTGAGGAACTGTCACGGATTGAAGTGTCACGAGAGGAGGTTTTGGAATTAATTGATAAACTTAACATTAACAAGTCACCGGGACCAGATGGCATTCACCCAAGAGTTCTGAAAGAACTCAAATGTGAAGTTGCAGAACTGTTAACTAAGGTTTGTAACCTGTCCTTTAAATCGGCTTCTGTACCCAGTGACTGGAAGTTAGCTAATGTAATGCCAATATTTAAAAAGGGCTCTAGAGGTGATCCCGGCAATTACAGACCGGTAAGTCTAACGTCTGTACCGGGCAAATTAGTCGAAACAATAGTTAAGAATAAAATTGTCCGACACATAGAAAAACATGGTTTCTGTAAAGGGAAATCGTGTCTTACTAATCTATTAGAATTCTTTGAAGGGGTCAACAAACATGTGGACAAGGGGGATCCAGTGGACATAGTGTACTTAGATTTCCAGAAAGCCTTTGACAAGGTCCCTCACCAAAGGCTCTTATGTAAATTAAGCTGCCATGGGATAAAAGGGAAGGTCCTTTCATGGATTGAGAACTGGTTAAAAGACAGGGAACAAAGGGTAGGAATTAATGGTAAATTCTCAGAATGGAGAGGGGTAACTAGTGGTGTTCTCCAAGGGTCAGTCCTCGGACCGATCCTATTCAACTTATTCATAAATGATCTGGACAAAGGGGTAAACAGAGAGGTGGCAAAGTTTGCAGATGATACTAAACTGCTAAAGATAGTTAAGTCCAAAGCAGACTGTGAAGAACTTCAAAAAGATCTCACAAAACTAAGTGATTGGGCAACAAAATGGCAAATGAAATTTAATGTGGATAAATGTAAAGTAATGCACATTGGAAAAAATAACCCCAACTATACATACAATATGATGGGGGCTAATTTAGCTACAACAAGTCAGGAAAAAGATCTTGGAGTCATCATGGATAGTTCTCTGAAAATGTCCACGCAGTGTGCAGAGGCGGTCAAAAAAGCAAACAGGATGTTAGGAATCATTAAAAAGGGGATAGAGAATAAGACTGAGAATATATTATTGCCCTTATATAAATCGATGGTACGCCCTCATCTCGAATACTGCGTACAGATGTGGTCTCCTCATCTCAAAAAAGATATTCTGGCACTAGAAAAGGTTCAGAAAAGGGCAACTAAAATGATTAAGGGTTTGGAACGGGTCCCATATGAGGAGAGATTAAAGAGGCTAGGACTCTTCAGCTTGGAAAAGAGGAGACTAAGGGGGGATATGATAGAGGTATATAAAATCGTGAGTGATGTGGAGAAAGTGGATAAGGAAAAGTTATTTACTTATTCCCATAATACAAGAACTAGGGGTCATCAAATGAAATTAATAGGCAGCAGGTTTAAAACAAATAAAAGGAAGTTCTTCTTCACGCAGCGCACAGTCAACTTGTGGAACTCCTTACCTGAGGAGGTTGTGAAGGCTAGGACTATAACAGAGTTTAAAAGAGAACTGGATAAATTCATGGTGGTTAAGTCCATTAATGGCTATTAGCCAGGACGGGTAAGGAATGGTGTCCCTAGCCTCTGTCTGTCAGAGGGTGGAGATGGATGGCAGGAGAGAGATCACTTGATCATTGCCTGTTAGGTTCACTCCCTCTGGGGCACCTGGCATTGGCCACTGTCGGTAGACAGGATACTGGGCTAGATGGACCTTTGGTCTGACCCGGTACGGCCTTTCTTATGTTCTTAGATCTTGCACTTGTCACTAATGTGAGACTCGCCCAGACAGCAAAGACATTGATTGTGTGGATCGCTTCTGGGCATGGACAGGAGTCGCACGACTTGAAGCCTGGGCCACGGGGCATGCCCAGAAAGTTCAGTAAGGTAAGAGATCAGCGAGCAGCGGCACAGGAGCCGGCAAACAGGGCTGCTAACAGGGGAGTTTGAGTGGGAGTTCCATTGGAGGAGAAGGTATCTGTATTTGCGTCTGTCTTTGTAGTGCTTGTATGTGTAGAGGCCTGTAGGGGCAGTGTGCTGGGAGGGCAGCTGAGCCCTGATTAGGGGGCGGAGCTTGGCTGATTAGGGGGCCTATAAAAGTGGCCACCCAGCCAGGCAGCGGCACAGCTGCGAGCAGCCTGCAAACAGGGCTGCTAACAGGGGAGTTTGAGTGGGAGTTTACAGCGGGAGGTGGAACGGGAGGCAGGAGGGCGTGGTGCCCCGTGTGCTGTGTTCCCCCGGGTGCGGAGGGCACAGGTGAGCAGGCGGGCTCAGACAACAGCTGCCATGAGCCAAGCAGCAGGGGACAGAATGCAGATGATTGCATGTGGCAGCTGCAGTATGTACATGGTCCTAGCAGGGGTGCCTGAACAGAGGTATGTCTGCATGAAGTGCCGCCTAATAGAGCTGCTGGAAGAAAAGATCCGAGGTTTGGAGATGCAGGTAGATACCCTGGTAGAGTTTAGAAGGGGGTTCGAGCAGCTAATGGAGCAAAGGCAAGGAGTGACTGAAGGGGAATGCTCAGGGGTACAGGTGGAAGCAGGGGCTAAGGCCTGTGTGGGGGGAATGTCGGGGGGAGAACAAGGGCAGTGGAAGCATGTGACCGTGAGAAGTAGGCCAAGGAAAAGGAGGGCCAGTGAAGGAGAAATAGAGCTCATGAACAGGTTTGGGTGTTTGGATAACGAGGAAGGGGTGCAGCAGGTGGTAACTGAAGGTGGGAGACTACCGCCGGGATCTACCCTGGATATGGACAGGGAACTCTTTAATGTTTTTAGGGAAGTAAATACTAATAGGAACTGTGTAATCATGGGAGACTTTAACTCCCCGGATATAGATTGGGGAACAAATGCTAGTAACAATAATAGGGCTCAGATTTTCCTAGATGTGCTAGCTGATGAATTCCTTCATCAAGTAGTTGCTGAACCGACGAGGGGGGATGCCATTTTAAATTTGGTATTGGTGAGTAGTGAGGACCTCGTTGAGGAAATGGATGTAGGGGACAACCTTGGCTCGAGTGATCATGAGCTAATTCGGTTTAAACTAAATGGAAGGATTAACAGAATTAAATCAGAGACTAGGGTTTACGATTTCAAAAGGGCTAACTTTAATAAATTAAGGCGACTAGTTAGGGAAGTGGATTGGACTAACATATTTATGGATCTAAAGGCGGAAGGCGCCTGGGATTATTTCAAGTTGAAGTTGCAGGAGCTGTCGGAGGCCTGTATCCCGAGAAAGGGAAAATGGTTTGTAGACAGGAGATTTAGACCGAGCTGGATGAGCGAGCGTCTCAGAGGGGTGATTAAGAAAAAACAGAAAGCGTACAAAGAGTGGAAGAGGGGAGGGATCAGCAAAGAAACCTACCTTATTGAGGTCAGAGCATGTAGAGATGTAGTGAGAAAGGCCAAAAGCTGTGTAGAGTTGGACCTTGCGAGGGGAATTAAAACCAATAGTAAGAGGTTTTATAGCCATATAAACAGGAAGAAAACAAAGAAAGAAGTGGGACCGCTGAAGACTGTAGATGGAGTGGAGATTAAGGATAATCTAGGCATGGCACAATATCTAAACGAATATTTTGCATCGGTCTTTAATGAGGCTAATGAAGGGCTTAGGAATAGTGGCAGCGTGACAGAGGGGAATAAAGGAGGGGGGGTTGACATTACCATATCCGAGGTAGAAGCCAAACTCGAACAGCTTAACGGGACTAAATCGGGCGGACCGGATGATCTTCATCCGAGAATATTAAAGGAACTGGCGCGAGAAATTGCAAGCCTGTTAGCGAGAATTTTTAATTAATCTGTAAACTCGGGGGTGGTACCGTTGGACTGGAGAATAGCTAATGTGGTTCCTATTTTCAAGAAGGGGAAAAAAAGTGACCCGGGTAACTACAGGCGTGTTAGTTTAACATCTGTAATAGGCAAGGTCTTGGAAAAATTTTTGAAGGAGAAAGTAGTTAAGGACCTTGAGGTCAATGGCAATTAGGACAAATTACAACATGGTTTTACGAAAGGCAGATCGTGCCAAACCAACCTGATCTCCTTCTTTGAGAAAGTAACAGATTTTTTAGATAAAGGAAATGCGGTGGATCTAATATACCTCAATTTCAGTAAAACGTTTGATACGGTACCGCATGAGGAATTATTGGTTAAATTGGAAAAGATGGGGATTGATATGAAAATCCAGAGGTGGATAAAGAACTGGTTAAAGGGGAGACTGCAGCGGGTCGTACTGAAAGGTGAACTGTCAGGTTGGAATGAGGTTACCAGTGGAGTTCCTCAAGGTTCGGTTTTGGGTCCGATTTTATTTAATATATTTTTTACTTACCTCGGAACCAAATGTAGGAGTGGGCTGATAAAGTTTGCGGATGACACAAAGTTGGGAGGTATTGCCAATTCGGAGAAGGATCGGGATATTCTGCAGGGAGATTTGGATGACCTTGTAAACTGGAGTAATAGTAATAGGATGAAATTTAATAGTGAGAAGTGTAAGGTGATGCATTTAGGGATGACTAACAAGAATTTTAGTTATAAGCTGGGGACGCATCGGTTGGAAGTAACGGAAGAGGAGAAGGACCTCGGAGTCCTGGCTGATCGCAGGATGACTATGAGTCGGCAATGTGACGTGGCCGTGAAAAAAGCTAATGCGGTCTTGGGATGCATTAGGCAAGGTATTTCTAGTAGGGATAAGGAGGTGCTGCTTCCATTATACAAGGCACTGGTGAGACCTCATTTGGAGTACTGTGTGCAGTTCTGGTCTCCCATGTTTAAAAAGGATGAACTCAAACTGGAACGGGTACAGAGAAGGGCCACTAGGATGATCCGAGGAATGGAAAACCTGTCGTATGAAAGGAGACTCGAGGAGCTCGGTTTGTTTACCCTAACCAAAAGAAGGCTGAGGGGGGATATGATTGCGCTCTTTAAATATATCAGAGGGATAAATACCAGGGAGGGAGAGGAATTATTTCAGCTCAGTACTAATGTGGACACGAGAACAAATGGATATAAACTGGCCATCGGGAAGTTTAGGCTTGAAATTAGACGAAGGTTTCTAACCATCAGAGGGGTGAAGTTCTGGAACAGCCTTCCGAGGGAAACAGTGGGGGCGAAAGACCTCTCTGGCTTTAAGATTAAGCTTGATAAGTTTATGGAGGGGATGGTTTGATGGGATAACGTGATTTTAGTCAATAGGTCAATAACGTGCCATCGCTGGTAATTAGTAACAATGGTCAATGAGGGTCTGGCTGGAGAATCTTGCCCGCATGCTCGGGGTTCTGCTGATCGCCATATTTGGGGTCGGGAAGGAATTTTCCTCCAGGGTAGATTGGCAGAGGCCCTGGAGGTTTTTCGCCTTCCTCCGCAGCATGGGGCAGGGGTCGCTTGCTGGAGGATTCTCTGCAACTTGAAGTCTTTAAATCACGATTTGAGTACTTCAACAGCTGAGTCAAGGGAGAGAATTATTCCAGGAGTGGGTGGCTCAGCTTTTGTGGCCTGCATCATGCAGGAGGTCAGACTAGATGATCATAATGGTCCCTTCTGACCTTAAAGTCTATGAGTCTATGAGTGAAACTGGATACCACTAAGAGAGAGCCTGTTAGGTAGGGACCTCCCCACCCCCACCCAAACCGGCTCCAGAGCCCAGGTCCTCCATAGGGTTGCACAGGAAAAGACACACACCCACTTCTCGAAATCACGGTGTCCTCCTGCACAGGTAGGGTTTGTAACTGGGACAATGTGAGTGGGGGGAGGAGACTGTGGCCTCTGTAGGACAAAAACCCCCTCTGGGGGGGTCCCAAATAACATGGGAGAAGTGTCCCCCTTTAGGGGGTTATGGCTTCTCTGGGACAAGACCTCGCTGCAAGGGGTGGGGATGGAACAAGGGACAGGACCAACTCGGCGCCAGCTCAGCAGGGGGATTTTTGTACCTCATCTCTACCCTGGAGATGCTGCTGGATGACCCTGATGGCAGCTTCCTCTGGGGACATGTCCTCCTCCTCCTCCTCGACCTCCAGGTGGAAACTGGGGGTCCCTGCACCAGGCAGAGAAGGAGAAAGGATGACTCCTGCTGCTGCAGAGGGGAAGGACGGGGTGCTGTGGAGAGAGATGGGCTAATGTGCCCAGGGCTGGCTCTGGCTTTTTTGCCGCCCCAGGCAAAAAAGCCTACCGCCACCCCCCCCCAGGAGAGAGACCCCAGACCCGGCCCCGCTCTCCCCCGCTGGCAAGAGCGCCGGGGGAGGGCCGCCCCGCTCTCCCCGGCCGGCCAGAGCGCTGGTGGGAGGGCGGCGAGCCCGGCCGCGGCCCCGCTCTCCCCGGCCGGCCGGAGCGCTGGGGGGAGGGCAGTGAGCCCGCCCGGCCGGCCGGAGCGCCGGGGGAGGGCAGCCCCGCTGTTCCCGGCCGGCCGGAGCGCATGGGGGAGGGCGGCAAGCCCGGCCGCGGCCCCGCTCTCCCCGACCGGCCGGAGCGCCGCGGGGAGGGCGGCGAGCCCGGCCGGGGCCCCGCTCTCCCTGACCGGCCGGAGCGCCGGGGGAGGGCGGCCCCGCTCTTCCCGGCCGGCCGGAGTGCCGGGGGGAGGGTGGCCAGCCCGGTCGCGGCCCCGCTCTCCCCTGGTGAGCGCCGGCCCCCTCCAGGTGCCGCTCCAAGCACATGCTTGGAAGGCTGGTGCCTGGAGCCGGCCCTGAATGTGCCCCCCTCCTCTGTAAGGAACCCCATGGCAGAGAAGGCCCCACCCTGCCCCTTCCAGAGACGCCCGCAGCCCCATCAGCCTCAGAGCCCCATGGCAGTCAGGCCAGTCCCCAACATCATCAGGGGCCCGGGAGGCTGGAGCTCCCCCGACTCCACCCAGAATGCTCTGCGCCGTGTGTGGCTGTGCCACTCTCACTGGTGTCAGTGGGGATCGTGTGACTGAGGCCAGACACCTTGGCAAACCAACAGACACAGGGTGTTACTAGCCCTCCCCAACCCCAGTCCTTCTCCCTTTCCCTTCGATCTCCCCTCACCTGCACTGGGGGAGCCTTCAGCCTTAGGGCTCTCACACTCCTCTGAGGTCCTGCTGGCCCCTCGGAGTAGGTGGAGCTGCTGGTGCCAGAGCAGAGGTGGCCAATCTCCTGCCCTGGACAGGCTGGGGGCCAGGCAGGGGGATGGCTCCTCCTGGGCCCTGGTGCTGCGCTCTTGGCTCATCTGCTTCCTGGAGAGGAAGCCCCAGAGCTGCCTTGCCTGGCTCCCACCCTGTCCTGGGTCCTTCCTGCACAGCTGCACCATGGGCCACCTCCACGTTGGCCCAGAAGGTGGCTCAGGGCCTGCTCTGGGAGCTGGTGTCTTCCTCCTCCAGAACGCCAGGCACTTCCACCGCTTGGCCTGGCCACAAGATGCTTCCCTGCCAGCGGGGACAGAGGTGCCGCTCTCCTCCTGGGGAAGTCAGCAGCTGCTTCCCACTGGCTCTGGAACCACCTCCGTAGCCTTCTTCCCCAGCCCCTGCCTGAGCCTCTCCATCCTGGAACTGAGTGGGGAGCAGCCATGAGTCTGAGGAAAAGGCAGCCTCTAGGGTTACCATATTTCAGCAAGCAAAAAAGAGGACGGGAGGAGCCCCGCCCTAGCCCTGCCCCTTCCACTCCCTCCCACTTCCCGCCCGCCTCAGAACCCCCAACCCTCCCCCCGCTCCTTGTCCCCTGACTGCCCCCCCCTGGGACCCCTGCCCCTAACTGCCCCCCAGGACTCCACCTAAGCCTCCCTGCCTCTTGTCCCCTGACTGCCCCCTCCTGAGACCCTCCCCGCATCCTAACTGGCCCCCTAGGACTCTACCCCCTACCTGTACCCTGACTGCCCCAACCCTTATCCACACCCCACCCCCAGACAGACCCCTGGGACTCCCACGCCCCATCCAACCACTCCCCACCCCCTGACCAGCCCCCCCCCAGAACTCCCGACCCATCTAAACCCCATTGCTCCCTGTCCCCTGACTGCTCCGATCCCTCTCCCCACTCCTGCCCCCTGACAGCCCCGCCCCCAGAACTCCCAACCCCCCCTGCTCCTTGTCCCCTGACTGCCCCCTCCTGGGACCCCTGCTCCTAACTGCCCTCCAGAACCCCACCCCCTACCTAAGCCTCCCTGTTCCTTGTCCCCTAACTGCCCCCCAGGACCCTACCCCCTACCTGTACCCTGACTGCCCAAAACCTTATCCACACCCCCCAGAAAGCCCCCCCCGAACTCCCGACCCCCCCCATCTCTTGACTGCCGCCTCCAGAACCTCCCTGCCCCTTCTCCGACCCCCTGGCCCCCTTACCCTGCCGCTCATCCCGGCACGCTGGGCAGCAGGGGAGGAGGAGCGTGGGAGGAGCTCCAGACTGCTGGAGGCGATCTGCGAATGCAGGGAGGGAGGGAGTGATCTCTGCTGCAGGGGAAGCGGAGGAGGGGCTCTCTCTGGCTGTCGGAGCCCCATGTAAGTGGCACCATCTGGCCGGCTGCCCTGTTAGCCGCGCGCGCTCTGCATGGGGTCGGGGGGGGGGGGGGGGAGTCCGGACATTTACAAATTCCCCCTGGACGCTATTTTTAGCTCAAAAAGCCGGACATGTCCGGGGGAATCCGGACGAATGGTAACCCTAGCAGCCTCTCACTAATGGGCCTGCCTGCTCCGCCCCCACCTCCCCTCCGCTGGGGCAACTCCCCCTCACTGCACGCCCCACCACAGGGCACAGGGACTGCAATCTACACACACTGGCAGCAGCTCACAGCACAGGCTGCTCCCAAAGTTTCCCCTCCCCACTGAGGCACTGTGACACCGAGGGAGTCTCATCCTTTCAGAGCAGTGGGGTTTTCAGGCTGTTTGGACAAGCAGCTCCCTCCTCCCCCCCAGACCACAGGCCCTCCCTGGCTAGAGAAAGAACAGAACCCGGGAAGGCATCTGAGCTTGCCCTGAGAACTTGTCCCCAGCTAAACTTCACAAGGTCCCAATCATATGAGGCATGAGTCCCCTTCAGTTCCCACTGATGGGGGTTGTGGGTGTTCAGCAGCTGGCAGGGTCTGATCCCCCCAGAGACTCAGGCTGGGGAACAGTCTCCTACAAGGGAAGGGCTGGGAGCCCTATTGCTGGGCTGTTTCCACCATGCTGGAGGTGGCTCTGGAGAACACCCTGCCCAGGCCCAGAGCGAAGGGCTGCAGGGGGATGTGTTAGCAAATCTAGTCTCACTTGGAGGAGATTCCCCCTCCCCCCATATCTGCACCTTCCCAAGCAGAACAGGGAAGTCTCTGAGGAAATGCTACATGCCACTCACTAGCTCTAGATGGCAAAGTGCTGGGTGGCAGAGGCTCAGCGTTGGTCTGTCCCTTGCCCTCTTCCTCGCTCTCCCGCACCAAGGGGGGCTGGAAAGGGAGCTGCACAATGCCCTGCCAGCAGGGCAGGGTGTAGAAACCGGGAGGCTGACAGTGGCTGTGAAAACAAGACTATGTTTTATTGCTAAAGGAGGGATAAACTCAGGCAAGGAGCCGGGGTCCAGATCACTGACATACCGCGGGCAGGACGCCTCCTGTCACAAGGTCTCCTAGCACCTCACACACATTCCTGAAGCCTGACAAGCCAAGGCCTATAGGGGAGGGACTCCAACCCCACTGACAGAAAACTGACAGAAAACTGTGGCCTGGGCAGTGACAGTGACAGAGCCAGGGATGGAGCCCTGTGTCCAGTGTCCAGGGCCCTATACTGATCACTAGAGAACATTTCTTTCCAGAGATGGCAATTGCAAGCAGGACACTATTCCCAGTCTCCCTGGCTCTGAGAGGGAGTGTGCCCTGCTGGAGCTACTGAGGCAGGGGACTGGGAGGCAGGCCTCCTGGCTTTCATTGGCGGTTTTCCTATTGATTTATGGACCTCGGGCAAGCCATTTCCCCTCTCTGTGTTTCAGTCCCCAGCAGTAAAATGAGGATTTAATACTTACTCACTATTGTAAAGCGTTGTGAGATTTACCCAGGAAAAGCCGCTCTGTGAGTGCTATGCAGCACTGGGCCATCAATGGTCAGATCCAAATTCCTAGAGTTTAGTTCTGGACTTTCAGTTCAGTACAGAGTGAGGAGCCCAGCCCTAGACCTTGGATTGAGGATCAGCCCTTCCTGGGGTGGGAAATGAGCCAGGAGGCTTTTCCATCCCTAGCCAGGTGGATTAACAATAGAGGATTTTTAAAATATGAACTGGGTTTTTTAAATTAAACTCACCACAGGTTTTTTCATTCAAAATAAACCTGCTTAAAATTCAATTTGAATTTGACAATCTATGTTAAGGCCTAAATTTATTATAATCTCTTAAAATAATGTCAGGAGAATAGAAAAAATCCATATTAGGTAGTACATGTTTACTGCCAAGTTTTAAGGACAGTCAAACTACTTGAAGCACCTGGAACCAGAGTTACTGGAAGTGCTAGATCAGCTTTAGACAGCAGTAGCCCTTCCTTTGAAAGTGCAGAAGGAATATTTTCTTCATTTCGGTTTATTCATCTAGTTCAATTCAATGACTAGTTAGGAGAACAGCCCCACCCGCCTCAGGAAGAAGAGCAGCAGAAAGAAATGGAACAAGAGAAGAGAGAAGAAAAGACAAGAGGAAGGGAGGAAAAGAGACGCAAAAATGGACAAATTCCAAATGCCTCAGAGAGTCATAGATTTCGAGGCCAGAAAGATCCACTCTGACCATCTAGTCTGTATAAAATGGGCCATAGAACTCCCAGCTAAATAATTCCTGTTTGAATTAGAGCACATCTTTTAGAAAAACAGCCAATCTTGATTTTTAAAATGCTAGTTGTGGAGGATCCATTACAACCCTGGGTTAATTGCTCCAAACCCTGACTGTTAAAAATGTTCGCCTTATTTCCAGTCCGAATTTGTCTAGCTTCAACTCGCAGCCATTGGATCTTGTTATATCTTTGTCTGCTCAAGCGAAGAGCCCATTGGCAAATATTTGTTCCCTTATGCTCATCGGTTAACCTTCTCTTTGTTAAGCTAAATAGATTGAGCTCCTTGAACCTATCTTTATAAGGCATGTTTTCTAATCCTTTAATCATTCTTGTGGTTCTTCTCTGAACCCTCTCAAATTTATCAGCATCTGTCTCAAATTGTGGACACCAGAACTGGACACAATATTCCAGTAGTGGTCACACCAGTGCCCAGTACAGAGATACAGAACCTCTCTACTTTTACCTGTGATTCTGCTAGGTATGGGTCCAAAGATCGCATTTGCCCTTTTGGCCAAAGTGTCTCAGTGGGAGCTCATAGTCAGCTGATTATCTACCATGACCCCAAGTCTTTTTCAGGGTCACTATTTCCCAGGATAGAACCCCCTCTTGTACACATAGCCTATATTTTTTGTTCCTAAAGGGAAACTTTACATTTGGACATACTAAAATGTATGTTATTTGCTTGTGCTCAGGTAACTAAGCAATCTAGATGGCTCTGTATGAGTGACATGTCCTCTTCATTATTTACCACTCCCCCAATCTTTCTGTCATTGGCAGATTTTACAGTGACGATTGTATATTTGCTTCCAAGTCACTGATCAAAATGTTAGATAGTGTACATGCAAGAACCGATCCCTGCAGGACCCTACTAGAAAGACACCCACTCGATAATGATTCCTAATTTACAATTACGTTTTGAGACCTATTAGGTAGCCAGTTACTAAGGGGCGGAGTCCTAGGTGGGACATTTTTCTGCCAACTTACCTTGTGTTTTACGAGCCTAGAGCTCGGCTGACAACATATGGATCAGACTGAACGGGTTCCAAACCTCACTGAGAATCTTACCTTCTACACAGGGAATGTCTGCTTTCTACAAAATCAACATAGAAAGGAGGACACTTCCAAATAAGCTCCTCCTTAGCACTCAGGTGTGTGACCACAAATCCTCTCTTAGTCCTCTAGGAGAGACCGCGAGAAGGAGGCTTACTACAGCAAGGCTACAGGGGTCTCCGAGGTTCCCCTACCCTGCATCCCTGTCCTGCCTGGCTGAAGTTAAGGCTGCTGTGTGAGGTCACAGCCTGCTCACCACCTTTGCCCAATAGGCTAAGTTCCTGCCAAAGGCCCTTGTGAAGTCACTGCCACACCCACCTCTGCCACACCCAGACTCTGGTGAGTCTGTTCCTCACCCCACACTGAGTTTTTCATAGATTCATAGATTTTGTAGGCCATTAGGTCTCCTAATTAGGCCTCTATTTCACAAACCACAATATTTCACACCCTTACCCCCATATTAAGCCCAATGGCTTGTGTTTCACTAAAACACACCTTCCAGAAAGACAGCCAGGTGTGATGTGAGGCCATCAGGAAACAGAGAATACACCTCTTCCCTTGGTAATTTGTTCCACTGGTTAATCTCCCTCACTTCTAAATTAGGACCGGGTATTTGCTGTATTCAAATGTGTTTTGTGTGAATGGGCTGCCTTGTCTTCATCATTATTTACCAAGACACCAATCTTTGTGCCACCTGCAGATGTTACCACCTGTGATGTGATATTGACTTCCGGATCGTTGGTGTAAATGCTGAAGACAGTTAGTGACTGAGAGCCTGTTCACCCCCCAGGCACCACGTATCCACTCCCCCCTGTAGAACAGGAAAAGGGCATCCAGCCCTACTCTCATATGGGGTGAAAAACATGATTAGCAGCAGGATTACCTTCTCCACCTCAGCCCCACATGCTAAGGATTTTCAGAAGATACCGCTAATCTCGGATAAACAAAGCAGCTAAGATGAGGTCAGCATGGGTGGATTTACTGAGCAGACAGGTTCTAAGAGAAGAGGAAATTTCTCCCCTGCTCTAGTGAGATTCCCATAGAAAAAGTATCTGATGGTGGGGGTGAGGGTAATGCAAGCCTTCAGCCCCTTGAATGGCAGGAAATCAGAACTCTGGGAGTTAAGGGGTGTCTCTGTTGTGCCAAAGGGAGCACAGCTGGAGAGCAGAAAGGGCACTGGTATAATTGTATGAAAGACAATGACCTCTACCTGTGAAGGTGGCTGAAGCTTCTTGCAGGCAATAGAGTCCAGGATCCTTATACACGTCCTTTGGGGATGCTTTTCCTAGGAATAAAATCAACACAGCACAATGAGAACAACGTCTCAGTCCCAGGGCTGGGATCCAGGGATAAGGGATGCTCTCAGCCAGGCTATGTACCAGGAACCTGATCTTTGTCCCAAACACCACAATCACCCAGATGAGAGAGTGGTTCCTATCTCCGTGAGGAGTGTGTGGTTTTCCATCTAAGCATCACTGAGAGCCAGCTCTTCCCGGTTTGACAGGATGAGGTCATTACTCCCCAAGCTGGGCCAGCTGCAGACTACATTGATGTAGGAGGCAGAGACAGATCCCAGAGCCTGGAAGACAGAGAGGGGAGGAAGCCCCTGCTCATTTCCTATTCAGAGACCCCACTGAAGAAAGGCCAAGAAGGGAGGGGAGAATGAAGGGCAGGAAGTGAAGCTACCTCTGTGGGGAAGGCACTAGAGTAGAATCCAGTCCAGTTCCCAGATCCACCCCACGTTTGTACGTGTGACCTTGGAGAGGTCACTTTATTGCCTTCAGTCCCTATCTGCAAAATGGGGGTAGTAGTGTCCTCCCCTCCCCAGGAGGGGAGGGGAGGACAGTCCCATTGTCTGCATGGGGTTTGAACACTATGGGCATGGATTGTGCCAGAGTGAGGGAAGGGACACAGAGTTTGGTCCACTACAGCCAGGGGAGGAGGATGGGATCAGGAGGTCAAGGAAGGGGGATGGGGCAGGAACTGCTGCCACACACGGAGCTTAGGAATTCGGTCAGTGCCAAGGGCTCAGTACCTCCCCATAGCAAATAGTTTCCCTACTGAAAAGACTGCCCCCACCTGTCATTGGAAGTCTGCATACTATTTGAAGTCTTTCCTAGTGTCCTCTAGGTGCCCCCTTAGTTCTTCTTGAATGTGGTGGATTCATTGAACCAGGTCGCTAGCCAGGAAGTTTGGAGAGGCCACTGCTAGTGTACGATGAAATCAGGGGAAAATCTATAGTTAGCACACACACAAAAAAAGGTGTCGTTGGCATTGTGGTTTGCAAATTTGGAGCTGATCTGTCCTCTCAGCTGAAGGTACACGGTCACAGGGGGAGGAAGCGTGCCGTCTTCATAAATTGATCTACGATAGTCAGTTGCACTGTGTGGCCATTTGATTCAGAGAGGTCTGCAATGAAATCCATTTGCACTGGGTGCCCATGGCTGGGGCAAAGACATGAGGTGCCAAGGTATTTGGTGTGTGATGCCTTGGTGCAAGTACAGAAGTCACGTGAGTCAACATATGTCTGAATTTCAACCCACATCTGGCACTACCAAACAAAGCAGGAGGTTAGGCAGGAGGTTTTGTGGCACCCAAAGTGCCCTGCCAGGGAGTTGTCCTTGTTCGGATGTAGTACCTTCAACCGGGGACATCCTGGCAGAACATACAGGTGGCCCTCAGTAAATGTTATCGCGTCCCACATGGAATGTTGTTTCTCATTCTCAGCTCCTGATTGTCTGGAGGGGTCCCCCATTCCCCGCCCACGGGTCATCCCAAGAGACTGATTAAATTAGCATGATTAGAGCTTGAGGTCTGGTAGTGTTAAGCACATTGTAGGGCTTGAGGAGGAAGGGCTGTTCCTCACTAGCTTTCTCCCTTCTTGGTTATATTCTGCATTAGGGAACGGGGCGTCGGCCTGGCCATTCTTAGTTCCCGGTCCGTAGTTAAGTAAACTTGAAATTGAAACAGGAGAAGAATAAGGTCTAGCTGAATTGTCCCTGCTTCAGTGCTTTGGCTTTTCACAGATACTGGAGGCTTTTGTGATCAGTCCAAACTTGTGCTGGATTTCGAGTCCCCTTCAGCTACTGACATAAGTCTTCAAATGAGGATTTAATCAGAAACCGCTAATTATCAAGGATCTCCTAGATTTGGTCTGTGGGGTGAGCCTCCAGAAGTGGTATGCACAGGGGTGCAGCAGGTGCTGGGGGCCAGGCCTGAGCGAGCATGGCCCCAAATGTCATATTAGATCTGTCAACTTCCATGCCAACTTCAATTGGATTGGGGTGCGCCAGAATAGGTGCAGCGGTGAAGGCAATTTTGAGCTGTTGAGGGCTTATTGGCCCTTGGATGACCAAACGCACTTGACAGTCTTGTGGAGGAGAGCTATCATGAGGCTTATTCGCTCTGAGAATCCTGGGCCGAAGCAGCAGTAAAACTGGGGAAACCTAGAAAGCGCTGCTCTTCTTGAGTACTTCAAGTTCCTCCCAGTTGGGAACGGCTTCCACTTTATTTGGATCATTCTTAACTCCTTCTGGGGAGAGGATGTACCCCAAAATCTCCATGGAGAGTTGGCTAGAGGTACACTTTTCCAATTTTGTATAGAGACCATTTTGCCGCAACCTCTTCGGGTTCTGATGTGCGGCGTGTGCGTAGCGAGGCCATGGTTCACACCTGGTGTGACATGTCTCCTTTTGAATATGGGCCACTTACTTCCGGAAATCCCGCTTTTCTGCAAACAGTTGCACCACCTGATGTCACATGCTACATCCGATAATTAGGTCTACTGGTTAGAGCGTAGGTCACAGCTAGGTGTAGGATTGCGCCTAGGCTAAGAGTGGTGCTAGAATCAAGGTCCAGGGACGCAACAGGGTCAAAACCGAGATCAGAGTCCAAGAGCCAGAGTCCAGATACAGGCAGAAATTCGAAGCTGGGTAGACAGAGTCCGAGGACTTGGGGAGGCTCAGGAGGAGGCAAGGTTGTAGTGGGTCAGTGGTGGGGCTGGAGTGAGGCTAGAGCAGGGCAAAGACAATATGAACCAGACTTGGTAGCTAACCTCAAGAACCGAGAGTTACACCTAGGTCAGCAGCCAGAGACTGGTCTGAGTGTCAAGCCAGAGTCAATAGCTGGGAACCAGAGGGCAGGGCAGTGCACGCAGGCAGAAACCAGGAACAAGGTGGGCACTGTCTCTGCATCAGGGCAGGGGTCTGCCTTGTTGCCAAGATGACTTGCGGGTACTCCCAGGCACTGCTCATCTGGAGCCCAAGAGACCTGGGTCACATGCACAGACCCCCTAGCAGGAGGGGAGAATAAAGGGCAGAAAGTGAAGCTGCCCCTGACGGGAAAGGCACTAGCCTGGGACCCAGTCCAGTTCCCAGATCTACACCCAGGATTGTGAGACCAGGACCACAACCCTTCCTCTGTGTCTTAGTCCCCACCTGTCAGATAGGGAGGATCTTTCCCTGCCCTAGGGTGCTTGGGGGGAGTTTCATTCCTGGCTGGGAAGGGTTCGGATACCTTGTGGGTGGAATGGGCCCCGGCTGAGGGGGTGGGCCGGACATTCACTTGCACATGGGTGACACGGGCCTCGGGAACATCTGAGCAGAGAACACGGGGACGGGTTCCATGTCAGGCCACCACTCCCAGATTGCAGTGGTTATTGATGATAAATCCTGGTTCCACAGATGTTCTCATATGTTGTTGTCCTGGGCTGGGCCAGCCCCATGGCCCTGTCAGCCTGATGCTTTCTAAACTGGCCTCTGGGCATGGGGTAGGGGGTTCGGGGTGGGCGTGTGGTGAGAGGAAGGCGGCGTTCTAGGTCTGGGTCCCTGAGGGCAGATTCTTTCTGTACCCCCTTGGCATGGGGGAGGAACTGAGGGGCAGTACTGGATTTACCATGGCGCCAATGGCGCCATAGCGCCAGGCCCAAGCTCAGAAGGGGCCCCATAACACTCACTTCCTCCCCTCTCATAGCGCTGTACAAGTGGAGGCTCTGAGAGCGAGCCTCAGAGCTGCAGGGATCCATGGAAGCTGAGACCCCACGGGGCCCTGGGAGCTGTAGTTCCTTAGCCAGCTCCCTGCCTAGAGAGCCAGCCATGGAGTAGGGAAGGAACTACATTTCCCAGCATTCCCTTGGCCGCTATCAACAGAAAAGGGAGGGGGAGGGAGGGGGGAAGCTGAGACCCCATGCACTGCAGCTTGCTGTGAATGGCGAGCTGGCTGCTAGAAGGAGGTGGCAGTGTGAATGGGGAACAGGTATGAAGGCTTTGGCCCAGAAGTAGAAGGCTTTGGCCCAGATATCACCCTCAGAAGACTTCCCCAGACTGGCTTAGGGATGCTGGTGTGACCTTGCCTGGCAGCCCCCAAAGAAGGAACTGGGTGGGATGAATGGACAGTGCACCTCTCTATCGGAAGCCTAGCAAGGGAGGTATGTGGACCCAACCAGGAGAAGTTAAAATGAAAAGTAAGGGAGGGGAGGCTCTACTAGAGGACCTGGGCAGCTTTAGGTACAGTACCAGGCACGCAGGAGGATTTCCACTTCTGAGCCATGGAAGCAGAAATTGACTTTTCCATTCCAGATTTATCTAATATTCAGAAAGGGAATCTAGCACCTGCCTTCCAGGTTTGAACACCCTCAAAATTCAGGAGTACTCAAGCTCAATTTGGGCAGCTATTACTTCATTTCTCCCAAATCAAATATACTGATCCATTGTAATTTGCTGTAGAAAAAGTAGGATAAAATTGAGCAACAAATGCTGGGGTCTTCCCAGTGCTAACTAGGGCTGGAATTGCTCTTTTCAACAGCCATTACCATTTTTTTTTTAGTTTTGTTTGTTTAAAAAGAAGACCGTGATATTGCATTGGCAAATTCCCTACAGAAATGAAGAGTGGAAGAAAAGAATAACAAAGGCACCTCAGCTTTTCCTCATTTATGTAGGACAGTCTTTACAATATGGATCAGATATCCTCCAATCACACAAGCTGAAAATTGTTCCACTTGACTGCAGTTCTGTAACCATGCAGGAACCAGTCCTGTCTGTGTTCTGTGCCCATCCAAAATTCCTGCTGAATTCAGTTGTAACCATACTACCTGATATTTTCAGCCCTGAGAAGCGAAGCAGGTTTACATTTAGTAATTGGGCAGGAGGCCTCTCAGAAAAAGCTAGGTGCTGTAGGAGGTGTTGCTTATTCACTAGGTAATGAGAGACCTTGCTGTTACAATAGTAAACCAGTGCAGCATAGAATGCACTTTGCTCCTCGAGTCTAGAATGGGGTCCTTTGCTTCTATATGCAGCCCATTAAAGACGATGAAAAGACTCCCACTTACTTCAACAGGCTTTGGCAGAACTGGTTATACACAGGGTAACTCCACTGTCTTCACAGGGTCCTGGTCCCACAGCGGAGTGGGGGCATGTGAGCTTGTTGCAGAGCTGCTGCTCAGGGATGGGAACCTCCTGGCACTCCAGCCTCCAACATCATTCAGGCTGCACTTTCTGCTCGACTATGCGCTAGCTGAGGCGTACGTGGGAATTGGTGGCCTCTGCTGCAGGTGATGGGCATCTCATGGCCTCGAGGAGGGAAGCGCCTAACTCCAGAGTCTGCAGCTGCCTAGGGCTGGCGCTGAGGATTTAGAGTCCCTAGTGCCGCCGTTGCAAGGTTCAAGCATGCTCAGCCTTGGAATTGCCACCCCTCCCTTGCTAGCAGCTGCAGCTATCTAAGGCTGGCCTCTGGCAATTGGCCCCATGTCTGTAGCCAGAGAAGCTGCAGGTGGCTCTGACTACCGGGGGCCATTAAGCTAGGAGTGGATAAAGAAACTGGAGTTAACCTCAAGGAACGGAGGTCACCTGTAGGAAAGGAATGTCAAGGGGAGCAGGGAAAGAGGAAGCAGGTCAGGCTTGCAGAGGGAGAATAGCCCCAGCTGGCTAGGGAGCATGTCCAAGGTAGAAGGGAAACAAGCATAGGGAGAGGTGGTGGTGACCAAGTAGTAGACTAGCATGTAGATGGGAGCAGAGGGAGAAAGGCGACTTCAGGTTCCCAGGGGCTAAGTCCTCGCTTTGGGGAAATGGTGTTTGCAAGTGGCTTGCTCAAATGACAGGCTGAGCGCTGAGGGAGGGATTTGTCAGAATTGATCAGGTGTCTGCTGGCTGTGAAACTTCATTGAGCTGAGACCAGAACCCCATACAGTGACTGGTGACATAGGGGGGTACTGGAGACATGGCTATAGAAGGTCTGAATGAGGAAGGAGATAAATCTATGGGGAGTTTCCCCTGGTCACTGTGAAATTACTGCTCACTGTGGACCCTGGTAAACCCACATGGGTGTACAGCAGGGGTAGGCAACCTATGGCACGTGTGCCAAAGGGGGCATGCGAGCTGATTTTCAGTGGCACTCACACTGCCTGGGTCCTGGCCACCAGTCTGGGGGGCTCTGCATTTTAATTTAATTTTAAATGAAGCTTCTTAAACATTTTAAAAACCTTATTTACTTTACATACAACAATAGTTTAGTTATATATTATAGACTTATAAAAAGAGACCTTCTAAAAATGTTTAAATGTATTACTGGCACACAAAACCTTAAGTTGGAGTGAATAAATGAAGACTCGACATACCACTTCTGAAAGGTTGCCGACCCCTGGTGTACAGCTTAATGAGAAAAACTGAGGGTGAGGGAGCTGTGTATGGCAGTGCATATAGTCATGCAGAGGTGTGTGATCAAAATGAAAAATGTCTCTGAGATTCAGTACCGGGTATACTATGGCACCAATGGCACTGCCAGACCAGGCCTAAAACCAGACCAGACCACTCGGAGCCCACAACGACTACATGGGGGCCCACAAATATGTTTGGCGCCAGGGCCCACAAAAGGTTAATCTGGCCCTGCTGAGGCGCCCTGCCACAGCAGCCCTGGGTCAGTGTGTGCTGCAGATGTGGCACTCGGCAATTCCCCCTGCTCTAATGTGGAGTTTTCAGAGCTCCACCGGGGGACATGGGCCCTGGCCCTAACATGCAGGCTCTTCTGCATCAGGCTGGGCATGGAGAGCTTGGTCTGGGAGCAGGGGTGATGGCAGAGAGGCCAAGGTCAAGAAAAAGGAGGGTGGGAAGAACTTAATGCCCCAGACAAAGGGGATTCAGGAAGGCCCCACCCCACGCAGAAGGGAGAGGGTTTCTCTCAGCTCTCTCTCCACACCCACTAGTCCCTCTTCCCCATGAGACAGAGAAGTACCTGCATCAGGGAGTGTGAGCTGCTGGACGTGCGAAGGGGGGCTCTTAAAGGTGTCCCATGGGGCAAAGCCCCTGCAGTGCCATGGGCACCGGATGCAAGCACCGGATGTGAAATAGGTGGGCCATCACTTTAGCTGTAATCTCCTCCTCCTGCAAGGGAAAAAGGATTAGTCAGAAACTCGGACACCCCCAGGAACAAGGGATATTAACAGCACCTGGAACCTGCAAAATTTCCACCCAGCCCCTGCCCACGTCTAAAGGATGGATTCCCCCATCCAACACCGAAGATGAAGTCTTGTCTCCTCTCTAGTGACCTCCCACCCCACTCCCACCATTGCAGAGTGACCTCCTCCCACATTCCTCTCAGTCCTGTGAGAGTTGTTCTACTTCCAAACCCATCCAAGGAAGCAGCTCAGTTCCCCAGAATCCGGTCCTTATGGTGAAGCTGTGGACGGTAGCTCTGGTGAACGGGCCGCATGGGCAGCCTCTGCTGACTGAATCCTCCAGTTCTGCCAGAGCAGGCCTAGCCCGGCCAGCAGCAGGGCAAGCTTTCCCTGGCCTACGTGCCCGAGCCCAGCCTGGTTAGTCTTCGTGGCCCTTTCAATCTTTGGCCTCCAAGGCTGCCAGTGATGGGGCAGCTCTGGATGGTGGCTCGGATGACATGGACACAAGACCGCTAGGAACCGGCGTGAGGCCCTGAGGGGCAAGAAAAGTTCGCAGAGATCACAAGGGGAGTTTCCAGCCCCTAGCATAAGTAATGGCAGCTTGTCCTGTTGATGTGATGCCTGTTATGAAATAGCCTTGCTGGAGAGCTGGATCTGAACTCCTTTGGGCTGTTCAGGGGACAAGCTGGCACCTAACAAAAGCACCTGTCATGACTCATTTGTCTTCTTTCTCCTAGGTCAGTGAAAGGGGATGGGATGGCAGGGACTTTCCATGGCCTCTCGGTGAAAGGCCCTGAGTCCCTCCCCAAAGCTAGATCAATCCTTCTCTGGTTACCTCGTCCCCTATCAGCTGGCCGGCTTCCCCCACGATGGAGAAGGCTAGGACCAGCTCAGCCTGCTGACATGTAGCTGGGGGTCATGAATGGCCTTCTGAAAAGATCTCTCCGAAGACCTAAAACCAACAGCACCAGAGCCTTTGGCAATTGCCCAGAACCAGGCTCCAAATCCCTCTAGTGGCTCACGTGGATGGTCAGAGTCCTGCTGCAGCCCAGGCAGCTAATTCCCCTCGAGGACCTGTGGGGTCCATGGCCCAGGGAACCCCCTTCAGTGAGAGGTCACAGGCACTGAGGCCTCTCATAGCTCTTTCTGAAGCAGGATTCAATGCAGGTGCCATGACATGCTGGGAATGTGTCCGTGTGCATGAGCCTGGCGCGCTCTGGAATGTAGCTCACAAAGACCATACAGGACCCTCTACTGCTTCCAGCAGCGATATCTCCTGGAGCTCACACGCTAGAAGTATGGGCCTTTCAGAGCTGCCTCCCTTTCCACTCCCCACCCCACTGACATTCCCACGAGCCTTGTGTACAGTGCTGCTCCATATGGCCCTGGCTCTCTCCTACTTCTCTCTGGAGTGCATCCAGAAATTGACGTGCTGTGGGAGAAGGAGGCAGGTGAGGGTCAATGGGCAAACGAGCCTCTCCCTCTCCCCATGGGGCTGAGGCATTGTGCTCAGGGTGGAATAGCTGACTGGCTGATCTCAGCACTTTAAAAGGGGTTCTTGCACCCAGGACGCTGCCCAGTTCCTGCTGGGCACAAGCTGTCATTGTCTCACCACACTGGGACAATGTTCAGTCTTAGGGCTGGTCCATCCTCTCTGTACTCCTGATCCATGATCAGCACATCAGGATCAAGGCACACGCCCTGGGCCCTCTGAGGTGCTGCTGGCCGCTAGGGAGTAGGTGGAGCTGCTGGTGCTAGAGCAGCGGTGGCCAATCTCCTGCCCTGGACAGGCTGAGAGCCAGGCAGGGGGATGGCTCCTCCTGGGCCCTGCCACTGGGCTCCTGGCTCCTCTGCTTCCTGAAGAGGAAGCCCCAGAGCCGCCTTGCCCAGCTCCCGCCCTGCCCTGGGTCCTTCCTGCACAGCTGCACCCTGGGACACCTCCACGTTGGCCCAGAAGATGCCTCGGGGCCTGCTCTGGGAGCTGGTGTCTTCCTCCTCCAGAACGCCAGCACTTCCACCGCTTGGCCTGGCCACAAGCTGCTTCCCCGCCAGCGGGGACAGAGGGGCCGCTCTCCTCCTGGGGAACTCAGCAGCTGCTTCCCACTGGCTCTGGAGCCACCTCCGCAGCCATCATCGGCCTGAGCCTCTGAGGGTCTGTGCTGCATGTAACCATGGTGCTGTGGAGTGACCCCGAGAAGGGGGGGCTCGGAGGCTGGAGGGGGGTGTTCTATCCTTTCCCCAGGTCCAGCACTCACCCCTCGTAAGGCCAGGGCATCCGCAGGAGGATGCTGACCACGGCCTTCGTGTGCTGTCTGGCCAGCAGGTGCAGGATGTCTCTCGTCCCATCACTCAGCCGCTCCCCAACACAGGGTGAGGTCAGTGTGGAGGAAAGAGCCGCCTGCAGATCCTGCACCTGCGGAGGCAAAGCAGGGGCTGAGACCCTACCCCCGCTGTGGGTGTCTGTCAGGCAAAGGCCAGGAAGCGCTGGGCAGGCTCAGAAACAAGTCAGTGGTCACATGGCCTGGTGGAGGCCATGGATAAACTCTCCTAGCCAGTGACTGAGCCGAGGGGGGTTTGGTACCTTGAAAGCCCCACCCCTGATCCAGCTCCGTAGCACTAAGGGTCCCAATCCCGCTGCCCAGTGACACCCCCCGGATATCCTGACTGTACCTCCCCTTGTGACAGCACACCTGGGCTGCTTCAGCACCAGAGTGGGATCTAAGCATCCGGGATGCATTTCCATCCTCAACGTCAATCCGTGTCCACTGGGCAAAGAGTCAGTGGACACGGGGGATCCCACTGCAGGCTCTGTTCCCCCAGCTGCAGGATGAGTCTGCAGACAGGGCACATTTCCCAGGGAGTGAGCCGGGCAAGCCAGACTCCTGGGATCAAAGCCTGCAAACGATTACAGGGCCGTGCCCAGCGGCCACCCTGCAGATGGGATGGATGGTTCCCATTGATCAATGACGGTGAGAAGGGACGTCTCCCCTCCACATCCTCCCTCGAGCCCCAGGAATTCTAGGCACGGGGCAAGATGGAGCTGCCCGAGATGTTCAATGCCCAGCCATTACTTGGCCCTGTAGCTCTGCTTCTCTCTCTCTCAGCACCGCCTCCATGACGCCCGCCAGCTGGTCAGCACACTCCCCTTTCTCCAGCAGACCCACCAGCAGGGTGAAGCTGAAGGGAATGAGGTCACACGATGGCAGGTGCTTCGCGATGAGCTGCAGGGAAAGGCACAGGCCGAGTGTGAGCAGTGAGCCCCGGCCTGGGGAGGTGGGTTTGTTCTTCCGGGAACGGGGACAGAGGCACTGGCAGCCTGTGCCCAGGGCTATGTGCGTGGGGATTGGAGCCCATACCCAGGAATTTCCATCTGCCGGCTCCTCATCGAGGGAAGGAGACAATAACCCCCTTTCCCATGGGTGTGTCTGTCTCTCCAGCCACAGTCTCTTTTACTCACCATAGGAACATGGGCAGGGCTCTCTCTGCAGCTGGCATCCTTCGGCGTCTTGCTCAGCATGGTCACCACCGCCCCTGTCTTGGTGTGCATGACGGCTGCACAAGAAACCAGCAGCGTTCAGGCAGAGCTCTCGGGGCCAGATTCTTCCCCCTCCCCGTCCAGCCAGGTCAAAGGTGCCAAAGAGCCAGACTCCGTCCGCAGCTGGGAACGCCCAGCTAGGGTGAGCTCTCAGCTGGCTCCTGGGCCAACTGCCCACCTATCACCCTGCTGTAGAAGGTGTGTTGGGGCTGTGGTGGGATCAGAGGAGATCCCAGGCACCTGGTGAAGGACAGATGCCAGGTCAACCCACTTCTCCTCTGTGTTCCTCTGGTCAGGGATGGGATGAAGGCGCCATATTCTCTCTGCAGCCCTGCTCGATAGGTAACGTCCGGGGCTGTGAGGGCTGAGAAGTGGCGACTGCTTCCGCTCCATCTTACCTTTGCAAGGTGTGAAGAGCCAGTAGAGAGCCTGAGATGCCCAGTATCTGGTGGCCTCCTGAACATCGAAGGCCTGGCTTGTCAGCAGCCCGGCTATGTAGCCCTGCTCTGCCATGGGTTTCAGGTCCTAATGGGCCACCGAACAGAAAATCAGGGCATGGGTTGGGGTGAGCCCAGCTCTGTCTGTATCACCCCACCCCCCTCTGTGAGTGCTGTAGGAGGCAGCAGGGTTTGTGCTGCTCACCTCAGTGATGGCTTTGAAGCGATAGAACATGAAGAGCCGGGCGCTGGCTCTCACAGCTCGGCTCCTCTCCTGGGCCCGGGGAGAGCAGATCCACGGCTGCAAGTGCTGGGGGCAGGGAGAAAGCCGTGTGAGCGGCAGCAATGCCGGGGCGACTCCCAGAACCTGCTTCCTGCCCCAGCAGGGAGAGGACATGGAGCATTTAACCCCTTCTCCTCCGCTTCTGGACACTGGAACTCAGCGCTCCTCTCCTGTCTGGGGCGCGTTGGGACAGGTCTGAGGGTCTTGGGCTCAGCACTTTGAGGATTCTCCCCATTGATCCTGTGGGGTCTCGGGGCTGTTTCCTTCAGGGGCACAGGGGCGCCAGCCCAAATTTAGGAGGCCAAAGTGACACCCCCTGGAGCAGGACTAGGATTGTTTTGCTGGATCCCAGGGTCGGGTGTATGCCCCGTGGGGACTGGCTAGTTCACAGCAGCTGGGAGGCATGCTCAGCCCCCTCGGGATCAACTGGAGCCTTCCCTCTTGTGGTTCGGCTAGAACCTGAACAGCCGGCCCAGCCCCAGATGGCCAGTGCAAATGGGCCCCTCCCCTGCCCTCTCCCTCCCATCTCCCTATCATACCAGAAACAGAGGAAGTAGCGTGGTGGGGGTCAGGTGCTTCTCCAGGAATGTCTGCAGCACAAGATCCAGGCCCTCCCAGGGCAGTTGTTGGAGAGACTGGAACAGAGAGAAGCAGGGAAGTAAATAGCAAGGGAGGTGGGGTGCACGAGACAGGGGGACCAGTGGATCCCCCATCTGGAGCCAGGTGCTGTTGGTATTCGGGTCCCTTTACTCAGGTGATACTGATCCCCCTGCACATAGACATGGGTCTCACCTGCACCTTGCCCTTCTCCAAAGAATCCTTCCTCCCACCTGGGCGGGGTTCTGGAGGGAAGGCCTCCTCCCTCCCCCTCTGGAGGGGCCCCAGCTGCCCCCCAACACCCCGCTGGCTTGCCAAGGGCTGAGCTGTTCATCCCCGCTCCAGCCAATCTCTGTTTCTGTGGCAGGGCGAGTCGTGGCCTGGCTGTGTGGCTGTCCCGAATCCATGCTTTGCTCCCTCTGCACCAAATGCTATTTAACGCTCTGGGCCAGATCCTCAGCTGGTGTAAAGTGGGGATAGGTTCTAGCTCCCTGTGCCAAGAAGCCAGGGTAATTCTGTACAGTCTCACAGACACTCACCTCTACAGCTGTCCTCCCTGCCAACCCCACTGCAGAGTTAACTGCGTAGCCAATTGTCACCAGCCCTTTGGAAAATAAACCGAGGGGCTGGATTCGGCTGGACATGCAGCTCTCTGCATCGGGCCAGGGTCCAGCTATTCAGCAGGGGGGTGGCTGAGTTTCCCAGCCAAGGAGGCAGGTGGCAGCTGCAGCTTTGTCCATGCATTTCCATCCTCAACGTCAATCCGTGTCCACTGGGCAAAGAGTCAGTGGACATGGTGGACCCCGCTGCAGGCTCTGTTCCCCCAGCTGCAGGATGAGTCTGGAGACAGGGCACATTTCCCAGGGACTGAGCCGGGCAAGCCAGACTCCTGGAATCAGGCCGAGTGTGAGCAGTGAGCCCCGGCCCGGGGAGGTGGGTTTGTTCTTCCGGGAACGGGGACAGAGGCACTGGCAGCCTGTGCCCAGGGCTATGTGAGTGGGCATTGGAGCCCATACCCAGGAATTTCCATCTGCCGGCTCCTCATCGAGGGAAGGAGACAATAACCTCCTTTCCCATGGGTGTGTCTGTCTCTCCAGCCACAGTCTCTTTTACTCACCATAGGAACATGGGCAGGGCTCTCTCTGCAGCTGGCATCCTTTGGCGTCTTGCTCAGCATGGTCACCACCGCCCCTGTCTTGGTGTGCATGACGGCTGCACAAGAAACCAGCAGCGTTCAGGCAGAGCTCTCGGGGCCAGATTCTTCCCCCTCCCCGTCCAGCCAGGTCAGAGGTGCCAAAGAGCCAGACTCCGGCCGCAGCTGGGAACGCCCAGCTAGGGTGAGCTCTCAGCTGGCTCCTGGGCCAACTGCCCACCTATCACCCTGCTGTAGAAGGTGTGTTGGGGCTGTGGTGGGATCAGAGGAGATCCCAGGCACCTGGTGAAGGACAGATGCCAGGTCAACCCACTTCTCCTCTGTGTTCCTCTGGTCAGGGATGGGATGAAGGCGCCATGTTCTCTCTGCAGCCCTACTCGCTAGGTAACGGCCGGGGCTCTGAGGGCTGAGAAGTGGCGACTGCTTCCGCTCCATCTTACCTTTGCAAGGCGTGAAGAGCCAGTAGAGAGCCTGAGATGCCCAGTATCTGGTGGCCTCCTGAACATCGAAGGCCTGGCTTGTCAGCAGCCCGGCTATGTAGCCCTGCTCTGCCATGGGTTTCAGGTCCTAATGGGCCACCGAACAGAAAATCAGGGCATGGGTTGGGGCGAGCCCACCTTTGTCTGTATCACCCCACCCCCCTCTGTGAGTGCTGTGGGAGGCAGTAGGGTCTGTGCTGCTCACCTCGGTGATGGCTTTGAAGCGATAGAACATGAAGAGCTGGGTGCTGGCTCTCACAGCTCGGCTCCTCTCCTGGGCCCGGGGAGAGCAGATCCACGGCTGCAAGTGCTGGGGGCAGGGAGAAAGCCGTGTGAGCGGCAGCAATGCCGGGGCGACCCCCAGAACCTGCTTCTTGCCCCAGCAGGGAGAGGACATGGAGCATTTAACCCCTTCTCCTCCGCTTCTGGACACTGGAACTCAGCGCTCCTCTCCTGTCTGGGGCGCGTTGGGACAGGTCTGAGGGTCTTGGGCTCAGCGCTTTGAGGATTCTCCCCATTGATCCTGTGGGGTCTTGGGGCTGTTTCCTTCAGGGGCACAGGGGCGCCAGCCCAAATTTAGGAGGCCAAAGTGACACCCCCTGGAGCAGGACTAGGATTGTTTTGCTGGATCCCAGGGTCGGGTGTATGCCCCGTGGGGACTGGCTAGTTCACAGCAGCTGGGAGGCCTGCTCAGCCCCCTCGGGATCAACTGGAGCCTTCCCTCTTGTGGTTCGGCTAGAACCTGAACAGCCAGCCCAGCCCCAGATGGCCAGTGCAAATAGGCCCC
Organism: Emys orbicularis; assembly: GCF_028017835.1. NCBI lineage: Eukaryota > Metazoa > Chordata > Testudines > Emydidae > Emys > Emys orbicularis. Next base: position 156,915,752 of record NC_088684.1, read on the forward strand.
TCCCCTGCCCTCTCCCTCCCACCTCCCTGAGGAACGGAGCTGGGAAGATGGCCTGGGAGCGGCCACGTGGCCAGAATGCAGGGGACATTCACAAGAGCCCCTATTTCACCATTCCTGACGGCACATCTGGAAAATTCAGCATCTGCCACAGAGCAGGGAAAGGGCGTCTGGGCAGAGGCAATTTTGTGACGGGGAGTATTAGAGTCCTGAACAGCTGAGGTGTGACGTTATTGACATGAACTGGGACCTTATAGATCATTGTTGCAACCAAAGTCCTGTAGTGGCACCAAATCTTGTATAAAGGGGGTCAAATAGGGTGTCTAAGACACGGTTATGGTTTGCTGGTTATGGTTATGCTATCTGTATATGTGTATCATTTTTGTAGTTGAAGTTATGAATATTGGCTCTGTACTGTCTGTATTTCAAACTTCTGCTGTGCTTCTGGGTGACACCGCAGACAAGTTGGTGTCAGCTCTGCCTAGCCTGCTTGATGGCCCATTAAGGACCATCAGCTATACAACCAGGGCCGGCTCCAGGCACCAGCCCACCAGCATGTGCTTGGGGCAGCGCCTGGAGGGGGGCAGCGCGGCGGGGCGTTCCGGCCCAGAGCGGGGCTGAGACTGGTCTTCCCGCCCTCCCTGCGGCGCTCCGGCTGCCGGGGAGAGCGGAGCTGCAGCGGGCTCGCCGCCCTCCCCCCGGCGCTCCGGCCGGTCGGGCAGAGCGGAGGGTCCCGGCTGGGCTCGCCGCCCTCCCCCCGGCGCTCCGGCCGGTCGGGCAGAGCGGAGGGCCCCGGCCGGGCTCTCCGCCCTGCTCCCAGCGCTCTGGCTGCCGGGGAGAGCGGAGCCACAGCGGGCTCGCCGCCCTCCCCCTGGCGCTCCGGCCGGTCGGAGATTGCGGGCCCGCGGCCGTGCTCGGCACCCTCCCCTACCGCGCTGGGGAGATGGGGGGGGGCCGGCGGGTGGCTTTTTTGCTTAGGGCGGCAAAAAAGCCAGAGCCGGCCCTGTATACAACTGACCCATTGAGAGAAGGCAGATACGCCTTGTGACTCAGCAAAGTATTCAGGGACTTGCCCATGTGACTCCAAACTCCATTTTGCTGTAATTTTCCACAGTAAGAACAAAGAGGTGTTCTTACACCGGGAAAAGACTATAAAAGGCTGATGCCTCTCCTCCATCTTGTCTTCAGTCCTGCTTCTTACCTCTGGAGGGATTTTGCTACAAATCTGATTTGTATATTGACCTGGGTCTGGGGCTTGGTCCTTTGGGATCGGGAGAACCTTTTTTCTTTTACTGGGGTATTGGTTTTCATAACCATTTGTCCCCATAACGAGTGCCACTGGTGGTGATACTGGGAAACTGAAGCGTCTAAAGGAATTGCTAGTGAGACTTGTGGTTAGCCAGTGGGGTAAAACCAAAGTCTTCTCTGTTTGGCTGGTTTGGTTTGCTTTGGTGTGCATAGAAACCCCAGCCCTGGGCTGTAACTGCCCTGCTTTAAGCAATTTCTCCTGAATTGGCACTCTCAGTTGGGTCCCGCCAGAACCAGCATCGTTACGAGGTCAAATATTTCCCTGCAAACCTAGGGAGGGCTGCGCCTGTTAACGCCTCAGGATCATGTCCCGGAGTGAAAACCCTTGGAGTTAATCCCCAGGGCGCTTGCTGGGTGCCGGGCAGATCCCTCAGAAGTGGGATGGGGAATGGTCCCAGGTGTAAGCAGCATGAATCCGCTAATGGAAAATAGTGTCATTTCAGTCCTTGGGCTGCAATCGCACCAGAAGAATCTGGCATCAGCACTGGGTTTGCAGTGCACAATGTAGAGCCCCGGACACCCGGTCGCAAACCCAGCACACGGCCTTCAACACCGGATACTCTGGCATGTGCATCTGCCCTAGGGACCCCTCCCAGGACCCCAGCGTGCTCACTCACCAGCAGGGGGACAGCACGGTGTATGTGCCCTGGCTCACCAAGGGAATCCTGCTCTCGTGGGTGACAGCTTCACCCACCAGCACGAGGCTTCTCACAAAAGCAGATCTCACCACGGGGTCCTGGGCTCACAGGCAGGAGGGGGAGAGAACAATGAGGAAACAGCCACAGGCAATAGAGAGCTGAGACACAAGGCTACAGGGCGAGTCTCTACAAGGGAGCTGCTGTCCTAGGCGGGATTGCCCTCACGCCCTAAGGGAAAGGACCTGGCTTGCCGAGTGGAACATCTTTGCATTCCCTAGGGGACCATCTCTGGAGATGGGTGCAAGGAATGGGCTGATTTCCAGCGGTGCTGAGCACTTGCAGTTCCCAGAGCTGTCAATGGGCCCTGGGGCTGCTCAGCTCCCCTGACAATCAGGTCGTAATTGTCTGATCTGGGACAGCAATCTGCTGCTCTCTGGAGCTGGCTGGGCTCTCCCTACCAAGGCGTCCGTTCTCCAAGGAGAACATTCAGTTAAACCAAACTAGCATCCCCTCTCCTTTTCGCTGAGACGCGCATACTGGCATTGTAACCAGCGTAGGACTGAAAGTCGGCCTCAAACCTCCGATGGCAAGAAAACAACCTAGAGTTATCTCAAAAATCCCCCTTCGGCACCAGAGCCTGTCAACCGGGCTAGGGGCCTGAATCCCTCCATGCACCTTTTGTGCCCAGCTACACCATCGACTGCAGTGTGTGGGGGAAACAGGCCCTAAATCTTTATCTTCTGATCCCTGAGTGCAGCACAAGCCTAGAGGTACCAAACAGGGTACAGTCGTCTCTGGGACAATAGCACCAAGTGATGCTCAGTTACACTCTAACAAGGCCCAGATGGGAGTCCTTCCATTAGCTTCCATGGGCCTGGAATCAGAGAAGAAGCTAATCGAGATGGGGAGTCACAGAGAATGGTGCTGTTCCCATGTCTCCTGTCCCTCCTGGGGCAAAGGGCCAGTCCTCTGAGCTGAGTTTATGCAAAGACATAGCTCTGCGCTGCTGTGCACAGCCCGGGTAGGTGCTGCGTGGGCGGTCAGGGGAGGGCTCTGACTTACGTGTGGCCTCAGAAAATAGTGTTGCCACATGGGAGAGAGGATCTTGCAGTCTATGCTGTCTAGGATGAGATCCGTGGGGCCTGAGTGGACCATGTGCCCATAGGTGAGGAGCAGGAGGCTTCTCAGCTGCTCGATGGAAGCTGGCTCCTGAGAATTGCAAAGGAAAGGAGTGAGGAGAAGGGATGGCCTCCAGCTGCTCCTAACTCACAAATGGGGCCAGGGGAGGATTTTTCACCCAGACGGCTTAGCAACCAAAGGCTACTCTGCTGAGCTGAATTGCCTGGACTCCGAGGCCCTTCCCAGCTCCCCAGGATTGGGTGGTTGAGGTGACCCGCCAGCCGAAGGGGACGCACTAGCAGCTGCTTTAATTCAGCCTAGCTCCAGAGATGTCACTGGGACTACAGTGGATTGCACTGGCCCAGAGAGTTACTGGGAAGGTGGTGGTGGTGGTGTGGGGGGGAATGTCAGACATGCCAGCCCTGGTGAGTCTGCCAGGAAGGTCTGTGAAATAGCCCAGTTCAGGGGAAGACCAAGGGTCTGTTCTGCTGAGAAATGTGTCAGCTGGAGCTGATGGCACGGCAGTGTCTTTTGGGCCCTCTCTGAGCCTTGTTTATGGGGCTGCGTGGAGCATGTCTGAGCTCCCCAGGAGACACCCTGGAGAGCCTATACAACAGGACCCACCTTCCCCCCCGGATCCACCCCATTGTGCTGTGATTGCAGCTCCATGGAGGAGTAAGGAAAGGGCTCCCTCCACGGAGGCTGAGCCACTGCTTGGAAATTCAGCTCTTCGCTGAACAGGCTTCTGGGAAGCAGGGTCCTCCCTGGCAGGTCCCTTTACCTGCAAAGGCTGGAGAAGGGATGGATGAAAGAGCAGAGATGCTAGGTGGGACCGTACCTCCAGAGAGCCACCGGCAGAAGGCTGGAGCTGAACCCTGCTGACGAACTCCTCCTAGTGCTCCAGGATGGCGAAAATCTCGCCTAGGTGTTGCCTGGCACACAGCCCAAGCGCTCGGGCGAATCTCTGAGACAGAGAAAGATGGAGGTTGGGAATGCTGAGCAACAAGTCAAGGGGCCAGGATGGGATCTTAAAGTCATCGCCATGGGCATGGGTATAAGGAAGATCTTTTCATTCCACTGGACCTTGTCCAAGGCAGAACATACACATGTAGCATCAGGGGATTGACAAGGAATGAGGGATTTCTTGACAGTGGAGGAGCAAAGACCTCACCTCTCTTTCCTCTTCTTCTCGCAAATCGACCATCTCCACCAGAAGCCATAGCTGGGGCTTGATGCTCTCTGCTGGAAAAAACATCAGCATGGTGCCCCAGCACTTGTAGAGAAAGCTCTGCGAAAGAGACACCATCATGCTGGATGCATTGGGCAGGGCCTGGCATGCACAGAGCCCACTGGGTAGAGTTGTCTGCTTCACTGGCCCCAAGCTGCTCCTGGGTAGCGACTGCTGTTCTGAACTAGGCACTGACCCCCAATTCCTTCCAGGACACTGACCTTGTCATCGGGCCGCTTATCACTGTGGGCCAGCTGGCACCTGATACTAGCGATGAAGCAGCCCAGCCAGGTATGGTCCGAGATGAAGAAGAGAAGGTCTTCCAGGAACTGCCACGGAAAGAAGAGCCAGTTAGAACCGAGAGGGGCCAAGAAACTGGTCCTCTAAATAGCTCCAGCCAGGAACCCACCACAGCTGGGAGGGGAGGGGAGGGGAGGGGAGGGGAGGAGAAGAGGGAGCGTGCACTGTCACCCCCCACGTCTCTCCTAATGCTTGTGAATCCTTATGAGCTGCCCCTGGTGCTTCTCCAATTGTATCTACTGGGCTCAGCCGCTTCCTCTGTCCCACAATGCAGTGCTGCTGAGGGGCCTCTTAATCCTGCCTCAGCGTGGGGGGGAGAGGGAGGCTGGACTAGATGACCTCTTGAGTTCCTTTCCAGCTCTCCATTTCTCTGACCCTTACCTGCAGCAGCTGCTGCTCCCACTCCCTCTGGCAGAAGCAGGTCTTGGGATCTGGAAGAGATGGGCAGGTCAGTTTCCTTTGTGTTTAGACCCTTCTACTGGGGAGCAGCCTACAACATGGCTCTTGTTTGGCGGGGGGTGGGGAGGAGCTGCCGACTCACAGGCCCTGAGGGAGACAGCAGGGAGGTGGAGCTGACAGCCAGGACAGGATTGAGATGGATATTTCAGTTGATCAGGGACACTCCATGGACCAGCTATTGGCTCCTTCCATCCTCTCACTCCTGGGCTGGCTCTAGCTCGGATGAAAGGAGACAGGATTATCCAGAGGCCGTCAGGCAGCTGCTGGGTCAGATCCTTGGCCTAGGTCAGAGCAGCACAAGGGGAACTTGAAGCAGCCCGAAAGAGGCAGCTGGGCCATAAAGGGAATCCCCAGCTGCCCCTTGGTAAGGGAGGATGCTGGAGGCCAGGGAGCAGGAGGGGGCCTGCACAACACTCCCTAAGGGCTCATTCCAGCTGGCTTATATTGGAGCCGTCTGAGGGCTGCACTAACTTGTGCTGGGGGACCTGGTCTGGCCCCAGGATCAGGGGAGCCAGGAAGATGGCTGGCTCAGAGAGCTCGCTGGTTCTGTTAAATGCCGAGAGGCGCTGGGTCTATGTGCAATGAACGTGAGGAATGTGACGAGCCAGCTCCTCTGGGGGCTGCGGGGAGAAGAGCCACCACGCATTGCATGCCAGCTCCAGGAGCGGCCCCTTCCCACTGAGCATAAGGAAACCTCCTGGCTGTAGGTTACGCACCAGCAGCCGAGCCAGCATCTCCTGGGGTAGAGTGGCCCTGGGGCTTGACCGACACCCTGTGAACAGAAAGGGGGGACATCCCATCAGGCTCTGGAGGGATCTTCTGCATTCATCTCTGAGCTCTACCTATGCCCTTGACGGCTGGCTGTGTCCTTGCAGTGAGCCGGAACCAGAGCCAAGAGCTGATCCCCACCCCCACCTGGGGGCAGACGCCTCTCGCTACAGAAGGACTAAGAGCGGGTGGATAAAATACTGGGACTCACCTCTGTTCTCCTTGCCGCACCTCCTGGCCAAGGGCAGCCTGCCTTCCTCCTGCATCCTCTTTACCACCCTAACCGACGTCTGCAGGAGGAGCGGCAGGGCTGGCCCCTGGGCTGCTGGGCTCAGCTGAAGCAGCAGCCCAGGCCAGAAAACCTGCAGAGCAGAGAAAAGCCATCTCAGTACGGAAATATCCTCTTCCTGCACCAGCTCTCTTTCCTACACTAGACAGGACCCCTGGCCTCGCTACCGCCAGCCAGACCTCTCTACCCAGCCTGAACTATGCGGCGATCCCCACCCCCTCCCCTTTCACACGTGTCAGTGTCTGCCTCCAGCACCAAATCAAGTGACACATGACTGACCCCCGCCTTTTGTCGAGTGTTGCATCATCGTTGACAGCACAGTATTTCCTAACTCCAGTCCCGCTTGGAAAGGCTGTGTTCTCACGGTGTGAAAGCAATACACCAACTTGATCAATAAAGAGGAGACTAGGAAAACCAATACTATCGAGTGAAACCATAACAGGCGCTCAGGGAGGTTTGAGCTCTGACCTTCACATCCCCACACAGACCTGCGCCACTTGAACCACAGACGCAATTGCTGTCTGCTGTGTGGACAAGAGGGGGACTTAACACACACTGTGCCAGAGGGTTACACAACTCTATCCCCACCTGTAGTAACTAAAGCACGTAGATTTGGCATGGTCAATCGGAAAGACAGCGTAGCTGAGTGCACAATACTTGGGTCTGCCTTATTAGAAATGTGGCTTCTAGTCTCAGCTCTGCCTGAAGTGACCTTGCGCAACATCGCTGTTACTTTGTTCAGTGTGGGGAGGGGGCTGGCTAATACGTGACTGCTCAGGCTTGCGTTCTGAGGCCTGGGTCAGTAATCAGGTCTGTGCAGTGTGTGGAAACATAAGCACTAGTCAGCAGAGATGAGATTTGAATGTAGTGTCTCCCAGCTCAGGGGACTCTCCCTTAGGCACCAGTGTAGTTTGGGTGAGAGGCAGGAACTCCTGGGCTAGGGTTGGCTTTTGCAAAACAAGAATGTGATGGGCTGGATAGACCCCACCCTGGAACAGCCAGGAAAAAGTTACCAGAGGGACCAATGAAGAGGGACTGAGCTATGGAAGCTGCAGAACCAGCAGGACTGACCCCAGGGGATGCTAGAGCGGAAGAGCCCCTGTGACCCCAAACCCTGGCACGCAGGGGCACTCAGCCGGGGAGTGTTCCCTGTTCCAAAGACCCAGATCTGGCTCGGATCCGGGCTCCATTTTACCCAACCCCAGGATGTTCTGGAGCGGGGAGGCTCAGAGAAATAAGTCTGGTTGGGACCTGTCTCATCGAAAAGCTCAGACCCAGAGAGGCCTGCGTCCAACGGAGAGGGGCAGGGTCACTTACATTGGCCATTTTGGTGGAGTCAGCCAGGGACTGCAGGGTGCTGGAGCAGAGCTGGCAGACCTCGAGCTCCATGGTGCGCCTCCCGTCAGGGCCGGCTCTAGGCACCAGCAAAGCAAGCAGTTGCTTGGGGCGGCAGATTTGCAAGGGGCGCAAGAATCCAGCATGGGAGCTGAGAACCAACAGGGGGCCCTGGGAGCTGTAGTTCCTTGGTTAGCTCCCTGCCTATAGAGCCAGCCCTGGAGCAGGGAAAGAACTACATTTCCCAGCATTCCCTTAGCCACTAGCAACAGGAAAGGGTGTGGGAAAGGAGTATGGAACTGAAATCTGCAGCTTGCTGTGAATGGTAGGAACAGAGCCAGCTCTAGGTTTTTTGCCGCCCCCCCGCCACCCTGGGCTCCCCCCTGCCCACACCCCCTGCTGCCCCAGCTCTGGCCCCCACCTGCACTCCCCTGCTGCCCCAGCCCTGGGCTCTTCCCCCCCCCACCCCCGCATCCCCTGCTGTCCCAGCTCTGGCCCCCACCTGCACCCTCCTGCTGCCCCAGCCCTGGGCTCCCCCCTGCCCACACCCCCTGCCGCCCCAGCTCTGGCCCCCACCTGCACCCTCCTGCTGCCCCAGCCCTGGGCTCCCCCCTGCCCACACCCCCTGCCGCCCCAGCTCTGGCCCCCACCTGCACCCTCCTGCTGCCCCAGCCCTGGGCTCCCCCCTGCCCACACCCCCTGCCGCCCCAGCTCTGGCCCCCACCTGCACCCTCCTGCTGCCCCAGTCCTGCGCTCCCCCCTGCCCACACCCCCTGCCGCCCCAGCTCTGGCCCCCACCTGCACTCCCCTGCTGCCCCAGCCCTGGGCTCTTCCCCCCCCCCCGCATCCCCTGCTGTCCCAGTTCTGGCCCCCACCTGCACCCTCCTGCTGCCCCAGCCCTGGGCTCCCCCCCACCTGCACTCCCCTGCCGCCCCAGCTCTGGCCCCCACCTGCACACCCCTGCCGCCCCAGCCCTGGGCTCTCCCCCCACCTGCACCCTCCTGCCGCCCCAGCCCTGGGCTCTTCCCCCCCCCCCCGCATCCCCAACCGCCCCAGCTCTGGCCCCCATCCGCATCTCCTGCCACCCCAGCCCTGGGCTCTCCCCCGCCCACACCCCCTGCAGCCCCAGCTCTGGCCCCCACCTGCACTCCCCTGCTCCCCCAGCCCTGGGCTCTACCCCCACCCGCACCTCCTGCTGCCCCAGCCCTGGGCTCTCCCCCCCCCCACCCGCACCTCCTGCCGCCCCAGCCCTGGGCTCTCCCCCAAAGAAGGAATTGGGGGGACTAAATGGACGGTGCACCTCTCTATCTGAAGCCTAGCAAGGGAGGTATGTGGATCCCACTAGAATTTAAAATGAAAAGTAAGGGAGGGGAGGCTCTGGATCTGGGCAGCTTTAGATACAGTACCAGGCACGTAGGAGGATTTCCACTTCTGAGCCATGGAAGCAGAAATTGACTTTTCCTCTCCAGATATAGCTAATATTCAGAAAGGGAATCTAGCACCTGCCTTCCAGATTTGAACACCCTCAAAATTCAGGAGTGCTCAAGCTCAATTTGGGCAGCTGTTACTTCATTTCCCACAAATCAAATATACTGATCCACTGTAACTTGCTGTAGAAAAAGTAGAATAAATTGAGCAAGAAATGCTTCCCAGTGGTTATTAGGACTGGAATTGCTATTTTCAACAGCCACTGCTTTTTTTTTTTTTTTAAGTTTTAGTTTTATTTGTTTAAAAGGAAGACCGTGATAGTGCATTCCCCATAGAAACAAAGAATGGAACAAAAGAATAATAAAGGCACCTCAACTTTTCCTCATTTATGTAGGACAGTCTTATAATGTGCATCCAGATATCCTCCAGTCACACAAGCTGAAAATTGTTGCACTTTACTGCAGTTCTGTAACCATATGGGAACCAATCCTGTCTGTGTTCTGTGCACATCCAAAATTCCTGCTGAATGACCCGCCCTGGGAGCAAGTTACCAGTGACCCAGGGCTGGGGCAGCAGGAGGGTGCAGTTGGGGGGGAGGGAGGGGGAGAGCCCAGGGCTGGGGTGGGGGGCAGCCAAAATTTTTTTTGCTGGGGGCAGCAAAAAACCTAGAGCCAGCCCTGACAGGGGTCATCAAAATCTAGAACCCCTGCAGCTGCAAATCCCACAGCCTGTCAGAGCCAGCCCTGACTATTCAGGGTGCTGGGGTCAAAAGTCACTTACATCAAATCCGGGGAGGCAGGTGGCGAATCAGAGCAGGGCAGTGCTGCTCCATATGGCCCTGGCTCTCTACTTTTCTCTGGAGTGCATCCAGAAATTGACGTGCTGTGGGAGAAGGAGGCAGGTGAGGGTCAATGGGCAAACGAGCCTCTCCCTCTCCCCATGGGGCTGAGACATTGTGCTCAGGGTGGAATAGCTGACTGGCTGATCTCAGCACTTTAAAAGGGGTTCTTGCACCCAGGATGCTGCCCAGGTCCTGCTGGGCACAAGCTGTCATTGTCTCACCACACTGGGACAATGTTCAGTCTTGGGGCTGGTCCATCCTCTCTGTACTCCTGATCCATGATCAGCACATCAGGATCAAGGCACACGCCCTGGGCCCTCTGAGGTGCTGCTGGCCGCTAGGGAGTAGGTGGAGCTGCTGGTGCTAGAGCAGCAGTGGCCAATCTCCTGCCCCGGACAGGCTGAGAGCCAGGCAGGGGGATGGCTCCTCCTGGGTCCTGCCACTGGGCTCCTGGCTCCTCTGCTTCCTGAAGAGGAAGCCCCAGAGCCGCCTTCCCCAGCTCCCGCCCTGCCCTGGGTCCCTCCTGCACAGCTGCACCCTGGGAGCTGGTGTCTTCCTCCTCCAGAACGCCAGGCACTTCCACCGCTTGGCCTGGCCACAAGCTGCTTCCCCGCCAGCGGGGACAGAGGGGCCGCTCTCCTCCTGGGGAACTCAGCAGCTGCTTCCCACTGGCTCTGGAGCCACCTCCGCAGCCATCATCGGCCTGAGCATCTGAGGGTCTGTGCTGCATGTAACCATGGTGCTGTGGAGTGACCCCGAGAAGGGGGGGCTCGGAGGCTGGAGGGGGGTGTTCTATCCTTTCCCCAGGGACAGCGCTCACCGCTCGTAAGGCCAGGGCATCTGCAGGAGGATGCTGACCACGGCCTTCGTGTGCTGTCTGGCCAGCAGGTGCAGGATGTCTCTCGTACCATCACTCAGCCGCTCCCCCCCACAGGGTGGGCTCAGTGTGGAGGAAAGAGCCGCGTGCAGATCCTGCACCTGCGGAGGCAAAGCAGGGCTGAGACCCTACCCCCGCTGTGGGTGTCTGTCAGGCAAGGGCCAGGAAGCGCTGGGCAGGCTCAGAAACAAGTCAGTGGTCACATGGCCTGGCGGAGGCCATGGATAAACTCTCCTAGCCAGTGACTGAGCCGAGGGGGGTTTGGTACCTTGAAAGCCCCACCCCTGATCCAGCTCCGTAGCTCTAAGGGTCCCAATCCCGCTGCCCAGTGACACCCCCCGGATATCCTGACTGTACCTCCCCTTGTGACAGCACGCCTGGGCTGCTTCAGCACCAGAGTGGGATCTAAGCATCCGGGATGCATTTCCATCCTCAACGTCAATCCGTGTCCACTGGGCAAAGAGTCAGTGGACACGGGGGACCCCACTGCAGGCTCTGTTCCCCCAGCTGCAGGATGAGTCTGGAGACAGGGCACATTTCCCAGGGACTGAGCCGGGCAAGCCAGACTCCTGGGATCAAAGCCTGCAAACGATTACAGGGCCGTGCCCAGCGGCCGCCCTGCAGACAGGGGATGGATGGTTCCCATTGATCAATGATGGTGAGAAGGGACGTCTCCCCTCCACATCCTCCCTCGAGCCCCAGGAATTCTAGGCACGGGGCAAGATGGAGCTGCCCGAGATGTTCAATGCCCAGCCATTACTTGGCCCTGTAGCTCTGCTTCTTTCTCTCTCAGCACCGCCTCCATGACGCCCGCCAGCTGGTCAGCACACTCCCCTTTCTCCAGCAGCCCCACCAGCCGGGTGAAGCTGAAGGGCATGAGGTCACGCGATGGCAGGTGCTTCGCGATGAGCTGCAGGGAAAGGCACAGGCCGAGTGTGAGCAGTGAGCCCCGGCCCGGGGAGGTGGGTTTGCTCTTCGGGGAACGGGGACAGAGGCACTGGCAGCCTGTGCCCAGGGCTATGTGAGTGGGCATTGGAGCCCATACCCAGGAATTTCCATCTGCCGGCTCCTCATCGAGGGAAGGAGACAATAACCCCCTTTCCCATGGGCGTGTCTGTCTCTCCAGCCACAGTCTCTTTTACTCACCATAGGAACATGGGCAGGGCTCTCTCTGCAGCTGGCATCCTTCGGCGTCTTGCTCAACATGGTCACCACCACCCCGTCTTGGTGTGCATGACGGCTGCACAAGAAACCAGCAGCGATCAGGCAGAGCTTTCGGGGCCAGATTCTTCCCCCTTCCCGTCCAGCCAGGTCAGAGGTGCCAAAGAGCCAGACTCCGTCCGCAGCTGGGAACGCCCAGCTAGGGTGAGCTCTCAGCTGGCTCCTGGGCCAACTGCCCACCTATCACCCTGCTGTAGAAGGTGTGTTGGGACTGGGGTGGGATCAGAGGAGATCCCAGGCACCTGGTGAAGGACAGATGCCAGGTCAACCCACTTCTCCTCTGTGTTCCTCTGGTCAGGGATGGGATGAAGGCGCCATGTTCTCTCTGCAGCCCTGCTCGATAGGTAATGGCCGGGGCTGTGAGGGCAGAGAAGTGGCGACTGCTTCCGCTCCATCTTACCTTTGCAAGGTGTGAAGAGCCAGTAGAGAGCCTGAGATGCCCAGTATCTGGTGGCCTCCTGAACATCGAAGGCCTGGCTTGTCAGCAGCCCGGCCATGTAGCCCTGCTCTGCCATGGGTTTCAGGTCCTAATGGGCCACCGAACAGAAAATCAGGGCATGGGTTGGGGCGAGCCCACCTTTGTCTGTATCACCCCACCCCCCTCTGTGAGTGCTGTGGGGGGCAGCAGGGTCTGTGCTGCTCACCTCGGTGATGGCTTTGAAGCGATAGAACATGAAGAGCCGGGCGCTGGCTCTCACAGCTCAGCTCCTCTCTTGGGCCCAGGGAGAGCAGATCCATGGCTGCAAGTGCTGGGGGCAGGGAGAAAGCCGTGTGAGCGGCAGCAATGCCGGGGCTACCCCCAGAACCTGCTTCCTGCCCCAGCAGGGAGAGGACATGGAGCATTTAACCCCTTCTCCTCCGCTTCTGGACACTGGAACTCAGCGCTCCTCTCCTGTCTGGGGCGCGTTGGGACAGGTCTGAGGGTCTTGGGCTCAGCGCTTTGAGGATTCTCCCCATTGATCCTGTGGGGTCTCGGGGCTGTTTCCTTCAGGGGCACAGGGGCGCCAGCCCAAATTTAGGAGGCCAAAGTGACACCCCCTGGAGCAGGACTAGGATTGTTTTGCTGGATCCCAGGGTCGGGTGTATGTCCCGTGGGGACTGGCTAGTTCACAGCAGCTGGGAGGCATGCTCAGCCCCCTCGGGATCAACTGGAGCCTTCCCTCTTGTGGTTCGGCTAGAACCTGAACAGCCGGCCCAGCCCCAGATGGCCAGTGCAAATGGGCCCCTCCCCTGCCCTCTCCCTCCCACCTCCCTATCATACCAGAAACAGAGGAAGTAGCGTGGTGGGGGTCAGGTGCTTCTCCAGGAATGTCTGCAGCACAAGATCCAGGCCCTCCCAGGGCAGTTGTTGGAGAGACTGGAACAGAGAGAAGCAGGGAAGTAAATAGCAAGGGAGGTGGAGTGCACGAGACAGGGGGACGAGTGGATCCCCCATCTGGAGCCAGGTGCTGTTGGTATTCGGGTCCCTTTACTCAGGTGATACTGATCCCCCTGCACATAGACATGGGTCTCACCTGCACCTTGCCCTTCTCCAAAGAATCCTTCCTCCCACCTGGGCGGGGTTCTGGAGGGAAGGCCTCCTCCCTCCCCCTCTGGAGGGGCCCCAGCTGCCCCCCAACACCCCGCTGGCTTGCCAAGGGCTGAGCTGTTCATCCCCGCTCCAGCCAATCTCTGTTTCTGTGGCAGGGCGAGTCGTGGCCTGGCTGTGTGGCTGTCCCGAATCCATGCTTTGCTCCCTCTGCACCAAATGCTATTTAACGCTCTGGGCCAGATCCTCAGCTGGTGTAAAGTGGGGATAGGTTCTAGCTCCCTGTGCCAAGAAGCCAGGGTAATTCTGTACAGTCTCACAGACACTCACCTCTACAGCTGTCCTCCCTGCCAACCCCACTGCAGAGTTAACTGCGTAGCCAATTGTCACCAGCCCTTTGGAAAATAAACCGAGGGGCTGGATTCGGCTGGACATGCAGCTCTCTGCATCGGGCCAGGGTCCAGCTATTCAGCAGGGGGGTGGCTGAGTTTCCCAGCCAAGGAGGCAGGTGGCAGCTGCAGCTTTGTCCATGCCTCACTAACCTCTGCCCGAATAGCGGAGCTTTCTGCCACCTCAGTCCCTCTCAGCTTCGCCAGGGCTGGGCGCTGAATCATGGCGCTGGCGATACACGTGCTGATGGTCTCAGCCTCCTGTTCCTTAGCCAGGCGAGGCTCGAATTTCCTGATTGGAAAGAAGGGAGCAGACGGGGCCATTAGAACGGAGACAGGTCCCAGCATGAATCAGGTTGGGGTTGATGGCATGAGGGACAGCTCCCTCCCTAAGCAGCAGAGCTCCAGGGGGCATCTCCAGCAGAGCCACCGCCTAGGGAATGGTCCTGTCTGGAGATGCCTATTCCCCCTGGGCCCGGCAGGGGCTCTGCTGGGGAAGCTGCTCTCTGGGGATGATCCTGGGCCCTGCTCTGTGGCTGCACCATTCACAGCACTTCATGCTGACGGGAGGGGCTCCCTCTTACCAGGCAATACGCAGAGATGGGGGCTGGATAAAGTGACCCGGAGGCCGAGGAGGATATGGCCCGTTAGTGAGCCACCAGGGAGGCGCATCCTCCGGTTCTTCTTGCAGCTCGTCCTTCCCCCACTTCCTCTCCCTCCATCTGCCCCTCCCTGGCTGCTAGGCTTTGCAGGTGAGTCAGGGCCCATGGACGGACCCTAAGTATGAGATGGCCAGCAGGGCATGCTGGTGATTGGGGCTCTGCAGCCGGGCCCGGTCCTTGCCTCTGAGCATCTCCTGCAGCACAAAGCAGAGAGTCAAAGGCAAAAGAATTTCGGGGAGCCCGGTTGCTCAGCAAGACGTGGAATCTCCAAACGCTGTTTGACGCCCCCACCGACCCTCAGCCCCAGCGTGCAGTGCACTGGGTCACGGAGCTGGGAAGATGGCCTGGGAGCAGCCACGTGGCTAGAATGCAGGGGACATTCACAAGAACCCCTATTTCACCATTCCTGACGGCAAATCTGGAAACTTCAGCGTCTGCCCCGGAGCAGGGAAAGGGCATCTGGGCAGAAGCAATTTTGTGACGGGGAGTATTAGAGTCCTGAACAGCTGAGGTGTGACGTTATTGACATGAACTGGGACCTTATAGATCATTGTTGCAACCAAAGTCCTGTAGTGGCACCAAATCTTGTATAAAGGGGGTCAAATAGGGTGTCTAAGACACGGTTATGGTATGCTGGTTATGGTTATGCTATCTGTATATGTGTATCATTTTTGTAGTTGAAGTTATGAATATTGGCTCTGTACTGTCTGTATTTCAAACTTCTACTATGCTTCTGGGTGACACCGCAGACAAGTTGGTGTCAGCTCTGCCTAGCCTGCTTGATGGCCCATTAAGGACCATCAGCTATACAACTGACCCATTGAGAGAAGGCAGATACGCCTTGTGACTCAGCAAAGTATGCAGGGACTTGCCCATGTGACTCCAAACTCCATTTTGCTGTAATTTTCCACAGTAAGAACAAAGAGGTGTTCTTACACCTGGAAAAGACTATAAAAGGCTGATGCCTCTCCTCCATCTTGTCTTCAACCCTGCTCTTACCTCTGGAGGGACTTTGCTACAAATCTGATTTGTATATTGACCTGGGTCTGGGGCTTGGTCCTTTGGGATCGGGAGAACCTTTTTTCTTTTACTGGGGTATTGGTTTTCATAACCATTTGTCCCCATAACGAGTGCCACTGGTGGTGATACTGGGAAACTGAAGTGTCTAAAGGAATTGCTAGTGAGACTTGTGGTTAGCCAGTGGGGTAAAACCAAAGTCTTCTCTGTTTGGCTGGTTTGGTTTGCCTTGGTGTGCATAGAAACCCCAGCCCTGGGCTGTAACTGCCCTGCTTTAAACAATTTCTCCTGAATTGGCACTCTCAGTTGGGTCCCGCCAGAACCAGCATCGTTACGAGGTCAAATATTTCCCTGCAAACCTAGGGAGGGCTGTGCCTGTTAACGCCTCAGGATCATGTCCCGGCGTGAAAACCCTTGGAGTTAATCCCCAGGGCGCTTGCTGGGTGCCGGGCAGATCCCTCAGAAGTGGGATGGGGAATGGTCCCAGGTGTAAGCAGCATGAATCCGCTAATGGAAAATAGTGTCATTTCAGTCCTTGGGCTGCAATCGCATCAGAAGAATCTGGCATCAGCACTGGGTTTGCAGTGCACAATGTAGAGCCCCGGGCACCCGGTCGCAAACCCAGCACACGGCCGTCAACACCGGATACTCTGGCATGTGCATCTGCCCTAGGGACCCCTCCCAGGACCCCAGCGTGCTCACTCACCAGCAGGGGGACAGCACGGTGTATGTGCCCTGGCTCACCAAGGGAATCCTGCTCTCGTGGGTGACAGCTTCACCCACCAGCACGAGGCTTCTCACAAAAGCAGATCTCACCACGGGGTCCTGGGCTCACAGGCAGGAGGGGGAGAGAACAATGAGGAAACAGCCACAGGCAATAGAGAGCTGAGACACAAGGCTACAGGGCGAGTCTCTACAAGGGAGCTGCTGTCCTAGGCGGGATTGCCCTCACGCCCTAAGGGAAAGGACCTGGCTTGCCGAGTGGAACATCTTTGCATTCCCTAGGGGACCATCTCTGGAGATGGGTGCAAGGAATGGGCTGATTTCCAGCGGTGCTGAGCACTTGCAGTTCCCAGAGCTGTCAATGGGCCCTGGGGCTGCTCAGCTCCCCTGACAATCAGGTCGTAATTGTCTGATCTGGGACAGCAATCTGCTGCTCTCTGGAGCTGGCTGGGCTCTCCCTACCAAGGCGTCCGTTCTCCAAGGAGAACATTCAGTTAAAACAAACTAGCATCCCCTCTCCTTTTCGCTGAGACGCGCATACGGGCATTGTAACCAGCGTAGGACTGAAAGTCGGCCTCAAACCTCTGATGGCAAGAAAACAACCTAGAGTTATCTCAAAAATCCCCCTTCGGCACCAGAGCCTGTCAACCAGGCTAGGGGCCTGAATCCCTCCATGCACCTTTTGTGCCCAGTTACACCATCGACTGCAGTGTGTGGGGGAAACAGGTCCTAAATCTTTATCTTCTGATCCCTGAGTGCAGCACAAGCCTAGAGGTACCAAACAGGGTACAGTCGTCTCTGGGACAATAGCACCAAGTGATGCTCAGTTACACTCTAACAAGGCCCAGATGGGAGTCCTTCCATTAGCTTCCATGGGCCTGGAATCAGAGAAGAAGCTAATCGAGATGGGGAGTCACAGAGAATGGTGCTGTTCCCATGTCTCCTGTCCCTCCCGGGGCAAAGGGCCAGTCCTCTGAGCTGAGTTTATGCAAAGACATAGCTCTGCGCTGCTGTGCACAGCCCGGGTAGGTGCTGGGTGGGCGGTCAGGGGAGGGCTCTGACTTACGTGTGGGCTCAGAAAATAGTGTTGCCACATGGGAGACAGGATCTTGCAGTCTATGCTGTCTAGGATGAGATCCGTGGGGCCTGAGTGGACCATGTGCCCATAGGTGAGGAGCAGGAGGCTTCTCAGCTGCTCGATGGAAGCTGGCTCCTGAGAATTGCAAAGGAAAGAGTGAGGAGAAGGGATGGCCTCCAGCTGCTCCTAACTCACAAATGGGGCCAGGGGAGGATTTTTCACCCAGACGGCTTAGCAACCAAAGGCTACTCTGCTGAGCTGAATTGCCTGGACTCCGAGGCCCTTCCCAGCTCCCCAGGATTGGGTGGTTGAGGTGACCCGCCAGCCGAAGGGGACGCACTAGCAGCTGCTTTAATTCAGCCTAGCTCCAGAGATGTCACTGGGACTACAGTGGATTGCACTGGCCCAGAGAGTTACTGGGAAGGTGGTGGTGGTGGTGTGGGGGGGAATGTCAGACATGCCAGCCCTGGTGAGTCTGCCAGGAAGGTCTGTGAAATAGCCCAGTTCAGGGGAAGACCAAGGGTCTGTTCTGCTGAGAAATGTGTCAGCTGGAGCTGAGGGCATGGCAGTGTCTTTTGGGCCCTCTCTGAGCCTTGTTTATGGGGCTGCGTGGAGCATGTCTGAGCTCCCCAGGAGATACCCTAGAGAGCCTATACAACAGGACCCACCTTCCCCCCTGGTTCCACCCCATTGTGCTGTGATTGCAGCTCCATGGAGGAGTAAGGAAAGGGCTCTCTCCACGGAGGCTGAGCCACTGCTTGGAAATTCAGCTCTTCACTGAACAGGCTTCTGGGAAGCAGGGTCCTCCCTGGCAGGTCCCTTTACCTGCAAAGGCTGGTGAAGGGATGGATGAAAGAGCAGAGATGCTAGGTGGGACCGTACCTCCAGAGAGCCACCAGCAGAAGGCTGGAGCTGCACCCTGCTGATGAACTCCTCCCAGTGCTCTAGGATGGCGAAAATCTCGCCTAGGTGTTGCCTGGCACACAGCCCAAGCGCTCGGGCGAATCTCTGAGAGACAGAAAGATAGAGGTTGGGAATGCTGAGCAACAAGTCAAGGGGCCAGGATGGGCTCTCAAAGTCATCGCCATGGGCATGGGTATAAGGAAGTGTGATCGGTGTCGGTCCACCTACCCGCTAGGGGGCGGTGGGGAGCTACGAGGTCACTGGCCGGCCTGGGTCACGCCTCCACCGGCGGGGAATTAGCAGCGGGAAGGCCGCCGGCCAGAGTCTGTAGCGCCCCTCAGGCAGGGGAGCGCCGGCAAAGGTCAATAGCGCGCCCCTCAGGCAGGGGAGCGCCGGCAAAGGTCAATAGCGCGCCCCTCAGGCAGGGGAGCGCCGGCAAAGGTCGGTAGCGCGCCCCTCAGGCAGGGGAGCGCCGGCAAAGGTCAGTAGCACGCCCCTCAGGCAGGGGAGCGCCGGCAAAGGTCAATAGCGCCTCTCAGGCAGGGGAGCGCCGGCAAAGGTCGGTAGCGCGCCCCTCAGGCAGGGGAGCGCCGGCAAAGGTCGGTAGCGCGCCCCTCAGGCAGGGGAGCGCCGGCAAAGGTCGGTAGCGCGCCCCTCAGGCAGGGGAGCGCCGGCAAAGGTCGGTAGCGCGCCCCTCAGGCAGGGGAGCGCCGGCAAAGGTCGGTAGCGCGCCCCTCAGGCAGGGGAGCGCCGGCAAAGGTCAGTAGCGCGCCCCTCAGGCAGGGGAGCGCTGGCAAAGGTCAGTAGCGCGCCCCTCAGGTAGGGGAGCACCGGCAAAGGTCAATAGCGCGCCCCTCAGGCAGGGGAGCGCCGGCAAAGGTCCCGGCATGGCTCAGCCGGGTAGGGGAACGCAGGCCCACCCTACACCACTGCGTTCCAGCCCAGGGCCCTGACAGTGGCAGGACGAGGGTCCCGCCACTGGATCAGCGGGGTCCTTCCGCGATACAGACTCACCACTGTGCAGCTTTGTCCCTGGGCTACTTCCTACCCGATTGCTCGTCCGAATCCCTCTGGTCCCGCCAGTGCGTCGGGGTAGTCCGCTGTTGGCAGGTCCAGCTCCCGCTCAGGCTCAGGCTCCTCCGGCTCCTCCCGGTCCTTGGCTGCTGGCAGCTCCAGCTCCCACTCCGGCTCCTCCAGTTCCTCTGCGTATTCGGCAGCGGGCAGTCCTGGCAGCCCCAGTCCGTCCTCCAGGTGAGGTTTCCACTGGTCCAGGGCCTCCCCTGGTGTGGCAGCAGGGTCTGAAGGGAGCAGCCCGCGGTCTGCATCTGCCTCCCTCCCTGGTGCTGCTCTAACTGAGCTAAGGGCCCCGCCCTTTATACTTCCTGTTCCACCCCTCCCCTTCCGGGGGGGTGGAGCGAGCTTGGGCTGGCCCCGCCCACTGCGGCAGAGAGAAAGGCCCTTTAACCTCAGGTTCGGAGGGCAGCCACCCTGGCTCCCTACAGGAAGATCTTTTCATTCCACTGGACCTTGTCCAAGCAGAACATACACATGTAGCATCAGGGGATTGACAAGGAATGAGGGATTTCTTGACAGTGGAGGAGCAAAGACCTCACCTCTCTTTCCTCTTTTTCTCGCAAATCGACCATCTCCACCAGAAGCCATAGCTGGGGCTTGATGCTCTCTGCTGGAAAAAACATCAGCACGGTGCCCCAGCACTTGTAGAGAAAGCTCTGCGAAAGAGACACCATCATGCTGGATGCATTGGGCAGGGCCTGGCATGCACAGAGCCCACTGGGTAGAGTTGTCTGCTTCACTGGCCCCCAAGCTGCCCCTGGGTAGCAACTGCTGTTCTGAACTAGGCACTGACCCCCAATTCCTTCCAGGACACTGACCTTGTCATCGGGCCGCTTATCACTGTGGGCCAGCTGGCGCCTGATACTAGTGATGAAGCAGCCCAGCCAGGTATGGTCCGAGATGAAGAAGAGAAGGTCTTCCAGGAACTGCCAGGGAAAGAAGAGCCAGTTAGAACCGAGAGGGGCCAAGAAACTGGTCCTCTAAATAGCTCCAGCCAGGAACCCACCACAGCTGGGAAGGGAGGGGAGGGGAAGAGGGAGCGTGCACTGTCACCCCCCACGTCTCTCCTAATGCTTGTGAATCCTTATGAGCTGCCCCGGTGCTTCTCCAGTTGTATCTACTGGGCTCAGCCGCTTCCTCTGTCCCACAATGCAGTGCTGCTGAGAGGCCTCTTAATCCTGCCTCAGCGTGCGGGGGGGGTTGGGGCTGGACTAGATGACCTCTTGAGTTCCTTTCCAGCTCTCCATTTCTCTGACCCTTACCTGCAGCAGCTACTGCTCCCACTCCCTCTGGCAGAAGCAGGTCTTGGGATCTGGAAGAGATGGGCAGGTCAGTTTCCTTTGTGTTTAGATCCTTCTACTGGGGAGCAGCCTACAACATGGCTCTTGTTTGGTGGGGGGTGGGGAGGAGCTGCCGACTCACGGGCCCCGAGGGGACCCATGGCTCTTTGCAAATCACTGATGGACAACACTGCTCCTCAGACCCAGACCCCTTGATGTGAAATACCCAGGAGTTCTGCTTGCCAAGATCCTTCCCCAGGCTGTGAGGTGTCAGATGAAGGTTAGATACGGTCCTGGAGAGGATCCTTCCTGTCTGGGCACGGGGGGCTGGGCTAGATGAACCAAAGGATATGATCCTGACGTGATCCTCTCTGATTCCAGGCATCATATTATCATATTACATCATATTATCACAGCATCATATTATCCTGGATTCAGAGGGAGACCCTGACCTCTCCCTCTCTGAGCCCAGCACCACAGTGTCCCCTCCCTTCGCTCCTGCAAGGGGAGACACTCCCTCCTTACCTTCCACGTAGAGGAGCATGTCCGTCATGTAGTTATCCCAGAATCGGCCCGACCCGGGCTGGAACATGCTCATCAGCTGGAAGAGGAGGAACATGGCTGCCCTCCTGACCTGCACCGTCATATACAAAGATGCGCCGAGCACCTGGCGGCCAAAGAGGCAGAGGTGGCTGTACCCCTCCCTTGCAAGGCAGTGTGAGAAGGGAGCTCCCTACAGGTGCAGGGGGAGAGCTCAGTGATGGAGGGAAGGAGACAGCAGGGAGGTGGAGCTGGCAACCAGGACAGGATTGAGATGGATATTTCAGTTGATCAGGGACACTCCATGGACAGCTATTGGCTCCTTCCATCCTCTCACTCCTGGGCTGGCTCTAGCTCAGATGAAAGGAGACAGGATTATCCAGAGGCCGTCAGGCAGCTGCTGGGTCAGATCCTTGGCCTAGGTTAGAGCAGCACAAGGGGAGCTTGAAGCAGCCCGAAAGAGGCAGCTGGGCCATAAAGAGGCAGCTGGGCCATAAAGCCTCCCTAAGGGCTCATTCCAGCTGGCTTTTATTGGAGCCGTCCGAGGGCTGCTGGGGGACCTGGTCCAGCCCCAGGATCAGGGGAGCCAGGAAGGTGGCTGGCTCAGAGAGCTCGCTGGTTCTGTTAAATTCCGAGAGGCGCTGGGTCGATGTGCAATGAACGTGAGGAATGTGACGAGCCAGCTCCTCTGGGGGTGCGGGGAGAAGAGCCACCACGCATTGCATGCCAGCTCCAGGAGCGGCCCCTTCCCACTGAGCATAAGGAAACCTCCTGGCTGTGGGTTACGCACCAGCAGCCGAGCCAGCAGCTCCTGGGGTAGAGTGGCCCTGGGGCTTGACGGACACCCTGTGAACAGAAAGGGGGGACATCCCATCAGGCTCTGGAGGGATCTTTTGCATTCATCTCTGAGCTCTACCTGTGCCCTTGACGGCTGGCTGTGTCCTTGCAGTGAGCCGGAACTAGAGCCAAGAGCTGATCCCCACCCCCACCTGGGGGCAGACGCCTCTCGCTACAGAAGGACTAAGAGCGGGTGGATAAAATACTGGGACTCACCTCTGTTCTCCTTGCCGCACCTCCTGGCCAAGGGCAGCCTGCCTTCCTCCTGCATCCTCTTTACCACCCTAACCGACGTCTGCAGGAGGAGAGGCAGGGCTGGCCCATGGGCTGCTGGGCTCAGCTGAAGCAGCAGCCCAGGCCAGAAAACCTGCAGAGCAGAGAAAAGCCATCTCAGTACGGAAATATCCTCTTCCTGCACCAGCTCTCTCTTTCCTACACTAGACAGGACCCCTGGCCTCGCCACCACCAGCCAGACCTCTCTACCCAGCCTGAAACCAGCTCCATCATGGCTTAGTCTCCTGTAGGGTGGATGATCACAGTGGGGCGAGAGAAGGAGGAAGCCAGGGGTCCTGCCCTCCCAGCGCGAGGGACAGAGCCCGGATGGCAGCTGGGAGAGGGAGCAGAGAGAATGGGCTGGGAGGAAAAAACACTGTCTTCTATTTTCAGAGGGGTAGCCGTGTTAGTCTGGATCTGTAAAAAGCAAAAAGGATCTGTTGAACAGCTTCCACCCCACCATCAACCTCAGCCTGGACCAATCTACACGGGAAGTCCACTTCCCAGACCCCACAGTACAAATAAGTGATGGCCATGTTAACACCACCCTATACCGAAAACCCACCAACCGCTATGCCTACCTTCATGCCTCCAGCTTCCACCCCGGACACACCACACGATCCATCGTCTACAGCCAAGCACTGAGGTACATCCGCATCTGCTCCAACCCCTCAGACAGAGACCAACACCTACAACATCTTCACCAAGCATTCTCAAAACTACGATACCTGCACAAGGAAATAAGGAAACAAATCAACAGAGCCAGACGTGTACCCAGAAGCCTCCTGCTACAAGACAAGCCCAAGAAGGAAACCAACAGAACTCCACTGGCCATCACCTACAGTCCTCAGCTTAAACCTCTCCAACGCATCATCAGTGATCTACAACCCATCCTGGACAATGATCCCTCTATTTCACAGACGTTGGGAGGCAGGCCAGTCCTCGCCCACAGACAAACTGCCAACCTTAAGCATATTCTCACCAGCAACCACACACCGCACCATAACAACTCTAACTCAGGAACCAAGCCATGCAACAAACCTCGATGCCAACTCTGCCCACATATCTACACCAACAACACCATCACAGGACCTAACCAGATCAGCTACAACATCACCGGTTCATTCACCTGCACGTCCACCAATGTTATATATGCCATCATGTGCCAGCAATGCCCCTCTGTTATGTACATTGGCCAAACTGGACAGTCACTACGTAAAAGGATAAATGGACACAAGTCAGATATCAGGAATGGCAATATACAAAAACCTGTAGGAGAACACTTCAACCTCCCTGGCCACACAATAGCAGATGTAAAGGTAGCCATCTTACAGCAAAAAAACTTCAGGACCAGACTCCAAAGAGAAACTGCTGAGCTTCAGTTCATTTGCAAATTTGACACCATCAGATCAGGATTAAACAGACTGTGAATGGCTAGCCAACTACAGAAGCAGTTTCTCCTCCTTTGGGGCTGGTCTACACTAACCCCCCACTTCGAACTAAAATATTCACGTAGCTGAAGTCAAACTATCTTAGTTCGAACTTACCACGGGTCCACACGCGGCAGGCAGGCTCCCCCGTCGACTCCGCGTACTCCTCTCACGGAGCAGGAGTACCGGCGTCGACGGCGAGCACTTCCGGGATCGATCCCAGAAGATCGATTGCTTACCGCCGGACCCGGAGGTAAGTATAGACATACCCTTAGTGTTCACACTTCAACTGCTAGCAGAGGACCTCACCCTCCCTGATTGAACTAACCTCGTTATCTCCAGACTGATTCTTGCCAGCATATTTATACCTGCCCCTGGAAATTTCCATTACATGCATCCAACGAAGTGGGCATTCACCCACAAAAGCTTATGCTCCAATACATCTGTTAGTCTTAAAGGTGCCACAGGACTCTCTGTTGCTGTCTTCTATTTGTCATCATCTTCCATCAGTAGACGGAGGGTGCTGTCCACAGTTCCATCTGCATCCCAAGCCCTATTTGCTGCCCATCGCCTGCCCCTCCCCATCTGCAGCTGCCCCTCCTTCCCTGTTCCTTGACCCCATGTTCTGCCCTGGTCACGGTCTCCCATCACTAAGGTCTCTGCGGATTCTTACCGTGCTGTCGAGGGTCAGGGTGCACTGACGCACCAAGAAGTCGATGAAGGGTCTCGATGCAGATTTCTCCAAGAGCCCATGCGCCCCCATTGTCCGTATAAAATAAGCCAGGGCTTCTCTGACCTGCCAGATCCAGACAGAAACAGACATGATTTGCACACAGTGTGGAGGGACCTTGTCCCCTCCCAGTCCAGGCTGGGATCCTTTCTCAGCGGGGGGTTTGGTGAAATGCTGCTAGGCAGCCCAGAGATGGGAATGCAGCTGGAGAGGCAGATTCTTTCCCCCACATTCTGCCGTACACTATGGAGCACTGGTGGGGCACGTGTTTCGATGCACAGGGTCCCGGCAGGCTCTGCACTGGCAGGCAGACATTCACTAGCTTTGGCCGCATTGGCCATGCTTCCAGACTCACCCGTATGCTTGTGCTCTGCAGGATTGGCCCCAGGACTATGAACAGCTTCTCCGTGTGGTGTGTCATTTCAGAAACTGTAAAAGACACAGACACATGGCTTGGCAGGGCTGATGTTAAACCGGGGTGTGCAGGGACCTGAGATCTCAGGAACCTTAGAGGAACCTCAATGTCCCTACATGACCCTGCCGGCAGGTTACCCCCATGGGTAACCAGCTGCATCTGCCCACGCTTACAGTTCCAGCAGTGATTGTCCTCTCTCATTGCTGCAACATCGGCTGAGGGGCTGCAGGACTTGGATTATCTACTGCAGACAGGGACAAATGACCCCAATGAGGCCCAGTGCTAAGCGCTGCTAATTGCACAAGAGGCCATAACACATCAAAAGACGAGGCCTCGCTGTGGGTCACTTACAGTTGGATCGGACTATCCGGTCCAGAATGAAGAGACTGGCACAGGTCTCCTCTTCCTCATCCTTGTTCAGCCTCCTGAACAGGAACACAAGCAGCTCCACCAGGAACAAGCGAGCTGCAGGAAGAGGAGTGAATCATAATGGGATGAATCATAAAGGGGAAGGGAATAGAGTTCTATGCATGGGCTCTGAAATTCCGCAGGCTGTGATCTCCTTCTCTGGGAAAGGTGAATGCATTTCTTACCCAGATGGACCACAGAGTCCAGGGCCTCTCTCCGCTCCTCCAGGTGCTCTCTGGGGAGATGACATACCTAAGGGAAGGAAGCAACACCAGCAAAGGTAAACTAGATCGAGTGTCTCTCAGGCCAGGCCCTCGGATGGCAGAGTGAAGGGGTGAGGGTGGAGAGGCAGATCCTAATTCCCATCTAAAGAACAGGCCAGCAAGCTGGATCAGTCTATGAGTGACGCTGAGGCTTCGGGGGCTGCGGCTCATGTAGAAGCAGAGTTTGACGGGTCAGGAACCGAAGATGTGGAGCGCTGGAACAGGGTGCGGGATGCTGATGTTCCCGGTCAAAGGGGTTGGGGTGGGTGGGAGGAAAAGAAACCAAAGGAGAGTTCTCCAGGATCCATCCCCCAATGGGAACAGGATGAGGCAGGGACAGCTCTTCCCACGCCTACCCAGTTTAAGCCAAAAGGCCCCGGCATTTTGCCTGAGTGATCCCAGCATCTCTTACCATGGAGTGGAGTGCTGGGAAGAGGGTGCCAATGTCCTTCCTCAAGGCAGCCTCATCCATGTCCCTCACGCAAGCAAGGCTCTGGGCAAGAGAAGAGACGCAGGACATGGCGATGACGTGTCAGGCAGACAAGCCCCAATGTGTAGAGTCTCCATCAGCAGCTGGGTTACCACAACCCAGACTTGGAAGGAATAAAGTTATGGCCCTTGTGGAGAGCAGCTTCCAGCTGGTGCCGGTCTCGCCCTTCTCTGGGAGGGGCATTTGACCCCTTTGTTTGCACTAGCCTAGTATCACTTATGGTTGGTTCAACAGGATAGTTGTACCTGGCGCCAGCTGGGGTGATGTGTGTGCTGAGAGGATGGCAGGGATGGTGGGGCCCAGTTTGGATGAGCAGGACCTGCCCTGATTACTTATCACTACTGATGTCATGGCAGCGCCCAGAGGCTCCAGTCAGGATCAGGCCCTGTTGCACTGGATGCAGCACAACGCAGACAGAGACAATCTCTGTCCTGAAGGGCTGACAGTCTAGAGACCCACACAGACAGGTCAGGGATGGGGAGACAGCATCCAAGGGCTCCTCCCTGCCCCCGTGCTGGGGTGAGGAAACCACGCGGGAGCTTGGAAGGGAGAGCTTAATGTCCCTTCATGCGGCCTTACCAGGGGCTAAGGATCAGGCCCATTGTCTCTGCCTGCTCACCTCCTACAACAGTCACTTCCAGAGTGTACCAGGGATGTATACTTCTGCTTTCTGGCCTTGGGCCAGCCACTTCCCTCCCAGAGCTTTGCTCTCCACAGGTATAGCTGGGCTAACAGCTAACCCTGCCCTGGGCCCAGGGAGAGGTGAGTGTGCGGGACACTCTGGGGAGAGGTGAAGCTCAGGATGATGCTTATTAGTTCTCTCCCTGGTTCCCTAATGCAGCCCATTGCTGACCAGCCAGCAAAGAAGAAAGAAAGCAGAGCCAGATGCTGGGAATGGAGTCGCCTCTCTCCTCCCGTCTGTAACACCTGCCCTGGCAAGGGGGGGCAGAGCATGTTCTCTAGGGCCAGAGAATGGCAGTGAATCTGGGAGCAAGCAGATGGGGAAAGGGGGTCAGCGCCTTAGAGGGTCAGTGTGTTGTGGGGAAGGCAGTAGGGGGCGGGAGTCCAGGCTGAGTTGGTGATGGAGGGAACCTTGTACCATCTGTGCCATGGGCACTTCCCCAGTGTGCTGTGGATTTCCTGCTCTCTCCTCACTCACTCTGCTCTTCCTTGGCCTTTCCTCATCCTCGCTGATTGGGGCGAGCTGTCCCCTGGGTGATGAAGAGGCCTTTCGCTTGGTGCCTAAAATGAACAGAAGGAAACCATGTTTGCTCTTAAGCAAAGCAAGCAGTCATGGGATTAGAGGGAAGGTCCTCTCATGGACTGTAGCTGGTTAAAAGACAGGAAACAAAGGGTAAGAATACATTTTCAGTTTTCACAATGAGGTAAATAGTGGGGTCCCCAAAGATCTGTACTGGGGCCTTTGCTGTTCAGGGGTAAAATGGTGAGATGGCAAAATCTGTGGATGATACAAAATTACTCACCATAGTTAAGTCCAATGTTCCCTCTAATTTTTGACAGGCCATGGATGCAAACATTTTCTTCTGTGCAAAGCAGAGTTCAAATTTGTGCGCCATGATGCAAATGCGCCCAAGCAAGTAAAATGCTTATACATTTTAAAAGTTTTAATTTGCAATTTGTGATAATAATAGTTTTACACCATGTTATTTTATAAATGTCATTTTTAAATACTTAGAAAAAGGAAATTTAACCTTTCTTCATGAAGCAGAAGTTAGTTTTAAGCATTACGCTTTAGGATCTTTTTTATAGACAATCATGAGCGTATATCAATCACATATTAATCATGATCATTATCAGTCCATAGGCTTCTGCCCGTTGCCGTCCACTTTCACTTTTCATTCTATACGCATGTCCGAAAAGATTTTGATAAACATATAATAAAGACAATTTAATAAGTATGCCATTATGTCAATTTATATGGGTTTTCAGATAGAGACATCATAAGTAAAAAAAGGAAAACAAGAGTTTGTGTTTTAAATTTAAAATGTTCCTAAAAAATATCAATACATGATTATCAGCCAAGAATATGTGATTACAAATGCATTTTAATTTCCTTATTGGTCAAAATGTCAAAAACTGCTAAACTAACCTTACTGTTTTTCCCTGCGATCTTTTTTATTTGCCCCTTCAATATAAACTCTGTCCAGATCTATCAGTCCTCCATCAAGCTGGTAACTCTTAATACACATCAGCACGTCCAAATGATCTACTTGTAAACGATTCCGTAGTTTCTTTTTTAGAGTGTTCATTAAGCTAAAGCCACGCTCACAGTCAGCACTTGATGTTAGGAATGTTCCTCCAATATCCATCAGCTTTGCAAGATCCTGAAACTGTTCCTTCTGGTGAGCAAATGTCACCATATCCAGGAAACTTAAAACCAATTGGCTTTTGATTCTTTCGGCTACTGCAAACTTGAAGTCATTGTACTGATTGATTATAACAATCTCTTCAGCAAGAAAGTCTTTGTATTTTGAACTTAGGGATTTGATCTGATGAAGTCACACTTAACTGATGAAGTCACACTGATGAAGTCAAAATTGAAGTCACACTTAACTATTGCTGCACAATCAAAAGTGGACCACTCCTGGACTTCAT
The DNA here is from genome assembly GCF_028017835.1 of Emys orbicularis. Classification (NCBI taxonomy): domain Eukaryota; kingdom Metazoa; phylum Chordata; order Testudines; family Emydidae; genus Emys; species Emys orbicularis. The sequence continues at coordinate 156,944,216 of NC_088684.1, forward strand.
CCTCTGGAAACCTGTCTCCTAAATGTGCACACAAGCTGTTTATGAAAGTTATTATGGAACTGGTATCAATTTCATTATTTTCTTGAGAGCTCATATCTAAGAGAGCCTTAACTTTGTCACTCCATAAGACTGAATCTCCAAGGTACTGTCTTCTGATCTTGTTCACCTCGGGCAAGGTGAAATGCTTCAAGAGGTGTAAGGCCCCGTTTCTGGAGCAGCGTGGATAGTGAAGCCAGCTCCGACAAAACATCATTCAAAACTTCTAATGTTATTCGGTATTCCATGGTATTCAACTTTTTGTGGCAGTATTTAGATGTTCCTCCGGGAACTGCAGTGCCCATAGGACAGAAGAGCGGATTCCCTGAGGATCCTCCTGTACTCAGGGTCTCCCTACAAAGGAGCCAGTGACTTTTCTCAGAGGCCCATGTCTTGGATCTCACAGGGGTTTCAGTCTCTCAATCCCCAGCCAGGCCTGGTGCCCACTGTTAGTGCTTAACAGAACCATGCAGAGCTCTGGCTTACAGTCCCAGCTCTTTCCCTCTGTCCCCGCAAAGGCGGAAGGGTCCCAACATTGCACTGCACTGACAGCTCTGGCAAAGTCTGGCCCGCTGGGTCCCAGCTGGGAGCAGACAATGGAAACGTGGCTCTTCCAGTCTTTCCTTCACAGCCCTCCCATGGGGTTAAGGGGAAATTCCTCACAGACCCTGCCATTGTGCTCACCTCCAAGAGGTGCTGCAGCTTGTCCGTGGTGGGGGTTTCCGTCAGCATGATGTCCAGCAGAGCCTGCAAGAGGAGGGAGCACCCGTCAGTCATGGGATCTGGGGCTACACCGGTCAGGGGATGATTAGGAGGGTTCTCTGGGGAGCCCTGGCAAGACCCCAAAGACACATCCTGGCCTCTCCCATTCACATCACCCCAGGGGCACTTAGCAAGAGTTCATGGCCGGATTCCAGCTGGCTCTTCAATCCTGGCCCTTAGCAGTTCTCTGGACAGGGCCTGGTACCCAGCAGGGTATGGAACAGCCAAACTGAAATGGATGGGAGCCAGGCGCCTGGGCAGAGTCCAGGCAGCAATGGACAGAATGAGGAGGGAAGGAGAGGATCTGCCAAGGACGGGGTAACACTATCCCCTCTGGAGGGAAGGGCCCTCCCTGACATTTTGTTAACCCTCGGGCCTGTTCCCAGCTCTGTTCACACCTCCCCTATTCTCAGCAGCTCCATCAAACCAAGGGAGCAGGGACCACAGGCCGCTCCTGCTGCGGGGACAGAGAAGAGGGACGGTGACCTACCCGGAAGTGAGCGGTGTCCTTCCCTGGGCGCATGGTAAAAACGCTGTACAGGATAGTTCGCAGGAGGCCTGATTCCAGTCCCAGAGGTGGCTTCAGTTTGCTGGCAGGAGAGAGGAGCCTGTATTAGATTTTGCAGCACCAGAGTGACGCTGGCACCACCATGGACATGAAACATCAGGGCCAGCACAGGCCAGCAAAAACGGAAACGGACGTGCCAAGGAGCACAGTGACCTGGCTGAAGTGACAAAGCCAGTCAGTGGCAGGGCTGGAATAGGGCCCATTCCCCTGATCTCACCACTGGACCCTGCTGCCCCTGTTATATGCTCCCCGGTGATCCTCTCCCTAAGGCCACTGTAACAATTCTGGAGTGAAATCAACCACCCAGCCAGGAAAGAGTGAACGTTCCCCACTCCTCGGCCAGAGGATGCAAACAGCCACAATTGGGGGTGACCTAGGCAGGGGAGGATCTGTGACTCCCAGCTCTGGGGCTGAACAGCACCTGAGTTAGGGCAGCTGAACGGGAGTGTCCTGGTACCTGAGGTGGCAAACCGCGGCCATAAAGCTGGAGAGGATGGAGCTTGGCTCAGACCCCAGGGCAAGGTCTAAAATCAGCTCCTGGGAGACCCAAAGGAGACAAAACAGCGGGTGAGATTCAGGCCCTGCTGACCCACAGGCACTTCCCAGAGAGGAGCCCAAACTGCGCTGCAAACACAGCCAGCATAACCTCCCACCCCACCCAGCTGGGCCACCCCATTCCTCCCACCCTTCAAACTTAGTCCCTCTCCCTCTCCAGCTGGGACCACCCAATTCCTCCCTCCCCTCAGCCTCAGCTGCCCCCCCGGCCCTACAATTCCCCCACTGCCAGCTCCAGATCAGTGCCAGAATTTCCCCTTTCCCTGCTCCCCAGTCGTCAGCCCCAGGAATCCCTGTCCTCTGCTGTCCCCTCCAGCCCCACCATCTTCTGCCACTGGTGCAGGGGAGTCCTCTCTTCGTCCCATGTCTAGCTCCCTCCCCCCAGGGGCTGGGCACGGGGTCTCACTCACTGCAATGCTCTCCATTTGGGCCACTTTGGAGCAGTGCGGCTCCAGGGTGTCCTGCCCCTGCTTTTGTGTGGACAAGCACAGAGCGGGGATAGCGTGCAGGAAGCGGAGCTGCTTGGCCCTGACCTGCACCCACTAGGAGTGGGGTTGGGGGAGAGAGAGCCTTTTAGGTAGGGACCTCCCCACCCCAGCCAAACTGGCTCCAGGGCCCAGATCCTCCATGGGGTTGCACAGGAAAAGACACCCCCCCTTCTCGAAATCACTGTGTCCTCCTGCACAGGCAGGGTTTGTAACTGGGACAATGTGAGTGGGGGGAGGAGACTGTGGCCTCTGTAGGACAAAAACCTCCTCTGGGGGGGGTCCCAGATAACATGGGAGAAGTGTGCCCCTTTAGGGGGTTATGGGTTCTCTGGGACAAGACCCCGCTGCAAGGGGTGGGGATGGAACAAGTGACAGGACCAACTCGGCGCCAGCTCAGCAGGGGGATATTTGTACCTCATCTCTGCCCTGGAGATGCTGCTGGATGACCCTGATGGCAGCTTCCTCCAGGGACATGTCCTCCTCCTCCTCCTCGACCTCCAGCTGGAAACTGGGGGTCCCTGCACCAGGCAGAGAAGGAGAAAGGATGACTCCTGCTGCTGCAGAGGGGAAGGACGGGGTGCAGTGGAGAGAGAAGGGCTAATGTGCCCCCCTCCTCTGTAAGGAACCCCATGGCAGAGAGGGCCCCACCCTGCCCCTCCCAGGCAGAGAGGGCCTGCAGCCCCATCAGCCTCAGGGCCCCAAGGCAGTCAGTCCGCCCCCCAACATCATCAGGGGCCCGGGAGGCTGGAGCTCCCCCGACTCCACCTAGAATGCCCTGTGCCATGTGTGGCTGTGCCACTCCCACTGGTGTCAGTGGGGATCGTGTGACTCAGGCCAGACCCCTTGGCAAACCAACAGACACAGGGTGTTACTAGCCCTCCCCAACCCCAGTCCTTCTCCCTTTCCCTTCGATCTCCCCTCACCTGCACTGGGGGAGCCTTCAGCCTCAGGGCTCTCACACTCCTCTGAGGTCCTGCTGGCCCCTCGGGAGTAGGTGGAGCTCCCGCCCTGTCCTGGGTCCCTCCTGCACAGTTGCACCCTGGGCCACCTCCATGTTGGCCCAGAAGGGGTCTTCCTCCTCCAGAACTCCAGGAAATTCCAGCGCTTGGCCTGGCCACAAAATGCTTCCCCGCCAGCTTCCCCGCTCTCCTCCTGGGGAAGTCAGCAGCTGCTTCCCACTGGCTCTGGAACCACCTCCGCAGCCTTCTTCCCCAGCATCTGCCTGAGCCTCTCCATCCTGGAACTGAGTGGGGAGCAGCCATGAGTCTGAGGAAAAGGCAGCCTCTCACTAATGGGCCTGCCTGCTCCACCCCCACCTCCCCTCCACTGGGGCAACTCCCCCTCACTGCACGCCCCACCACGGGGCACAGGGACTGCAATCTACACACACTGGCAGCAGCTCACAGCACAGGCTGCTCCCAAAGTTCCCCCTCCCCACTGAGGCACTGTGACACCGGGAGAGTCTCATCCTTTCAGAGCAGTGGGGTTTTCAGGCTGTTTGGACAAGCAGCTCCCTCCTCCCCCCCAGACCACAGGCCCTCCCTGGCTAGAGAAAGAACAGAACCCGGGAAGGCATCTGAGCTTGCCCTGCGAACTTGTCCCCAGCTAAACTTCACAAGGTCCCAATCATATGAGGCATGAGTCCCCTTCAGTTCCCACTGATGGGGGTTGTGGGTGCTCAGCAGCTGGCAGGGTCTGATCCCCCAGAGACTCAGTCTGGGGAACAGTCTCCTACAAGGGAAGGGCTGGGAGCCCTATTGCTGGGCTATTTCCACCATGCTGGAGGTGGCTCTGGAGAACACCCTGCCCAGGCCCAGAGCGAAGGGCTGCAGGGGGATGTGTCAACAAATCTAGTCTCACTTGGAGGAGATTCCTCCTCCACCCATATCTGCCCCTCCCCAGGCAGAACAGGGAAGTCTCTGAGGAAATGCTACATGCCACTCACTAGCTCTAGATGGCGCAGTGCTGGGTGGCAGAGGCTCAGCGTTGGTCTGTCCCTTGCCCTCTTCCTCACTCTCCCGCACCAAGGGGGGCTGGACAGGGAGCTGCACAATGTCCTGCCAGCACGGCAGGGTGTAGAAACCGGGAGGCTGACAGTGGCTGTGAAAACAAGACTATGTTTTATTGCTAAAGGAGGGATAAACTCAGGCAAGGAGCCGGGGTCCAGATCACTGACATACGCCTCCTGTCACAAGGTCTCCTAGCACCTCACACACATTCCTGAAGCCTGACAAGACAAGGCCTATAGGGGAGGGACTCCAACCCCACTGATAGAAAACTGTGGCCTGGGCAGTGACAGAGCCAGGGATGGAGCCCTGTGTCCAGTGTCCAGGGCCCTACACTGATCACTAGAGAAACATTTCTTTCCAGAGATGGCAATTGCAAGCAGGACACTATTCCCAGTCTCCCTGGCTCTGAGAGGGAGTGTGACCTGCTGGAGCTACTGAGGCAGGGGACTGGGAGGCAGGCCTCCTGGCTTTCATTGGCAGTTTTCCTATTGATTTATTGACCTCGGGCAAGCCATTTCCCCTCTCTGTGTTTCAGTCCCCAGCAGTAAAATGAGGATTTAATACTTACTCACTATTGTAAAGCGCTGTGAGATTTACCCAGGAAAAGCCGCTCTGTGAGTGCTATGCAGCACTGGGCCATCAATGGTCAGATCCAAATTCCTAGAGTTTAGTTCTGGACTTTCAGCCCAGTAGAGAGTGAGGAGCCCAGCCCGAGACCTTGGATTGAGGATCAGCCCTTCCTGGGGTGGGAAATGAGCCAGGAGGCTTTTCCATCCCTAGCCAGGTGAATTAACAATAGAGGATTTTTAAAATATGAACTGGGTTTTTTAAATTAAACTCACCACAGGTTTTTTCATTCAAAATAAACCTGCTTAAAATTCAATTTGAATTTGACAATCTATGTTAAGGCCTAAATTTATTATAATCTCTTAAAATAATGTCAGGAGAATAGAAAAAATCCATATTAGGTAGTACATGTTTACTGCCAAGTTTTAAGGACAGTCAAAGTACTTGAAGCACCTGGAACCAGAGTTACTGGAAGTGCTAGATCAGCTTTAGACAGCAGTAGCCCTTCCTTTGAAAGTGCAGAAGGAATATTTTCTTCATTTCCGTTTATTCATCTAGTTCAATTCAATGACTAGTTAATTGAATTTAAGAAACACATTGGGAGTTGACAAAGAAGGCAGACTTGTTTTCTTCCTTCAATCTAGGAATAAACACTAGATGTGAGGGGATGAGATCTACCAGTTCATACATCTGGAAGGATATGGTGACCAGAATGTATCAATTCAGTTCACTAACTACAGATAGTATTTCCTTTATTTAAGAAATCAGGTAGTTTTAAATGCAAAACATTTTTGATGAATGTTTTTCTTATGCTTCTCTTTCTGGCTCAGCCACAGCATTGCTGTGTAACCACCTCTTGCTCTTTACCTCTGTTTCACCACTTCTGTTCGGGATAGAGACACTTCTCTAACTCCTAGCAGTAGTGCGATTTGAGTCGGTCATAAGTGTTCGACACCTTTGAGCTCCAAAGGACAATGGGTGATTTATCAAGAATCCCTGGTGATTTCCTGCTTCTCCCCCATCCAGAGCCAATATCACATCTTTGGGTTTGGAAATTCTCAGCACCCCTCAATTGTCTACTGCCTTCAATTGTTCCTTAGATTTAGAGCCTTGGATGCTAGCAGGACTGGAATTTGTTACTGGGTTCCTGGCTGTTCCTAGTCAATGAGGGTCTCAGTCTGGCCTTCAAAGTTCAGAATCCCAGAAGTAGACATCCAGGTGGATTGATTTACACCATTGATTTTAATCATGTTTTGCATTTGTACTTTTTAGTTATTTTCCTAATGATAGGTTGATTCTCATTAGTCGAGAATCATTAAAAAATGTTGATTTGCAACTAAATATAGTATTTACACTAAATTTGCTGCTTTTTCTTTGCTAACCATGATGGTAAAGTATATCTATGTACATTTATTTAAGCAGTTATATGGCTTAATTTACATTTCCTGTATCTAATTTTTACATTTTTATTATGTTGAAAAATGGCAAATGATGCATTTATTTCCTAGACGATGATGGATTTTTTACTTGTGATTTGTCTACGCACTGTTTCGATGGAAATTCAAATGCACTTAAAAATGCACAAAAACAGCATTTTCAATTTGTTTATTAATTGAATAAAACTACCTTCAATGTTCTGGATTTACTGAAACATATTTTTCATTTAAAACTAACTGATTTAAGGAAGTATCTGCAGTTAGTGAAATGAACTGATTGTATCTGGTCATCATGTCTGTCAGATTTTAGAAGAAACGGTTACTCACCTTCTTGTAACTGTTGTTCTTCGAGATGTGTTGTTCATGTCCATTCCAAGCAGCTGGTGTGTGTGCGCCGCATGCATGCCAGCCGGAAGATTTTACTATAGCAGCGTCCGTAGGGTCGGCTCCGGCACCCCCTGGAGTGGCGCCCTCATGGCGCTGTATATAGGGGCCAGCCGACCCCCCACCCCCTCAGTTCCTTCTTGACGATACTCCGACAGAGGGGTAGGAGGGTGGGTATTGGAATGGACATGAACAACACATCTCGAAGAACAACAGTTACAAGAAGGTGAGTAACCGTTTCTTCTTCTTCAAGTGATTGTTCATGTCCATTCCAAGCAGGTGACTCACAAGCCCGAGTCTAGGTGGTGGGGTCGGAGGTCACTGCAGACTGGAGGACTGCGCGGCCAAATGCAGCATCCTCCCTGGCCTGGTGCATGATGGCGTAGTGCGCCGTAAAGGTGTGGATTGAGGACCAGGTGGCTGCTCTACAAATTTCCTGCGTCGGGACGTGGGCCAGGAACGCGGCTGAAGAGGTCTGCGCTCTTGTGGAGTGGGCCGTGATAGGTGGGGTTGGTATATTGGCCCGACTGTAGCACTCCTGGATGCAGGTTCTGATCCAAGCCGAGATCCGCTGTGACGTGACCAGAAGCCCTTTCCTACTGTCGGCCACGGCGATGAAAAGTTGGGTCGACTTCCTGAAGGATCTTGTCCTTTCGATATAGAACGTGAGAGCCCTGCGAACGTCCAGAGGATGCAGCCTGCGCTCCTTAGCCGAGGAGTGCGGTTTTGGATAAAAGACAGGGAGAAAAATGTCTTGACCCATGTGAAATGGGGAAACCACCTTAGGCAGGAACGCTGGGTGCGGCCTCAGTTGGACCTTGTCCTTGTGGAAGACAGTGTATGGAGGTTCAGATGTTAGAGCTCTGAGTTCCGATACTCTCCGGGCTGATGTGATAGCCACCAAGAACGCGACCTTATATGAAAGGTATAACAGCGAGCATGAAGCCAGCGGCTCGAATGGGGGCCCTGTGAGGACAGACAGGACCAAATTGAGGTCCCAAGCAGGGACAGGTTGACGGATGTGCGGGAACAATCTGTCAAGGCCCTTAAGGAATCGTCCAACGAGTGGGTTCGCAAACACTGAGGTCCCCCCGTCTCCAGGGTGGAACGCGGAGATTGCAGCAAGGTGTACTCGAACCGACGAGAGAGTTAGTCCCAGATGTCTCAGATGTAGCAAACAGTCCAATATGAGAGGGACCGGGGCGAGCAAGGGGGCCTGACCCCGTTGTGTAGCCCAGAGGGAGAAGCGCTTCCACTTGGCCAAGTACGTGGTCCTTGTTGAGGGCTTCCTGCTGCCCAACAGGACCTGTCTGACCTGATGAGAGCATCATAACTCCACTGGGTTTAGCCATGGAGCATCCAAGCTGTAAGGTGGAGCGACTCCAGGTTCGGGTGAACTAGGCGACCTCGATCCTGCGTGATCGAGTCCGGTAGTAGGGGCAACCTGAGTGGAACCCTCGTAGACATGTGTAGGAGAGATGTGTACGAGTGCTGGCGCGGCCACGCAGGCGCTATCAGGATAAGTCAAGCGTGATCCCTGCGGGCCTTGAGGATTACCCTGTGAATCAAGGGAATCGGGGGAAAGGCGTAAAAAAGCCCGTCTGCCCAAGAGAGGAGAAAAGCGTCTGACAGGGACCCCTGACTGCGTCCCATGAGGGAGCAGAATTGACGACACTTCCTGTTCTCGTTGGAGGCAAACAAGTCTATCTGGGGATGACCCCAGAGTCGGAAAATTGAGAGAACTATATCCCAGCGGATAGACCACTTGTGGCCCTGGAACTAGCGGCTGAGGGCGTCCGCGAGCGCGTTGTGCGTGCCCGGGAGGTAGGATGCTGTCAGGTGAATTACGTTCTGTACGCAAAAGTCCCATAATGCGAGGGCCTCCTGGCAAAGGGGAGAGGAGCAAGCACCACCCTGTTTGTTGATATAAAACATCGTTGGAGTATTGTCTGTGAGGACAGAAACGCACCTGCCTGCCAGCTGGGACTTGAATGCTATGCATGCGAGGCGTACCGCTCGCAATTCCCTGACATTGATGTGCAGTGACAGATCCTCCCGCGACCAAAGACCTTGTGTTCTGAGGTGGCCCAGATGTGCACCCCATCCCCGATCCGATGCGTCCGATACCAGGGATAGGGAGGGTTCGGGGTCCCGGAAAGGAACTCCCGCGCAGACCACCCGCGGGCCTAGCCACCATTGAAGGGAGTCCAACACCGGCGGAGGTAACGTCACCACTGATTCTAGGGAGTCCCTGACTGGCCGATAAACCCCTGCCAACCAAGATTGGAGCGGGCGCAGTCTGTGTCTGGCGTGTCTCACCACGTAGGTACATGCTGCCATGTGTCCTAGTAATTTGAGGCAGCTTCTTACTGTGGTGGTAGGGTAACTTTGGAGGCCGAGAATGATGTTGGATATAGTTCGGAATCTGGCCTCTGGGAGATATGCCCTGGCTTGTGTTGAGTCCAGAACTGCTCCTATGAATTCGATTTTTTGAGTTGGAGACAGTGTGGACTTGGCCGCGTTGAGTAAGAGGCCAAGTGAGCGGAAGGTCTGCCTGATGAAGACCACCTGAGCCTCCACTAGTGCCTTGGTCCTGCCCTTGATGAGCCAATCGTCCAGGTAGGGAAATACCTGGATCCCGTGTCTGCGCAGGAAGGCTGCCACGACTGCCATGCATTTCGTGAAGACCCTTGGGGCTGCTGACAGACCAAAGGGCAGAACCGTAAACTGAAGATGAGCGTTGCCGACGAGAAACCTGAGGTAACGCCTGTGCTGAGGGATTATTGCGATATGAAAGTATGCGTCCTTTAAGTCGAGGGCGGCATACCAGTTTCCTGGATCCATGGAAGGAATGATGGAGGACAGGGAGACCATGCGGAACTTGAGTTTCTTCACAAACTTGTTGAGACGCCGCAAGTCCAGAATAGGTCTGAGGCCCCCTTTCGCTTTCGGAATTAGGAAATATCGAGAGTAGAAGCCCTTGCCCCGTAGCTCCTGCGGAACCTCCTCCACTGCCCCCGAAGCGAGGAGGGGCTGAACTTCTTGAAGTAGAAGTTGCTCGTGAGAGGAGTCCCTGAAGAGGGACGGGGAGGGGGGCTGGTGGGGCGGGAGGGAGGAGAACTGGATAGAATATCCCTCCCCTACCGTGCGCAGCACCCAAGCATCCGATGTGATCTGGGCCCACGCATGATAGAAGGGGGACAGACGTGACGAAAAGGTAAGGTTGGACGGATCCAGGGTTCTGACTGGGAGGTCGTCCTCGACCAAGCCATCAAAATGGTGGTCTAGGCCCCTGTGTAGGCCTTGGTTGGGCAGATGACTGTCCGAAAGGCTGCTGTTGCTGCCTCCTCCTGCCCGTTCTCGGCCTTCTGCGCGAGGCATCCCCTGGATTTTGAGGCTGGTACGGTCGAGGGGCCTGCGGCGGCCTGAACTGCCTACGCTGGGTAACAGGGGTGTGTAGGCCTAAGGAACGGAGGGTGGTCCGTGAAGCCTTTAGGCTATGGAGCCTCTTATCAGTCTTTTCTGAGAAGAGCGTGGGCCCTTCAAAGGGCAGGTCCTGGATCGTTTGTTGGACCTCGTGAGGGAGGCCGGAAACTTGAAGCCAGGCCCCGCGCCTCATGACCACACCAGTCGCCAACGTGCGAGAGGCTGAATCGGCCGCGTCCAAGGCCGCCTGGAGGGAAGCACGGGTAATCAATCTTCCCTCTTCAACCAGGGCCGAAAACTCGGTTCGTGAGTCCTGTGGGAGGAGGTCCATGAACCTAGACAAAGCCGAGCATGTGTTGTGTCCATACTGGCTCACTATGGCTTGCTGATTGGCAATGCGCAACTGCAGGCCCCCCATTGAATATACCTTGCGCCTGAACAGGTCCAACTTTTTAGCGTCTCTATTTTTAGGAGTAGCCCCGTGGAAACCCTGGCATTCCCTCTGGTTGGCCGCATCTACCACTAGGGAGTCCGGTTGGGGGGGTGTATAAAGATGCTCATACCCCTTAGTTGGAACAAAATATCGCCTCTCAGTCCTTTTGGCCGTAGGGGCCAATGAGGCTGGAGTTTGCCACAAGGTGCGGGTTGTGTCCGTAATGGTCTTTATGAGAGGTAGGGCTACCCTAGACGGACCTGACGGGGCCAGGATGTCAATCACGGGATCTGTGTCCACCTCGATCTGCTCAGTCTGGATCGAGAGGCTCTGGGCCGCTCGAGTAAGAAGCTGTTGGAGGATCCTATTGTCCTCTAGGGCCGGTGCCGCTGAAGTTCCCGCTACTGCCTCGTCCGGAGATGAAGAGGAAGATGTCCCATGCAACGGCCCTTCATCTACCACGTCTCCCTCTGTGAGGGCCTGCGGCACGCGGTACTCAGGCTGCGCGGCCAGTGTGGGCTCAAGATGCGGCACCGCGGCCGGTACCGAGGTCGCCACCGAACGACGAGGAGTGCTGGACGGTGCCTGCGCTGTTGGGAGCAAAGTCCCCATCTGTGCCGTTGTTTGACCAGGGGGTGCCGTGCCCCTTTGTGGTACACTCCTGTCAGACGGCGGTGCCGGCGGTGGTGGCATTAGCGGCGGGGCCGCAGACGTTGAGGAAACAGAAGCGGTTTGTGAGCGGGGCCCGTACGCCTGACCCACTGACTGATGGTAGGCCCACGGCTTCCAGAACAGCCACTGTGGGGCCGGTTGCCATTGCTGCTGCTGATGCCACTGCGGTGGATACGGTTGGGTACTCGTACGCGAGGACGATCGCCTGCTCCTCGATCTGTTAGAGCAGTACGAGTCCGCCTCTGAGTCAGAAGTCTCTGAATATGAGGACATAGGAGGCGCGGTACCCACTGTCGCCGGAGGGGGTGCTTGCACCAGTGCCGCTAACGTGGCGCGGCGTGGAGAGCGCGGTGAGCGCATCGCCAGTTTGCCCTTAGAGTGGTAATGGGGCCGAGCGGTAGCCGGAGGTTCTCTGCACCGGTGCAGCGACGCCGGCACCGGGAGGCTCAAGAGGTCTGATGCGGCCTCGAACGCCTCTGGCGTCGATGGGAGGCGCACCTCCTCCATCATGTCTGGGGATCTATGCCTTTCCGGACTCCACCGTGCCCCCTCCGGGGCGGGAGTCAACGGGATGGCGGGATGGGTCTGCGGCGCGAGTTGTCCTGTGACACTCATGGACGGCGCTGGACCTTTAGAGTCCCGGTGGGGAGATTGTTCCCTCAGCGGCCTGTTCTTTTTAACCGGCACTGGCGATGGAGAGCGGCGTCTTGTAGAAGACGGTTTCTTATGCGCCGACTCTCTCCGGTGCCGGGACTTCGGGGCCTTGGCCTCACGACTTATCTCCGGTGCCGGGGCACTGCGCACCGAGGATGAAGTGCTGGGTGCCGGCTCGGAAGGCCCGGGATCCGATTGCGGCCGCAGTGCCGCCTCCATTAGGAGGACTTTAAGTCTCTGCTCTCTATCTTTGAGAGTCCTGGGGCGAAAAGCCCTGCAGATAGTGCACCTATCCCTTTGATGGGTCTCTCCGAGGCACCTTAAGCACGAAGAGTGCGGGTCACTCTTCGGCATAAATTTCCCGCAGTCCTGGCAGAGTTTGAACCCTGGGGACCCGGGCATGCCCCAGCGGGGCGACGAAAAGTTGGGGAAAACCCCCCCAACTAATATCTAACTAGCTAACACTAAACAACAAACTAACTAATTAACTATTTACAACAACTACAGAACACTGCCACGATTGCTGAAGAGCAAGCGAAGTTCCAGCTAGCCGTCACCGGCGGTAAGAAGGAACTGAGGGGGTTGGGGGTCGGCTGGCCCCTATATACAGCGCCATGAGGGCGCCACTCCAGAAGGCGCCGGAGCCGACCCTACGGACGCTGCTATAGTAAAATCTTCCGGCTGGCGTGCACGCGGCGCGCACACACCAACTGCTTGGAATGGACATGAACAATCACTCAAAGAAGAACTAATAGATCCGATCCCCTCACGTCTAGTATGTATTTATAGACTGGAAGAGGAAAACAAGCTTTCCTTCTTTTTCCACTCCCAGTCAGTTTCTGAAATTTGAATGAAATTGTTATTGAACTCAACCAGCTGAATCAACTGAAATGAAGAAAATATTCTTTCTGTGCCTGCAGGAGAGGTTGCTGCTGTCAAAAGCTGGTTTACCATTTCAGCAAACTCCGGTTCCAGCCAAAGACTGCCACGAGTTCAGTGGTTTGATTTCCATTAAAACTTGGCAGCAAACATGGACTTCTTAATATTTATGATTTAATTTAAATGACTTTACTAAGCTATTGCAAGTTTTAGGCATTAACATGGGTTGTCATAATTTCAAATTTAATCTCCAATAGTTTGTTTTTCAAAAAATAAACCTGTTCTTAATTTAAATAAAAATAATCCAATTTAATTTAAAAAAAAATCCCTTTTTGGGTTTCTTGGTTTTGAAACAACCATTGATTTTTATTCACCTTGATTTTAGGAGAACTACTACCTTCATGAGAATCATAAACTGCTCATATTCCATTAAAGGAGAGAAGGCAGCAAAATTCATCATATCAATAATTTGTTATGAATTATTTAGTCAGTCTTAAAAGAGACTAACTAGAGGGTTGGACACTTGTTTGTTTATGTAGGCCCAGTTTCTACCTCTGAACCAGTAGCAATTGCACTGGATAATGCCGCAAAACCTAAATTTTATTGTCAAATCATCTAAGTCATTCCTCTTCTGCTCTTCTTGTTTTATAAGTTTCAGATCAACAAAATCTTCCCCTTGACAGTCACTGCCCATGTGACGCTGCAGGCAGAGTAGCCTGAGCAGTAACATTGTGACATCCGAGGTAATTCAGCCACCCATCACACACTCACTCCAATAACCCTGACCTTAAATACTAACCCTATGGCCTGCTTTGGTCATCTCTCCTATTGAAATCTGCAGGATCATTTGCTGACTCCTTTTAATCAATGGGGTTGAATTATGCAAATCACCTGCACAGAATTAGCATTGACTGGCTGAGTTAACTCTGATGTCACAATGTGCCTCTACCTGCAGCACCAACTAAATGGGCACAGTGTGGAAATCAAGCTTTCCTGGTGGTGGTGGTGGTGGTTTCCATTTGTCACTAAAATCAACAAGGTTCTTTCCACTGATGCCTAGAAATTCCCTGAAATTTTGGAATTAATTAGACGTAGTCTTCAAAAATTATTGCATTACAGACCGACAAAGAAATGCCATTGAATTGAGTGTTAGGCCTCACTGCACTCAGCCAACAATGACTTGAGTCTCCTCCCTTTTAACTCAGTAATAACCTCCAGCTCACCCAATCAGTGTGGAGACTCTCAGGGACTGGAGGCTGAGCATTCTCAACAGATGGCCAAAAGACAGCACTAGTCACGACAGGAGATCTTTCTGGTGGAGATCTCTGTCAGCGCACTATTCCAGCCCCACCTCTTTGTGAGGGCTTCCTAAAATGACAGCTGGGGAACAGCCCCCACCCTCCTCAGGAAGAGGAGCAGCAGAGAAAAATGGAACAAGAGAAGAGAGAAGAAAAGACAAGAGGAAGGGAGGAAAAGAGACGCAAAAACGGACAAATTCCAAATGCCTCAGAGAGTCATAGATTTCGAGGCCAGAAAGATCCACTCTGACCATCTAGTCTGTATAAAATGGGCCATAGAACTCCCAGCTAAATAATTCCTGTTTGAATTAGAGCACATCTTTTAGAAAAACAGCCAATCTTGATTTTTAAAATGCTAGTTGTGGAGGATCCATTACAACCCTGGGTTAATTGCTCCAAACCCTGACTGTTAAAAATGTTCGCCTTATTTCCAGTCCGAATTTGTCTAGCTTCAACTCGCAGCCATTGGATCTTGTTATATCTTTGTCTGCTCAAGCGAAGAGCCCACTGGCAAATATTTGTTCCCTTATGCTAATCTGTTAACCTTCTCTTTGTTAAGCTAAATAGATTGAGCTCCTTGAACTTATCTTTATAAGGCATGTTTTCTAATCCTTTAATCATTCTTGTGGTTCTTCTCTGAACCCTCTCAAATTTATCAGCATCTGTCTCAAATTGTGGACACCAGAACTGGACACAATATTCCAGTAGTGGTCACACCAGTGCCCAGTACAGAGATACAGAACCTCTCTACTTTTACCTGTGATTCTGCTAGGTATGGGTCCAAAGATCGCATTTGCCCTTTTGGCCAAAGTGTCTCAGTGGGAGCTCATAGTCAGCTGATTATCTACCATGACCCCAAGTCTTTTTCAGAGTCACTGTTTCCCAGGATAGAACCCCCCTCTTGTACACATAGCCTATATTTTTTGTTCCTAAAGGGAAACTTTACATTTGGACATACTAAAATGTATGTTATTTGCTTGTGCTCAGGTAACTAAGCAATCCAGATGGCTCTGTTTGAGTGACATGTCCTCTTCATTATTTACCACTCCCCCAATCTTTCTGTCATTGGCAAATTTTACAGTGACGATTGTATATTTGCTTCCAAGTCACTGATCAAAATGTTAGATAGTGTACATCCAAGAACCGATCCCTGCAGGACCCTACTAGAAAGACACCCACTCGATAATGATTCCTTATTTACAATTACGTTTTGAGACCTATTAGGTAGCCATTTACTAAGGGGCGGAGTCCTAGGTGGGACATTTTTCTGCCAACTTACCTTGTGTTTTACGAGCCTAGAGCTCGGCTGGCAACATATGGATCAGACTGAACGGGTTCCAAACCTCACTGAGAATCTTACCTTCTACACAGGGAATGTCTGCTCTCTACAAAATCAACATAGAAAGGAGGACACTTCCAAATAAGCTCCTCCTTAGCACTCAGGTGTGTGACCACAAATCCTCTCTTAGTCCTCTAGGAGAGACCACGAGAAGGAGGCTTACTACAGCAAGGCTACAGGGGTCTCCGAGGTTCCCCCTACCCTGCATCCCTGTCCTGCCTGGCTGAAGTTAAGGCTGCTGTGTGAGGTCACAGCCTGCTCACCACCTTTGCCCAATAGGCTAAGTTCCTGCCAAAGGCCCTTGTGAAGTCACTGCCACACCCACCTCTGCCTTGCAGGGCTGATGTCTGCCCCAGGTCAGCCCAGTTGTATGTTTGAGCTGCTCTCCAGATCACCCCACATGTTCATTATTGATTCTGGGGAGCAAGCAGGTTACCCAGAGTCTGTTCCTCACCCCACACTGAGTTTTTCATAGATTCATAGATTTTGTAGGCCATTAGGTCTCCTAATTAGGCCTCTATTTCACAAACCACGAAATTTCACACCCTTACCCCCATAGTAAGCCCAATGGCTTGTGTTTCACTAAAACACACCTTCCAGAAAGACAGCCAGGTGTGATGTGAGGCCATCAGGAAACAGAGAATACACCTCTTCCCTTGGTAATTTGTTCCACTGGTTAATCTCCCTCACTTCTAAATTAGGACTGGGTATTTGCTGTATTCAAATGTGTTTTGTGTGAATGGGCTGCCTTGTCTTCATCATTATTTACCAAGACACCAATCTTTGTGCCACCTGCAGATGTTACCAGCCGTGATGTGATATTGACTTCCGGATCGTTGGTGTAAATGCTGAAGACAGTTAGTGGCTGAGAGCCTGTTCACCCCCCAGGCACCACGCATCCACTCCCCCCTGTAGAACAGGAAAAGGGCATCCAGCCCTACTCTCATATGGGGTCAAAAACATGATTAGCAGCAGGATTACTTGCTCCACCTCAGCCCCACATGCTAAGGATTTTCAGAAGATACCGCTAATCTCAGATAAACAAAGCAGCTAAAATGAGGTCAGCATGGGTGGATTTACTAAGCAGACAGGTTCTAAGAGAAGAAGAAATTTCTCCCCTGCTCTAGTGAGATTCCCATAGAAAAAGTATCTGATGGTGGGGGTGAGGGTAATGCAAGCCTTCAGCCCCTTGAATGGCAGGAAATCAGAACTCTGGGAGTTAAGGGGTGTCTCTGTTGTGCCAAAGGGAGCACAGCTGGAGAGCAGAAAGGGCACTGGTATAATTGTATGAAAGACAATGACCTCTACCTGTGAAGGTGGCTGAAGCTTCTTGCAGGCAATAGAGTCCAGGATCCTTATACACGTCCTTTGGGGATGCTTTTCCTAGGAATAAAATCAACACAGCACAATGAGAACAGCGTCTCAGTCCCAGGGCTGGGATCCAGGGATAAGGGATGCTCTCAGCCAGGCTATGTACCAGGAACCTGATCTTTGTCCCAAACGCCACCATCACCCAGATGAGAGAGTGGTTCCTATCTCCGTGAGGAGTGTGTGGTTTTCCATCTAAGCATCACTGAGAGCCAGCTCTTCCCGGTTTGACAGGATGAGGTCATTACTCCCCAAGCTGGGCCAGCTGCAGACTACATTGATGTAGGAGGCAGAGACAGATCCCAGAGCCTGGAAGACAGAGGGGGGAGGAAGCCCCTGCTCATTTCCCATTCAGAGACCCCACTGAAGAAAGGCCAAGAAGGGAGGGGAGAATGAAGGGCAGGAAGTGAAGCTACCTCTGTGGGGAAGGCACTAGAGTAGAATCCAGTCCAGTTCCCAGATCCACCCCATGTTTGTACGTGTGACCTTGGAGAGGTCACTTTATTGCCTTCATTCCCTATCTGCAAAATGGGGGTAGTAGTGTCCTCCCCTCCTCAGGAGGTGAGGGGAGGACAGTCCCATTGTCTGCATGGGGTTTGGACACTATGTGCATGGATTGTGCCAGAGTGGGGGAAGGGACCCACAGTTTGTTCCACTACAGCCAGGGGAGGAGGATGGGATCAGGAGGTCAAGGAAGGGGGATGGGGCAGGAACTGCTGTGTGACGAACTGGGACTGTTCTTACTGTGGGCTTTGAACGCTGACAGGGGAGTGTGGCTAGGATAGTCTGCATTGGGGGATGGGAGACTGACCGACGGAGAATACCTGAGCAGGTAACATGAGAATCCAGGAAGGGGTTAGAGGCGAGGTGACACCTTTGCCCCGGAAACTGAACAAAGGCTGTGGGAGGGGTCGCTGAAGGCAGAGTCTGAGGAGCTGGCTGGTGATGTGGCTGGGAGGGGGACAGGACTCTGACCTCCCAAGGGGGCTGTGGTGCCCTGGGACCCCAAGATGGACCTAACTGAGGGGGGTCCTGTTGTCTGTGCCTGCAAGACCTGTCTTGGACTGTATTCCTGTCGTCTAAATAAACCTTCTGCTTTACTGGCTGGCTGAGAGTCATGGTGAATCGCAGAAAGCCGGGGGTGCAGGGCCCTGAGTCCCCCACACTCCGCGACATGCTGCCACACACGGAGCTTAGGAATTCGGTCAGTGCCAAGGGCTCGCTATCTCCCCTCAGCAAATAGTTTCCCTACTGAAAAGACTGCCCCCTCCTGTCACTGGAAGTCTGCATACTATTTGAAGTCTTTCCTAGTGTCCTCTAGGTGCCCCCTTAGTTCTTCTTGAATGTGGTGGATTCATTGAACCAGGTCGCTAGCCAGGAAGTTCGGAGAGGCCACTGCTAGTGTACGATGAAATCAGGGGAAAATCTATAGTTAGCACACACACAAAAAAAGGTGTCGTTGGCATTGTGGTTTGCAAATTTGGAGCTGATCTGTCCTCTCAGCTGAAGGTACGCGGTCAAAGGGGGAGGAAGCGTGCCGTCTTCATCAGTTGATCTACGATAGTCTGTTGCACTGTGTGGCCATTTGATTCAGAGAGGTCTGCAATGAAATCCATTTGCACTGGCTGCCCATGGCTGGGACAAAGACATGAGGTGCCAAGGTATTTGGTGTGTGATGCCTTGGTGCAAGTACAAAAGTCACGTGAGTCAACATATGTCTGAATTTCAACCCACATCTGGCACTACCAAACAAAGCAGAAGGTTAGGCAGGAGGTTTTGTGGCACCCAAAGTGCCCTGCCAGGGAGTTGTCCTTGTTCGGATGTAGTACCTTCAACCGGGGACATCCTGGCAGAACATACAGGTGGCCCTCAGTAAATGTTATCGCGTCCCACGTGGAATGTTGTTTCTCATTCTCAGCTCCTGATTGTCTGGAGGGGTCCCCCATTCCCCGCCCACGGGTCATCCCAAGAGACTGATTAAATTAGCATGATTAGAGCTTGAGGTCTGGTAGCGTTAAGCACATTGTAGGGCTTGAGGAGGAAGGGCTGTTCCTCACTAGCTTTCTCCCTTCTTGGTTATATTCTGCATTAGGGAACGGGGCGTTGGCCTGGCCATTCTTAGTTCCCGGTCCGTAGTTAAGTAATCTTGAAATTGAAACAGGAGAAGAATAAGGTCTAGCTGAATTGTCCCTGCTACAGTGCTTTGGCTTTTCACAGATACTGGAGGCTTTTGTGATCAGTCCAAACTTGTGCTGGATTTCGAGTCCTCTTCAGCTACTGACATAAGTCTTCAAATGAGGATTTAATCAGAAACCGCTAATTATCAAGGATCTCCTAGATTTGGTCTGTGGGGTGAGCCTCCAGAAGTGGTATGCACAGGGGTGCAGCATGTGCTGGGGGCCAGGCCTGAGCAAGCATGGCCCCAATTGTCATATTCGATGTGTCAACTTCCATGCCAACTTCAATTGGATTGGGGTGCGCCAGAATAGGTGCAGCGGTGAAGGCAATTTTGAGCTGTTGAGGGCTTATTGGCCCTTGGATGACCAAACGCACTTGACAGTCTTGTGGAGGAGAGCTATCATGAGGCTTATTCACTCTGAGAATCCTGGGCCGAAGCAGCACTCCTGCGCAAACCGCCTTGCGGTCCAGCCACCAGGTGAGAGAGGCCAGGACCGAGGTCGGGATCGTGACCACCATGTTTAGGCTGTGTTGATGAGGGCGGTACGTTGACGATATCCAGGCCTGCAGTGGGTGAAGTCGAAGTCTGGCGTGTCTGGTTACATAAGTACAAGAGGCCATGTGACCCAATAGGGCAAGGCACGTCCTTATTGTGGTAATCGGAAAGGCCCTGAGCCCTCGAATGATGCTTGTGACGGTATGAAAGCGATTGTCTGGTAGAATAGCTCGGGCACGTCTGGAGTCTAGGACTGCCCCAATAAATTCTATCCTCTGGGTTGGCTCTAGAGTGGACTTCTCTTTGTTGAGTAGAATGCCCAACTCGTGGAATGTTTGTACTATTATGTGGACGTGAGCTTGAACTTGCTCTCTGGTGCGGCCACGTACCAGCCAGTCATCTAAGTATGGGAACACCTGTATCCCTTGTCGACGAATGTATGCTGCCACGACAGCCATACATTTTGTGAACACTCTCGGAGCCGCAGACAAGCCGAAGGGAAGGACTGCAAATTCGTAATGCACCTTGTTTACCAGAAATCGAAGGAAGCGCCTGTGAGGGGGATAGATCGCTATATGAAAATATGCGTCCTTCATGTCGAGGGCGGCGAACCAGTCTCCAGGATCCGGGGAAGGGATAATGGTCCCCAATGAGACCATGCGGAACTTCAACTTTACTATGAATTTGTTGAGTCCGCGTAAGTCTAAAATGGGTCGCAGACCCCCTTTTGACTTGGGGATCAGGAAGTAGCGGGAATAAAACCCCCTGCCCCTTAACTCTGGCGGAACCTCCTCTATGGCCCGCATAGAGAGGAGCCCAAAAACCTCCTGTGTAAGGAGATGCTCGTGAGAAGGGTCCCTGAAGAGGGACGGGGAGAGGGGGTAGGAGGGGGGGAACGAAGAAAACTGGAGAGGGTATCCCCTCTCCACCGTGCGAAGGACCCAACAGTCTGATGTTATGAGGGACCAAGCACGGTGGAAACGGGAGAGGCGATCCCGAAAAGAGGGAGCTGGATCCTGGGTAGTGGCTGGGGCGCCATCCTCGACCGCACCTTCAAAAGTTTTGCCTAGGGCCTGAAGGTGGCCTAGGCGGCCCCTGGTTCTGACCGGGTTGAGGGCCGGTCGACCTTCGCCTACCACCTCGGCCCCGCCTTCTGGCGAAGTCCTGTCTCGGACGAGGCGGGGGAGGGTAGAACCTTTGAGGCTGGGGCCTAAAGGGTCTGCGCTGGGGCCCTGGGACATGCATCCCCAGGGAGCGCATGATCGTTCTCGAGTCCTTGAGGCTCTGCAGCCGAGAGTCCGTCTTCTCCGAGAACAGCCCGTGGCCCTCAAAGGGTAAATCCTGCAGGGTCTGCTGCAGTTCCGGAGGCAAGCCCGAGACCTGGAGCCAGGAGACTCGCCGCATGGCGATACCTGAGGCCAGCGTCCTGGCGGCCAAGTCCGCTATGTCCAAGGAGGCTTGTAAGGAGGTCCTCGCCACCTTCTTACCCTCCTCCACTAAGGCCCCGAACTCTTCCCTTGAGTCCTGGGGAACCAACTCTTTAAATTTCCCCATAGAGTTCCATGAATTAAAGTTGTAGTGGCTCAAGAGCGCCTGCTGGTTTGCTGCTCTGAGTTGCAGCCCTCCCGCTGAATACACCTTACGCCCGAACAAATCGAAGCGCTTAGCGTCCTTCGATTTGGGCGCTGCAGCCTGCTGGCCGTGACGCTCTCTTGCATTCACCGATGACACCACTAGTGAACACGGTGGGGGATGAGTATATAAGTACTCATAGTCCTTGGAAGGGACAAAGTACTTCCTTTCCACCCCTCTGGCTGTGGGTGGAATAGAGGCAGGAGTTTGCCATATTGTAGTGGCATTAGCCTGAATCGTCCGAATCAGAGGTAATGCCACCCTGGATGGGGCATCAGCCGAGAGGATGCTCACCACCGGGTCCTGCACCTCTACTATCTCCTCCGCCTGGAGATCCATATTACGCGCCACCCTACGTAATAGGTCCTGGTGGGCACGAAGATCTATCGGGGGCAGACTCGAGGCTGTTGTGCCCGCCACCGCCTCATCTGGGGAAGATGAGGAGGATGCCTCAGGGGGCAAGGGGTCTAATGGAGGGTCATGTTCTAAGGGTCCCTGAAGCGGAGCATCGCCTGCCCCTGGGTCCAGGGCCTCAGGTGGTGTAGGCACGGGAGCCTCCATGCCCCCTGGGGGAGGACGAGAGATGGTGGCCTCCGGGACCCTGGGCTCAGAGCGTGCCGAGCGAGAGGCTGATGGTGGAGCCCCCTGTGCCTGGTGATACGCCCACGGGGTCCAGAACGACCAGTGCGTAGGTCCCTGCGCAGGGTCCTCCGCCACCTCCTGCCAGTGGCCCAAGTCAGCCGCAGCAGCCTGACCCTGAGGAGGGTATGCCGATCTCGAGGCCCCGTCGGAGGAGCGAGACGCTGATCTCGAGGGCCAAGGCGGTGCCGAACGCATCGGAATCGGCTCAGGACGATACGGTGCCAATCGGTGCCGGTCCGCAGGCGATCGGTCCCTGCGCGGTGCCGGTGAGCGTTACCGGGATCGGGATCGGTGCCAGTGGCCATGTCGGTGCCGAGATCCGGATCTGGACCTAGACAACGACGACCGCGAGTAGACATGGTACCGGGAGCGGCCCCTTGAACTGGAGCGGCGCTCGTACTGGTGCCGAGAACTACGTCTTGAGTCCGATCGGTACCGATGATCGTGATGGTGCCGAGACGTAGACCGGTGCCGCGAAGATGATCTTGGCCACGAGTACGACCGGTGCCGAGGCGATAGTCGGCGCCGGGACTGCGAGCGGCGTCGGGACCTGCTCCGAGACCTGGAGCGGTGCCGTGAGTCCACGTCCTGAGACGGCGGGCGTACCAGGGCAGGCTTGCCCCTGGATTGCACTGCGCGAGGAGCTGACGGTGCCGGTGGTTGGGACGGCGCCGGCTCCGTGAGAGCAATAAGGTCTCTCGCCGTCGCGAAGGTCTCTGGAGTGGACGGAAGACAAGGCTCCACCGCCGACCGAGGTGGTGATCCAGTCCGCACCGGACTCAATGGCCACGGTGCCGGAGTCGACGGTGTAGCAGGCACTTGCTTCTGGTGCTCTAAAGGCGGACGCGGCTCTACCCCCGGCACCGGGGGAGCCGGTGTCTGCAGGACAGCAGTCTCCTGCGCCTTGCGGGATTTCTTGCGTCCCGGAGACAGGGAACGGCGCCGAGGGCCCTGTGGCGGGCGCGGTGCCGAAGGAGGCCAGTGCCGTGAGGCCTTGTCCGATTCTGCCCATGGTGCAGTACCGGTCGGTGCCGCAGGGGCGCTGTGCAACGAGGCGCTCGGTGCCGGGGCTGGGCGCGCCAAGGGAGGATCCAGGCTAAGTGCCGCCTCCATGAGGAGCTGCCTAAGCCTAAAGTCCCGCTCCTTTTTGGTTCTCGGTCTGAAAGCCTTACAGATCTTGCACTTATCTGTCTGATGGGACTCTCCTAGACTCTTCAGACACGAGTCGTGCGGATCACTCGTAGGCATAGGCTTAGCGCAGGACGCGCACGGCTTAAAGCCAGGAGCCTTGGGCATGAGCCCGGCTATGCGCCGGGGGGAAAAGGGGGGAGAACAACCCCCTTAACCCCCGCTAACTATTTACAACTACTAAAAATGAAGATGAATAACTATCTAAAACTATACAACAACTATGACTACAACTATCTACAGAATTAACAGGATAAGCTAGGGAGAGTGGAGAACAGCTATGCCGCGCTCCACAGTTCCAACGACCGTCGGGGCGGTAAGAAGGAACTGAGGGGGCGCTGGGTCGGCTGGGGTAGATATCCAGCGCCATGAAGGCGCCACTCCAGGGGGCTCCACAGCCGACCCACCGGGTGTTGCTAGGGTAGAAAATTTCTCCGACGATCGTGCACGCAGCGCGCGCACACCAAATTGGAATCGATATGAGCAAGCACTCGAAGAAGAACTACATTTCCCAGCATTCCCTTGGCCGCTATCAACGGGAAAGGGAGAGGGAGGGAGTGGGGAAGCTGAGACCCCAAGCACTGCAGCTTGCTGTGAATGGCGAGCTGGCTGCTAGAAGGGGGTGGCAGTGTGAATGGGGAACAGGTATGAAGGCTTTGGCCCAGAAGTAGAAGTCTTTGGCCCAGATATCACCCTCAGAAGACTTCCCCAGACTGGCTTAGGGATGCTGGTGTGACCTTGCCTGGCAGCCCCCAAAGAAGGAACTGGGTGGGATGAATGGACAGTGCACCTCTCTATCGGAAGCCTAGCAGGGGAGGTATGTGGACCCCACCAGGAGAAGTTAAAATGAAAAGTAAGGGAGGGGAGGCTCTACTAGAGGACCTGGGCAGCTTTAGGTACAGTACCAGGCACACAGGAGGATTTCCACTTCTGAGCCATGGAAGCAGAAATTGACTTTTCCATTCCAGATTTATCTAATATTCAGAAAGGGAATCTAGCACATGCCTTCCAGGTTTGAACATCCTCAAAATTCAGGAGTACTCAAGCTCAATTTGGGCAGCTGTTACTTCATTTCTCCCAAATCAAATATACTGATCGATTGTAATTTGCAGTAGAAAAAGTAGGATAAAATTGAGCAACAAATGCTGGGGTCTTCCCAGTGCTAACTAGGGCTGGAATTGCTCTTTTCAACAGCCATTACCATTTTTTTTAGTTTTGTTTGTTTAAAAAGAAGACCGTGATATTGCACTGGCAAATTCCCTACAGAAATGAAGAGTGGAAGAAAAGAATAACAAAGGCACCTCAACTTTTCCTCATTTATGTAGGACAGTCTTACAATATGGATCAGATATCCTCCAATCACACAAGCTGAAAATTGTTCCACTTGACTGCAGTTCTGTAACCATGCGGGGACCAGTCCTGTCTGTGTTCTGTGCCCATCTAAAATTCCTGCTGAATTCAGTTGTAACCATACTACCTGATATTTTCAGCCCTGAGAAGCGAAGCAGGTTTACATTTAGTAATTGGGCAGGAGGCCTCTCAGAAAAAGCTAGGTGCTGTAGGAGGTGTTGCTTATTCACTAGGTAATGAGAGACCTTGCTGTTACAATAGTAAACCAGTGCAGCATAGAATGCACTTTGCTCCTCGAGTCTAGAATGGGGTCCTTTGCTTCTATATGCAGCCCATTAAAGACGATGAAAAGACTCCCACTTACTTCAACAGGCTTTGGCAGAACTGGTTATACACAGGGTAACTCCACTGTCTTCACAGGGTCCTGGTCCCACAGCGGAGTGGGGGCATGTGAGCTTGTTGCAGAGCTGCTGCTCAGGGATGGGAACCTCCTGGCACTCCAGCCTCCAACATCATTCAGGCTGCACTTTCTGCTCGACTATGCGCTAGCTGAGGCGTGCGTGGGAATTGGTGGCCTCTGCTGCAGGTGATGGGCATCTCATGGCCTCGAGGAGGGAAGCGCCTAACTCCAGAGTCTGCAGCTGCCTAGGGCTGGCGCTGAGGATTTAGAGTCCCTAGTGCCGCCGTTGCAAGGTTCAAGCATGCTCAGCCTTGGAATTGCCACCCCTCCTTTGCTAGCAGCTGCAGCTATCTAAGGCTGGCCTCTGGCAATTGGCCCCATGTCTGTAGCCAGAGAAGCTGCAGGTGGCTCTGACTACCGGGGGCCATTAAGCGAGGAGTGGATAAAGAAACTGGAGTTAACCTCAAGGAACGGAGGTCACCTGTAGGAAAGGAATGTCAAGGGGAGCAGGGAAAGAGGAAGCAGGTCAGGCTTGCAGAGGGAGAATAGCCCCAGCTGGCTAGGGAGCATGTCCAAGGTAGAAGGGAAACAAGCATAGGGAGAGGTGGTGGTGACCAAGTAGTAGACTAGCATGTAGATGGGAGCAGAGGGAGAAAGGCGACTTCAGGTTCCCAGGGGCTAAGTCCTCGCTTTGGGGAAATGGTGTTTGCAAGTGGCTTGCTCAAATGACAGGCTGAGCGCTGAGGGAGGGATTTGTCAGAATTGATCAGGTGTCTGCTGGCTGTGAAACTTCATTGAGCTGAGACCAGAACCCCATACAGTGACTGGTGACATAGGGGGGTACTGGAGACATGGCTATAGAAGGTCTGAATGAGGAAGGAGATAAATCTATAGGGAGTTTCCCCTGATCACTGTGAAATTACTGCTCACTGTGGACCCTGGTAAACCTACATGGGTGTACAGCAGGGGTAGGCAAAAAACGGTTACTCACCTTTGTAACTGTTGTTCTTCGAGATGTGTTGCTCATATCCATTCCAATTAGGTGTGCGCGCGCCGCGTGCACGATCGTCGGAGAATTTTCTACCCTAGCAACACCCGGTGGGTCGGCTGTGGAGCCCCCTGGAGTGGCGCCTTCATGGCGCTGGATATCTACCCCAGCCGACCCAGCGCCCCCTCAGTTCCTTCTTGCCGGCTACTCGAACAGTGGGGAAGGGGGGCGGGTTTGGAATGGATATGAGCAACACATCTCGAAGAACAACAGTTACAAAGGTGAGTAACCGTTTTTTCTTCTTCGAGTGCTTGCTCATATCGATTCCAATTAGGTGACTACCAAGCCTTACCTAGGCGGTGGAGTCGGAGTGAGACATTGCCGTGTGCAAAACCGCTGACCCGAATGCAGCATCGTCTCTGGACTGCTGTACAAGCGCATTGTGAGCGGCGAAGGTGTGGACCGATGACCAAAGCGCCGCTCTACAAATGTCCTGGATCGGAACCTGAGCCAGGAAGGCAGTTGAGGAGGCTTGGGCCCTCGTGGAGTGGGCGGTGAGGCGTGGCGTTGGGGCACCGGCCAGGTCGTAGCAAGCACGAATGCAGGACGTGATCCAAGAGGAGAGACGTTGCGAGGAGACCGGTAAGCCTTTCATCCGGTCGGCCACTGCAACGAAGAGTTGCGTCGTCTTCCTAAACGGCTTCGTACGCTCAATATAGAAAGCAAGGGCCCTGCGTACGTCCAAGGAGTGCATACGCTGGTCTTGGCACGTGGCGTGCGGCTTAGGATGGAAGACCGGGAGAAATATATCCTGGTTCACATGAAAAGCTGATACCACCTTGGGAAGAAAGGCAGGGTGGGGGCGAAGCTGCACCTTGTCTTTATGGAAGACTGTGTATGGAGGCTCAGACGTGAGCGCCCTGATTTCAGAAACACGCCTTGCTGAAGTGATGGCTACAAGGAAGGCTGTCTTCCAAGATAGGTAAAGGAGTGAGCAGGTAGCCAATGGCTCGAACGGGGGCCCTGTGAGCTTGGAGAGAACCAGGTTAAGATCCCACGCCGGAACCGGTTGACGTTGCTGTGGGTATAGACGGTCTAAGCCCTTGAGGAATCTGATGACCATCGGGTAAGAGAAGACCAAGGAAGCGTGTTCTCCTGGGTGGAACGCTGATATAGCGGCCAGGTGAACGCTGACCGAGATATCGCCAAGCCCTGCTGTTTTAGGGATAGGAGATATTCAAGTATAAGTGGAATTGACGCCTGCAAGGGGGGTGTGGCTCGCTGCTCGCACCAACAGGAGAAACGCTTCCACTTGGCTAAGTAAGTGGTCTGTGTAGAGGGCTTCCTACTTCCCAGCAGAATCTGTTGCACGGGATGTGAGCATCGTAGCTCTGCCCGATTCAGCCATGGAGCATCCACGCCGTAAGGTGGAGTGATTGCAGGTCGGGGTGACAGAGTCGGCCGTGGTCCTGAGAGATCAAGTCTGGGCACAAGGGAAGCGTGATTGGAGTTTGTACCGATAGCTCCAAAAGCGTGGTGTACCAGTGCTGTCTTGGCCAAGCTGGAGCGACTAGAATCATACGTGCCTTGTCTCTGCGTAGCTTGAGCAGTACCCTGTGGACCAGTGGGAATGGAGGGAAAGCGTAGAACAGCTGGTCTCTCCACAATAGGAGGAAAGCATCCGATAGGGAGCCCGGAGATCGCCCTTGGAGGGAGCAGAACACGTGGCACTTTCTGTTGGCTCGTGAGGCGAACAGGTCGACCTGGGGAAATCCCCACCTCTGGAAGATGGAATGGATGATATCCGGGCGAATCGACCACTCGTGCATCTGGAAGGATCTGCTGAGACGATCCGCTAGAGTGTTCTGGACTCCAGGGAGGAACAATGCCATGAGATGTATCGAGTGGGCAATGCAGAACTCCCACAGGCGAATGGCCTCTTGGCATAGGAGAGACGACCGGGCTCCTCCTTGCTTGTTGATGTAGAACATGGCCGTGGTGTTGTCTGTGAGGACTGACACGCAACGGCCATGTAGGAGACCGAGAAATGCCTGACAGGCTAGGCGCACTGCCATTAGCTCTCAAACACTGATGTGCAGAGCCAGTTGGGATGCGGTCCACAGGCCCTGTGTATGGTGCTCCCCGAGGTGAGCGCCCCAACCTAGAGATGAAGCGTCTGTGACCAGGTGCAGGGAGGGTTGCGGGGCGTGGAATGGCACTCCTGCGCAAACCGCCTTGTGGTCCAGCCACCAGTTGAAAGAGGTCAAAACCGGGTTCGGAACTGTGACCACCATGCTCAGGTTGTCCCGATAAGGACGCTACACCGATGATACCCAGGCCTGAAGTGGGTGAAGCCGAAGTCTGGCATGCCTGGTTAAGTAAGTGCAAGAGGCCATGTGTCCCAACAGGCCGAGACACGTCCTTATCGTGGTGATCGAGAAGACCTGGAGTCCGTGGATGATGTTTGTGATGGCGTGGAACCGAGCGTCTTGTAGAAGAGCTCTGGCGAGTGTGGAGTCTAAGACTGCCCCGATAAATTCTATTCTCTGGGTTGGCTCCAGAGTGGACTTTTCTTCGTTGAGCAGAATGCCTAACTCGCGGAATGTTCGTAGTATTATCTGAATGTGAACGTGAACCTGCTCTTTGGTGCGGCCGCGCACCAGCCAGTCGTCTAGATACGGGAACACCTGTATCCTTTGACGACGAAGGTATGCTGCCACGACAGCCATACATTTGGTGAAGACTCTCGGAGCCGCAGACAAGCCGAAGGGAAGGACGGCAAATTGGTAGTGCACCTTGTTTACTACAAACCGCAGGAAGCGCCTGTGTGGGGGGGTAGATTGCTATATGAAAATATGCGTCCTTCATGTCGAGGGCGGCGTACCAGTCCCCAGGATCCAGGGAAGGGATGATGGTCCCCTAGGAGACCATGCGGAACTTCAACTTTACTACAAATTTGTTGAGTCCGCGTAAATCTAAAATGGGTCGCAGACCCCCTTTTGCTTTGGGGATCAGGAAGTAGCGGGAGTAAAACCCCCTGCCCCTTAACTCCGACGGAACCTCCTCTATGGCCCCCATAGAGAGGAGCCCAAAAACCTCCTGGATAAGGAGATGCTCGTGAGAAGGGTCCCTGAAGAGGGACGGGGAGGGGGGCTGGGAGTGAGGGGACAAAGAAAACTGGAGAGCGTATCCCCTTTCCACCGTGAGAAGGACGCAACGGTCCGAGGTT
This sequence comes from Emys orbicularis, assembly GCF_028017835.1. Classification (NCBI taxonomy): domain Eukaryota; kingdom Metazoa; phylum Chordata; order Testudines; family Emydidae; genus Emys; species Emys orbicularis. The sequence goes on from NC_088684.1 coordinate 156,973,193, forward strand.
ATAAGGCACCAAGCACGGTGGAAACAGGAGAGGCGATCCTGAAATAAAGGAAATGGATCCTGGGTTGTGGCTAGTACACCGTCCTTGAGCGCACCTTCAAAAAATTTTCCTAGGGCCTGAAGGTGGTCTAGGAGGGCCTTGGTTCTGACCCGGTTGGGGGCCGGTCGACCTCCGTCTACCACCTCGTCCCCGCCTTCTGGGGAAGTCCTGTCTCGGACGAGGAGGAGGGTAGAACCTTTGTGGCTGGGGCCTAAAGGGCCTGCGCTGGGGTCCTGGGACGTGCATCCCGAGGGAGCGCATGATGGTTCTGGAGTCCTTGAGCCTCTGCAAACGAGAGTCCGTCTTGTCCGAGAACAATCCCTGTCCCTCGAACGGCAGATCCTGCAGGGTCTGCTGCAGTTCTGGCGGTAACCCCGAAACCTGGAGCCAGGAGACGCGTCGCATGGCTATTCCAGATGCTAGTGTTCTGGCGGCCGAGTCCGCTATGTCTAGGGAGGCCTGCAAGGAGGTCCTAGCCACCTTTTTACCTTCCTCCACTAAGGCCGCGAACTCCTCTCTCGAGTCCTGGGGAACCAACTCTTTGAATTTACCCATGGAGTTCCATGAGTTGTAACTGTAGCGGCTCAAGAGCGCCTGTTGGTTCGCGGCCCTGAGCTGCAGACCCCCCGCTGAGTAAACTTTACGCCCGAACAAATTGAAGCGTTTGGCGTCCTTCGATTTGGGCGCTGCCGCCTGCTGACCATGGCGCTCTCTTGCGTTCACTGAGGACACTACTAGTGAACACGGTGGAGGGTGCGTATATAGGTACTCATGGTCCTTGGAGGGGACAAAGTACTTCCTCTCTACGCCTCTGGCAGTGGGTGGGATGGAGGCAGGGGTTTGCCATATGGTATTGGCGTTAGCCTGAATCGTACGAATTAGCGGTAACGCCACCCGGGATGGGGCATCAGCCGACAGGATGCTCACCACCGGGTCCTCCACCTCCACTATCTCCTCTGCCTGTAGGTCCATGTTCCGTGCCACCCTACGTAATAGGTCTTGGTGGGCACCGAGATCTATTGGGGGTGGGCCAGAAGCTGTTGTGCCCGCCACCGCCTCATCCGGGGAAAATGATGAGGATGCCTCAAGGGGTAAGGGATCCAAATGAGGGTCCGGCTCTAAGGGTCCCTGATGTGAAGGCTCTCCTGCCCCGGAGTCTGGGACCTGTGCGGGTGTCGGCACGGGAGCCTCCATGCCCCCTGGGGGAGGACGGGAGATGGTGGCCTCCGGAACTCTGGGCTCAGATTGTGCCGAGCGAGAGGCCGCTGGTGGAGCCCCTTGCGCTTGGTGATACGCCCACGGGGTCCAGAAAGACCAATGTGCAGGGTCCTGTGTAGGGTCCTCTGCCCCGTCCTGCCAATGACCCAAGTCGTCGGTAGCCTGACCCTGAGCAGGGTACGCCGATTGGGAAGCCCCGTCGGACGAGCGAGACGCCGATCTTGAGAGCCAGGGTGGTGCCGAGCATGGTTGCATCGGCTCGGCCCGGTACGGTGCCGATCGGTTCCGGTCCACAGGCGAGCGGTCTCTGCGCGGTGCCGGTGAGCGGTACCGGGATCGAGAGCGGTGCCGATGGCCATGCCGGTACCGAGATCCGGATCTCGATCGGGATGACGAAGACCGCCTGTAGACTCGGTGCCGGGAGTGGCCTCTCGAACGGGAGCGGCGCTCATACCGGTGCCGAGAACTGCGTCTGGACTCCGATCGGTACCGATGCTCAGGACGGTGCCGAGACGTAGACCGGTGCCGAGAAGAAGATCTAGGCCGCGAGTACGACCGGTGCCGAGATGAAGATCGGCGCCGGGACTGCGAGCAGCGTCGGGACCTGCTCCGAGACCGGGAGCGGTGCCGCGAGTCCAGGCTCGTGCATGGTGGCCGTACCAGGGCAGGCTTGCCCCTGGATTGCACGGTCCGAAGGGCAGGCGGTGCCGTGGGCTGAGACGGCGCCGGCTCCCTGAGGGCGATGAGGTCTTTCGCTGTTGTGAAGGTCTCCGGAGTAGAAGGGAGACAGGGCTCCACCACAGAACGAGGCGGTGAGCCAGTCCGCACCGGACTCAATGGCCCTACCCCCGGTGCCGGAGTCAACGGTGTTGAGGATGTCTGCGCCCTCTGGCGTTCCAAAGGCGGATGCGGCTCTACCACCGGTGCCGGGGGAGCCGGTGCCTGTAGGACAGCGGCGTCCTGGGTCTTCTGGGGTCTTTTATGTCCCGGAGACAGGGAACGGCGCCGAGGCGCTTGTGGCGGACGCGGTGCCGAGGGAGGACGGTGCCGTGAGGCCTTATCCGCGTCTGCTCGCGGTGCAGTACTGGCGGGTGCCGCTGGGGCGCTGCGCACCGAGGCGCTCGGTGCCGGGACTTGGCGCGCCGAAGGAGGATCTGGGCTAAGTGCCGCCTCCATAAGGAGCTGCTTGAGTCTGAAGTCCCGCTCCTTTTTGGTCCTGGGTCTGAAAGCCTTACAGATTTTACACTTATCTGTCTGGTGAGACTCCCCTAAGCACTTCAGACAAGAGTCGTGAGGGTCTCCCGTTGGCATAGGCTTAGCACAGGTCGCGCACGGCTTAAAGCCAGGAGCCTTGGGAATGAGCCCGGCTGTGCGCCGGGGGAAAAGGGGGGGAAAAATAGCCCCCTTAACCCCCACTAACTATTTACAACTATTTATACTAGTGAACAAACTATTAACAACAAACTACTAATCTAAAGAATATAACAACAACTATCTAGAATAACTAACGAGTAAAGCTAGGGAGAGTGGAGAACAGCTATGCCGCGCTCCACAGTTCCAACGACCGTCACGGGCGGTAAGAAGGAACTGAGGGGGTGCTGGGTCGGCTGGGGTAGATATCCAGCGCCATGAAGGCGCCACTCCAGGGGGCTCCACAGCCGACCCACCGGGTGTTGCTAGGGTAGAAAATTCTCCGACGATCGTGCACGCGGCGCGCGCGCACCTAATTGGAATCGATATGAGCAAGCACTCGAAGAAGAACCTATGGCACACGTGCCAAAGGGGGCATGCGAGCTGATTCTCAGTGGCACTCACACTGCCTGGGTCCTGGCCACCAGTCTGGGGGGCTCTGCATTTTAATTTAATTTTAAATGAAGCTTCTTAAACATTTTAAAAACCTTATTTACTTTACATACAACAATAGTTTAGTTATATATTATAGACTTATAAAAAGAGACCTTCTAAAAATGTTTAAATGTATTACTGGCACACAGAACCTTAAGTTGGAGTGAATAAATGAAGACTCAACATACCACTTCTGAAAGGTTGCCGACCCCTGGTGTACAGCTTAATGAGAAAAACTGAGGGCTGAGGGAGCTGTGTATGGCAGTGCATATAGTCATGCAGAGGTGTGTGATCAAAATGAAAAATGTCTCTGAGATTCAGTACCGGGTATACTATGGCACCAATGGCACTGCCAGACCAGGCCCACACTCGGAGCCCACAACGACTACATGGGGGCCCACAAATATGTTTGGCGCCAGGGCCCACAAAAGATTAATCTGGCCCTGCTGAGGGGCCCTGCCACAGCAGCCCTGGGTCAGTGAGTGCTGCAGATGTGGCACTCGGCAATTCCCCCTGCTCTAATGTGGAGTTTTCAGAGCTCCACCGGGGGACATGGGCCCTGGCCCTAACATGCAGGCTCTTCTGCATCAGGCTGGGCATGGAGAGCTTGGCCTGGGAGCAGGGGTGATGGCAGAGAGGCCAAGGTCAAGAAAAAGGAGGGTGGGAAGAACTTAATGCCCCAGACAAAGGAGATTCAGGAAGGCCCCACCCCACGCAGAAGGAGAGGGTTTCTCTCAGCTCTCTCTCCACACCCACTAGTCCCTCTTCCCCAGGAGACAGAGAAGTACCTGCATCAGGGAGTGTGAGCTGCTGGACGTGCGAGGGGGGGCTCTTAAAGGTATCCCATGGGGCAAAGCCCCTGCAGTGCCATGGGCACCGGATGCAAGCACCGGATGTGAAATAGGTGGGCCATCACTTTATCTGTAATCTCCTCCTCCTGCAAGGGAAAAAGGATTAGTCAGAAACTCGGACACCCCCAGGAACAAGGGATATTAACAGCACCTGGAACCTGCAAAATTTCCACCCAGCCCCTGCCCACGTCTGAAGGATGGATTCCCCCATCCAACACCCAAGATGAAGTCTTGTCTCCTCTCTAGTGACCTCCCACCCCACTCCCACCATTGCAAAGTGACCTCCTCCCACATTCCTCTCAGTCCCGTGAGAGTTGTTCTACTTCCAAACCCATCCAAGGAAGCAGCTCAGTTCCCCAGAATCCGGTCCTTATGGTGAAGCTGTGGACGGTAGCTCTGGTGAACGGGCTGCATGGGCAGCCTCTGCTGACTGAATCCTCCAGTTCTGCCAGAGCAGGCCTAGCCCGGCCAGCAGCAGGGCAAGCTTTCCCTGGCCCACGTGCCCGAGCCCAGCCTGGTTAGTCTTCGTAGCCCTTTCAATCTTTGGCCTCCAAGGCTGCCAGTGATGGGGCAGCTCTGGATGGTGGCTCGGATGACATGGACACAAGACCGCTAGGAACCGGCGTGAGGCCCTGAGGGGCAAGAAAAGTTCGCAGAGATCACAAGGGGAGTTTCCAGCCCCTAGCATAAGTAATGGCAGCTTGTCCTGTTGATGTGATGCCTGTTATGAAATAGCCTTGCTGGAGAGCTGGATCTGAACTCCTTTGGGCTGTTCAGGGGACAAGCTGGCACCTAACAAAAGCACCTGTCATGACTCATTTGTCTTCTTTCTCCTAGGTCAGTGAAAGGGGATGGGATGGCAGGGACTTTCCATGGCCTCTCGGTGAAAGGCCCTGGGTCCCTCCCCAAAGCTAGATCAATCCTTCTCTGGTTACCTCGTCCCCTATCAGCTGGCCGGCTTCCCCCACGATGGAGAAGGCTAGGACCAGCTCAGCCTGCTGACATGTAGCCGGGGGTCATGAATGGCCTTCTAAAAAGATCTCTCCGAAGACCTAAAACCAACAGCACCAGAGCCCTTGGCAATTGTCCAGAACCAGGCTCCAAATCCCTCTAGTGGCTCACGTGGACAGTCAGAGTCCTGCTGCAGCCCGGGCAGCTAATTCCCCTCGAGGACCTGTGGGGTCCATGGCCCAGGGAACCCCCTTCAGTGAGAGGTCACAGGCACTGAGGCCTCTCATAGCTCTTTCTGAAGCAGGATTCAATGCAGGTGCCATGACATGCTGGGAATGTGTCCGTGTGCATGAGCCTGGCGCGCTCTGGAATGTAGCTCACAAAGACCACACAGGACCCTCTACTGCTTCCAGCAGCGATATCTCCTGGAGCTCACACGCTAGAAGTATGGGCCTTTCAGAGCTGCCTCCCTTTCCACTCCCCACCCCATTGACATTCCCACGAGCCTTGTGTACAGTGCAGTAATTCAGCCCAGGGTAGGAGCTCAGTATCCCTGACCCAACTCCCAGGACAGGGGCAGGTTCTGGTTCCTGACTCGCGATGTGCTGGGTAAACCCCACACCATTCCTGTGCTTCCACATGGTTCAGGGAATCCAGTAAGGATTGGGTCAGGCAATAGCTGGGTGTGTCCTTCCCAACTCACTGACCCAGTGGCTCCCCTCTCGGACACTCGGGTGTCAGCCAGGGAGTCAGTGGGTGGAGCCGGATTATGCTACGTGGCAGTGGATCCATCTAACACACACAAACCATGGCCATTAGCAAGGCTCCAACACAGAATCCTCAGCCTCTCGCAGCTGAACACTGGAGGGGGAGACACAGCTCCGCACCTGAGCTGGTGCAATGCACTGGCTGAGAATCCTTACCTCCCCCACCCTGGCCATATTCCTGTAACCAAGGCACTTGGTGTCTGGAGCCCGTCCTGGCCCCACAGCTCCTCGGCATCTCTGATGTGCAGCCCTGGGAGAGAAAGACACACACATTTGTGAGGTTTGGCGTTCTGGTTTTAGTGCCTGTCTCCTTCTGTTCCCATTGCTGGGTGCACACTGGCTAGGGCCTTCGCAGCATCCATGCCCCAATGGAATCGCAGGGTCACCACCAGGCAGTTTAGTACCTGGAGGGGGATTTGTCCCATTCATCACAGAAATCATGTGACCCTTACGGCCATTGTGTTCTGGGAATGGTGGCCTGTCTAATGCTGAGAACCCCCCAGTCCCACGGAAGTCAGGATCCGGCCCTAGGTAACCAAATGGTGACATCCTACAAGTTTGTGTCCTTCCCCTGTGGTCCCTGATCCTGCCCCTGACTTCCCTATGGGCTCTTTCCCTCCATGTGTCTCAATAGCTCCATTCCTGTCCCCTCACCAACTGGCAGCCCCGTGGATGGGCTGATTTCCCTGGGGTGGAGGACGGGGCCGGGCTCTGAGATAAAGCAGCCAATTTCCCTGGCACTTTCACACTCATTTCCCTGATTCAGGGAGCAGGGAAGAGAAAGAATTAGCAACTAAGCTGGGGTCGGTCTCAGAGCAGGGGGCTTCTTTCTATAGGTTCCCATTGCCCAGCAGAGTGAGTCTCAATGGAGGGGCCTTGTTTCTATTGGGGTTCCTCTGCCCAGCTCCGGTTGGTCTAAAAGGAGAGGACTTAGTTGTATAGGAGTCCCAATGTTGAGCTGCAGTTAGTCTCCCAGGGGCTCATTTCTATAGGTCCCATTGCCCAGCTGGGTTTCTTACCCCCCTTCTGCAGAAGTTGCTGGTAGAGCCAGTAAATCCCATCCCTGGCTTGCCATCTGATGTTATCTGCTGGGTCAGTGATATACAGACCCAGCTGTGCCACAAGGTAGCCCACTTTGGGGAAGTCAGATGAGCTCTGATGGAAGGAAGAGGAGAGAGGAATCCATCACCATTCTACTGTCAGCTCTCCATCTGCCCTCGGTCAGGAGTCTCTCTCCTCCCACTCCATCTGTAGGAGGCGCTGAGGGAGAGGAGCTAGAGCTAGTGCACTCATTCTCTCTGCCCCCAAGGGAGCTTGGAGTAAAGAGACATGGGCAAGTGCCCTCTATGAGGACTTGCTCCCCAGCTGCTCCATAATAATAAGGGCCATGAGGCCAGGCACGAATCTGCCAGCCAGTGGGCTCTGGAGCACAGTCCCTTATGGGCCCGGGGAAACCACTTAGCCAGGAGAAGAGGAACCTGAATCAAGCATAGTTGAATCTCAGTTCTGACCAGGGCCGGCTCTAGGCACCAGCAAAAGAAGCTGGTGCTTGGGGCGGCACATTTTTAGGGGCGGCATGTCCGGCGCCAGAATGCTGCCCCTAAAAATGTGCCGCGGCCGCCCTAGCTCACCTCCGCTGCCGCTCGCGCGCCGCTGCTCCCCCTCCCTCCCAGGCTTGAGAGCCTGGGAGGGAGGGGGAGAAGCGGCGCCCGCGCCGTGGCCACTCGGAGTCTCCCCCTCCCTCCCAGGCTCTCAAACCTGGGAGGGAGGGGGAGATCCCGAGCGGCCGCGGCGCGCGAAACGGCTGTTTGGCGCGCCGCTGCTCCCCCTCCCTCCCAGGTTTGAGAGCCTGGGAGGGAGGGGGAGAAGCGGCGCCCGTGCCGCGGCCACTCGGAGTCTCCCCCTCCCTCCCAGGCTCTCAAACCTGGGAGGGAGGGGGAGATCCCGAGCGGCCGCGGCGCACGAAACGGCTGTTTGGCGCGCCGCTGCTCCCCCTCCCTCCCAGGTTTGAGAGCCTGGGAGGGAGGGGGAGACTCCGAGTGGCCGCGGTGCGGGCGCCGCTGCTCCCCCTCCCTCCCAGGCTTGAGAGCCTGGGAGGGAGGGGGAGCAGCGGCGGCCGCGCCGCGGCCACTCGGAGTCTCGCCCTCCCTCCCAGGTTTGAGAGCCTGGGAGGGAGGGGGAGATCCCGAGCGGCCGCGGCGCGCGAAACAACTGTTTCGCGCGCCGCTGCTCCCCCTCCCTCCCAGGCTTGAGAGCCTGGGGGGAGGAGGCAGGGCTGGGGATTTGGGGAAGGGGCGGAGTTAAGGCGGGGCCGGGGGTGGGGGTAATTAAAAAACGGGGTGGGGGGCGGCCAAAGTTGTTTTTGCCTTGGGCGGCAAAAATCCTAGAGCCGGCCCTGGTTCTGACACTGGCAACGCACAGGGGCAGGGCCGGCTCTAGGCACCAGCAAAGCAAGCAGTTGCTTGGGGCAGCAGATTTGCAAGGGGCGCAAGAATCCAGCATGGGAGCTGAGAACCAACAGGGGGCCCTGGGAGCTGTAGTTCCTTGGTTAGCTCCCTGCCTATAGAGCCAGCCCTGGAGCAGGGAAAGAACTACATTTCCCACCATTCCCTTGGCCACTAGCAACAGGAAAGGGTGTGGGAAAGGAGTATGAAACTGAAATCTGCAGCTTGCTGTGAATGGTAGGAACAGATCCAGCTCTAGGTTTTTTGCCGCCCCCCCGCCGCCCTGGGCTCCCCCCTTCCCACACCCCCTGGTGCCCCAGCTCTGGCCCCCACCTGCACTCCCCTGCTGCCCCAGCCCTGGGCTCTCCCCCCCCCCCCCGCCCACACCCCCTGCCGCCCCAGCTCTGGCCCCCACCTGCACCCTCCTGCTGCCCCAGCCCTGCGCTCCCCCCTGCCCACACCGCCTGCCACCCCAGCTCTGGCCCCCTCCTGCACCCTCCTGCTGCCCCAGCCCTGGGCTCTTCCTCCCCCCCCCCACCATCCCCGGCCGCCCCAGCTCTGGCCCCCATCCGTACCTCCTGCCACCCCAGCCCTGGGCTCTCCCCCACCCACACCTCCTGCAGCCCCAGCTCTGGCCCCCACCTGCACTCCCCTGCTCCCCCAGCCCTGGGCTCTTCCCCTCCCCCCCCGCACCCCCTGCCGCCCCAGCTCTGGCCCCCACCCGCACCTCCTGCCGCCCCAGCCCTGGGCTCTCCCCCAAAGAAGGAATTGGGGGGGACTAAATGGACGGTGCACCTCTCTATCTGAAGCCTAGCAAGGGAGGTATGTGGATCCCACTAGAATTTAAAATGAAAAGTAAGGGAGGGGAGGCTCTGGATCTGGGCAGCTTTAGATACAGTACCAGGCACGTAGGAGGATTTCCACTTCTGAGCCATGGAAGCAGAAATTGACTTTTCCTCTCCAGATATAGCTAATATTCAGAAAGGGAATCTAGCACCTGCCTTCCAGATTTGAACACCCTCAAAATTCAGGAGTGCTCAAGCTCAATTTGGGCAGCTGTTACTTCATTTCCCACAAATCAAATATACTGATCCACTGTAACTTGCTGTAGAAAAAGTAGAAAAAATTGAGCAAGAAATGCTTCCCAGTGGTTATTAAGACTGGAATTGCTATTTTCAACAGCCATTGCTTTTTTTTTTTTTTTTTAAGTTTTAGTTTTATTTGTTTAAAAGGAAGACCGTGATAGTGCATTCCCCATAGAAACAAAGAATGGAACAAAAGAATAATAAAGGCACCTCAACTTTTCCTCATTTATGTCGGGCAGTCTTATAATATGCATCCAGATATCCTCCAGTCACACAAGCTGAAAATTGTTCCACTTTACTTCAGTTCTGTAACCATATGGGAACCAATCCTGTCTGTGTTCTGTGCACATCCAAAATTCCTGCTGAATGACCCATCCTGGGAGCGAGTTACCAGTGACCCAGGGCTGGGGCAGCAGGAGGGTGCAGTTGGGGGGGGAGGGAGAGGGAGAGCCCAGGGCTGGGGTGGGGGGCAGCCAAAATTTTTTTTGCTTGGGGCAGCAAAAAACCTAGAGCCAGCCCTGACAGGGGGTCATCAAAATCTAGAACCCCTGCAGCTGCAAATCCCACAGCCTGTCAGAGCCAGCCCTGACTATTCAGGATGCTGGGGTCAAAAGTCACTTACGTCAAATCCGGGGAGGCAGGTGGCGAATCAGAGCAGGGCAGTGCTGCTCCATATGGCCCTGGCTCTCTCCTACTTCTCTCTGGAGTGCATCCAGAAATTGACATGCTGTGGGAGAAGGAGGCAGGTGAGGGTCAATGGGCAAACGAGCCTCTCCCTCTCCCCATGGGGCTGAGACATTGTGCTAGGGTGGAATAGCTGACTGGCTGATCTCAGAGCTGTAAAAGGGGTTCTTGCACCCAGGATGCTGCCCAGGTCCTGCTGGGCACAAGCTGTCATTGTCTCACCACACTGGGACAATGTTCAGTCTTGGGGCTGGTCCATCCTCTCTGTACTCCTGATCCATGATCAGCACATCAGGATCAAGGCACACGCCCTGGGCCCTCTGAGGTGCTGCTGGCCGCTAGGGAGTAGGTGGAGCTGCTGGTGCTAGAGCAGCGGTGGCCAATCTCCTGCCCCGGACAGGCTGAGAGCCAGGCAGGGGGATAGCTCCTCCTGGGTCCTGCCACTGGGCTCCTGGCTCCTCTGCTTCCTGAAGAGGAAGCCCCAGAGCCGCCTTCCCCAGCTCCCGCCCTGCCCTGGGTCCCTCCTGCACAGCTGCGCCCTGGGAGCTGGTGTCTTCCTCCTCCAGAACGCCAGCACTTCCACCGCTTGGCCTGGCCACAAGCTGCTTCCCCGCCAGCGGGGACAGAGGGGCCGCTCTCCTCCTGGGGAACTCAGCAGCTGCTTCCCACTGGCTCTGGAGCCACCTCCGCAGCCATCATCGGCCTGAGCCTCTGAGGGTCTGTGCTGCGTGTAACCATGGTGCTGTGGAGTGACCCCGTTAAGGGGGGGCTCGGAGGCTGGAGGGGGGTGTTCTATCCTTTCCCCAGGGACAGCGCTCACCGCTCGTAAGGCCAGGGCATCCGCAGGAGGATGCTGACCACGGCCTTCGTGTGCTGTCTGGCCAGCAGGTGCAGGATGTCTCTCGTCCCATCACTCAGCCGCTCCCCCCCACAGGGTGGGCTCAGTGTGGAGGAAAGAGCCGCCTGCAGATCCTGCACCTGCGGAGGCAAAGCAGGGCTGAGACCCTACCCCCGCTGTGGGTGTCTGTCAGGCAAGGGCCAGGAAGCGCTGGGCAGGCTCAGAAACAAGTCAGTGGTCACATGGCCTGGCGGAGGCCATGGATAAACTCTGCTAGCCAGTGACTGAGCCGAGGGGGGTTTGGTACCTTGAAGCCCCCACCCCTGATCCAGCTCCGTAGCACTAAGGGTCCCAATCCCGCTGCCCAGTGACACCCCCCGGATATCCTGACTGTACCTCCCCTTGTGACAGCACACCTGGGCTGCTTCAGCACCAGAGTGGGATCTAAGCATCCGGGATGCATTTCCATCCTCAACGTCAATCCGTGTCCACTGGGCAAAGAGTCAGTGGACACGGGGGACCCCACTGCAGGCTCTGTTCCCCCAGCTGCAGGATGAGTCTGGAGACAGGGCACATTTCCCAGGGACTGAGCCGGGCAAGCCAGACTCCTGGGATCAAAGCCTGCAAACGATTATAGGGCCGTGCCCAGCGGCCGCCCTGCAGACAGGGGATGGATGGTTCCCATTGATCAATGATGGTGAGAAGGGACGTCTCCCCTCCACATCCTCCCTCGAGCCCCAGGAATTCTAGGCACGCGGCAAGATGGAGCTGCCCGAGATGTTCAATGCCCAGCCATTACTTGGCCCTGTAGCTCTGCTTCTTTCTCTCTCAGCACCGCCTCCATGACGCCCGCCAGCTGGTCAGCACACTCCCCTTTCTCCAGCAGACCCACCAGCAGGGTGAAGCTGAAGGGCATGAGGTCAGGCGATGGCAGGTGCTTCACGATGAGCTGCAGGGAAAGGCACAGGCCGAGTGTGAGCAGTGAGCCCCGGCCCGGGGAGGTGGGTTTGCTCTTCGGGGAACGGGGACAGAGGCACTGGCAGCCTGTGCCCAGGGCTATGTGAGTGGGCATTGGAGCCCATACCCAGGAATTTCCATCTGCTGGCTCCTCATCGAGGGAAGGAGACAATAACCCCCTTTCCCATGGGCGTGTCTGTCTCTCCAGCCACAGTCTCTTTTACTCACCATAGGAACATGGGCAGGGCTCTCTCTGCAGCTGGCATCCTTCGGCGTCTTGCTCAGCATGGTCACCACCACCCCGTCTTGGTGTGCACGACGGCTGCACAAGAAACCAGCAGCGCTCAGGCAGAGCTTTCGGGGCCAGATTCTTCCCCCTTCCCGTCCAGCCAGGTCAGAGGTGCCAAAGAGCCAGACTCCGTCCGCAGCTGGGAACGCCCAGCTAGGGTGAGCTCTCAGCTGGCTCCTGGGCCAACTGCCCACCTATCACCCTGCTGTAGAAGGTGTGTTGGGGCTGTGGTGGGATCAGAGGAGATCCCAGGCACCTGGTGAAGGACAGATGCCAGGTCAACCCACTTCTCCTCTGTGTTCCTCTGGTCAGGGATGGGATGAAGGCGCCATGTTCTCTCTGCAGCCCTGCTCGATAGGTAATGGCCGGGGCTGTGAGGGCAGAGAAGTGGCGACTGCTTCCGCTCCATCTTACCTTTGCAAGGTGTGAAGAGCCAGTAGAGAACCTGAGATGCCCAGTATCTGGTGGCCTCCTGAACATCGAAGGCCTGGCTTGTCAGCAGCCCGGCCATGTAGCCCTGCTCTGCCATGGGTTTCAGGTCCTAATGGGCCACCGAACAGAAAATCAGGGCATGGGTTGGGGCGAGCCCACCTTTGTCTGTATCACCCCACCCCCCTCTGTGAGTGCTGTGGGAGGCAGCAGGGTCTGTGCTGCTCACCTCGGTGATGGCTTTGAAGCGATAGAACATGAAGAGCTGGGCGCTGGCTCTCACAGCTCAGCTCCTCTCCTGGGCCCGGGGAGAGCAGATCCACGGCTGCAAGTGCTGGGGGCAGGGAGAAAGCCGTGTGAGCGGCAGCAATGCCGGGGCGACCCCCAGAACCTGCTTCCTGCCCCAGCAGGGAGAGGACATGGAGCATTTAACCCCTTCTCCTCCGCTTCTGGACACTGGAACTCAGCGCTCCTCTCCTGTCTGGGGCGTGTTGGGACAGGTCTGAGGGTCTTGGGCTCAGCGCTTTGAGGATTCTCCCCATTGATCCTGTGGGGTCTCGGGGCTGTTTCCTTCAGGGGCACAGGGGCGCCAGCCCAAATTTAGGAGGCCAAAGTGACACCCCCTGGAGCAGGACTAGGATTGTCTTGCTGGATCCCAGGGTCGGGTGTATGTCCCGTGGGGACTGGCTAGTTCACAGCAGCTGGGAGGCCTGCTCAGCCCCCTCGGGATCAACTGGAGCCTTCCCTCTTGTGGTTCGGCTAGAACCTGAACAGCCGGCCCAGCCCCAGATGGCCAGTGCAAATGGGCCCCTCCCCTGCCCTCTCCCTCCCACCTCCCTATCATACCAGAAACAGAGGAAGTAGCGTGGTGGGGGTCAGGTGCTTCTCCAGGAATGTCTGCAGCACAAGATCCAGGCCCTCCCAGGGCAGTTGTTGGAGAGACTGGAACAGAGAGAAGCAGGGAAGTAAATAGCAAGGGAGGTGGGGTGCACGAGACGGGGGACGAGTGGATCCCCCATCTGGAGCCAGGTGCTGTTGGTATTCGGGTCCCTTTACTCAGGTGATACTGATCCCCCTGCACATAGACATGGGTCTCACCTGCACCTTGCCCTTCTCCAAAGAATCCTTCCTCCCACCTGGGCGGGGTTCTGGAGGGAAGGCCTCCTCCCTCCCCCTCTGGAGGGGCCCCAGCTGCCCCCCAACACCCCGCTGGCTTGCCAAGGGCTGAGCTGTTCATCCCCGCTCCAGCCAATCTCTGTTTCTGTGGCAGGGCGAGTCGTGGCCTGGCTGTGTGGCTGTCCCGAATCCATGCTTTGCTCCCTCTGCACCAAATGCTATTTAACGCTCTGGGCCAGATCCTCAGCTGGTGTAAAGTGGGGATAGGTTCTAGCTCCCTGTGCCAAGAAGCCAGGGTAATTCTGTACAGTCTCACAGACACTCACCTCTACAGCTGTCCTCCCTGCCAACCCCACTGCAGAGTTAACTGCGTAGCCAATTGTCACCAGCCCTTTGGAAAATAAACTGAGGGGCTGGATTCGGCTGGACATGCAGCTCTCTGCATCGGGCCAGGGTCCAGCTATTCAGCAGGGGGGTGGCTGAGTTTCCCAGCCAAGGAGGCAGGTGGCAGCTGCAGCTTTGTCCATGCCTCACTAACCTCTGCCCGGATAGCGGAGCTTTCTGCCACCTCAGTCCCTCTCAGCTTCGCCAGGGCTGGGCGCTGAATCATGGCGCTGGCGATACACGTGCTGATGGTCTCAGCCTCCTGTTCCTTAGACAGGCGAGGCTCGAATTTCCTGATTGGAAGGAAGGGAGCAGACGGGGCCATTAGAACGGAGACAGGTCCCAGCATGAATCAGGTTGGGGTTGATGGCATGAGGGACAGCTCCCTCCCTAAGCAGCAGAGCTCCAGGGGGCATCTCCAGCAGAGCCACCGCCTAGGGAATGGTCCTGTCTGGAGATGCCTATGCCCCCTGGGCCCGGCAGGGGCTCTGCTGGGGCAGCTGCTCTCTGGGGATGATCCTGGGCCCTGCTCTGTGGCTGCACCATTCACAGCACTTCATGCTGATGGGAGGGGCTCCCTCTTACCAGGCAATACGCAGAGATGGGGGCTGGATAAAGTGACCCGGAGGCCGAGGAGGATATGGCCCGTTAGTGAGCCACCAGAGAGGCGCATCCTCCGGTTCTTCTTGCAGCTCGTCCTTCCCCCACTTCCTCTCCCTCCATCTGCCCCTCCCTGGCTGCTAGGCTTTGCAGGTGAGTCAGGCCCCATGGACGGACCCTAAGTATGAGATGGCCAGCAGGTCACGCTGGTGATCGGGGCTCTGCAGCCGGGCCCGGTCCTTGCCTATGAGCATCTCCTGCAGCACAAAGCAGAGAGTCAAAGGCAAAAGAATTTGGGGGAGCCCGGTTGCTCAGCAAGACGTGGAATCTCCAAACGCTGTTTGACGCCCCCACCGACCCTCAGCCCCAGCGTGCAGTGCACTGGGGCACGGAGCTGGGAAGATGGCCTGGGAGCGGCTACGTAGCCAGAATGCAGGGGACATTCACAAGAGCCCCTATTTCACCATTCCTGACGGCACATCTGGAAACTTCAGCATCTGCCACGGAGCAGGGAAAGGGCATCTGGGCAGAAGCAATTTTGTGACGGGGAGTATTAGAGTCCTGAACAGCTGAGGTGTGACGTTATTGACATGAACTGGGACCTTATAGATCATTGTTGCAACCAAAGTCCTGTAGTGGCACCAAATCTTGTATAAAGGGGGTCAAATAGGGTGTCTAAGACACGGTTATGGTATGCTGGTTATGGTTATGCTATCTGTATATGTGTATCATTTTTGTAGTTGAAGTTATGAATATTGGCTCTGTACTGTCTGTATTTCAAACTTCTACTATGCTTCTGGGTGACACCCCAGACAAGTTGGTGTCAGCTCTGCCTAGCCTGCTTGATGGCCCATTAAGGACCATCAGCTATACAACTGACCCATTGAGAGAAGGCAGATACGCCTTGTGACTCAGCAAAGTATGCAGGGACTTGCCCATGTGACTCCAACCTCCATTTTGCTGTAATTTTCCACAGTAAGAACAAAGAGGTGTTCTTACACCTGGAAAAGACTATAAAAGGCTGATGCCTCTCCTCCATCTTGTCTTCAGTCCTGCTTCTTACCTGTGGAGGGACTTTGCTACAAATCTTATTTGTATATTGACCTGGGTCTGGGGCTTGGTCCTTTGGGATCGGGAGAACCTTTTTTCTTTTACTGGGATATTGGTTTTCATAACCATTTGTCCCCATAACGAGTGCCACTGGTGGTGATACTGGGAAACTGAAGTGTCTAAGGGAATTGCTAGTGAGACTTGTGGTTAGCCAGTGGGGTAAAACCAAAGTCTTCTCTGTTTGGCTGGTTTGGTTTGCCTTGGTGTGCATAGAAACCCCAGCCCTGGGCTGTAACTGCCCTGCTTTAAGCAATTTCTCCTGAATTGGCACTCTCAGTTGGGTCCCGCCAGAACCAGCATCGTTACGAGGTCAAATATTTCCCTGCAAACCTAGGGAGGGCTGCGCCTGTTAACGCCTCAGGATCATGTCCCGGAGTGAAAACCCTTGGAGTTAATCCCCAGGGCGCTTGCTGGGTGCCGGGCAGATCCCTCAGAAGTGGGATGGGGAATGGTCCCAGGTGTAAGCAGCATGAATCCGCTAATGGAAAATAGTGTCATTTCAGTCCTTGGGCTGCAATCGCACCAGAAGAATCTGGCATCAGCACTGGGTTTGCAGTGCACAATGTAGAGCCCCGGGCACCCGGTCGCAAACCCAGCACACGGCCGTCAACACCGGATACTCTGGCATGTGCATCTGCCCTAGGGACCCCTCCCAGGACCCCAGCGTGCTCACTCACCAGCAGGGGGACAGCACGGTGTATGTGCCCTGGCTCACCAAGGGAATCCTGCTCTCGTGGGTGACAGCTTCACCCACCAGCACGAGGCTTCTCACAAAAGCAGATCTCACCACGGGGTCCTGGGCTCACAGGCAGGAGGGGGAGAGAACAATGAGGAAACAGCCACAGGCAATAGAGAGCTGAGACACAAGGCTACAGGGCGAGTCTCTACAAGGGAGCTGCTGTCCTAGGCGGGATTGCCCTCACGCCCTAAGGGAAAGGACCTGGCTTGCCGAGTGGAACATCTTTGCATTCCCTAGGGGACCATCTCTGGAGATGGGTGCAAGGAATGGGCTGATTTCCAGCGGTGCTGAGCACTTGCAGTTCCCAGAGCTGTCAATGGGCCCTGGGGCTACTCAGCTCCCCTGACAATCAGGTCGTAATTGTCTGAACTTGGGCAGGCACCCTGCTGATGAACTCCTCCCAGTGCTCCAGGATAGCAAAAATCTCGCCTAGGTGTTGCCTGGCACACAGCCCAAGCGCTCGGGCGAATCTCTGAGAGACAGAAAGATGGAGGTTGGGAATGCTGAGCAACAAGCCAAGGGGCCAGGATGGGATCTCAAAGTCATCGCCATGGGGATGGGTATAAGGAAGATCTTTTCATTCCACTGGACCTTGTCCAAGGCAGAACATAGACATGTAGCATCAGGGGATTGACAAGGAATGAGGGATTTCTTGACAGTGGAGGAGCAAAGACCTCACCTCACTTTCCTCTTCTTCTCCCAAATCGACCATCTCCACCAGAAGCCATAGCTGGGGCTTGATGCTCTCTGCTGGAAAAAACATCAGCACAGTGCCCCAGCACTTACAGAGAAAGCTCTGCGAAAGAGACACCATCATGCTGGATGCATTGGGCATGGCCTGGCATGCACAGAGCCCACTGGGTAGAGTTGTCTGCTTCACTGGCCCCAAGCTGCCCCTGGACAGCGACTGCTGTTCTGAACTAGGCACTGACCCCCAATTCCTTCCAGGACACTGACCTTGTCATCGGGCCGCTTATCACTGTGGGCCAGCTGGCGCCTGATACTAGCGATGAAGCAGCCCAGCCAGGTATGGTCCGAGATGAAGAAGAGAAGGTCTTCCAGGAACTGCCAGGGAAAGAAGAGCCAGTTAGAACCGAGAGGGGCCAAGAAACTGGTCCTCTAAATAGCTCCAGCCAGGAACCCACCACAGCTGGGAGGGAAGGGGAGGGGAGGGGAAGAGGGAGCGTGCACTGTCACCCCCCATGTCTCTCCTAAAGCTTGTGAATCCTTATGAGCTGCCCCTGGTGCTTCTCCAATTGTATCTACTGGGCTCAGCCGCTTCCTCTGTCCCACAATGCAGTGCTGCTGAGAGGCCTCTTAATCCTGCCTCAGCGTGCGGGGGGGCTGGACTAGATGACCTCTTGAGTTCCTTTCCAGCTCTCCATTTCTCTGACCCTTACCTGCAGCAGCTGCTGCTCCCACTCCCTCTGGCAGAAGCAGGTCTTGGGATCTGGAAGAGATGGGCAGGTCAGTTTCCTTTGTGTTTAGATCCTTCTACTGGGGAGCAGCCTACAACATGGCTCTTGTTTGGCGGGGGGTGGAGAGGAGCTGCCGACTCACGGGCCCCGAGGGGACCCATGGCTCTTTGCAAATCGCTGATGGACAACACTGCTCCTCAGACCCAGACCCCTTGATGTGAAATACCCAGGAGTTCTGCTTGCCAAGATCCTTCCCCAGGGTGTGAGGTGTCAGATGAAGGTTAGATACGGTCCTGGAGAGGATCCTTCCTGTCTGGGCACGGGGGGCTGGGCTAGATGAACCAAAGGATATGATCCTGAAGTGATCCTCTCTGATTCCAAGGTCACAGCATCATTTTATCCTGGATTCAGAGGGAGACCCTGGCCTCTCCCTCTCTGAGCCCAGCACCACAGTGTCCCCTCCCTTCGCTCCTGCAAGGGGAGACACTCCCTCCTTACCTTCCACGTAGAGGAGCATGTCCGTCATGTAGTTATCCCAGAATCGGCCCGACCCGGGCTGGAACATGCCCATCAGCTGGAAGAGGAGGAACATGGCTGCCCTCCTGACCTGCACCGTCATATACAAAGATGCGCCGAGCACCTGGCGGCCAAAGAGGCAGAGGTGGCTGTACCCCTCCCTTCCAAGGCAGTGTGAGAAGGGAGCTCCCTACAGGTGCAGGGGGAGAGCTCAGTGATGGAGGGAAGGAGACAGCAGGGAGGTGGAGCTGGCAACCAGGACAGGATTGAGATGGATATTTCAGTTGATCAGGGACACTCCATGGACCAGCTATTGGCTCCTTCCATCCTCTCACTCCTGGGCTGGCTCTAGCTCGGATGAAAGGAGACAGGATTATCCAGAGGCCATCAGGCAGCTGCTGGGTCAGATCTTTGGCCTAAGTTAGAGCAGCACAAGGGGAGCTTGAAGCAGCCCGTTAGAACCGAGAGGGGCCAAGAAACTGGTCCTCTAAATAGCTCCAGCCAGGAACCCACCACAGCTGAGAGGGAAGGGGAGGGGAGGGGAAGAGGGAGCGTGCACTGTCACCCCCCACGTCTCTCCTCCTAAAGAGGCAGCTGGGCCATAAAGGGAATCCCCAGCTGCCCCTTAGTAAGGGAGGATGCTGGAGGCCAGGGGGCCTGCACAACAGTCCCTAAGGGCTCATTCCACCTGGCTTATATTGGAGCCATCCGAGGGCTGCACTAACTTGTGCTGGGGGACCTGGTCTGGCCCCAGGATCAGGGGAGCCAGGAAGATGGCTGGCTCAGAGAGCTCGCTAGTTCTGTTAAATGCTGGGAGGCGCTGGGTCGATGTGCAATGAACGTGAGGAATGTGACGAGCCAGCTCCTCTGGGGGCTGCGGGGAGAAGAGCCACCACGCATTGCATGCCAGCTCCAGGAGCGGCCCCTTCCCACTGAGGATAAGGAAACCTCCTGGCTGTGGGTTACGCACCAGCAGCCGAGCCAGCATCTCCTGGGGTAGAGTGGCCCTGGGGCTTGACCGACACCCTGTGAACAGAAAGGGGGGACATCCCATCAGGCTCTGGAGGGATCTTCTGCATTCGTCTCTGAGCTCTACCTGTGCCCTTGACGGCTGGCTGTGTCCTTGCAGTGAGCCGGAACCAGAGCCAAGAGAAAAGCCATCTCAGTACGGAAATATCCTCTTCCTGCACCAGCTCCCTCTTTCCTACACTAGACAGGACCCCTGGCCTCGCTACCACCAGCCAGACCTCTCTACCCAGCCTGAACTATGCGGCGATCCCCACCCCCTCCCCTTTCACACGTGTCAGTGTCTGCCTCCAGCACCAAATCAAGTGACACATGACTGACCCCCGCCTTTTGTCGAGTGTTGCATCATCGTTGACAGCACAGTATTTCCTAACTCCAGTCCCGCTTGGAAAGGCTGTGTTCTCACGGCGTGAGCGCAATACACCAACTTGATCAATAAAGAGGAGACTAGGAAAACCAATACTATCGAGTGAAACCATAACAGGCGCTCAGGGAGGTTTGAGCTCTGACCTTCACATCCCCACACAGACCTGCGCCACTTGAACCACAGACGCAATTGCTGTCTGCTGTGTGGACAAGAGGGGGACTTAACACACACTATGCCAGAGGGTTACACAACTCTATCCCCACCTGTAGTAACTAAAGCACGTAGATTTGGCACGCTCAATCGGAAAGACAGCGTAGCTGAGTGCACAATACTTGGGTCTGCCTTATTAGAAATGTGGCTTCTAGTCTCAGCTCTGCCTGAAGTGACCTTGCGCAACATCGCTGTTACTTTGTTCAGTGTGGGGAGGGGGCTGGCTAATACGTGACTGCTCAGGCTTGCGTTCTGAGGCCTGGGTCAGTAATCAGGTCTGTGCAGTGTGTGGAAACATAAGCACTAGTCAGCAGAGGTGAGATTTGGATGTAGTGTCTCCCAGCTCAGGGGACTCTCCCTTAGGCACCAGGGTAATGTGGGTGAGAGGCAGGAACTCCTGGGCTAGGGTTGGCTTTTGCAAAACAAGAATGTGATGGGCTGGATAGACCCCACCCTGGAACAGCCAGGAAAAAGTTTCCAGAGGGACCAATGAAGAGGGACTAAGCTATGGAAGCTGCAGAACCAGCACGACTGACCCCAGGGGATGCTAGAGCGGAAGAGCCCCTGTGACCCCAAACCCTGGCACGCAGGGGCACTCAGCCGGGGAGTGTTCTCTGTTCCAAAGACCCAGGTCTGGCTTGGATCTGGGCTCCATTTTACCCAACCCCAGGATGTTCTGGAGCGGGGAGGCTCAGAGAAATAAGTCTGGTTGGGGCCTGTCTCATCGAAAAGCTCAGACCCAGAGAGGCCTGCGTCCAATGGAGAGGGGCAGGGTCACTTACATTGGCCATTCTGGGGGAGTCAGCCAGGGACTGCAGGGTGCTGGAGCAGAGCTGGCGGACCTCGAGCTCCATGGTGCGCCTCCCATCTGCTTCCTCCTGATGGTGAGAAATAAGGGAGACACCAGGGAGATTTAGATTCGGTGGAGACCTCCGTGGCACGGTAACTTCAGTGGGCATAGCAGGGGGTGAAAATGGGGCTTGACGGGAAAAGGCGCAACCCTGGCTGTGACTGTGCCATAACCAGCCCAGGGTCTGTGTGGAGCCAGTTCTAGGCTCCACCCCTCTGCCTGGGGAAAACCAGCTCCACCATGGCTTAGTCTCCTGTAGGGTGGAGGATCACAGTGGGGCGAGAGAAGGAGGAAGCCAGGGGTCCTGCCCTCCCAGCGCGAGGGACAGAGCCCGGATGGCAGCTGGGAGAGGGAGCAGAGAGAATGGGCTGGGAGGAAAAAACACTGTCTTCTATTTGTCATCATCTTCCATCAGGAGACGGAGGGTGCCATCCCCAGTTCCATCTGCTTCCCAAGCCCTATTTGCTGCCCATCGCCTGCCCCTCCCCATCTGCAGCTGCCCCTCCTTCCCTATCCCTTGACCCCATGTTCTGCCCTGGTCACGGACTCCCATCACTAAGGTCTCTGCGGATTCTTACCGTGCTGTCGAGGGTCAGGGTGCACTGACGCACCAAGAAGTCGATGAAGGGTCTCGATGCAGAGTTCTCCAAGAGCCCATGCGCCCCCATTGTCCGTATAAAATAAGCCAGGGCTTCTCTGACCTGCCAGACCCAGACAGAAACAGAAAGGATTTGCACACAGTGTGGAGGGACCTTGGCCCCTCCCAGTCCAGGCTGGGATCCTTTCTCAGCGGGGGGGTTTGGTGAAATGCTGCTAGGCAGCCTAGAGATGGGAATGCAGCCGGAGCCCTGCTGGGATTCTTTCCCCCACCTTCTGCCCTACACTATAGAGCACTGGTGGGGCACGTGTTTCGATGCACAGGGTCCCGGCAGGCTCTGCACTGGCAGGCAGACATTCACTAGCTTTGGCCACGTTGGCCATGCTTCCAGACTCACCCGTATGCTTGTGCTCTGCAGGATTGGCCCCAGGACTATGAACAGCTTCTCCGTGTGGTGTGTCATTTCGGAAACTGTAAGAGACACAGACGCACGGCTTGGCAGGGCTGATGTTAAACCGGGGTGTGCAGGGACCTGAGATCTCAGGAACCTTAGAGCAACCTCAATGTCCCTACATGACCCTGCCGGCAGGTTACCCCCATGGATAACCAGCTGCATCTGCCCACACTTACAGTTCCAGCAGTGATTGTCCTCTCTCATTGCCGCAGCATCGGCTGAAGGGCTGCAGGACTTGGATTATCTACTGCAGACAGGTACAAATGACCCCAATGAGGCCCAGTGCTAAGCACTGCTAATTGCACAAGAGGCCATAACACATCAAAAGACGAGGCCTCGCTGTGGGTCACTTACTGTTGGATCGGACTGTCCGGTTCAGAATGAAGAGACTGGCACAGGTCTCCTCTTCCTCGTCCTTGTTCAGCCTCCTGAACAGGAACACAAGCAGCTTCACCAGGAACAAGGGGGCTGCAGGAAGAGGAATGAATCAGAATGGGGTGAATCATAAAGGGGAAGGGAATAGAGTTCTATGCCTGGGCTCTGAAATTCTGCAGGCTGTGATCTCCTTCTCCGGGAAAGGTGAATGGGTTTCTTACCCAAATGGACCAGAGAGTCCAGGGCCTCTCTCTGCTCCTCCAGGTGGTCTCTGGGGAGATGACACACCTAAGGGAAGAAAGCAACACCAGCAAAGGTAAACTAGATTGAGTGTCTCTCAGGCCAAGCCCTCGGATGGCAGAGTGAAGGGGTGAGGGTGGAAAGGCAGATTCTAATTCCCATCTAAAGAACAGGCCAGCAAGCTGGATCAGTGTATGAGTGATGCCGAGGCTTCGGTGGCCGTGACTCATGTAGAAGCAGAGTTTGACGGGTCAGGAACCGAAGATGTGGAGCGCTGGAACAAGGTGCGAGATGCTGATGTTCCCGGTCAAAGGGATTGGGGTGGGTGGGAGGAAAAGAAACCAAAGGAGAGTTCTCCAGGATCCATCCCCCAGTGGGAACAGGATGAGGCAGGGACAGCTCTTCCCACGCCTACCCAGTTTAAGCCAAAAGGCCCTGGCATTTTGCCTGAGTGATCCCAGAATCTCTTACCATGGAGTGGAGTGCTGGGAAGAGGGTGCCCATGTCCTTCCTCAAGGCAGCCTCATCCATGTCCCTCACGCAAGCAAGGCTCTGGGCAAGAGAAGAGACGCAGGACATGGCGATGATGTGTCAGGCAGACAAGCCCCAATGTGTAGAGTCTCCATCAGCAGCTGGGTTACCACAACCCAGACTTGGAAGGAATAAAGTTATGGCCCTTGTGGAGAGCAGCTTCCAGCTGGTGCCGGACTCGCCCTTCTCTGGGAGGGGCATTTGACCCCTTTGTTTGCACTAGCCTAGTATCACTTATGGTTGGTTCAACAGGATAGTTGTACCTGGTGCCAGCTGGGGTGATGTGTGTGCTGAGAGGATGGCAGGGATGGTGGGGCCCAGTTTGGAAGAGCAGGGCCTGCCCTGATTACTTATCACTACTGATGTCATGGCAGCGCCCAGAAGCTCCAGTCAGGATCAGGCCCTGTTGCACTGGATGCAGCACAACGCAGACAGAGACAATCTCTGTCCTGAAGGGCTGACAGTCTAGAGACCCACACAGACAGGTCAGGGATGGGGAGACAGCATCCAAGGGCTCCTCCCTGCCCCCGTGCTGGGGTGAGGAAACCATGCGGGAGCTTGGAAGGGAGAGCTTAATGTCCCTTCATGCGGCCTTACCAGGGGCCAAGGATCTGGCCAATTGTCTCTGCCTGCTCACCTCCTACAGTGGTCACTTCCAGAGTGTACCAGGGATGTATACTCCTGCTTTCTGGCATTGGGCCAGCCACTTCCCCTCCTGGAGCCTTGCTCTCCGCAGGTATAGCTGGGCTAACAGCTAACCCTGCCCTGGGCCCAGGGAGAGGTGAGTGCGCGGGACACTCTGGGGAGAGGTGAAGCTCAGGACGATGCTTATTAGTTCTCTTCCTGGTTCCCTAATGCAGCCCATTGCTGACCAGCCAACAAAGAAGAAAGAAAGCAGAGCCAGGTGCTGGGAATGGAGTCGCCTCTCTCCTCCCGTCTGCAACACCTGCCCTGGCAAGGGTGGGTCAGAGCATGTTCTCTAGGGCCAGAGAATGGCAGTGAATCTGGGAGCAAGCAGATGGGGAAAGGGGGTCAGAGCCTTAGAGGGTCAGTGTTTTGTGGGGAAGGCAGTAGGGAGCGGGAGTCCAGGCTGAGTTGGTGATGGAGGGAACCTTGTACCATCTGTGCCATGGGCACTTCCCCAGTGTGCAGTGGATTTCCTGCTCTCTCCTCACTCACTCTGGTCTTCCTTGGCCTTTCCTCGTCCTCGCTGATTGGGGCGAGCTGTCCCCTGGGTGAGGAATAGGCCTTTCGCTTGGTGCCTAAAATGAACAGAAGGAAACTAAGTTTGCTCTTAAGCAAAGGAAGCAGTCATGGGATTAGAGGGACGGTCCTCTCATGGACTGTAGCTGGTTAAAAGACAGGAAACAAAGGGTAAGAATATATTTTCAGTTTTCACAATGAGGTAAATAGTGGGGTCCCCAAAGATCTGTACTGGGGCCTTTGCTGTTCAGGGGTAAAATGGTGAGGCAGCAAAAATCTCTGGATGATACAAAATTATTCACCATAGTTAAGTCCCAGTCAGACTGCAAAGAGTTACAAAGGGATCTCACCAAACTGGGTGACTGGGCAACAAAATGGCAGATGAAATTCAGTGTTGATGAGTGCAAAGTAATGCACATTGGAAAACATAATCCCACATAGAAAATGACGGGGTCTAAATTAACTGTTACCACTCAAGAACGAGATCTTCGAGTCATTGTGGATAGTTCTCCATAAACATCAACTCAATGTGCAGCGGCAATCAAAAGAGCTAACAGAATGTTGGGAATCATTAGGAAAGGGATAGATAATAAGACAGATAATATCATATTGCCTCTATATAAATCCAAGGTACACCCACATCTGGAATACCATGTGCAGTTCTGGTCACCCTGTCAAAGAAAAAATATATTAGAAATGGAAAAGATTCAGAGAAGGGCAACAAAAATGATTAGCGGGATGGAGCAGCTTCCATACGAGGAGAGATTAAAAAGACTGGGACTGTTCAGCTTAGACAAGAGACAACTAAGGGGAGGCATGATAGAGGTCTATAAAATCATGAATGGTGTGGAGAAAATGACTAGGGAAGTGTTATTTACCCCTTGACATAACACATGAACTAGGGGTCAGCCAATGAAATTAATAGGCAGTGGGTTTAAAACAAACAAAGGGAAGTATTTCTTCACACAATGCACAATCAACCTGTGGAACTCATTGCCAGGGGATGTTGTGAAGGCCAAAAGTATAATTGGGTTTAAAAAGAACTAGATACATTCAAGGAGGATAGGTCCATTAGTGGCTATTAGACAAGATGGTCAGGGATGCAATCCCATGCTCTGGGTGTCCCTAAACCTCTGACGGCCAGAAGTTGGAACTGGATGACAGGGGATGGATCCCTTGATAATTGCTCTGTTCTGTTCATTCCTCTGAAGCACCTGGCATTGGCCACTGTCAGAAGACAGGGTACCGGGCTAGATGGACCATTAGTCTGACCCAGCATGGCCATTCTTATGTTCTTATGAAGAGCCCCTGGGGAGCTGAGCTGGTAGAGGGAGCTGCCAGGTGGGTCAGTTCCCCCTTTACTAGCACCCAGGCTGCCCGGTGGTGATTCCAGTGCTGCCCTATGGCAGGACTTTAGCCCAACGTGGGATGGCACGGAGGCTGGCGTGTAGGGTGGAGCACTGGGCAGTGGCTTATGTGCATGTGCAGAGCAGGGCACAGAGCCTGGGTAGAGTCTCTTCTTGCTCTCTCAGCACTGGGGTTTGGCTGTCACTGTGGCTGCTTTCCCCCCCTTTATTCCTGGCACTCAATACTGGGCATGGGCCTACCTGGATCAGGAGCCTCAGCACAGAAAGTGCTGCAGTGGCTGCCCGCTCCTGCAGCCAGGGTTTGTGGTCCCGGGTCTTGTTTTTGGGCCTCCTTCTACTCCTCTGTGTCTGTGGATACAGGCAGAGGGTGGGTTAATTTCCCGCAATCATGGTCACTAAGAGAATGCCCTGGGGGCGACAGGGACATACAACTGTGTGGGAACAGTCTGCACCTTATGGAACCCCTGGCGAGGGATTTCCACCAATCACTGCCCGGACAGTGTCATGTTACTTAACACTGAGATCGGGCATTTCCTCTTCCAGTCCCTTTACAAACATAACCCACACCTTCCAGACCCCAGTGAAGGTTGTGAGTCTTGTTAGCCCCATTATGAAGCTAGGAAAACTGAGGCACTGAATGATCCTTTGTGCACTGGGATGGAACTTCCTGATCGGACAAAAATAGAAATGTGGTGATTTGTCACAGCTAAAGGCTGTTGACTCCTACCTGGGACAGAAGAGTCAGTGGGGCCTGGCTGGATGGAGTCCGGATTTGTCCTGTCCGTTCGGAAAGGTGTCCATCCTGTAATTCAGAAGGGCAGTGGTGGGGTGAGGTGTCATGTGACTGATTCTATGTAAGGGCAATAGGAATCAGAGGGGAACTGGGGTAAACCTGTATCATGGGAGACTCTTCTGGGCAGAATTCCTACTCACCAATAGTCTGAGTCGGTCTTTGGCAGAGACTCCTAAGACAAGAACCAATGTAAACAGATCACAGGAGTTTCTCTTCTACTGCACAGACCTCAGAACATTCACACCTCACTCTTGGGAGGCCAAGCTAGTGCTCTGGTGCCCGGTGCTCTGCATTGCCATGTGGAATGAGACTCAGGCTCAATTCTCTGTGCTGGTCTGCAGCTCCCAAGATGGCTGAAATTGCTCCAAGTGGGGGGAACCTCCATTTACATGGGGAGGCTCTCTGCTTGACTAGGGGCTTTGAAGGGGATTCCATTGGGTTCCCCTCAGCCAGAAGGACGTCACTCATGAGCTGGAGAACCCCAAGAAGCCAGAGACATTGCGAGGCTCGGATGAAGGTAGATGCACAGAGCTGTAGCACTGAAATGTGGGATCCCCCTTCCTTGGGGATAAAACCTTTGTGGTACCTCTCCTCTTCCTTGGGATTCAGCAAGGCGGCTCTATCACCTAGAGCATTTGGTTCCATGAGGTATTTGAGTTTATGAGGTATGTTCTGACCAAGAAGTTACCTATTCTGGCCCACCTCACTGCACAGCCACCAAACCAGCAGTGCTTGAGACAGCATCTGATCATGACTCATAAAGCCATTTGTAATGTACATTTGAAAAACGTGGGCATCTCAGTCATGAAAAATGCATTGGTGTCAGTTTCCAGGAATGGAATGTGTGTGGCTCAGTAGCACCCGCAGTTCCAGCCACAGCCGTGGCCGCTTGACACACAGTCAACCGGTTACAGATCACAATGATCGTTTGCAGAAGCAGTCACTGCAACTGCTTGGATAATTGCTGCAACCGTGCAAACAAGTTAATAAGCAGTTGTGGACATCCTTCGGAATTTTGAGGCTGATGAGACATTTACTCTCATGATAACAGTTGTGAATCTCTAATCGAGCACCCTGCGTTAATATACCACTGTTCACCCAGAAGGATCCCACAGGAATTATAGTGTTTGCACAAGCTAGAACTAAACATTATGTTAGTTTATGTGTCACTATATAATGCCTGCATCTGTAATTTTCACTCCATGCATCTGAAGAAGTGGGTTTTTTACCCAGGAAAGCTTATGCCCAAATAAATCTGTTAGTCTTGAAGGTGCCACCAGACTCCTTGTTGTTTTTGTGGATACAGACTAACACGGCTACCCCCTGATACTAAACATTATGTTGATTCTGTAAAAGACATTGCAGATGAATAGCAACTTTGGCCTCGGAAAGGAATTCTGGCTGTGTATCACACCGCTTTCTGCCTATCTGGCCCAGGAGACTCTGTGTCAGGTGGGTTGCCATCTCTGGCTGACACTGCAGTCTCTTGCACCGCTGGGTCTGTCAACAGAAGAGAAGGGTTACATTTCTCCATTAAAGGTCTCTGGTTGAGCCCCCAGGGGAATGATCTGAATAATAGTGCTGAGGGGAGGGGAGTTCTCTGTACCCAAAGCAGCAGGTTCCAGTCCTCTTGTGACACTTCAATGAACCTGATTTCACTGAGTAACAAATACAGTCACACCTGGGTCACCAAAGAACTTTCGCAGTTACAGAGAACACCTGTGTGACTCAGAAAGGAACGATTCTCTAAACCAGTGGTCTCCAAACTTTTTTGATCGCGCACCCCTATCAGTAAAAAAATTTTGAGCACGCACCCCCTGCTGCGCCGAAGCAAAAAAAAAAAAGCCGCTTGGACTCCCACCTGACGAAGCAAAAAAAAAAAAAAAGCGCTCCTCCTGCCGCGCACCCCCAAGGATCCTCTTGCGCACCCCACTTTGGAGACCACTGCTCTAAACAGAGGCAAAGCCACCCCAGCTCTCCTTCTCACTGTCACAGGTAGCCCCCGACTCCCACACAGCGTGCGCAATGGGGTCTCAGCAGTGCAGGGGGTGAGGACTAGCTTGCAGCAAACACAGCTTGGAGGATTTAGAAATCTAGCGCGTGCAGTGCCTGGGGAGGGAGACTCCAAGAGCCCTCCTCATTCAGGCAGTGCAGACCGCAAGGCCTCTGGAAAAGTCGAATGCCAGGCACAAGCAGAACCTCAGTAATGGGAAGGAGGGGGCTGACCCACTGGAGGGAGTTGGCAAAGGGCAGGTATAGCCTATAGGTAGCGCCCTACCAAATTTATGGTCCATTCTGATCAATTTCATGGCCATAGCATTTGAAAATCGGTTTCAGAGGTTTACATCTGAAATGTCACAATGTTGTAGTGGGGGTTCTGCCCCAAAGGGGAGTTGTGGAGGAGTCGCAAAACTGTTGTAGGGGGCTTGTGGGATTGCCACCCTCACTTCTGCACTGCCTTCCCAGCAACCGGGGTATGTACCCGGAGGGGGGTCTGATCTCCCCCGCGAGGCCGGCTGGGCAGGGGAAGTGCCAGTTCCATCCCTCCCCAGCCCAGAGGGGACTAGCAGCTAGAGCCAGGGGCATGGTAGGAGCCTGCCCTTCCCCACCCCTCCAATAGCTAGATTTCATGGGGGAGGTCTGATTTCATGGTCCATGACTTTTTCATGGCTGTGAATTTGGCCTACCTATGGGATGGTTTAGGTTAAGAAATAAGTAGAAAGTAGGTTTTTGGCCTAAGTTAGCTTAAGGGTAGAAGAGTTTAGAAAATGGAAGTTGTTAGTGTGAGGAAAGTTAGCGATCCTGTTATGGGAAAGCAAGAGTTAGCAAGGACATGGCCTGGGCTTATGCTACTGTTAGGTTTTGGTTATAGCTGGCTTAAGCAGGGTTTTTAATGAGTGTTTTTGAGAATTAATATATGGAGATATACCTATCTCATAGAGTTGGAAGGGACCTTAAAAGGTCATCAAGTCCAGCCCCCTGCCTTCACTAGCAGGACCAAGTACTGATTTTGCTCTATAACCCTAAGTGGTCCCCTCAAGGATTGAACTCACAACCCTCGGTTTAGCAGGTCAATGCTCAAACCTCTGAGCTATCCCTCCCCCCATTTGTGACTGTTTTATTAAAATGTTATCTATACTAATAGTATGGGAAGGATATTGGTGCAGATGTTACTGTAAACCACGTATAAAGTAAAGAGTCAATAAGGAGGCAATGAAAATATAATTAGTGCAAGGGGCAGTTGCACGTTCAATAGTATGAGAATGGCTTCTACTGGGAGTTGTTTTGTTAATTCGGTGAGCACTCCAATTAACACCCCAAGGGTACCGCTATGTCCCAGGGTTCTAAGGCTGTTGTCAGTGGATTGATCCCGCATTGATCCACAATACAACAGTTATACACACACTCAGTGATGACAGTGTACGTGGTAATTGCGCACCTGTTTGCTTAACTAATCATTTTCCTTTTGAATGAAGTTTGGTTTTATCATTCATAGTGTCGCCTAAATACATTTTCTGTAACTGACCTAGATGCTTGAACCTGGGTTTTGTTGCAGCCTTATCTTTAACAACTTATTACGAATTGGAAACATTTCAACATCAAGGTTACAGAAGGTTATGCAGGGAAAGGGGTGAATCTGAGGAGTCTGTCCCCCTCTTTCCTACTTACCTGAAGCAGCAGGCCCAGACAGGGAAGGGCTGCAACTCCCAGTGGATGCTGTATCCTCCTTCCCCTGGTCTGTGGCTGTGGATAAGTGCAAAGGGGATGGGGTCATTTCCTCCTTTCCTGGTCACTGATAGAAACCCCAGGGAGTGAGGTAGACAATACATCTGTGTGGGGAACTAATCACACTGCACGGCACCTCTGGAGAGGGACTGCCACCAGTCACAGCCCAGAGCATTTAGATTGCACACCCATCTCTAAGGCATTTGACAAACACCTCACCCCACAGGTAGGGAGCTGAGATAACAGGGGCAGGGGCAATAGGGGCCAGGGGGAAATTTGGGGAGAATCTGCCCCAAATTCTTCCCAAACCACCAGGATTCCATTAGAGATTTTAGCCCAAGAGGCCAGGACTTCCCCAGCTCTGCTTGTCCCCGCTTCTCTAGTTAATAACAGATCTCCTTCAGGAGACAAGGAGAGTGCAGACAAGGCCAGGATAGCAGTGCTGCATTGGGCTCCCATCGGAGAATTCCCTGCCAGTCCAGAAGGGCTAGAAATGTCTGGGGGTTTAAATAAAGCTAAAATGCTCCAAGGAACCTTGGAGAAAACAAACCTCCTCCCAGGGCCGGCTCCAGGCACCAGCGTAGCAAGCAGGTGCCTGGGGCGGCCAAGGGGAAGGGGCGGTACGTCCGGCTCTTCGGCGGCAATTTGGCGGCGGGTCCCTCGGTCCCTCTCGGAGGGAAGGACCTTCCACCAAAGAAGAAAGCGGTGCGGTGGAGCTGCCGCCGAAGTGCCGCCAATCGCGATCGCGGCTTTTTTTTTTTTTTCCCCACCGCTTGGGGCGGCAAAAACCCTGGAGCCGGCCCTGCCTCCTCCATCAGGAGACCCTGACTCCCCAAGCACATGGAGATTCCATGCAGATTCCCAGTAGTCCCCTGCAGGTACCTCTGGAGAGGACAGCAATGGGGGGAGAGGAGGGTCCATTTCTGGGGAGAATTCCTACTCACCTCCAGACCGGACCAGCAGTCGGCAGAGGAGGCCGTAAAGATCCATATTGGCTCCTAAGACAAGAACCAACATGAATGAGTCCCTGGGGCTTCCTTCCCATGACACAGACCCCACCATACTCACATATGGTTCTAGATGGGCCAAGGAGACCCAGACTTAGTTTTTTTGCTGCCTGCCTGGCTGGAGAGGCAAGACCGCTATGAGGTGGCGAGACCTCAATATTGATGTAAAAATTTTATTAATAGCATTATTATAACTTATTTTTATAATGTTAGGTCATTACAAACATGTTTGTGCCTTTACTGAACATTCAAATATACCTATAAGTATATTATCACCAGGATGCTTGAAAATATAAGAGTAGCCCAGTTTTAGTTAGCTAGGTTATCAAATGTTCACGCTAATCAAAGAAATTGCAGAAGGCTTCAGCTTTCTGTCATCCAGAAACAAGCAAATGTCCAGAAAATAATATCTCCTTGACCATAAAACTGTTTATGTCCCACAAGAGTGTCTGTACAAACTTTAAAAGGCAGCTGTCCTCATTTTAATCTGCTTTAACTTTTATACTATTTTCTTTTTGTGCTATGTTTAAAATATGTGTTGATTCTTGGCATTTGTGCTTTGTACAAAATATTTAATAGAAGTTTAATTGCTATAACAAACCACTTGTAACTCTAAGGAACTTGGGTCAAAAATCAAAGCACCCAAAAGAGTGTTTTATCTACACCAGAACACCTCCCTCTTCTATAAACTGCCAGTTTATTATAGATTTAATCCTTTATCTCAATAAAACAAATGTTATAAAGAAAAATGTTTTAGGAAAGATCTGGCCCCATAGGAGAATATGAGGATGTTATTTATGTTAGATATTCCAAAATGAATTTAGGGATGTGTTAGAACAATAAATCTAGGCTGTAAAGGGGGCTCTACCAGCCCCTCTTTGCAAGAAAACCCTCTGCTTGTGTCCTTAATTTTTTTAGAGAAAAATGTGTGTAGTTGAGAAAAAGTTTTGTAGATTACCTTAGTTGATTTCTAAAATATTGAAATGGCAAACTGTTTTGGAGGGCATATTTCCAAAAGTATTTTAACTGAATGCAAAGTATCTAATGTGGTTTTCTAATATCATTGCTACGTGTGGTAAAATGCATTATATACTAACATGAAATCTAATGACCTTGCTCAGCTGATTACCAAAATAAGAAGACATTTAAGTCTAGACTATTTATTATATTAATGGGGAAGTAATTAGTTACTGGCAGAGCTCTAGCCACTCCTTCCCCCAACTCAGAAAGATAAGAAGAATCATCATCAACAATTGTTCTAGAGAATCAACAACTTCTTCAATCACTATTTAAGCCAAAGACTCATTAAGAATGATTTAATTAATATCTCAGAAAATGAACTGAATAAGTTAAGAGTTAAAAGACTAAATTTGAAGATGTTCTGAGAATCTCTCCAACAAAAACAAAGTAAATATAACTGTCAAGAAAGACTTACAACCCTAACACATATACGCATTAACAAACTACCTATCCCTAAGATGAAGAGGCTCCATGAATGTACAGAGCCAATGAAAGGGCAAGAGAGGTTTGTTTTTCTAAAATTGCATGGAAATAGGGAAGAGACGAGTATAAAAACTCGAAGTGAGCACTCTGCACACGCTCTGCTACCCTGCTCAAACTCAACTCATCTTCTCTCTCTCTACAAGCAAGCTGACACAGACAGAAGAGAGAAGACTTGCGAAGAAACCAGCGCAAGGAAAGCTCCCCAAAACCAGCCCCTCACTGGAATGTTTCCCCCAGATCAGCCTGTGGGAAAACTGGAAGATCCCCCCTTCTCTGTGGAGCATCTGGAAAGGTCCCTCACCCCTGTGCTGGGATGGTCCAGCCACAGAAGAATTTTGATGTCTCACATATAATCGCAGATGACAGTGAGGATGTGGATTCCTTCGATAGTTCTGTGTAAACAGGTGCTATACACTCCAAAAAATGCTCCCAACTGTCTGAAAAGCAGAGCCCAGACAGCTGTGTGCTCCCTCCTCCAGCTCTCAGAGCACACTGAGCCACAGGGCCTACCCCACTTTGTGACACAGGGCCACTGCTGACATCACAGAGGCAAGGTGGGCTGGGGCTGTCTGGCTAGGGCCCTTGGGGTTTGCATCCCCCAGATTGGATTAAGGGAGGATTGCTCTTGGCTTTTGTTGGGAATTTTAATCCAAGGGAGCCCCGGGACCTCCCCACAAACCCTGTCTGTATAATGTGTCATGGGAAAAGGAGATTCGACCACAAGGCGAAAAATCATTCTGTGTCAGTCCACTCCAGTATCTTGCCTCTTGCAGCAGCAAAGGGGAAGGTGAAAGCCCCACAATGCACCTGGCCAGCTTTGCTGTTCTCTGCCATATGGGTAAAAAATTCCTTCCTCACCCCTCAGTGACCATGGAATCCCTGAAGCATGAGATTGGACTGGCTGTCTGTCTCAGTGTGAGGCGCTCCAATTGCTAGTCCAGCCACAGCTGCATCGGTGCCCTGGGCTGAGAGAATAAAAGGGCTGAGAAGATTCTTTCCTAAGGATACACACAGACACTAAATCCCATTCCTGAAGGCTGCAATAAAAGGCAGTCAGAGGGCAGGACCCGTGGGTATTTATTGAGTCCCAACAGCACACTGGGGGCTGTACAACACAGGGGAGGGCACAGGCCCGATCCCAAAGAGCAGCGAATCTCTTGCTTGGTTTATTTGATTTCCCATTCTCCTGAGCAGGATCTTGTTTAAGGAGGAACTTGAAGGAAGAGAGGGAAGTTTGGGGCAGGAGAAAGGGAGAATAATGGTAGCGTGAGGAGCAGCATGGCAGGGGGTTGGCACGAGATAGCCAGGGAAGGACACAAAGGGAATGGCTGGGAGAGTGGTGGGGCAATGAGCCCGAAGAGCTAGGTGGGGACGAAGTTTGCAAAGACTCAAAAAAGAGCTGCACTTGGGTGCTGAAAGGAGCTGAGTGAATCAGTGACTTTTCAGTTTGGGGGCCAATCGGAGAAATAAAAATATATATATATATATTGGTTCGGTTTGGTCTGAAACATTGTTTTGGTTTTTCATTTCAGGTTGTTTGTGGGTGGTTTTCACCCCCCCCCCTTTTTTTTTTTAAAGTTGCCTCAATTTCAAAATGAAAAGTGACAACATTTTGCTGTGGAATGGTCCAAACAGACTGGTTTGACTTTTAAAACAAAACATTCCCTTTTTGTATGTGGCTGAAAGGATTTGCTGAATTCGCGCGGTTTGTGTGGCCCTGAGAGATGCATTTTTGGGGAATTTGCTAGCTCTAGCATAGGACCTGCGAGGAAGCCAGGGGAGGGATCAGAATGGGCTGGTCTGACGGGTGAGATGATTTTACAGTGGGCTCTGAAGGGGAATGAGAGGAGATGTGGGGGGAGGGCAGAGTTAATTGGATGGGTGATCAAGGCCTGGAGCAGGTGGGCTGGAGAGGATGAGGGGGGTTGTAGAGACATAGTAAAGCAAGAACTGTTCAGGAAGGACAGGCAGGGCCGAAAAGGTGGGGGATTTGCATTGTATGTAAGAGAGCAGTATGACTGCTCAGAGCTCCGGTATGAAACTGCAGAAAAACCTGAGAGTCTCTGGATTAAGTTTAGAAGTGTGAGCAACAAGGGTGATGTTGTGGTGGGAGTCTGCTATAGACCACCAGAGCAGGGGGATGAGGTGGACGAGGCTTTCTTCCGGCAACTAACAGAAGTTACTGGATCGCAGGCCCTGGTTCTCATGGGACACTTCAATCACCCTGATATCTTCTGGGAGAGCAATACAGTGGTGCACAGACAATCCAGGAAGTTTTTGGAAAGTGTAGGGGACAATTTTCTGGTGCAAGTGCCGGAGGAACCAACTAGGGGCAGAGCTCTTCTTGACCTGCTGCTCACAAACCGGGAAGAATTAGTAGGGGAAGCAAAAGTAGATGGGAACCTTGGAGGCGGTGACCATGAGATGGTCAAGTTCAGGATCCTGACACAAGGAAGAAAGGAGAGCAGCAGAATATGGACCCTGGACTTCAGAAAAGCATGAATCCCCCTCAGTTCCCAGTGATTGGGGTTGTGGGTGTTCAGCAGCTGGCAGGGTCTGACTCAACCTGGGGAACAGTCTCCTACAAGGGAAGGGCTGGGAGCCCTATTGCTGGGCTGTTTCCACCATGCTGGAGGTGGCTCTGGAGAACACCCTGCCCAGGCCCAGAGTGAAGGGCTGCAGGGGGCTGTGTTAGCAAATCTAGTCTCACTTGGAGGAGATTCCCCCCCCCCCATTTCTGCCCCTCCCCAAGCAGAACAGGGAAGGCTCTGAGGAAATGCTACATGCCAGTCACTAGCTCTAGATGGCGCAGTGCGGGGTGGCAGATGCTCAGCATTGGTCTGTCCCTTGCCCTCTTCCTCGCTCTCCCGCACCAAGGGGGGCTGGAAAGGGAGCTGCACAATGCCCTGCCAGCAGGGCAGGGTGTAGAAACCGGGAGGCTGACAGTGGCTGTGAAAACAAGACTATGTTTTATTGCCAAAGGATGGATAAATTCAGGCAAGCAGCCGGGGTCCAGATCACTGACATACTGCGGGCAGGACGCCTCCCCTCTCAAGGTCTCCTAGCACCTCACACACATTCCTGAAGCCTGACAAGCCAAGGACTGTAGGGGAGGGACTCCAACCCCACTGACAGAAAACTGTGGCAAGGGCAGGAGAAGCCACTGCCTCAGGGTCTCACTGGGAGTCAGTGATAGAGCTAGGGATGGAGCCCAGGAGTTCTGTGTCCAGGCACCTACACTAACCACTAGAGGAACATTCCTTTCCAAAGATGGCAATTGCAAGCAGGACACTATTCCCAGTCTCCCTGGCTCTGAGAGGGAGTGTGACCTGCTGGAGGGACTTAGGCAGAGGATTGGGAGTCAGGCCTCCTGACTTTCATTGCTGGTCTTTCTGTTGACTTATGGGAACTTGAGCAAGCCATTCCCCCTCTCTATGTTTCAGTCCCCAGCAGTAAAATGGGGATCAAATAGCGCTGTGCAATTTACCCAGGAAAAGCCACTATGTAAGCACTGGACCATGAAAGGTCAGATCCAAATTCCTAGAGTGAGGAGTGTTTGGATCCTGGCTTTCAGTTCAGCCCAGTACAGAGAGAAGAGCCCACCCTAGAGTTTGGATTGAGGGGGATCAGCCCTTCCTGGGTTGGGAGATGAGATAAGAGGCTTTTCCATCCCTAGCTGGGTGGATACAAATAGATGATTTTTAAAATATGAACTGGATTTTTAATTAAAGTAACCACAGGTTTGTTGTTTCAAACTTGAAATTGACAACTTTTTTAAGGGCTAAATTTATTACAATCTCTGAAAATAATTTTAAAAAATAGGAAATAAACAATATTAAGAGGAATATGTTCACTGCCAAGTTTTAAAGACAGTCTGTCAAGGCTGATTCCCCACTCTGGCACTTCGAGTGCAGAAGGTAAGGGCCCGTAAGGATTCTAAAAATTAATACTGGCCCCTCCAGACTGGTATTAAACTCCCAAGGTTACAGCTTCTCTCTGACCTTGGATGGGTAGATGCTGCCACCACCCAAGGGCAAAAAAAACCCTTTTGGGCCCAGGATGGCGCACTTGGGAATTCCTCCCTGTGAGGTACCCTCAAGCCTTTCCCCCACCCCCCTCCGGGGAATAGCTGAGAAAGAAAACAAAGGAAATCAACTGTTCCCACCAGCTAATTAAAAACATATGCACAAAACTCTTAGGACACAAAAAAACCAATCCTGTTCTTAAAAAAGATAAATTCTTTAAAAACAAAAAGAAAGAAAATGCATTTGGAACTTAGGCTATTGCTAGATTTAAAAAGAGCAAATATAATAATTAAGCATCAAGAATGGTTTTCTTTTGAGGTCCAGCTTAATGGTTACAAGCAAAACAAAAGCATTTGGGGGTTAACACAGAGGAGTCCAAAAGCCTTACATAAATAAAAGAGATAAACCTAATCACGTCTTTCTAGACATTTCCTGATCTACTTACATATCTGGGGTTTCAAATTGAGTAGTTTCTAGGTATGATCTGGTGATTTTCATACCTGGCCTTTAGCTTCTCACTGCTGCCCTGTTCCCCTCTTCCCCAGAAAACAACAACAGACCCACAAAGGGGGAGTCTTGTTTCAATTTTAAAAAGTTCTAGCCGTCCCATTGGCTCTTTTGTGCAGGTGCCCACTTTCTTTCTTTTACCTATGCAGGGAGACTTTTTTAACCCTTTACAGGTAAAACAAGCAGAGAACAGCCACCAAGAGGGCCTTTATAGCTAACTGGCTGCCTGGGTGTCCATAAAAGGGAGCTCCCCCCCCCCTTTCATTTATCACACGTCCCCCAAATCACAGATGATGTTGGCCAGCCTGGTTCAGGTCGGGTCCACACCGGCTGGGATTTTTTCCTGGAGGTTTAGGAAACAGAGTTAATAAGATACATGCTCCTCTAATTTTACTACTAATTACATGAAGAACTTAAACAGTATTGTTTACATTTCCAGGACTACAATGACTTAGAATACAGGGACATTTTTACCCAGCTGATTCTGGGAAACCTTCCCGGGAGAGTGCATCAGCCACTTTGTTAGAGGCTCCTGAAATGTGTTGTATTTCAAAATCAAAGTATTGAAGAGCTAAACTCCACTGAAGAAGTTTTTTGTTAGTCTCTTTGACTGTGTGAAGCCACTTCAGTGCAGCATGGTCAGTCTGCAGGTGGAAATGCTGTCCCCAAATGTATGGGTGTAGCTTCTCCAGAACATACACAATGGTGTAACATTCTTTTTGTGAGACTGACCAGTGGCTTTCCCTCTCAGAAAGTTTTTTGCTGAGAAACACGACAGGATGGAATTGTTGATCTGGTCCTTCCTGCAATAAAACTGCTCCTACACCACGCTCAGACGCATCTGTGGTTACGACGAAAGGTTGGTCCAAGTCCGGGTCCCTTAGTACAGGGTCAGACTTAAGCTGGTTAAAGGCTTTCTGACACTTCTCAGACCACTGAACTGAATTTGGCTGTTTTTTCCTGGTTAGGTCTGTCAGTGGGGTGGCAATTCGGCTGTAGTGTGGTATGAATCGTTGGTAATACCCAGCGAAGCCCAAGAAGAATTGGACTTGCTTTTTTGACTTAGGGACAGGCCAATTTTGGATAGTATTTACTTTAGCCTGTAGGGGGTTGATAGTTCCTTGACCCATCTGGTGTCCAAGGTACGTTACCCTGTTTATGCCTATTTGACACTTTTTGTCCTTAATGGTTAATCCTGCCTCCCTTATGTGCTGGAAGACTGCTTGGAGGTGTTCTAGGTGTTCTGCCCATGAATCCGAGAATATAGCCACATTCTCAAGGTAGGCAACTGCAAATTCCCCAGATCCAGCCAGAAGGTTATCTACCAGTCTCTGGAAGGTGGCGGGTACATTTCGCAGTCCAAAAGTGAGCACATTAAATTCATACAGCCCTACATGGGTGATGAAGTCTGACCTTTCCTTGGCTGGGTCATCTAGCGGCACTTGCCAGTACCCCTTAGTTCAGTCTAAGGTGGAGATGAACCGGGCACGTCCCAGTTTCTCTAATAGCTCATCTGTGCATGGCACTGCATAGTTTTCTGGGCGAGTTACAGCATTTAGCTTACGGTAGTCCACGCAAAAGCGGATTTCCCCATCGGGTTTGGGAACCAGAACCACTGGAGAGGCCCATGCACTCTCAGAGGGGCAGATTACACCCATCTGTAACATGTCCTTGATCTCCCTTTCTATTGAGGTTTTGGCTTGAGGAGCCATCCAGTAGCCATCTAATTGGGCGAGCATCACCTGTATCAGTGGAGTAGTATGCCCATTCTGTCCATCCTGAGGTGGCTGAAAACATTGGTGTGAAGCTGGTGCACAGCTCCTGGATTTGCTGTCGTTGCTTACGCCCAAGGGTGATGGAAAGGCTCACCTCTTCTATGCCACAGTGGCTTTTTCCTTCATAGTAGACTCCTTCAGGCCACTCAGCGTCATCTCTCTCCTGGGCTGTAAACTGGAGAACCTTGATTTCTCGGGAATAAAAGGGCTTTAGAGAATTAACATGGTATACTTTAGGTTTTAGGGTAGGGTCTGGGAACGCTATGAGTAATGAACAGCTTCCCGGTGCTCTCAGACCATAAATGGCTCCTCCCACAATGCTTCTATCTTATTGGCCTGGAACGCTTTCAGGACCATGACTTGGTGACCTACTTTGAAGGAACGCTCTCTGGCATGTTTATCATACCAGGTCTTTTGCTCTTGTTGAGCATCCTGTAGGTTTTTTCGAGCAAGGGCTAGAGAGTCCTTGAGGGTGTTTTGCAGGTTGGTTAAAAAGTCCAAAATGTTAGTTCCTGGAGAAGATGTAACCCCCTCCCATTGCTGCTTCAATGGCCCCTTAACTTTGTGGCCATAAACGAGTTCAAAGGGTGAAAACCCCAAACTGGGATGTGGTACAGCCCAGTAGGTAAAGAGCAACTGCTGCAACACTAGGTCCCAATAATTGGAATGCTTATTCACAAATTTACGTATCATGGCCCCCAAAGTTCCATTAAACTTCTCCACTAGGCCATTCGTTTGATGGTGGTAAGGGGTGGCAACCAAGTGGTTCACTCCATGAGCTTCCCAAAGACGTTTCATGGTCCCTGCCAGGAAGTTAGTTCCCGAATCCATAAGAATGTCTGAGGGCCACCCTACCCTGGCAAAAATGTCTGCCAATGCCTGGCTCACACTTTTAGCCCCGGTGTTGCTTAGAACTACTGCTTCCGGCCATCGGGTGGCAAAATCCATGAAGGTCAGTATGTATAGCTTTCCTCTGGGTGTCTTCTTAGGGTAAGGACCCAGAATATCCACAGCTACATGCTGAAATGGAACCTCAATTATGGGGAGTGGCTGGAGAGGGGCCTTGACCTGGTCTTGGGGCTTTCCCATCCTCTGGCACACCTCACAAGACCGGACACAGGTAGAAACATCCTTGCCCATTCCCTCCCAGTGAAATGATTTCCCCAAACGGTCTTTGGTCCTGTTCACCCCAGCATGGCCACTAGGGTGATCATGGGCTAAACTGAAGAGCTTTTTCCTATACTTACTTGGAACTACCAACTGTCTCTGAGGATGCCAGTCCTCCTTGTGCCCACCAGAAAGGGTTTCCTTGTATAAGAGTCCTCCTTCTACAACAAACCTGGACCTATTGGAGGAGCTGAGAGGCAGTGGGTCACTACGTGCCACCGTCCAAGCTCCCTTGAGGCTTTCATCTGCTTCCTGCTCTGCCTGCCATACTTGTTCATGTGTTCTTTAGGCATTTCAGCTGCTACTTCTGCTAAGGGTCCACTGAGTTGTGGCCTCAGCTCCACCATATACTGGTCTGGAGGGAGGTTGTACCCAAGGCAGGCCCTTTAAAAATTTTCTAAGAAGGCCTCTGTATCATCGTCTATCTTGTATGTGGGGAATTTTTTGGAATGGGGAGCGGTACCTGGAGAAGGACTGTTAGGGCTACCTGATTGATCCAGCTTAGCTTTTTCCAGCTCTAAGCGTTTCAGCTCCACTTTCAAGCACTTCGCCTCTCTCCTCTCCTCTGCTTCCGCCCCCCAGCACTTCGTCTCCGCTTCCGCCTCCAAGCGCTTCATCTCTAGGACAAAATTCCTTTCTTCCAGTTAGAACTTGGCCTGAGTTAAGGGCATCCCTCCATCCTCGCACTGGGATCTCGGTTGGGGTAGGGCTGACCCTTCCCTCCTGGGAAGTCTCCATTCCCCCATCCCCTCCCTGCATTTCTATCATGGAACTGGATGTCTGGGCTTGATCTTTGTCTATCTTCTCTGTGGCGTGCCACTTTGGGAAGACTGGTTTCTCTAGGGTTTCGGTGCCCGACCTCAACCTCATGCACAGGGCTGCCCTACTCTAGCCTAGCTATTTTGTTGCCATGAAGCTAAGGAAAAAAATAATAAACTGCTTATTGGACTCCCTGGCTTGGCAGGCTGGACCCTTTGCATGCCTGTTCTCCCTCAGCAGGAAAGAAAGAAAGAAAGAAAGAAAGAAAGAAAGAAAGAAAGAAAGAAAGAAAGAAAGAAAGAAAGAAAGAAAGAAAGAAAGAAAGAAACTTTCCTGGCTTTGCAGGCTGCCAAAAGGAAAAATGTGTCCTTTTAAAATCCTGAGATCTGTGCTGCTGGTTCAAAATGATCCCACCGCTGTGCCACCATATCAAGGCTGATTCCAGAGTCTTCGAGTGCAGAAGGTGGGGGCCCACAAGGATTCTAAAAATTAATACTGGTCACTCCAGGCTTGTATTAAATTCCCAAGGTTACAGCTTTTCTCTGACCTTCGATTGGTACATGCTGCCACCACCCAAGTGCAGAAGCTCTTTGAGAGCCCAGTAAGGTGCACTTGGGAATTCCTTCCCGTGGGGCACCCTCAAGCCCTTTCACACACACCCCTCCGGGGAAGAGCTGAGAAAGAAAAAAAAAAGGAAATCATCTGTTGCCACCAGCTAATTAAACAACATGTGCACAAACCTTTTAAGACACAAAAATCCAATTCTGGTCTTAAAAAAGGTAAATTTTATTAATTAAAAAAAAAGAAAATACATCTGGGAACTCAGGTTATTGCTAGATTTTAAAAGAGCAACTACAAGAATTAAGCACCACGAATAGCTTTCTTGAGGTCCAGCTTAAAGCTTACAAGCAAAACAAAAGCACCGGGGTTAGCACAGAGGAATCCACAAGCCATAACGAAATAAAAGGGATAAACCCAATCATGTCTTCCTAGACATTTCCTGATCTACTTACATAACTGGGATTTTAAATGAGTAGTTTCTAGGTATGATACTGATGATTTTTCATATCTGGCCCAAGCTTCTTACAGCATAGCTGCTGCCCTGTCCACCTCTCTCTGGGAGAACAACAACAGACATACAAAGGGGAGACTTTTTTCAATATAAAAAAGTTCTAGCCTTCCCATTGGCTCTTTTGACCAGGTGCACACTCGCTTTCTTTTACCTATACATAGCAGTGAGACTTTTTAACCCTTTACAGGTAGAGCAATTAGAAAACAGCTACTAAGAGGGATTTTATAGCGACTGGCTGGCTGGGTGTCCATAAAAGGGAGCTATTCTCCCCCCTTATTTATCACACTTTCACTTTGTTAAGCTAAATAGATTGGGCTCCTGGAGTCTATCATTATAAGGCATGTTTTCTAATCCTTTAATCATTCTTGTGGCTCTTTTCTGAACCCTCTCAAATTTATCAGCATCTGTCTCAAATTGTGGACACCAGAACTGGACACAGTATTCCAGTAGTGGTCACACCAGTGCCCAGTACAGAGATACAGAACCTCTCTACTTTTACCTGTGATTCTGTTATGTATGGGCCAAAGATCGCATTTGCCCTTTTGGCGACAGGGTCCCACTGGGAGCTCATGGTAGCTGATTATCCACCATGACCCCAAGTCTTTTTCAGGGTCACTGCTTCCCATGATAGAGTTCCCCCATCTTGTACATATAGCTTATATTTTTTGTTCCTAGATGTATAACTTTACATCTGGACATACTAAAATGCATGTTGTTTGCTTGTGCTCAGTTTACTAAGCAATCCAGATGGCTCTGTATGAGTGACATGGCCTCTTCATTATTTACCACTCCCCCAATCTTTCTGTCATCTGCAGAAGGATCTGGGTGTTATGCTGGATCACAACCGCAACATGCGTCAACAATGCAATGCTGTTGCAAAAAAAAAAAAAAAAAAAAAAGCAAATGCATTATGGGTTGCATAAACAGAGGCATACCATGCAAGTCATAGGAGATGATGGTACTGCTCTTCTCAGAGCTGGAGTACTGTGTCCAATTGTGGTCACTGCTGTATGAAAAGGATGTAGAGAAACTGGAAAGGATTCAGAGGCGAGCGACAAAAATGATCAAAGGGGTGGAATGTAAGTCATATGAGCAAAGGCTGGAGGAATTGGGTATGTTTAGTTTGGAAAAGAGGAGATTTAGTGGGGACATGATAGCTGTCTTCAAATACTTGAAAGGCGGCCATAAGAAAGATAGAGAAAAATTGTTCTCTTGACACAGAGGGCAGGACAAGAGGCAATGGGTTCAAACAGTAGCATAGCATATTTAGATTAAATCTCAGGAAATACTTTATAACTAAGATTTTATCAATGATGATTATATATTTGCTTCCAAATCACTGATCAAAATGTTAAATAGCATCACGCCAAGAGTCAATCCCTGCAGGATCCTACTAGAAAGACACTCACCTGATAATGATTTCTCATTTACAATTACATTTTGAGACCTATTAGGTAGCCAGTTACTAAGGGGAAGAGTCCTAGGTGGGACATTTTTCTGCCAATGTACCTTGTGTTTTTTGAGCCTAGAGCTCAGCTGGCAATGTCTGGATCAGACTGAACAAGTTCCAACCCCCACTGAGAATCTTACCTTCTACACGGGGAATTTCTGCTTTCTCCAAAATCAACATAGAAAGGTGAAAACTCCCAAAGAAGCTCCTCCTTAGCATTCAGATTCGTGAACACAAATCCTCTCTTGGTCCTGAAGGAGAAACCGCGAGAAGGAGACTTGCTGCAGCAGGCTACGGGGTCTCCGAGGTTCCCTCCTGCCCCGCACCCGTGTACTACATGTCTGATGTTAAGGGTGCTGTGTGAGGTAACAGCCTCCTCACCACCTTTGCCCAATAGGCTGAGTTACTGCCAAAGGCCTTGTGAAGTCACTGCCCAACCAACCCTCCCTTGCAGGGCTAATGTCTGCCCCTGGCCAGCCCAGTTGGATGTTTCAGCTGCTCCCCAGATCACCCCACTTGCTCACTATTGATTCTGGGGAACAAGCAGGCTTCCCAGTAAAACAGCAGAGTCTGTTCCTCATCCCACACTGAGTTTTTCATAGATTTTTAGACCATTAGATCTCTTAATCCAGCCTCTATTTCACAAGTCATGAAATTTCAGACACTTACCCCCATATTAAGCTCAATTCCTTGTGTTTCACTAAAACACACCTTCCAGAAAGACAACCAGTTGTGATGTGAGGCCATCAGAAAACAGAGAATCCACCTCTTCCCTTGGTAACTTGTTCCATTGGTTAATCTCCCTCACTGTCAAAAATTTGTGCCTTACTTCTAATTTGAATTTCTCTGGCTTCAGCTGACAGCTGTTGCTTCTTGTTATGCTTTTCTTGGCTAGATTGAAGAGCATTTTGGTACTATTTTCTCTCTCCATGAAGGGAGTTCTACACCAAAATAAAATCATCTCTCAATTTACTTCTATAGCTAGTGCCCTACCAATTATATAGGACCGTGAAATTAGCCCTGCCCCGTGAAATCCCATCTCCCCGTGCTGCTGGGAGCATCCCAGCCAGGAGAACCCCAGCAGGGGGCTCCTAGATGCTAGTTCGCCAAGCTTCATGTCCTTCATCTGCACAGTTGCTCTTGGTGGGGATATCAGACTC
The DNA here is from genome assembly GCF_028017835.1 of Emys orbicularis. Classification (NCBI taxonomy): domain Eukaryota; kingdom Metazoa; phylum Chordata; order Testudines; family Emydidae; genus Emys; species Emys orbicularis. The sequence continues at coordinate 157,017,638 of NC_088684.1, forward strand.
ACCTGTAGATGCAGTGCATTAGCGAGGGTGGTACACCCTCAGTTATGTGCTGCAGCAGCCCTGGAGTTGGGCTCAGGGCTTTGGCCCTAGCAGCTTCTCCCCCACCCGCTCCTATTCCAGCCAGGACTCGGGGTGCCCAGGCTCATGTCTTGAGCTCCCGAAAGCTCCAGCTGGGTGTCCGGGCTTGGCGCTTCTGCATCCCCCACTCCTGCCAGGGATCTGGGCACCGGGCTTCTGTCCGGCAGCTGCAGGCATGGCTCAAGGCTTCAGCCCCCGCAGCTGCAGCCAGAACTCAAGGCGCTCAGGCTCAGGGCTGCCGCTCCGCAGTTGCAGCTATTATTATTATATATGGAGATATACCTATCTCACAGAGCTGGAAGGGACCTTGAAAGGTCATCAAGTCCAGTCCCCTGCCTTCACTAGCAGGACCAAGTACTGTCCCTGACAAGTTTTTTTTTTTTTTTTGCCCCAGATCCCTAAATGGCCCCCCTCAAGGATTGAACTCACAACCCTGGGTTTGTGCCTAAACCCTGGGTTTAGCAGGCCAATGCTCAAACCAGTGAGCTATCCCTCCTGGGGCTGGGGTGCCAGGCTTGGGGCTTCCACCCTCCAATCTGCTTCTGCCAGGGTTTTGGCTGCCTGGGCTTGGGGCTTACTACCCCTGTGGCTCCTGCTGGGGCTCAGGTGCCCATTTTTCTGGGGCCCCCGAAATTGGCCAGGGCCTCTGCTTTAATCTTCCAGGGAACTAGTAGCTAGGAGCCCCCAGCTAAGGCGCTCCCACCAGCTGGGACCCACCTCCACATCTGGGAACCTCCTCTAGCTTCAGGAAGGTTAGTGGCTGGTGCCTTCAGAGTCCAGCACTGAAGGCAGCACAGAAGTGAGGGGGGCAATGCTGTTGTAGGGGGAGATTTTGGCAAACCAGTAAAGTGCCTGAAACCACTATGGCTTATTGTTAAAAGCAGTCTCAGCTTGACCAAGGCAGGAGGGGAGGGGTTTTTTGGGTGCCACAGAAAGGGCAGCTTGACCTTCCTGATAAGAATTGTGTTGAAGTTGCTGATACATGCATTTTAGAAGAGCAGGAATGTCTATTGGGGCCTCAAGGCTGCAAACTCTGGGAAAACCCCACACCTGGTTAATCAATAATCAGAAGGAAGCTTCTTGCTTGACCATTGAAATGACTTGCTTAACAAGGTTTCTTTAAGGGACATGTCATTCTATTACTAATGTATAAATAAGGGGGGAAAGTTTGAGGTAGCAGGACTCTCCAGGACTGGACTCCCCCTGGATGCATGTTGTGTTCCCCACCAGCACGTGGGCTGCCGCTGTGCCACTCGAGAGCCACACTCAGCTTCGGTAATTATCAACGGTCGGGGGTGTTTTACTAACTTGTTGTGGACGTAAGTGCTTGAGACTAAGTAAAGTTTAGCTTTAAGTGAAAGCACTCTCGTGTTGTCCTGTTTGTGCCAGCCATCTATCGGTTAGACGGCCATGTCTCCCCTGATTTATTTCCTGAAACCACCTCGCATAGAGTAAAAGTTACCAAGAGCTTTGGGTTGAAAGAACCCCGGGTAACACTGTGACTCCCCTGCAAACAACTTTTGATCTCCCCCGCCCCATTATCCCATTTTGGGTTGGGACTCCCATAGTCACAGCACTGTGAAATTTCAGATGTAAACATCTGAAATGTTCAAATTGACTAATTAAAAAACCCTCTGTCTGTGAAATTGACCAAAATGGTCCGTGAATTTGGTAGGGCCCTAGTAGCTTTGCACTCCCAGTTCACCTGAAAGACCATCAACAATTCATGCTGCATGAGAAATTTCCTAGAACAAGCTACCGGGATTGGGAGAAAATGAAGGAAATCAACCAAAGCCTGAGCTAGGATGGAGAGCATTAACCCAAGCAGCATTTCAACCCCTCCACCCCCACCTGTCTGCCTGCCGTGAAATGGGGGGATACAGAGGGCCACTGATTTCTGTTTGTGAACTTTCTAAAGACTGTGGGCTTTAGCACAAACCATACAGCCCAGACTCTGAATTCTTGAAAAAACATCCATTTTGGATTGCTGTGCACAGCAGAGGCTGGTTGGAGGGGAGGGGAAGGTGGAGGACGGATGGTGAGGGGACAGGCTGGGAAATTGGCATGGCAGCTGCACTATAACACAGGCACACACACAGAGCGATGCATGGCATATTATCCAGGACAGTAAATTATTTGGCCATAACTTATAAAGTCATGAGTTTTGAAAGTACAATTTATCCAGGAAAAAAATGGGTGTGGGGGGTAGGAGAGTTGCAGTTGCAGTTACCAGCCTGGACTTCCAGTCTCTGGCCAGGCACATCCCCCTCTTTAGGGTTTTCATTGACGTCTTCTCCAAACTGCTCCTCCTGATATAATTTGATGACCACGTCCTGGCCTGCATGATCTTCATTGTTCCCAGCTGCAGCATCACCCTCGTTATCCTGTCTGATAATGAGCCTGCTATGGTTCAGCAAAATGGCATGTGTCATGATAGGCTCTCTGCTGAGAGCCCTCAATGTAGGGATAATACTCCCTTTTTCTTTCTTTCTTTTTTAATAAGTTCATTCCCTTGTTTTCTGTGAGTTGCTCTGTGTAACTTTTGGTTGTCCTATGATATCTATTCTGCCTAGTAACAGAGAGAGCGAGAGAGCCCCCCCTCCCTTTTTGGTGCCGTGTGCAGCGGAAGAAGTGGGCTGTGTGCAAAGAGTCAGTTGGCTGACAATTGGCTGACAGTTGGCTGTCAGTTCCTTGCAGGCCACTCAGGGCCAGCTCGGGCGGAGCAATCAAGGTGCTGCTGCCTATTCCACCACTTCAGGGGCAGACAAGGCCCTTGAATTGCCCTTACCCACACGCACTGCCCGTTATAGCAGCAGCAAACCGCACTCACCCTGCCCAACTGGGGTAATCTCTGGAAGATAAGCAGAAGACTAGGAGAGAGACTGACCTTGTGAAGGGATCTTACCTTCCCCCACTCTCCTCTCTTTCTCTCCTCTTTTATTCCTGCCACTATCATTTGCTTGTTAGGGACCTGGTAACTGCCAAACTTATTATCTTTGTTATTAAGGTGTTAGTTAATAAATGTTATCTGGTTTATGTTATTTACCTGTTTTGTATTAATCAGTTTTGATTTTAAATACACCCGGTGACAGATACGGAGGGTTTGATCTTGTAAAAAGGGGTAGGATTTGAGGCCTAGGTTTCATTTCTCCCCTGAATGTTATAGATTTTAAGTGACCCGTCTGTAACACTGACAGCGCCCAGTCTAGATCTGAATAGGAAGGGCACGTGCATTTCCTGACTTTTTATTGGAGTCCTGGACCTTCTGATGCTGTTTCAAATGTTTCGTTCTCTCTCAGCACTGAACAGCAGAATGCTCAATGTCCAGCTCCGCCAGCCTTTGGCTCTGCGACATACAGCTGTGTAGTGCTGCTGCTGTGAGAGAAACCGTGGTCACGGCTAGAATCCTGCCACCTATTGATTTTAATCTTGGTGTGTTCCTCCCGCCAATGAGCTGCTCACAGGATTGTGGTCGTTTTAAGCTGCTGTGAGTTTGGAGGCTGCAGCATGTAACTTCTGGTGCACACAGGGGGATTGGGAAGGTAATAGATAGGTCAGGATGATATGGGTACAGAGAACTGTGGGAACTGCAGTGGAGGACTGTTCCGACTCGAGACCAGGAACCCGCATCTTCACTACATCCACACTGCAAAGTGGGCAGCTATGGGGGTGGGCCACAGCTCACCTGTGCACTTACCCACACCCATCAGACAAGCTAGCCAGCTTGAGATCTACTTTCCTCAAGATGTGCGGTTCAAAGGTTTGAGTGTGGACAATAGGGAGTTGGGGCACACCTGGACATGCGTAGCAGCTGTAGCGCAAACATATCCTAAGAGGCAGAAAGCCTTACATCCAATTTCCCATATAGGGTTCACAACTAGTAGCAGGCATGTGACCTACACTACAGCTCCCAGTTTTAAACGACTGTAAGATATGGACCCAGATTTTGCTCCCTACAACCAGGGGAAGAGGATGGGATCAGAAGGTCAAGGAAGTGGGATGGGGCAGGAACTGCTGCCACAGACGAAGTTTACGGATTCGGTCAGTGCCAAACCCTTGGTACCTCCTTTCAGTAAATCGTTTCCCTACTGAGAAGACTGGCCCCTCCTGTCATTGGCAGTCCGCATACTATTCGAAGACCTTTCTAGTGTCCTCAAGGTGCCCCCTTAATTCTTCTTGAATGTGGTGGATTCGTTGAACCAGATCGCTAGCCAGGAATTTTGGAGAGGCCACTGCTAGTGTACAATGAAATCGGGGGGAAATCTATAGTTAGCAAAAAAAGATGTCGTTGGCAAATTTGGAGCTGATCTGTCCTTTAAGCAGAAGGCATGCAGTCACAGGGGGATGAAGCATGCCATCTTGGTCAATTCTATGATAACCAATTCCACCATGTGGCCATTTGATTCAGGGAGTTCTACAATGAAATCCCTGGCAATGGCTGCCCATGGCTGGGGCAGGGTCTCCAGAGGCATGATGTGCCAAGAAGTTTGGTGAGTGGTGCCTTGGTAAGAGCAAAGAAGTCACAGAAGTCACAAACATATGTCTGAATTTCAGCCCACATCCGGCACCACCAAACAAAGCAGGAGGTTAGGCAGGAGGTTTTGAGGCACCCAAAGTGCCCTGCTACGGAGCTGTCCCAGTCTGAATGTAGTACCGTCAATGGGGGACATCCTGGCAGAACATACAGGCAGCCAGGGCCGGCTCTAGGTTTTTTGCTGCCCCAAGCAAAAAAATTTTTGGCTACCCCCCACCCCAGCCCTGGGCTCTCCCCCTCCCTCCCCCCCCAACTGCACCCTCCTGCTGTCCCAGCCCTGGGTCACTGGTAACTCGCTCCCAGGGCGGGTCATTCAGCAGGAATTTTGGATGTGCACAGAACACAGACAGGATTGGTTCCCATATGGTTACAGAACTGCAGTAAAGTGGAACAATTTTCAGCTTGTGTGACTGGAGGATATCTGGATGCATATTATAAGACTGTCCTACATAAATGAGGAAAAGTTGAGGTGCCTTTATTATTCTTTTGTTCCATTCTTTGTTTCTATGGGGAATGCACTATCATAGTCTTCCTTTTAAACAAATAAAACTAAAACTAAAACTTAAAAAAAAAAAAAAAAAAAAAAAAAAAAAAAAGCAATGGCTGTTGAAAATAGCAATTCCAGTCCTAATAACCACTGGGAAGCATTTCTTGCTCAATTTATTCTACTTTTTCTACAGCAAGTTACAGTGGATCAGTATATTTGATTTGTGGGAAATGAAGTAACAGCTGCCCAAATTGAGCTTGAGCACTCCTGAATTTTGAGGGTGTTCAAATCTGGAAGGCAGGTGCTAGATTCCCTTTCTGAATATTAGCTATATCTGGAGAGGAAAAGTCAATTTCTGCTTCCATGGCTCAGAAGTGGAAATCCTCCTAAGTGCCTGGTACTGATCTAAAGCTGCCCAGGTCCAGAGCCTCCCCTCCCTTACTTTTCATTTTAAATTCTAGTGGGATCCACATACCTCCCTTGCTAGGCTTCAGATAGAGAGGTGCACCGTCCATTTAGTCCCCCCAATTCCTTCTTTGGGGGAGAGCCCAGGGCTGGGGCGGCAGGAGGTGCGGGTGGGGGGGGGAGAGCCCAGGGCTGGGGCGGCAGGAGGTGCGGGTGGGGGGGAAGAGCCCAGGACTGGGGCAGCAGGAGGTGCGGGTGGGGGGAGAGCCCAGGGCTGGGGTGGCAGGAGGTGCGGATGGGGGCCAGAGCTGGGGCGGCAGGAGGTACGGGGGGGGGAGAAGAGCCCAGGGCTGGGGCGGCAGGGGAGTGCAGGTGGGGGCCAGAGCGGGGCAGCAGGGGGTGTGGGCAGGGGGGAGCCCAGGACTGGGGCAGCAGGAGGGTGCAGGTGGGGGCCAGAGCTGGGACAGCAGGGGGTGTGGGCAGGGGGGAGCCCAGGGCGGGGGGGGGGGCGGCAAAAAACCTAGAGCTGGCTCTGTTCCTACCATTCACAGCAAGCAGCAGATTTCAGTTTCATACTCCTTTCCCACACCCTTTCCTGTTGCTAGTGGCCAAGGGAATGCTGGGAAATGTAGTTCTTTCCCTGCTCCAGGGCTGGCTCTATAGGCAGGGAGCTAACCAAGGAACTACAGCTCCCAGGGCCCCCTGTTGGTTCTCAGCTCCCATGCTGGATTCTTGCGCCCCTTGCAAATCTGCCGCCCCAAGCAACTGCTTGCTTTGCTGGTGCCTAGAGCCGGTCCTGGACGCCCGGCTCTGGGCCTGAACAGCACCTGGGTTAGGGCACCTGAACGGGAGGCCCTGGTACCTGAGGTGGCAAACCGCAGCCATAGGACTGGAGAGGATGGAGCTTGGCTCAGACCCCAGGGGAGACCCAAAGGAGACAGAATAGTGAATGAGATTCTGGCCCTGCTGACCCACAGGCACTTCCCAGAGAGGAGGCCAAAGTGCGCTGCAGACACAGCCAGCATAATCCCCCCACATCCCTCCCACCCATCGAATTTACGCCCTCCCTCCCTTTCTCTAGCTGGGACCTCCAAATTCCTCCCTACCTCAGCCTCAGCCACCCCTCCAGCCCTACAATTCCCCCACTGTCAGCTCCAGAACAGTGCCAGAATTTCCCCTTTCCCTGCTCCCCAATCCTCAGCCCCAGGAATCCCTGTCCTCTGCTGCCACCTCCAGCCCCACCATCTCCCCCCACTGGCCCAGGGAGGGCCTCTCTTCATCACATGTCTGGCTCCCTCCCCCCAGGGGCTGGGCACGGGATCTCAGTCACTGCAATGCTCTCCACAAGGGCTGCTTTGGAGCAGTGCAGCTCCGGGGTGTCCTGCCCCTGCTTTTGTGTGGAGAAGCACAGAGTGGGGATAGCGTGCAGGAAGCGGAGCTGCTTGGCCCTGTCCTGCACCCGCTAGGACTGGGGTTGGGGAAGAGAGAGCCTGTTAGGTAGGGACTTTCCCACCCCACCCAAACCTGCTCTAGGGCCCAGGTCCTCCATGGGGTTGGACAGGGAAAGCCCAAAACCATAGTGTCCTCCTGCACAGGCTGGGTTTGTAACTGGGACAGTGTCTGTGGAGAGAGGAGACCCTGGCCTGTGTGGGATAAACACCCCTTCTTGGGGGTCCCAGATAACATGGGAGAAATGCCAGGCAGAGAAGGAAAGAATGACTCCTGCTGCTGCTGAGGGGAAGGATGGGGTGCAGTGGAGAGAGAAGGGCTAATGTGCCCCCCTCCTCTGTAAGGAACCCCATGGCAGAGAGGCCACACCCTGCCCCTCCCAGAGACGCCCTCAGCACCATCAGCGTCAGGGCCCCATGGCAGTCAGGCCAGCCCCCATCATCATCAGGGGCCCGGGAGGCAGCTCCCCTGACTCCGCCCAGAATGCCCTGCGCCGGGAGTGGCTGTGCCATGCCCACTGGTGTCAGTTGGGCTCACATGACTGAGGACTGACAACTTAGTGAACCAATGGGCACACGATGTTACTAGCCCCCCTACCCCAGTCCTTCTCCCTTGGGTTTCCCCTCACCTGCACTGGGGGAGCCTTCAGCCTCAGGGCTCTCACACTCCTCTGAGGTGCTTCTGGCCCATTGGGAGTAGGCAGAGTTGCTGGTGCTAGAGCAGTGGCCAGGCAGGGGAATGGCTCCTCCTGGGCCCTGGTGCTGGGCTCCTGGCTCCTCTACTTCCTGAAGAGGAAGCCCCAGAGCCACCTTGCCCGGCTCCTGCCCTGTCCTGGTCCCTCCTGCACAGTTGCACCCTGGGCCACTTCCATGTTGGCCCAAAAGGTGCCTCAGGGCCTGCTATGGGAGTTGGTGTCTTCCTCCTCCAGAACGCCAGGCACTTCCACAGCTTGGCCTGGCCACAAGATGCTTCCCCACTAGCGGGGACAGAGGGGCCGCTCTCCTCCTAGGGAAGCCAGCAGCTGCTTCTCACTGGCTCTGGAGCCACCTGCACAGCCTTCTTTCCCAGCACCTGCCTGAGCCTCTCCATCTTGGAACTGAGTGGGGAGCAGCCATGAGTCTGGGGTCCAGGCAACCTCTCACTAATGGGCCTGCCTGCTCCATCCCCACCTCCTCTCCATGGGGGCAACTCCCCCTCACTGCACGCCCCACCATGGGGCTCAGGGACTGCAATCTACACACACTGGCAGCAGCTCACAGCACAGGCTGCTCCCGAAGTTCCCCCTCCCCACTGAGGCACTGTGACACCGGGGGAGTCTCATCTAGGGTGACCAGACAGCAAGTGTGAAAAATCGGGACAGGGGGTGGGGGGTAATAGGAGCCTATATAAGAAAAAGACCCAAAAATCGGGACTGTCCCTATAAAATCGGAACATCTGGTCACCCTAGTCTCATCCTTTCAGAGCAGTGGGGTTTTCAGTCTGTTTGGACAAGCAGCTCCCTCCTCCCCCCCAGACCACAGGCCTTCCCAGGCTAGAGAAAGAACAGAACCTGGGAAGGAGTCTGAGCTTGCCCTGCGAACTCGTCCCCAGCTAAACTTCACAAGGTCCCAATTTATGAGGCATGAGTCCCCCTCAGTTCCCACTGATTTCGGTTATGGGTGTTCAGCAGCTGGCAGGGTCTGACCCCCCTAGAGACTCTCAGCCTGGGGAACAATCTCCTACAAGGGAAGGGCTGGGAGCCCTATTGCTGGGCTATTTCCACCATACTGGAGATGGTTCTGGAGAACACCCTGCAAGAAATATGCTGCCCAGTGTTACCTCAAGGGGAATAAGGTAACGCTTCAAAAGGGAAAACTCTAGAAATAGTAGAGGAGGAGGAAATAGAAAAGGAAAACCCCTTTTCTCAGAAAGGCAGACTCGACTCTCTTCCGTGTCTGTCACCAGTTAGATTAGCTGACAATAGGTGTGTCCCTCCCTCCATATGTGGTGCAGTGAAAATAAAGAGAAGACAAGGTAATATAGTACAAACAAAGGTATGTGTATTAAGGGTAAAGGTACAGAAACACAAGCATAAACAAACAGTGAATCAGTGACTGATTTAGGAGCTTGAAGCTCAGACCCACAAAACCTCCGTTGGTATTCAAGAAAACAACAAACAATACCCCAATACAGAAACCTTTCCCTACTATTTCTAGGTGCAGTAGACACAATATACGGCTACGAGACCCAGGACCTTCTACTTTCCGGCTGATTGGGAGCCTTTGAGGAGGACCACTGGGGAGTCCTGAAGACTGATGGACTTTGTTGCAGACGGGGAGACCCTCTGGGATGCTGATCACCAGGAAAGCAGCAGGACCCTTCACAGGTAAGGTAGATTTGCTGTGGTGGGGATGGCAATCCTTCCTCAGTCTCGCTACGGGATGGATGGTTTTCTTCTCACTGGCTCTGGAGCGGTGGGAAGACCCGACCGTACATGTGCTGCCACTGGAATGGACAGCCCCGCGCAGGCACTGAGCAAGATCTTATATAGTCTCCATGGCGGGAAAAGGTCTGAGGGAATGGAATGTTGGGGGCTCGCTCTGGAGGGAAAAGCTGTTTCTGTCCGGTTTGAGCCAGGGGAATCCAGTGTCTTAACTGTAAATAAGTCAGCTTACAAAGATGGAGTCTGAGTTCATATACTCCATGTTAGATTTCATTAAAACCAGTGATTCACATAACATTACCTCATAAATGCAATTAAGACAGCTAATTGAACACATTAAACAGTACCAACATTCCTTACTTATTTATATCTAACACCAGGCCCAGAGCGAAGGGCTGCAGGGGGCTGTGTTATCAAATCTAGTCTCACTGGGAGGAGATTCCCCTTCCCCATTTCTGCCTCCCCCAAAGCAGAACCAGGAAGCCTCTGAGGAAATGCTACATGCCTTTCACTTGCTCTAGATCGCACAGTGCGGGGTGGCAGATGCTCAGCGTTGGTCTGTCCCTTGCCCTCTTCCTCGCTCCAAGGTGGGCTGGAAAGGGAGCTGCACAATGCCCTGCCAGCAGAGCTGGTTGTAGAAACCAGGAGACCAACAGTGGCTGTGAAAACAAGACTATGTTTTATTGCCAAAGGATGGATAAACTCAGGCAAGCAGCCGGGTGTCCAGAAAACTGACATACCGCGGGCAGGACGCTTCCCGTCTCAAGGTCTCCTAGCATCTCACACACATTCCTGAAGCCTGACAAGCCAAGGACTGTAAGGAAGGGACTCCAACTCCACTGACAGAAAACTGTGGCCTGGGCAGGGGAAGCCACTGCCTCAGGGTCGCACCGGGAGTCAGTGATAGAGCTAGGGATGGAGCCCAGGAGTCCTGTGTCCAGGCCCTGGCACTAACCACTAGAGGAACACTGCTTTTCAGAGATGGCAATTGCAAGCAGGACCCTATTCCCAGTCTCCCTGGCTCTGAGAGGGAATGTGACCTGCTGGAGTGACTGAGGCAGGGGATTGGGAGTCAGGCCTCCTGACTTTCATTGGTGTTTTTTCTGTTAAGTTATGGGACCTTGGGCAAACCATTCCCCCCTCTGTGTTTCAGTCCCCAGCAGTAAAATGGGGATCTAATACTTACCCACTATTGTAAAGCACTGTGAGATTTACCCAGGAAAAGCCGCTCTGTAAGTGCTACGGAGCACTGGACCATGAAAGGTCAGATCCAATTTCCTAGAGTGAGGAGTGTTTGGATCCTGGCTTTCAGTTCAGCCCAGTACAGAGAGAGGAGCCCATTCTACAGTTTGGATTGAGGAGGATCAGCCCTTCCTGGGTTTGGAGATGAGCTAAGAGGCCTTTCCATACTCATCTGGGTAGATAAAAATAGATGATTTTTAAAATATAAACTGGATTTGTAATTAAATTAACCACAGGTTTATTTATTCAAACTAATATTCTTAAAATTAAATTTGAAATTGACAACCTATGTTAAGGGCTAAATTTATGACAATCCCTGAAAGTAATTCAAAAAGAAGAGAAAAACAACATTAAGTGAAGCATGTTCATTGCTAAGTTTTTAAGACAGTCAAACCACTGAAGTGATGGCTAAGCCCCTGGCACCAAAGATTGCTGAAATGCTAACACAGCTTTGGACAGCAGTAGCTTCCTTGCAAGGTACAGAGAATATTTTCTTCCTTTCAGTTTATTCATTTAAAAACCATTTTGGGGTTTTGGTTTGAAACAACCATTAATTTTTATTCACCTTGATTTTAGAAGAACTACTTAATTCATGAGAATCAAACTGCTCATATTCAATTAAAGGAGAGAAGGCAGCAAAAGTCATCGTATCAATCATTTGTTGTGTATTATTTCCTCAGTCTTAAAAGAGACTAACTAGAGGGTCGGACACCTGTTTGTTTATGCAGGCCCAGCTAACAGGTGGGAAGAGGAGCAGAAATGCTGTGTCTGTCCCTGAACCAGTAGCAATTGCAGAGGATACTGCCACAAAACCTACATTTTATTGACAAATCGTCTAAGCCATGCCTCTTCTGCTCTTGTTTTATAAGTTTCAGATCAACAAAACCTTCCCCCTGACAGTCACTGCCCATGTGGCGCTGTTGGCAGAGGAGCCTGAGCAGTAACATTGTGACATCAGAGGTAACTCAGCCACCCATCGCTCACTCACTCCAATAACCTTGAGCATAAACCCTAAACCTGCTGCCTGTCTTGGTCATCTCTCCCATTGAAACCTGCAAGTTAATTTGCTTGACTCCTTTTAATCAATGGGGTTGAATTATGCAAATCACCTGCAGAGAGTTAGCACTGACTGGCTGAGTTGACTCTAAAGTCACAATGCCCCTCAAATCACAGCACCAATTTAAGGGGCACAGTGTGGAAACCAGGGTTTTGTGGTGGTGTTGTTTTCCAGATGTCACCAAAATCAAGAAGATTCTTCCCACTGATGCCTAGAAATTCCCTGAAATTTTGGAATCAATTGGATGTAGTCTTCAAAAATTATCGCGTGTTAGAGAGACAAATGCCATTGACTTGAGTGTTAGACCTCACTGCACTCAGCCAACAATGACCTGAGTCTTCTCCTTATTAATTCAGCAAGAACCCCAAACTCGGCCAATCAGTGTGGAGACTCTCAGGGACTGGAGGCTGAGCAATCTCAACAGATGGCCAAAAGACAGCACTAGTCACCATAGGAGATCACTCTGGTGGAGATCTCTGTCAGTGCACTATTCCAGCCCCACCTCTTTGTGAGGACCTCCTACAATGACGGCTGGAGCACAGCCCCACCCACCTCAGGAAGAAGAGCAGCAGAAAGAAATGGAACAAGAAAAGAGGAGATAAGAGGGAAGGAGGAAAAGAGAAGCAAAAAAGGACAAATTCCAAACGCCCCCAGCGAGTCACAGATTCATAAATCCCAAGGCCAGAAGGAACCACTCTGATCATCTAGTCTGACTTTCTGTTTAAATATGGGCGATAAAACTTCCCTCAAAATAAAATAGAAATTAGAGCAGATTTTTTAGAAAAACACCCAATCTTGATTTTAAAAAATACCAGTTGTGGAGGATCCATCACAACCCTGGGTAAATTGCTCCAAACCCTGACTGTTAAAAATAGTCACCTTATTTCCAGTCTGAATTTGTCTAGCTTCAACTTGCAGCTGTTGGATCTTGTTATATCTTTGTCTGCTCAAGTGAAGAGCCCATTAGCAAATAATGTTCCCTTATGCTAATCCCTTAACCTTCACTTTAAGCCAAATAGATTGAGCTCCTGAAGTCTGTCATTATAAGGCTTGTTTTCTAATCCTTTAATCATTCTTGTGGCTCTTCTCTGAACCCTCTCAAATTTATCAGCATCTGTCTCAAATTGTGGACACGAGAACTGGACACAATATTCTAGAGTGGTCGCACCAGTGCCCAGTACAGAGATAAAGAACCTCTCTACTTCTACCTGAGATTCTGCTATGTATGGAAGATCCCACTGGGAGCTCCTGGTCAGCTGCTTATCTACCATGACCCCAAGTCTTTTTCAGGATCAGCCTATATTTTTTGTTCCTAGAGGTATAACTTTACATTTGGACATACTAAAATGCATGTTATTTGCTTGTGCTCAGGTAACTAAGCAATCCAGATGGCTCTGTATGAGTGACATGTCCTCTTCGTTATTTACCATTCCCCCAATCTTTCTGTCATCTGCAGATTTTATCAGTGATGACTGTATTTGCTTCCAAGTCACTGATCAAAATGTTAAATAGCTTAGGTCAAGGGCAGCAAGTATTGTAGACAAAGGGAGGCTTTGCCTCCCCAAACAGCCTACCATGGCCCCACCCCCAGGCCAGCATGCCTCTTGGCTCCTGTAGCAACTCGGGGCTGCCAGGGGCAGCTGGTGCTGGGCCGCACTGCCTGCCTGGTGCTGGCTGCCCGAGCACCGGGACTGAGGGCCACCCAGAGCCCCGAGGCTGTGGGAGTCGCGACTGCGCTGCCTGAAGCCCTAGAGCTGGGGTCGCGGCAACCATGCTGCCCGGCCACCCGACCCCTGGGGTGCAGCCACCACGCTGCCTGGCCACCCGGAGCTGGGGGCGTGGCGACCATGCTGCCCGGTCACCCAGAGCTCCGAGGCTGGGGGCACGGTGACTGCGCTGCTTGGCCACCTGCAGCCCCAGGGCCCGCAGCCCCAACGTTCCCAGCCCTGGTGCTGCGGCGCGCTGGGGCCTTGCCCCCCCGGCCATCCGGAGCTGGGGGGGCCATGGTGGGGGTGCTTTGGGCTCCTGAGGGGGAGGAGGAAGCAGAAGGGGAGGGGCTGGGGGTTAGCCTCCCCGGGTGGCCGGGTCACCGGCCACCTATGGCGTAGCTCCAAGAAGTGATCCCTGCAGGACCCTACTAGAAAGACACCCGCTCGACAATGATTCCTTATTTACAATTACATTTTGAGCCAGTTACTAAGGGAAAGAGGCCTAGGTGGGACATTTTTCTGCCAATTTAACCTGTATTTTCCAAGCCTAGAGCTCAGCTGGCAATGTCTGGATCAGACTGAATAGGTTCCCAACCTCACTGAGAATCTTACCTTCTACACAGGTGATGTCTGCTTTCTACAAAATCAACCCGGAAAGAAGAAAACTCCCAAAGAAGCTCCTCCTTAGCACTCAGGTGCGTGACCACAAATCCTCTCTTAGTCCTCAAGGAGAGACCACGAGAAGGAGGCTTGCTTCAGCAAAGCTACAGGGGTCTCTGAGGTGCCCCCTACCCTGCATCCCTGTCCTGCCTGGCTGATGTCAAGGGACCTCTGTGAGGTCACAGCCTCCTCACCACCTTTGCCCAATAGGCTGAGTTCCTGTCAAAGGCCCTTATGAAGTCACTGCCACACCCACTTCTCCCTTGCAGGGCTGATGTCTGTCCCTGGCCAGCCCGGTGGAATGTTTGAGCTATTGATTCTGGGGAGCAAGCAGGCTACCCAGTAAAATAGCAGAATCTATTCCTTACCCTACACTGAATTTTTCATAGATTCATAGATTGTGAGGCCATTAGATCTCCTAATCAGGCCGCTATTTCACAGGCCATGAATTTCACACATTTACCCCCATATTAAGCCCAATAGCTTGTTTCACTAAAACACACCTTCCAGAAAGACAACCAGGTGTGATGTGAAGCCATCAGGAAACAGAGAATTCCTCTTCCCTCAGTAATTTGTTCCAGTGATTAATCACCTTCACTGTTAAAAATTTATGCCTTACTTCTAATTTGAATTTCTCTGGCTTCAGCTGGCAGCCTTTGGTTCTTGTTGTGCCTTTTAGCTAGAATGAAGAGCACTTTGGTACTCATTATCTTCTCTCCATGAAGATATCTATAGGCCATAATCAAGTCACCTCTCAATCTTCTTCTATAGCTAGATCTTGAGATCTACTTGCCTCGAGACATGTGGTTCAGGGGTTTCAGTGTGGACAATAGGGAGCTGGGGCAGACCTAGACATGCGTAGCGGCTGTAGTGCAAACTTACCCTAAGTGGCAGAAAGCCTTATATCCAATTTTCCATATAGGGCACAGGACTAGTAGCAGATATGTGACCTACACCTACAGCTCTAAGTTTTGAAAGACTGTAAAATATGGACCAGGACATGTGTGTGCACCCCAGGGCCACTGCCCTGTTAAACTAGGATTAAAGGAAGTGACACAACGAACACACGTAGTGAAGTTTAGTTGCACCAGCCAAATAAATCATGCTCCTGGAAGCTGCCAGCTCCTCTGGCAAAAATGCTGGAATTTCTGAATTTCATAAGAAAGGTGGAGGAATTAGTGAAGTATTCCAGGTGCTGCACCAAGTATCCCAAAGAGTAAAAGGCAGCCCCCAAGTCCACAGGTTGGCAAGGCAATGGAGAACACCCCTGCTCCTTTTGCATCACAGGCTTCTTACAGACTTGGATTCAACTATCTGAAGGACCTTCTTTCTGCTTCTTATCCTTCCCAGCATCTGCAATCCTGCTCAAGCCAGCTCTTAATGGTATGGCCAGCTTGCTTTAAGTCAATGGGTAACTGGGTATTTGCATATTAGCCATTAATCTGTTTTAATAAAAATATCGAAGGCTATTCCATAGGTTCTATAGTACTAAGGAATTGCCAGCATTGTAGCTATATTTTAACTGATTTTATTTTTATCCCACCTTGTTTTCTAAACTGTTCAATAGGGCCCCCAAGCACTTTAGCGTAAGAGGACTTTTTTTAACAACATTCTTGGAAAGACTTGTATTCAAAATAAATAGAACAAAAGTAATGTAATTTTTTCATAATTCATTTTTTCAGTTATAGTACTTTGTATATTGCTAGTCATGATAATTACCGTGTCTAGATACTATAGGTAATAAACTTTTTAAGTACTCATAAAAGTATAGCAAATACTTCTGCAGAATTGCACTTTGTGTACACATATATGTCTGCATGGAAACTGTATTATAATCTTATTGGGGTCTGAGCCATGTCTGTTTACATAAGTAAAGCAGTGAGTACACTGTTGGTATTCAGTAAATAAGAGCAGTATGCTACTATCAGCAATTTTTAAACTTCCACACAGAACAGAACCAAAACAGAAGAGCAACATGTTGAACTCAGGAAAAAAGGTTTTTTAATAAATAAAATATAATCAGAAATGTGGTTTTGGGAAGATGAAAAAAAAATGTATCAAACAGTTTTAATTAAAGACTACAAATTATTGAACAAACCATCCAATAAAACTTTCAGGAAACAAAACAATTACAGTATTCCCCAAATCCATGTTTGCTTTATAAATATATATACATATATGCAAAGAAATATAAGGGGGAAAATCACTTTTCATTAAAGAAAGGAATAGCTCAGTCTCTGTGTACTCAAAGCATATATAATTGGTTTAGCTCCTGAAGACCTAATTCACCATTTCATTCTGGTAAATTATCTTCTGTGAGAAAGAGAAACATTACATGAGTCTTTGGAGATGATTTCAACTTTAAAGGAAAATTGTTTGTTTCTTATTAAAAACTCTTCTCTTTATATATAATCTTATTAGAGAAGTGACTCAAATAATTTTAAGCTTATGATTAAGGCTATGTTTTAGTCATGGTATTTTTAGTAAAAGTCATAGACAGGTCATGGGAAGTAAACAAAAATGTATTGCCTGTGACCTGTCCATGACTTGTACTATATACCCTGGACTAAATATTGGGGGGGTGCAGCCCGGGAATGCTGGAGGTGCTGCAGGGGGCAGCCTGGGGGGCACCGTTGGTGCTGGGGTGGGGGGTAGGAGGCGGTGCACAGCCTGGGACCCACACTGATGCTGGTGGGCAGGTAGCAGCGTGCAACCCAGGACCCCCATTGGTGGTGGGGGGGATTGGCGGGGCTGGCAGGCTCCCTACCTGGCTCTGCGCCTCCCCGGAAGTGGCAACATCCCCAGCTCTGCGCGCTGCCTGTCCCGAGTGCCGGCTCTGCAGCTCCCTTTGGCCAGGAACCGCAGCCAATGGGAGCGGGGGTGGTGTCTGCAGGCAGAGGCAGCGCACAGAGCTGCCTGGCCACACCTCCACCTAGGAGCTGATGGATGTCACCGCTTCTGGGGAGCCCCCAAGGAAAGTGCCACCCAGAGCCCTCATTCCCTCCTCGACGGTGCAGCTGCAGAAGTCATGGAGGTCCCACAGAGTCACAGAATCTGTGACTTCCGTGACCTCCATGACAAACTCGCAGCCTTATGTATGATGATGTTCATGTGCCACAAATAAACATATTGCTAAACTGTTAGCACTTTAATTTTCATTAAAGTTAAGCTTCCTAATTTTATAAAATGGTGGAACTGCAGTTCAGTTTCTTAGAATGAGGGGAATGTGTAAAGCTCCCTATTCAAGACAGCAATACTTGCTTTTTTAATGTATCTGGCATTTCCCTTCCTTCCTAGTAGTCATCTTTTTAATAAACATAAAGTGTGGTGAAATAGCAGTTCCCACCTAAGACAATTTGCTTGTTATACTGGATACTTCTTAAGACCCTCAAAAACTAGAAGTAACCTTGATGTCAAGATTAAGAAAAGTAACTCAAAGGTATTAAATCGTATATACAAAAAAGCTTAGGAAATGTGAGTCCTGCTAAATGTATATAATGTACAGAGAGTTAACATTTTTGTGAAAAGCCAGTATTTGTAAATGCACTGAAGTGCACAGCCTTCTCAAACCAATTGCAAAGAAAATCCTTTACGTACTTTTGATAGGTAACATTAAAATCTGACCCTTCCAAAAAGAAGGGATGCGGGGAGGGCAGGGGGAAGAGTATATATTGAGTAAAGCTATATTGCAAGTTATTTATTTTTATTATTGCCTTTGTTTCTCTCCCAAGTCAGTGGCTGAAGCACCCTTCTTAAACAAATAGGTATCATTTGACATTGTAAGTTTATGTACAACACGTGTTTTGGACTTAGCTCAACAAGTGACTATCAACTATCTAGTGATAATGTTTGCTCGCAGGTGATTTACCATTTTTTTTTTATTTGAGAACCTTAATATGCCAGTTTGTCCTGATTGTATGATTATGTATTTTGTGTTTTTCTGAGGCAGATCACAGATGATATGGATCAGTACAAGCAAGCAAGAAGTTAACATAATAAATCTGTGTGTCCTGTAGTCATTATTTTATGTTACTTGAAATCCTACTGTTGCTGGCAAAGGACTTGGCTTAAAGGTGATAATTTACTGGAGATGGTCACTTCTTCTACTGCATGGTTAGAAATCAGTCTTATATTCTAATAATGGGGATGTGATAGTGATGGTCATCCTCAGTCAGAAGAGAGACTTCCTGCCAGTCCCTGTGATACTCCTCTGGATAGTTTACTTGAAACTCTTCAGTGTTAAACTTATGCAGTCTGTAGACTCTTATCTTTACTTCAAGTAAATATCCAAGAAGAAACATTTCAACCTAAGGGGGAAAAAAAGATGTAAACATTTGTTTATAGATTTATAAGAAGGAAACTGGGGGGAAAAACATCCTACACTTTAATCATGCTCTGATGTTTAGTGTAAGTCATTTAACTTGTTTACTTGTGTAAGAAGAAGAGTGGACTAGGAATTACAACCACAGGAATTTCCCACAACCACAGCTGATAAGTACCCAAAGGAGATCTCTCTCAGAAGGGCAAATATACTTTCTAAAGTGTCCTTTAGAAAGCTTCTATTAAAAAAACAAAAACAAAAAAACAGGTGCAAAAGGTGAAATAGGTCAAACATGCAGGGTATTGTCATCTAAAAATCATGTTATTTTACATATTTTACAGTGATATCACTGCTTTTCGTAATTTGTATAAATAATTCCCCAAGACATTTTATTTTGGAGAAACTTAAAAGTTTCCCCCCCATTTTTAACTGCTTTTTCTTCTACGAAAAAATTGATTTTTTCCTTCCAAACAAAATAATTCTATCGTGGATGATGTATTAAATAGAGCTGAGCAAATAGCTGATTTTTTGAATCAGTGACTGAACTGAAAAAAAAAATCAGCGTCAAAACAAAACTAAGGGTTTTTTTTTTGTTTTTTCTCACCAAAAAGAAAAAGAAATTTGTTTGGGTCAAACAAACTGTTTAGAAAATGTTGATTAGAAATGACATTTTGTTCAGAAAACATCAAGACAGTTCATTTTTAAAAGGTCAAAACAAAATGATTTGATATTTCCAAACTGTGTCTTCCAGTTTCTGTCTGGCTGAAACTATTTGCAAATTCAGGTAGAATTTGGCGAACAGCTTAGGTGTGCTAAAAACAATGCATTTTTCACCCAGCCCTAGTATTAAAGTATACTAGGAACATCAAATCAATGAATAAGAATTCAAAAGTATTCCCAAACCCTAATCCTTCAGAAAACATAGACTGCTAGAACTCATTTTTTATTCACACCATTACCTGCTCCAGACCACCCGTGTCCCCTATGGAATTCAGATGATTCATCATGAAACTCAAAGGGTCAGATGACGTATCACGAGCAAAAAGGAGGCTAAAAAGGACGGGTACACGTTTCTGCTCATTCTTCATCTGTTCATAGGCTTCCACAACTTGGTAAAGCATGATGAATTTTATAGCCTCATACAGCTTATATTCCTTGCTTTCATCAGAGAAAAGGATATTGCACATGTTTCCTCTTTCGTCGTGGTCTTTAACACCACTTATTTCAGTCCACTACAAAGCATACACAAGAAATTCAAATCAGCTGCTTAACTCATCACTAATAAATGTTTTTGTGTTGTTTTTTTATGGAAACTATTTTTTGACAAGGATTAAAAAAAGAATAATCACTGGGTATCAATAACCATTATCATAACTAAAGTAAAAATAAATGGAAGAACTGAATGGCTTTTAGAGATTGGCAATGGAACTCAAAGTCTTTCATGTCATCATTTTGAATCCACCAGAGGTTGTTAGTTACAAAAAATAACGGGACAATACCAGAACTATTAGTTTTGAGGCTCGATCCCCCACTGAGTCTATGAAACTGATTTGATCAGGAGGGTCAAAAGACCAAAACTGATTAATAAAGAACTCTGTCAGCATTTAAAAGGACACTCTCTTTGGAATGTAGAGTGAAACCAGACTGAAAAAACATTCACAGAGACCAGTGGCCATGCCTGAAAACAGATGTGCCTAAATTGCCATTATGGAATTGTAGCAAGTTGGGTAAGACAGTGTTTGTTGTTTTAAACTCTTCCCCGCTCCAATGCTTAATTCTAGTTGTATACTTTGCTTTTAAAAGGCTGTTGGTCACTGTATCATTGATCACAGGTTCCCAAAGGGAAGAAACACAGGTGTCTGAGACCCAGTTGGAACTGCAGGGATAAAAGGGAGGAGGTGTTGCCTTGTATATCAAAGATGTACACACTTGGACTGAGGTTGAGACGGAGATAAGAGACAGACTTGTGGAAAGTCTCTGGGTAAGGATAAAAGCGGTAAAAAGCAAGCTTGATGTCATGATGGAGGTCTACTGTAGGCCAACATCTGTTGGGAAAATAACACAACAGAGAACAAATTACCCAACAAGTTCTTGGAATGCACTGGAGACAATTTTTTTATTTCGGAAGATGGATAAAGCTACTAGAGGAGAGGCTGTTTTAGATTTGATTTAGACAAATACAAAGGAACCAGTTGAGAATTTGAAAGTGGTAGGCAACTTGGGTGAAAATGATCATGAAATGATAGCGTTCATGATTCTAAGGAATATTAGGAGGGAAAACAGCACAATAAAGACAATAGATTTCAAGAAGGCGGACTTTAGCAAACTCAGGCAATTGGTAGGTAAGATTCCATGGAAAGCAAGTCTAAGGGGAAAAACAGTTCAAAAGAGCTGGCAGTTTTTCAAAGATACCTTTTTAAGGGCATAAGAGCAAACTATCCCACTGCGTAGGAAAGATAGGAAGTATGGGAAGAGACCACCCTGGCTTAACCAGGAAACCTTCAATGATCTCTAACTCAAAAGAGAGTCCTACAAAAAGTGGTCAAATTACAAAGGACAAATATAAACAAACACCACAAGTATGTAGGGACAAAATTAGAAAGGCCAAGGCACAAAATGAGATTAAACTAGCTAGAGACATAAATGGTAACAAGAAAACATTCTACAAATACATTAGAAGCAAGACGAAAACCAAGGACAGGATAAGCCCATTACTCAATGAGGAGGGAAAGACAGTAACAGAAAATGTGGAAATGGCAGGAGTGTTGCTCCACTCGGCGCTGATAAGGCCTCAGCTGGAGTATTGTGTCCAATTCTGGGTGCCTCATTTCAGGAAAGATGTGGACAAATTGGAGAAAGTCCAGAGGAGAACAACAAAAATGATTAAAGGTCTAGAAAACATGGCCTATGAGGAAAGATTGAAAAAATAGGGTTTCTTTAGTCTGGAGAAGAGAAGACTGAAGGGAGACATGATACCAGTTTTCAAGTACATAAAAGGTTGTTAGAAGGAAGGTGAAAAAATTATTCTCCTTAACCTCTGAGGACAGGACAAGAAGCAATGGGCTTAAATGGTAGCAAGGGAAGTTTAGGTTGGACATTAAGAAAAAATTCCTGTCAGGGTGGTTAAGCACTGGAACCAATTGCCCAGGGAGAATGTGGAATCTCCGTCATTGGAGGCTTTTAAGAACAGGTTAGACAAACACCTGTCAGGAATGGTCTAGTTATTAGGTAATCCTGCCTTGAGTGCAGGGAACTGAGGTCCCTTCCAGTCCAACACTTCTATGATCCTATGATAAGTGCTTGGCATACATGAGGTAGTGTAATAAGAACCCAAAATCACAAGCTTCTACCCCAAGACAGAGAAAGGCAAAGAGACCAACAAGCCCTGACGTGGATGCTCTCTGAGAGATCTGAACAGGTGCAGAGGTGTAGTCATCCCTGTAACAAGTGACAACAGGGTCTCTAAAGATATAAGATAATTTGCTGGTAAACCAAGACAAAAAGATATACAGTAGAATTAAAAATGAACATGTAAAGGCCTAAATAGTGATGACCAACAGCTACAGGGACATACTTATGCCCATACATAAATCCAGTACATACCACTAACATCTAACAGATTGCACAGGAGCAATGTTTTGAGCAGAAAGCAAATACTTCTGTGACAGTAAATCAGCTGTCATTCCTCCCTTCTAACGTTTTTTTCCATTTCCTAAATATTCACCTGTGTCTTTAATGTTTCAATACATTTACGTAATTTTCCAAATACGTTGGCGCCTGTGTATCTTTCTGGTCCAAAACTATATTGCTGAATCCAGTTGCAGCCTTGTGAATACAGAAGCTTTTCAGGGAGCTATAAAAATATAATAGGGGAGAGATCACTATTGTAACAACAAGCAGAATATACTATTATAATTAATTTAGGTATAGAGAAGATACGTTTTAAATGATAAACCACATCCTGAATAAGACTAAAACCGAGCCAACGGTTATAAAAAAGGAAAGGTTACTTACCTTGCGATAACTGGAGATTCTATGAGATGTATTGATGTGTAGTGCACTTCAGGTGCTCATGAGCTCCATCTGCCTAGAACCAGAGAATTCTTTCTAGCGGTGTCTGCTTGGTCCGTGTATGTGCCCACTCCCTCCTTATGTGTCTCACCAAGGGTATAAAATGGGCTGCTGGACCACCCCCATCTCAGGTCCTTCTCCACCGCAAGGTTCCACAATGGGATTCGAGGCAGTGGGAATAGAGGGTGAGTGGTGTACGACACATACGAGCATTTCAAAGAACTCCAGTTACTACAAGGTGAGTAATCTTTCCTTCTTCTTCGAGTACTTGTCATTTTGTATGGTGCACCTCAGATGATTTACAACCAGAGTCCCTCCCAAGGAGGTGGATGCCCGCAGCCTTGCACCACTACAGAATGCAGGACTGGCCTAGCCTGGGAGGCATCCAAGTCAGATGCTTGCACCAGAGCATGGTGCCTCACAGAGATGTGTACCAAGCCCCAGGTCGCTGCTCTGTAGATGTCAACGATCCTTGAGTGAGGCTATCCAAGCTGCCTGGGCTCTTGTCGAATGTGTTCTTATACTGCCCCCAAGAGGGATCGCATTCAGCTTGTAGCAGAGTACCGTGCAGCCTGAGATCCACTTTGACAGTCTCTGGAGGAAATGGCTTCTCCCATCATCCTCTCTGCAAATGAGATGAAGAGTCTAGGTAACTTCTAGAACTGCTGTGTCCTCTACAGGTAAAAAGCAAGAGCTCTATGTGCATCCCAGGAGTGCCACTTCGCCTCTTCCTTTGTGGCATGTGGCTTGGGGGAGAACATAGGTGACTGGATGCTTTGGTTGATGTGAAAGTCAAACCTCACGTGTAGTCTCATGGACACTTTGTCCTTGTGTTATACTGCATGGGGGATCTGCCATGAGTACCCCTAGTGCCCCTTCTTGTCTGACATTATAGTGACCAGAAACTCCACCTTCATGGAAAGGTGCTGCAGGGAGCACGAAGCCAGTGGCTCAAATGGTAACCCCCTCAGACTGAATAAGACCAAGCTTAAGTCCCAGGCTGCCGCAGGCTTCATCACTGGAGGGAAGTCCCTAACTAAAACCTGCAGGAACTGGGATGTAAACGGGTGTGAGAGAACAGTGTAGCTGCCCACTGTCAGGTGGAATCTCAGAGAGCTGAGGGACAGCCCGAGGATTTAGAAGCTAACAGGTAGTCCAACATGTCTGGCACCCCTGAATGCAAGGGGGAAATTCCTGGTTGATCATATTACATCAGAAACCTCTTCCATTTTATAGTGTAGCACCTCCTGGTAGAGTTTTCCTACAGTTACTCTGTAAGGTCTGCACGTCAGCCAAACAAACTCTCTTTAGGCTCAACATCCATCCAGATACCACACCCTCAGGGGCAGCATGGATGGGTTGGCGAGTCCTCCCATCATCCTGCGTCAAGAGGTCTCACACCACGGGGAGTGGAGAGGACCCCGAGCAAAAAAGTGCAACAGAGTATGGGGTACAAGAACTGACAAGGCCACCTCAATGCCATGAGAATGACTTGCACCTTGTCCTGCCTGATCTTTCTTAAGTACCCGTGGTCACAGTGGGATCGGGGGAAACACATACTTCAGAGCCTCCAAGCATCACATGAGGAAAATGTCACCCAGAGAGCCTGAGCTGCAGAGCTCCACCTCTGTGGAGCAGAACTCCCTGCGCTTCTTGTTCAGATCTGACACAAACAAGTCTGTTATTAGGTGAACCCATTCTGGAAAGACCACCTAGAGTCAAGCCCTGAAACTCCCACTCATTCTCGCTGCACAAGTGTCTGCTAAAGGAGTCGGCCAGGGTGTTCTGAAACCCTGGCAGATGGACTGCTCAGGGCAATGTTCAGAAGTATGCACCCATTCCAGACATGGATGGTCTCCACGCAGAGATGCGAGGACCGTGCACCTCCCTGCTTGCTGATGTAACAGAGCACTGTTATGTTGTCTGACAGCACCTGGACCAACTGGCCCCAAATGCAAGGGAGGAAATGCTTGCAGGTCAGCCAAACCACCTTTCACCCTCCAGCACACTGATGTGGAAAATTCACCCCTGAGGGGACCACATCCCTTGGTCTATCTGTCCCTCCATGTGATCTCCTCTGCCTGACAGAGAGGTGTCTGTGGTCATAGTCCTACTCAATAGCAGGTAACAGAACAGGACATCCAGGCACACACCTTTCTCCTGTCTTCACACCGGTCAAAGCAGTCTACAACCCGTCAGGGAACGGAGACTAGCAAGTTGAGACTGTGTGGACACCATCCGTAGCCACGCCTGCAGGCACAAAACGATTGTCTGGCAAATATGACACTGGATCCGTCCGTACCCCTATAGCCTGTGTCAGTTCCACAGTGAACTTGTCCAAGTTCACCCTGAGACCCAGTCTTTTGAACAGGCCCAGGAGTGTGACCAGACACCTGCGCCTCCTGGCAAGGTTGCCTCTTGAGGGGCCAATCGTCCAAGTGGGGGTACACTACTGGCCCTACCGGGGAGAGCACTGCTGCCACCAACAGCACCATGGTGAACACCCTCAGCGCCACTGAAAGTTCGAAAGGAAGTACCCAGTACTGGTAGGGCTGATGCACAGCGATAAACTTCAGGAATCTCCTGTGTGGTGGGTGGATGTTTATGTGGAAATAGAGTTCGAAAGCCATGAACCAATCTCCAAGATCTAGTGAGGAAATAATTGAAACCAGGGTGACCATCCTGAACTTCAGGCTGCAGATAAACTTGTGCAGCTCCCTGAGGCCGAAGGTAGGTCTCCATTCCCCTACGCCCCATCTTCTTGGGGACGAGGAAATACCTTGAATAGAAACTTTCCCTTTGCTGTCAGGGGCATTGGTTCTATCGCCCCTCATTGCAGGAGGGCCTCCACCTCCTGCTGAAGAACCCGCTTGTGAAAGTTGTCCATGAAAGAGGACGGAGAAGGGGGTTTGGGATTGGGTAGGGACAAAAACTGGATGGTATATCCCAAGATGACCTCTAGTACCCACCTGTCTGTCGTGTCTCTCTCCAGATTGGTAGGTACTGGGGCAGCCACACTTCAAAAGTTGAGGAAGAAACAGGGAAGGAGCCTAAATCCATTGGTCTGGTTGGTGCCTGGCTCTCAAGAGTCCCAACAAAATGCTGATTTGGGAGTCTGATGGACATGAAGGATGACTGCTCCTGGGCACTCCTCCTCTGCTTCATCTGGCACTTGCGCGGAAGTTCATACTGCCACTGGTGCTACAACACTGGCTTGGGTGGGCCTCTGCCTGAACTGTGGCTTGGTGGACTTGCGCTTCGTAACAGGTGTGTAAATGCCAACCAAACTGAGCATGGCTCAGGAGTCCTTTAGTGAATGGTGGGACTCATCCATCCTCATGCTAAACAGTTTGTTCCATTCGAATGGAAGGTCCATCATCATTAATTGCATGTCCTTTTGGATCCCTGATGAAGAGAGCCACAACTAATGTCTCACTGCCACTGCCATAGACATGGACCATGCCACAGTGTCTGCCACATTTAGGGCTGTCACGAGGGTGGATCTGGACACCAGCTTTCCCTCACTGATTAGGGCCTGAAACTGCTCCCTATTGTCCTGAGGTACCTTCTTGATGAATTTGATGAACCTATTGTAGATGTTGAAGTCATACTTGGCCATCAGCACCTGGCAGTTCAGAATCCAAAACTGTAGGGAAGGCGAAGAGTACTCTTCCCCCACCCCACCCCCCAAATTCTCTTAGCTGCCTTTTTGTGAGGCATAGAGCTGGCAGCTGTTGCCTACTGCACTACATTGCTACTGTCACCACCAGCAAGCTAGGGGCCAGGTGGGGAAAAAAAGGTATTTTGACCCCTTTGTGGGCATGAAATCTCCCTCCTCTGCCCACCTGGACACCACAGGAATGGTGGCTGGCATCTGCCAGAGTGTCTTAATTGGCTCGAGGATGGCCTTGTTAATTGGCAGCTCCACCCTGCTTGGGCCCAAGCTGTGCAGAATGTCCAGCAGCCTATGCAGAGCCCCCGGGACCTCTTCCAGGGAGATGTGCAGGGCCTCCACCCCCCTCTTAAGCAAGCCCTGGAAGACCTTAGGGTCAACCAGGCACTGTGGAGAAGCTGGTTTCACTGCTTCCTCTGGAAATAATATGGATAAGCTCACCGGTGCACTCTCCTCCTGCCCAGGCTGGTCCTCACCTTCTGAGGGTGTCTCTGTTCCAGGGAGCCTGTGGAGATTCTTCCTCCCACAGGAGAGATTTATCTCCCTGGGCTCCCAAGTCCCTCAGTGTGGGTACAAAATGCGATGGGTCTCTGGATCTTCCGGGCCCCACTACTGCCACTGTGGAGCCTCATACCCCATCGTAGCAGTCCCCAAGATGATGTGTACCAATACATATAGGGTGAATGTTCCCTGGGACGGGAGTACTGTGACACTCAGAGATTCCCGATGCCCTATCTGGTCTTAACCCTCACAAAAGTCACCTTGGGGAGTAGTTTGGGGACAGGCCTCCTGTTCCTGGTACCTCCAGAGTCAAAGGATTCTGAGTCTGAGTCCAATGGGGGATCTCTCAGTACCAGGAGGTGGCGATGCCCTGTCTCTATTAGTCGACAGTACTGGCAAAAGTCTGGCTTGACCCCAGCTCAGTGATGGGGTACAGGCTGGTATCGATTGGCATGTTGGTATAACTGGGTGGTCTCTGGACAGCAACAGCAATCCCAGGTCTTCTCACCCAAGTCCATCGGAGCCGATGGGGGATTGGCAGGAGAGGCCTGGAACCAGCCAAAGCCACACTCCTACCTTCCTCAGGCTGACATACAGGGGGTCAGAGTCTGGAGCTGCCCTCATGGACCTATCCCTGAGAAACATCATGAGGCAGATCTCCCTTGACTGCCTCATCCTCTGTGGAAATGACCTACAAGTTCTGCACTTGGTAGGGATAAGGCCTTCCCCCAGGTGGTCCAAAAAGAGTCATGACTGTCATTTACTGGGAAGTCCCCCTGGCAGTCCACAAAGCTCTTGAAGCCTTTGGCATATTCTCCCTGCACCAGAGTGAAGCAAGGGGACGGGGGGGGGGGAGGGAAGAAGGGAGGATCACTGCCCTACACAAGGGGTGCCCAACAAGGGCACAAAATATACTAAGCTAAACTATTTACAGGTAAAGGCCGAAAGGATGCAGTGACCTGAGGCTCCATCCCAGACTCCAAGCAGTGAGAAGGAAGTGAGAGGGCAGCGGTCTGGCATCCCCTTCTTCTCCTCGGTGCAGAGCACATGAATGAACTGAACAGACACTGCTAGGAAGAATTCTCTGGTCCCAGGCTCACGGAGCACATATACAACCTGAAGTGCACTACAAAAAAAGAAAAGCACTCAAAAAGAAACCCCCCGTCATCTACCACTTTAGCTAATGGTAAAGCTCTGTCGACTCTCAGCTTCATAAGAACTTTTGTGGCCTTTTCAATAGATAACCAGCCAATAAAGAGCACAATGGGACCCCCATCCCAGACTGGGGTCTCTAAGCACCCTCAATGCAAATAGTAAATAATAATTCCTGTCCAGTGGCAGGCATAAGGCTTAAAATGGGACCACATAGATTATTATTATGCCTTATTAGCATGAGAGAAATAGCCCTTATACCCATGCCCCCTCAGACATGATACTATACCCACCCATCTCCCTTCATTTATTCTTGTACTCTTAAGAATAAGGGAACACAATGGACTTGATACTTGCTTCCACTTTTGCATAGTGCTTAATCTGTCTTGCTCCCTCCTGTATGCTCTACTCACACTTGCAATGGAGTACAGCAATTTTAGAGAAGTTGTTGCTGGATCAAATCCTCCTTCTAGAATATAAGGACATGTAAATTTTATTTGCTTCAGCAACTGAAACATACCTTTAAAATGTCTCTCTCCTTCATCCATGATGGAAAATAAATGCCCTGGCTGAATACCTGAAACAGCACAGCTCTTAGCGCACAGTAGTTATCTCTTCTGACTTGTCGTATATATTTAATATGGTGTTTCCAAAATAGTTCTTCATAAGCCTAAAAAAAGGCCAAAACAGCAGAGAACAATGTGTATCTTAAATCCTAGAATGAACCAGTGAGACAAGTTCGCTTTGAGGCTAATTTCAACATGTCCTTAAGGGTCTATAAAAATTCTGTTTTTAGTGGAGTCATACTACTGATCTCAATGGAGTTACTGCTGATGAACACTAGTACAAGGGAAAGCAGAAGTCCTAAAGACATTTGATTTCATTGTAGATGTATACACTTTCTACCAGTTTCAATATGTTTATACATGGTCTGGACATCGTACTTCTCCAATTTCCAAAATGATCTTTATGATCGTCTGTGTGTATAATTCAATGCATATTTAAGTAATTTTTTATCCTCTCTCTCTAACTTGAAACTGATGTTTACCAGGTTATATGTTGTGAACAGGAGACAGCAAACTGCTATGGCCAAAAAGGTTTGATGTGGGGAATTTTTGTGGATTCACTGGTGCTGTCAGCCTAATACTAACAGTCCTAACCTTTGAGGAACATCTGCTTTGCAGGCACTCAGAGGTGCTAGGAATTTGTTATCAAGGTGACTGAGAAAAAGATCACGACTTTTCTGTGCAGAACTTTATATGACAATGCCAGTATTTCAAAAAGAAAATTTGGATCCAGATGTTAGGTTCATACCAGATTGTTTTCTCTTCTAAAATTGTGTATCTAGCAATATACAGCAGATGGAGCCCTTCCATCGCAAACATTATGCCACTGGATTACTAAATTGATTCTCTATCTGAAGATAGCTGGCACAAAATGCAAAATGGCACAAAATAACCCCAATATTTATTTCACCTTCTGTGATCTCTGGAAAGTGCTTTCTTGTGTCTCTTTAGCCATTACTGATACTATTTATTCATTCACTATTCATTTGCTGAAGATTTTATTAAAAATTGGAGCATACAACAGTAGCATAACTACTGACAAGCAGTTTGCAGTGGAGCAAACTAATTCAACACATTGTGTCTAGTCTATTTTAAAAAGACAGGGAACTGGGATAGAATCACAACTCTTCACATCAGTGGCAATTACTAGGCTAAATCCCCATGACCCACTGTGATGGCCAAATATGGTTTCTAATTTCTAAAAGCATTTGTGCCCATAAAACATGTTTGGCATCTTCACTGTATTATTTAAACCTATAATTGACTATGCCAGCAAACTACAGGCCAGGATGAGACCACTGAAATGTCTGGCCTAATTCTTTGGTTGCCAGAAAAATAAAGGGACGATAAAAAATAACTGTTTAAAACCCAAAATGCCTATTTTATGTTCCAGCATTCTGGAAAGCACAGTTATGTATTTAAAACAAAGACTCCCTTCCCCTCCAAACTGAATCAGCAGCAGTCCTAAGAACTGGCAGCATGCCAGTATTGCCAGGATTTTAGTTGCTAGGTTGTTGCCCCCACCACCACCTCTTTTCTAAATAGTAGGATGAGAGTGTCATTGCTACATTTCCAAAAGCAATGCTATTAATAGTCACATTCCCAGGTATACTTGTGCAAAAGGTCAAACGGCACAAGTTTTCCCTCAGTATCACTTCATTAAATATTAAATGCAGTCTTGTTGAAATTATAGGAAGTGCCTAGCTCAAACCCACACATTTCCTGAAAAAAGTCAGAGTTAAGGCATGTGAAACAATTCGTTACAGTAAGTAAACTCCACACACAAACCTTTGCAGAGTGAGTTAAGGATAGGGTGAGAAGTCACAATGCTGTGGGTTTTGGTTTTAACTACACTAAATGTCACATTATCTTGGTGTTTTGTGTTTAATAGCCTTTTTTCTTCCTACAAGATAACACTAGAAATAATCACTCGTCATTAAACTGATTCCAGTTCTTCAGACTAGTACATTTTCAAAGAGGTTTTAATATATGGATTACTAAAACAAATTGTAATAGCATTATGTCAATACTCTTGGGGTGTAATCCAGAGATTTGGCTGTGTAATAAAATGATTATCTGAAATTGATTGCAGGTAGATTGTGTACATGTTGTTGTAGGCTACAACTACTCTCCTGTTTTCACTTTTTACAATAAAATAAAACCAGGTATAGGAGTCATTATGGGCCAACAGTAAAATATCATTGCCTCTCTTCCTTGATCAGTGGTTCAGTTTAAAGAAAGGACAAAAGAGAACTGGTGCCTCTTTCTTTTTGGTTTTGTAGCATCAGGCTGAGTTTGGTTTTGGGGGTAATTCAACATGTTGGCACTTGCTGCCAACATTGCTTGAGTCCCACTACAGTATTGCAGAAATTACTTCTCCCCACCATGTGCTGCTAGGACAGTTATGGTGAGCTTAGGTGCCTGAGTATATACTCGGTTGCATTTTGTTTTCATTTCATCGAAACGATCAATTCATCTTTTGTATTAACTTAGTTTAGTTTCTTTGCAGTTAGAAATTGGAAGGTCTGTAACTACTATTCCTCCTACAAAGGGGGGGGGGGTGCTAGTGAATCAGGTCCATTGCTTCGAGGACTAAAGACAAGTCTAGTCTGGCCAACCTGCGCTCAAGATCAGGACCCAAAGTTGGGGAAAACAAAAGTTGCTATATGCCACCTTTGTGTTCCCCCAGAGGTACTGGGGAATTAGGTTGGTCCCCAGTGCAAATTAGATCTGCTCAGGGCTACTTTAACTTCAACCAGCTGGCCTGAGGATACCAGAGTGCAGCTCTGCTCTGAGTATGCCTCCCAACACACCCCTACACCACAGGGTGGCCAGCTCTTCTAGCTCTATGGCAGCCATGAATTCCTCCATGGCAAGGGAATCTCCAGCTGCCCTGTTAGGCTAGCTCGTTGGCTCGTTTTTGCTGGTAGAGCAGTGCAAAGAGGATGCATCAATGCTGAGGATCTGGTCCACATTCTGAGTAATTCTTGCCTGTAAGGGTACATCTACGCTGCAGCTGGAGGTGTAACGTCCAGCTCAGGTAGATGTACACATGGCTCACTCAATCAAAGCTAGTGTGTGTACATCTACCCTAGCTGGACATTATACCTCCTGTCTATATACAGAACCGTGTACCTAAGGAGAGCTTCCTGCCGCCCCTTTTTGAAATTCATTTGATCTCACACAGCTCAAAACATCTGCTTACATCAAAATTGGATGGAATTTATTCTTTTTTTCAAACTCAATATTTTTTTCAAACTTTTTATATATAGATTCAACTTTAAAAACGCTTACCGCCTTCATCTGCTTGGCCTGCTTGGTTTCTCCTTTCCATTCTCTTGCACAATAACCAAGCAGATCAACTTCTGCCAGTACACTGAGGTTCTCTAAACCAAATTTAATTCACAGATTAGTTAAACATCTACTTTTTTGCATTTAAAAAGGAGGAAAGTCATAATGCAGGTTGGTAACAAAAAAGTTTACTTTTGAATTTTCTCTGCAGATATCTACTCCACCTGAAATCCAAATGATAAAACAGCTGTCAAAAAGAGTTTGCAGAAAGTAAATATTTAATGAAAGAACAAAGATACAATTGAAATGAAAGGCATCGTAGTAAAAACATACCATTTCAACAGCTGTGCTAAGTATGCATAGAGCCTTCTACAATACCAGAGAGCAGCAAGGAGAAAAGACATGACTAATATTAGTTGTGTCTTTATTTTTTGCCACACCATATGTAAGGATTGGTTGACAGCTGTCATCCAGGACTGCACTTCATTCCTTCCTGAAACAAAAATTAAAAAGTGAACAATATCTCACTGTTTCACACTATCTGTATACAACCCTTCTACTAATGACTTTATGTTGCCAAGCATTCAAAATGAGTCAGTCCTCAAAAACCATGAGATTGGCTGAAAACCTATGAGATTTTTAGAAATTATAAATTTGGGCGCTCATTTTAGTTATCCTCTGCTTTCTGAACCTTTTGGGTGCATTTGAGTCATGCTTTAAAGCTTTTCTCTGCAACAATGAGGGCTAGAAACGTACTTTTTTAATGAAAGCTGAGATTCTCATCTAATCACATGATTCCGGGAGATGGTGTTTTAAGAAAAACAGCAAATATTGCGAGACTCACAATCAAACTGTGAGAGTTGGCAACACTGGAGACCAGCAATAGGGAAACCAAGATGTTTTGAAAACTGATTGCTGGTTCTTGGGCATGTGCACACATCACAATGTCCTGTTCTGAGGCCTGGCCCTTTAAGACAAAGCAATATGAATTGTGGGCCAGATCTTCAAACAATGTAAATCAGTGTAGCTTCCTTGACTTCAATGAACCTATGCTAATTTACACCAGCTGAGGTTCAGTCCCTCTGCCTTTAATTGTGAGTTTACTTAATCTTTTGGGACTGATTTTTCCAAAATGTGTATGAAGTTCAAATTCATTTTGCCTATTCACATACAGCTACCGTGAGTGCATGAATCATTCAGATGTATGCCCATGTAATCCTGGTAATTACATGCACAATTGTGCACAAGTTCTTAGGTGAGCTATTGCACATATAAAGAATATTGATGCTATCATTCAAAAGCTTTGCTACAGGATATAACTTTTAGGCTGTGTGGAAACAAGGATCATGTCTAGAATCACGCACTGAAATGTTTTCTTCCAATAGTTATGAAGAAAAAGAAGCTAATGAGTTTTAAGGGGTTTGTTGACTGATTTAAAGTACTTCTCCTTCTGACAATCCCACTTGGGCTGAGTACGCTAGCACCCCAAACTCAGACAGCAGGGGAATGAGAGAGGGGAATCAGCCCTGTTACATCAGCAGACCAATAGAAGTCACTACTCAATTAGGTGAGCAACCTTGATTTGTATTAACTTAATTGTACTAGATCAAGGAAATCTGCCAATGAACTTTTCATCTCACTTCAATGATTTAGCACATACAGGGTACATGCAGCAACACACTTTGGCCTTGTGAATGTGCTTAATACATGAAGACAGACAAATATCCAATTACCTTTTATTCACAGTGCTATAGTAAACACCTGCTCACCTGACATGAAAGGGGGTTAGTCCTGGAAGTGCTGCTTTTGAAGGGATAAAGAACAATTTTATAATATGCACTCCTAAAGTAGATCCAAAATTCAGTAAAACATTTTAAAACACATTGTCTTCCAGGAGCTGCAGCAAACATTTATCACTGGCTACAACTATAACAAAACATTAGCTCTTTCGGTAAGGTCCAGAGATTTTGATAGTTGGGGAATATCCTATGACATCTCTATTCATAGCATATGCACTGATTATCTATGGAAACAAATGGGGATACTTTTAATAAACAATTTCAAAGCAGCTAAATTATGACTAATTGTATGAGGTTTACACATTGTTTGAGGGGGAAAATCCTAGGAGGTTAATAGAGTTACAGTGATTTATTTTATCCCTCCTCCATTTCTGTGGTGAAGGCATGATTTAAAAAAAATCAGCAAGTTTATAATATAAGCTTCTGTTAACTATACTAGCCCCTTGTAACAGTTTACAACTCTTGTTCATTACCTGGCACATTCGGTTGTCTAAGTTTTCCCACCACTGTACAAAGCAAACCCAATGCTGATCCAGCTTAAAATATCCATAGCAAATTAATCAAACATATTGGAACAAAAACTAGTGAAGATGCAAAGGAAAAAAACAACTTGTCGAGTCTTTTTTTGCATTATTTATGGTGGCTATATATATATATATATATATATATATTCACACACACACAGTACCCTCATTTGATTTTGATTGGGCAGAATGGGACTATTAAAAGGACTGAACTGATATTTTTCCCCAAAGTAACATGTTTTGTAGAATAGTAGAAATACATTTGAGCAAATTCCTGACATCTAAGGTTTCTGTTCCAGTTCCATATTTTACAGGGGGGCTCACATGAACTTTGCTAGTGTTGAAAAAGTCCTTTAATTTAAACATAAAACAGAATTGAGAGATTCAGCAAAAAAGCAGTAGAGCCTCTTTTGAAAGCCAGTGATACCCCACTTGTGATACGTGTGTAATAACATAGCAATAAGTAACTTGGGTGTTCTTTCGGCCTGGTCTACACTACAAGGTTAGGTCGATGTAAGCTGTCTTGCATCAGCCTAGCTGTGGAAATGTCCTCACTTAAATTTGGCTCCCACCACCTTAAGTGCCTCTCTATGCCGATTTAGTAACACTGCCTCCCCAAGTGGCATAGAGTCAATATTGATGTAGTTATGCTTATGTCGACTGTTATTGACTTTCAGGAGCTGTCCCACAATGTCCCACACTGACAATACAATTGATACAAGCACTCCTGGTAAGGAGGCACAATGCTGACACAAAGAGCCAAGTGTGCACACACACAAGTGATTTAATAATTGCAGTGACTCTGTGCCGAAGTCAGGTTGACATAATTTTGAATTGCAGACATGGCCTAAGTAAGATATTGATGCTCTCCTATGGGAGGCTGGGAGGCACAAGGCTGTGTGCCTTCAATAAGAGAAGTTACTCCTGGGGGAATTCTGCACCACTGTGCATGTGCAGAATTCATGTCCCCTGCAGATTTTTTTTTTCTCAGCAGAAAATACATTCTGCTGGAGAGGCATTGCAGTTACGCCTTTCACCCACCAGGGAATGCTGTGGCACCAGAACAGAGGGCAGCCAGCTCACTGGCCATATCAATCAGCAGCTGATAGAGAGGAGAAGAGGCTGCGTTTCTCACAGAGCTCTGTCCGCGGGGCCAGGTGAGGAGGCATGGGATACGGGTGAGGGGGGGACAGAGTGGGGCACATGTGGCTGTTGGGTGGGTCACATAGACTGGGGTTCAGAAGGGCTAGTGGAGGGACTGACTGGGGCGGGGGATGAATGGGGGGGGTGCAGTGCCACATGGAGATGACGAGTGGCTGAGTGAGAGTGCAGGGACACATGAGGACAGGGGCAGATGTGCCTGACTGAATGGGAGAGGCTATGGGTCTGCATGGGAGAGGCTCTCCAACTCCCTAACAATCCCCCAACTCCTCACCCCACCAAAAAGTTCCATACTTCTCCCAACAACCCTCCAGGTTCACTCCTGGGTTCCCAGCAATTATTTCCCTCTCCCTCAGCTCCTCCGTTACCCCTACTCCCCCCAGCCTTTGTACTGCTTCTGAGGGGTGCTGGAAATACATTTCTGTATTGTAGTTTAAAAGAATTATTACTCAGAGTTCTGTATTAATATGCCTAGTAAGGAATCTATTTGTTAAAAAACATTTCCTGAATTTATTTTGTTGTCTGTTTTGTTACAGACATTTTGAAACTGGCGTAATCCTATTGTGTTATTTTGACAAATAAAATATGCAGAATTGTACAGAATTTTAAAATATTGTGCTCAGAATTTTTAGGCACAGAATTATTATTTTTTTGGCAAAGAATTCCCCTAGGAGCAGAGAAGTGCACCACAGGAATGACTTAGGGATTGTCTAGACAAACAGCAAGCTGGGGTGTAATTCTACAGTGCATTAATATGCCGTGCACTTATGGTCCTTGCAGACCTTGCTACCGTGCATTAGAAGTTCCCTAATGCACACTGACTTACTCCTGTTTTGAAGCACACGAGGGAACTTTAGTGTGCAGTAGCAAGGTTCACACAGACAGTTAGTGGGCAACATACTAGTGTGCTGTAGATTTACACCCCAGTTTGCTGAACACTCACTGCTCATCTAGCCTAGCCCTTATTCTGATTAGAACATCACTTATCCATTTACATCTTAGACTGAAGTTTTTAAATAAATGGCTATTGGAAACAGAGTTGTTGTTGCAAGGTCTCCAAGATAAAAATGTTATTGATACCAATTGTAAACTGGAATAACCCACCAATACCAAACTTCTCAAAACATACTATATATGGGATTCTGCCTCCGAGGCGGGATTAGAGCTCAGCAGTTCCTCGCACCCAGTGCTGTGCTCACACCAAATCTCTTTCTCCAAGCCTGAGTGAAGACATCACTACAGTCAAGGTGAGGGCTGAATCTTCTGCAATCTCTGGAATAGGTGCAACCCTCAGGCTTCTAACAAAACACTCATGAGGCCTTGGGATACCCAGACGGGTGAGCTGCATGAGACGCATCTGGGCGGACAGCAAATGGCAAAGTGAGAACCTTTAAGTTGTGACATATGGACTTTTCTATAAGACTGTTCACTGAGCAGGTTTGAAGCCTGTTTATAAATAAAGGAGCCCTCAACAAGGGTGGCTTCTCACTGAGTGTTTGTGGAGTGATTGGTGGGACCTGCAGCGGCACATTCCTAGTGCAAGGGAGCACCTGGAGGCCTTGACCCCTCATAGAGCCAGAAAGGGAATACAAAGAAAACTACCATAAAACTGATAAGTGTCAGAACTCCCCACAGTGGCCATCATCTTCACAATCAACTCTGCTAGCACTAGAAAAATCTATAGACTATTGGGTTCTATTAGGCACTAAAAAATCCCCCCAACCAAGAACATAAAGAGCAGTGTGCCTGCAACAGTGTTTTATTGCTGGTGGGGAGTGAGAAGTGGATTCTTGTCAAAGTCCTCATCCGATCAGCCACAAAAAAATATTAGGTAGTGTCCTTTCCACGAACACAGCCGTCTTCTATTTAGCTTTTTATACCACACGCATCACTGTGATAACCAAGCACCTTCCAAAATTAAAAGTAGACTGGGTGACTTATGACTGAGTACACTTTTTTCTCCATTCCTCCACACAGGTATGTGTGTACTTTTTTGGCATTATTAAAAAAAAGAAAAAAGAAAAAAAAGCCTTTATGGCACACACAGGCAAACAAAGTCAGAAAACCAAGTTCTGTATTTTGATCAGAAAGTGCTGAGGTCTGTATATTTAGATCCTACACAATGTACATCAGATCCCTTCTAGTGGCTGCTACTGAGAGCACAATTATTCCTTTACATCAAATCATAGAGGTCTGGGCTCAGGATCTGAGGATCCAGAGTTCAAACTTTGCTGACCACCAATGTTTGGTTGGGAATGAGGTGGTATCTTTATAGTTGCACAGTGCACACCTCCTGTTTTTCCAGGTGAATTGAATAAACCATTTAAAAAAAACACCCACAAAATTTCCTTGAACAGAGGGTTTTATAGTATAAAACTATTTCTCTGACAATTATAGGATCTGACGTGCAATGAAACACAAGTATTCCATCTTTTAGTCATTTTTCAGTCACGTGGATGAATTGTGTCACACATTGGCAGGTTTGAAGGTTGAGAGAGCTATGATAGCAAAGACTCTAGGGAAGTGGGGGCCGGAGTACTTGAATACAGTCTGTAGCTTCAGTTCCCTTGGAACCAACAGGAAATAGCCATCTTTACTAGGGGCACATACCCCTCCTTACCCCCAGTGAGTATTTGCTTTCTTTACTGAAGACATGAGTAGTTTCAGTCTCATTTTATGATATGGGAAGAGTTTGTTACAAGGGAAAACTGTTAACTATAAGAAAGTTAGGGAAAAATTAATAATTTTGCCTAATTATACCAAACTTCTTTATATGTACACGTGAGGATAGTTAAACTTCCATTCCAGCCATCTGGAACGTGAATGATAAACCAGTCCTATGTTAGCAAAAAGGTTGCTAAAGAAGGTCAGATGCTGAATTTTTTTCAAGTCACATTTAATATATTTTAACTCAGACTCAGTAACTGATTTAGTTGAATCCCCAGAAAATTCATTTTTACCAATAGATAATGTGCTGTAAATTTGGAAAAGGTCATACAAAACAAAGAAGCTGAATCCCTGCTGTAAGTAAAAAACTAAACCCAGCCTTATTATAGACACAGTACTGCATGTTGGTAATATTACATGGGGGGTGGGCATGCACACACGCTTGTATAAATGCAGCTGAACTGAATTTAACCCTTCTGTTAAGAATAGAACCGAATTAGAAGAGTTATGTAATATTTATTATGTTGGTTGCCTATTGCAATCCTGATACCAAGTACAGTAAATTACACCATTTGTATAAGGTTCAGAAAAATAGTGAAACATTTCCTATAATGCTTTATAGGACAAGAACCACCCTTCTCCCACACCTCAACACCACTATCGGGTCCCCAATTTCAGAAAAAAATTGTTATCAGCATATACCAAGTGGGAAAAAATGAAAATGTTGCTGATACCAGATGCAAAACCAAGATATGCCAGTAGTATTGTGATTAAACAGCTATTCCATTTTAAGAACCTTGTCTTTACATAAGAGAGCAGAAATGTCAATTTGCATTGGTAAAATAAGCACAATTTTTCTTAATACGAAGTTTGATAAAACTCCATACTAACAAAGCTTTCTCCCCTTGTTCTATCAGAAACACCATAAGTGATCATTGCTTCCTCAGTATCAGAAGGTAATGGTGATGGGTATGGGAGAGGATGGTATCAATAATTGCATTCACCATATGGTAAAAGTAGTGTTCAGTTTAAATTGTTCAAGTCTTGGCTTTTATATGGAAACGGGCATACACATTGAGACTGAGACAAGAGTCAAAAGGTCACACAATATACAACAGTTTTTGCAGTATTTGGCCCAATACTTTCAGGAAATCCTTTGCTACTCAGCTGCCTTATACGAGTCAAAAATGTCTTTCCCTCTGGTTTCCAGAGGCCTTTTAGAAAAAATAAAATTGTGAGGTAGCAGAGTAGCCTTTTCATTGTAAAAATACCCCAATCTCCCAAGCTGTCTAAAACTGTAGCGTTTAATACACTCCAGCTGCTGTTTGACATACTACCACTATATCTGTATCCAGGACCCTGTTTGTTGAGAATTTAAAGTATATTTTTGCTTGATTGCAAAAAGGATAACACATGTAATTATATTTTTCTTCTAGGGATTCCTACAAATGAGGGTAAATTTCAGTTCATGAATCCATTCGTAATCTAGTCTCCTTCCAGAATGGTACACCAGCAAAGACCAGTAACTGGCTCAAATCCACTTCCAGTCAAGCAAGGAAAAAACACAAGAGAACGTTTCAGACACTAATAAGTGAACATCATTATGTACCACAGAAAATGTAAACCTTCTCTAAGCACTTACCCTTAGCGACTACTATAAATACATTCCTTTGTAAAACAAACAGAAAATCTTCCTGAAATTTCGGTCATTGCCATTATTATTTTATTTTACAGTAGAACCTCAAAGATATGAACACCAGAATTATGGACTTACTGGTCAACCGGACACCCTGTGGAACCAGAAGTGACCAATCAGCCGGTTGCAGCCCCAGCACTCCCCTCGTAGCTAAACCCCGAGCCCCAGTGCCCCCCATCCGGCTGAAGCCGGTAATGGAGCCACGGGGGAGACCCAAGCCCCAGCAACTCTGCAGGGCCAAAGCCGGGAACGGAGCCGTGGAGCTGAAGCCCCGAGCCCCAATGCTCCCCACAGGTCTAAAGCCCTGAGCCCTGGTACTCCCGCGGGGCAGAAGCCCTGAGCCCCCCACCCAGAGCCCTGTGCCCCAAGGGTCAGAAGTCCTGACTCCCCGCCTCCCCACCGGCCGGAGCCCTGCCCCTCCCCCACCCCCCACAGCCCTCTCCCACCCCCCGTGGCTGACATCCAGAATGTCTGTGTTGTTCAGAGTTACGGAACATTTCAGAGTTACAGACAACCTCCATTCCCGAGGTGTGCGTAACCCTGAGGTTCTACTGTAATTCATTAGGATAAGTCTCCTTCCCCATTCAGAGATGTTACACTCCAATTATATGCAAAGAAATAGGATTTATGTAAACTCCTATAAATCTATTATTTCAAGGAAGGTTATTATTTATAGAGGATCTATCTGTTGCTGAGGGTTATGGTGAGTCAGCCAGATGCTGCTCAGGGTTGTTTTGTCCAGTCTCTGCTTTCCAAAACATACAACTTTTGATGGCGGTGTGCTAAATCCAAATTGGCAGAGTAAAGGACTATTGAACCTATATTTTAATCCTGAATGCCTTCCTACACTTAATCTTAGCCAAAAGGCTGAGTAATATGAATTCCTTACCTTCTTCAATAAAGTGCCTCTTGATTTGCCTGGATAACTGGGACTTATATCAGGGAAAATTAAAATGTTACTCCCCTAAAAACAATTGTTTTGCCCTCTGACCTGCTTATCGTTCCATCCTGTTTGCCAATATCACACAGCAGGAATCCTAAAATAGCTTTGTTCTCTCTCCTTCAAAGATGCACAGCCATTAGGGACTGATGAGGCTAATCCTCACCAGGATCGCCCAAGCTGTCAGCCATTCTATAGACACTAGGGTATGTCTGCACTGCAGTAAAATACCTGTGGCTGGCCCATGCCAGCTGACTCAGGCTCAGGCTGCAGGATTATAAAACTGAAGTGTAGACGTTCGGGCTTGGGCTCGAGCCCAGGCTCTGAGACCCTCCCCCTCTTGCTGGGTTTCCGAGCCTGGGCTCCAGCCCAAGCCCGAACATCTACACTGCGATTTTTAGCCCTGTGAGCCTGAGTCAGCTGACCAAAGGCCAGCTGTGACTGTGCCACGCGTCTTTTATTGCAGTGTAGACGTACACATAGTCTAGGGTGTGAACTGTACTGCATTCTGCAGTAAATGCTGCAGCCACTGGGAGTCCTGGTAGAGCTGAAGCTGTGCCAGTCCCCTGTGTCACCGCAGGAACAGGCTGGCAAACAGCAGAACTTTCACGGAAAGGGATATTATGGCCTCTGTATGAGCCAGGGGCAAAGGGCTGTGGGTGGTGCTGCTTAGTAAATAAACTACAGTGTCTTCTAGAGAATCACAGGTAGTTGCCTGTGTTCTGATCTCTTCTCAGGTGGGCACAGTGTTATAACAAGAGCAATATACATACAACATAACTAGGACAGGAAACACCTTTTCTCATGTTTGTTTGTACAATTCCTAACACAAAGGAGTCCTCCTGTTCAGGGCTGTCCCTAGGGGGGTGTGGTGCCTGGGGTGGAAATGACAAATTTGGCACTTCCAGGACTGACCATGCCGGGCAGGGGGGGCGATGCCTCCCCAAACAGCCAGGGTGTGGCCCCGCCCACACTCCACCCCCCCCCCCCCCCGGGCAGTGCCACTAGGTTCCAGGGGGCTGGGGCCATGCCGCCTGCCTTCCCGAGACTGGGGAGGCTGCAGCAGCAGCGCCACGCACTCTCCCCTCCCACACGTTCTCCCTCGGGTGGAAGGGGCGGGATTGGGGGCTAGCCTCTCCCACCAGCAGGTCACGCGCTGCCCAAGCACGCCAGCCAATCCTGCCGCCCACGGGGCCCCCCAAAGCACGAGGCCAGGAGCGGTCACCCTGATTTGCCGTACCCTCGGGATGGCTCTGCTCCTGCTACATGACTGGGGTCCACAGGCATTATCATCATAAAAATTATAATCATGGACATGAGTGCCAGAAGGTCAAGATGTACAAGAAAACATGAGTACTTGTAACCCAAATAAGGGATGTATTCAAAGGAATCAGTCACTGAACAATCAGAACAGAAAATAAAGATACATACAACAGAACGGACTGTGACCTGTATGAGAAAATAAACTATCTGTCAGAGTACCCCATCAGTGCTCTCAGGAGAAAGAACTAAGAGCAGGCCTTGTATGGTTTTTGGCAAGTCACCTAATCTCTGTGTTATTCATCAGTTTATCCATTTGTAAACAACCATTTATAGGCTTTAGGACTCCGGAGCCTTGCGGTTGAAATGTGATAGCTGACAGGACACAACACAACAAGAACTGCTGTCTAGCAAGCACACTATTAGCTTCAGGGCAATATTCATATATTCACAAGCTCAGCACACCCCACACATCCAATAAATAAAAGATTACTCAGACACAGCCAGGAACCTCAACCCTAACCTAACCAATGACAGAAACAGCATTATACAGAACCAAGCCTGCTTCCTATCAATAACTACTAGTTTCTTAGAAACAGCATGACTACCTGGCACCTACTGACATAAACTGTTCTGAAAGCCCATCAGTTTTTACATAATTAGTGATATCAATACAATTCTGGTTGTTTTTGTCTTCACCTGCTGGTACGAGGAAGCACCCACCTTTGCCTGTGCCAGTGCAGGAAATCAACTCGTTTGACAGTCTAGCTTTATAGCTGTCAATTTAAAGGCACACATGGAAACAGTACCAGAGACTGCAGCTCTTTAGAATAGTGATTTTATTCACCATATTTTGCATTTTGGAAAGCACCATGTAAAGTTTTAGAAGAGTGTAACTAGTAATCAGCAATAATACCTGGCCTCGTGGCATGTCAAAGTCCTGCCTTCTTATTGTTTGGTATGTGAAAAAGTGCGATTCCACAGGTGGAATTTCATCAGTTTGGAAATTTTACATTATGTGATTTAGTCCTAAGTGGAACACAGGATCTGGTCCAAGAGGGAACATAGCTGTACCTCTCCTAAAAAAGCAACCATAATGTAATTAAATGTAACATCCTTCTAGAGGGAAAATGCCAAAGTCACCACCA
Source organism: Emys orbicularis (assembly GCF_028017835.1). Taxonomy (NCBI): domain Eukaryota; kingdom Metazoa; phylum Chordata; order Testudines; family Emydidae; genus Emys; species Emys orbicularis. The sequence continues at coordinate 157,060,451 of NC_088684.1, forward strand.
CAGTAGCATTTATCTTCAAAAAGGGGAACCACACAAAAATGAGGATGTTAGTTAAACACAAATTTAAAGGAACAATCAAATGAGTGAAATGCCTGTAAACTGCATGGAGACTATTTAAAACACTATAATAGAGGCTCAAACTAAATGTAAACCCCAAATTAAAAAAAGAACAAAACAAAAAACAGTAAGAGGACCAAAAAATTTCCACCAGGACATCGACACAGGAAGTTTGGGAACAAATCAATAAATTAAGCAGTAATAAGTCACCAGGACCTGATGGTATTCACCCAAGAGCTCAGAAGGAACTCAAATGTGAAATTTCAAAACAGTGATATGTAACCTATCACTTAAATCAGCCTCTGTATCAGATGGCTGGAGGGTAGCCAATGTATCACTGATTTTTAATAAAGGCTCCAGGCAAATCTGGCAACCACAAGATGGTAAGCCTAACTTCAGTACCAGGAAAACTGGTTACAACTATAGTAAAGAACAAAATTATCAGACAGGTAGATGAACACAGTATGGTGGGGAAGAGTCCACATGGCTGTTGTAAAGGGGTATCATGCCTCACCAATCTATTAGAAGCATGACAAGGGTTATCCAGTCAATAGAATGTACATGGATTTTCAAAAAGCCTTTGACAAGGTCCCTCACCAAAGGCTCTTAAACAAACTCAGCAGTCATGGGATAAGACGGAAGGTCTTCTCATGAACAGGTAACTGGTTAAAAAAATAGGAAACAAAGGATCGAAATAAATGGTCAGTTTTCACAATGGAAAGAGGTAATTAACACTCTTCCCTCCAACCCCCAGATCTGTACTTGGACCTTTGCTGTTCAACATATTCATAAATGATATGGAAAAAGGGGTGAAGAGTGAGGTGGCAAAAATTTGCAGATGATAGAAAAATTATTCAAGCTGGTTAAGTCCAAAGCTGACTGCAAAGAGTTACGAAGGGATCTCATTAAACTGAGTGACAAAATGGCAGATGAAATTCAACGTTGATAAGTGCAAAATAATGCACACTGGAAAAAATAATCCCAACTATACATACAAAATGAAGGTGTCTAAATTAGCTATTACCACCCATGAAAGAGATCTTGGCGTCATCATGGATAGCTCCCTGAAAACACTGGCTCAATGTGCAGCAGCAGTCAAAAAAGCTAACAATGTTAGGAACCATTAGGAAAGGGATAGATAATAGGACAGTAAATATTATAATGCCACTATATAAATCAATGATATGCCCACACCTCAAATATTATGTGCAATTCTGGTTGCCCCATCTCCAAAAATATATATATTAGAATTGGAAAAAGTGCAGAGAAGGGCCACAAAAATGATTAGGGAGATGGAACAACTACTATATGAGGAGAAGTTAAAAAGACAGACTGTTCAGCTTAGAAAAGAGACAACTAAGGGAGGATATGATAGAGGCATAGGCGCAGACTATGGGCTGGAGCACCCACGGAAAAAAAATGGTGGATGCTGAGCACCCACCGGCAGCCCCCCATCAGTGCCTTCCCCTCCCTGCAACACCTCCCGCCAATCAGCGCCTCCTGCCTGCCGCGGATCAGCTATTCCACGGCAGGCAGGAGGCGCTGGCGGGGAGGAGGGAGGGCAGGGCGCACTTGGGAGAGGGTCAGAACAGGGCAGGAAGAGGCAGACAAGGGAGGGGCATGAAGAAGCAGGGTGGGGCCTTGGGGAAAGGGGTAGAGTGTGGGCAGGGCCTTGGGCAGAGCTGGGGGGGAGCAGCCCCTAGCACATTAGAAAGTCAATGCCTATGGATAGAGGTCTATAAAATCATGAATGGTGTGGAGAAAATGAATAAGGAAGTGTTATTTACCCCTTCATATAGCATAAACCCTTCATATAACGGTCACCCAATGAAATGAATAGGCAGCAAGTTTAAAACAAGGTAAGGCAGTATTTATTCAGACAATGCACAGTCAACCTGTGGAACTCGTTGCCAAGGGACATTGTAAAGGCCAAAAGTATAATTGGGTTCAGAAAAAAATTAGATAAGTTCATGGAGGATAGGTCCATCAATTGCTATTAGCCAGAATGGTCAGGGATGGAATCCCATGCTCCTGGTATACCTAAATCTCTGACTGCCGGAAGCTGGGACTGGAGGACAGGGAATGGATCACTCGAAATTGCTCATTTCTGTTTATTCCCTCTGAAGCATCTGGCACTGGCTACTGTCAGAGACAGGATACTGGGCTAGATGGACTATAGGTCTGACCCAGTCTGGCCGTTCTTATGTTCTTGGTCTCTCTCCACCTCCCTTTTACCAGGAAATGATAGGGAGAACAGAGACACAGGATGGAGGGCAGACAAACACATGCTTGGGAAGGAAGACATCAGAGGCAGTAAGAAAGGGATCATGAGGAGCAAGGCTGTGGGCAGAGTTTGAATTTCCACTTGCTTTTTTCCAGTTTGGTCCCCAAGATTTCAAGAGGGCTGCTCGCAGAATGGGCTTGTCTACACAGAAAAATAGACCAGCGTAAGTATAGCAGTATAATTACACCAGCAACTCACCATGTGGACACATTTATTCCAGAAATTTTTCCCTTGTAGACAAGCCCTAAGACATTACTCATTGTGAATAAGGTTGGCAGGATCTGGCCCTATCTATTTTGATGACAGAAAAGCAAGTTTTTAAATTTTTATTCTTGTTAGCATTGCAGAGGGGAAAAAATATCAGCGAGGCAGCTGGATTTGATTAGTGTTGTCTCTTCAACCCTAGAGGAACATCATTAACTTGAAATCTAGACAATTTAAAAAAAATAGTTAAAAGTAGTGGCAGATACAACACCTCCACATGAGTTCTTCTCCCAGTTTTTGGTGTGATCCAATTACATTGTTGTGTTTTTCTCTCCCAGTCATGGGAAAGAGCCACACAAATAAAAAAGTAAACTGACTTGACAATACCAGGGAAACTGAAATTGACTATAAACAAAGCACTGTCTGATGCACAAAATAAACAAACTGAAATAAATGTTTTCTTTCCATTCTCTTAGTCACTCTTGTTAGAAGTAATGCCAAAAACTACAGGAAGTATAAATATTTCACCTTTGTGATTTAAGTTGATGGTGTTCCTTTAACTCCTGATTGAAATAGTTTGTACATTGGAATTTATTATTATTACTAGTATACATTTGGCATCACCATTGGTATCTGGACACCTTGCAAAGATTAAATAGAGACATTCAAGAGCTCCATAAAAAGAAGCCAAAAGACCAGGGTCCCCTGCTGCCTCTGCAGCTTTACCAAGCAGCTTAGAAACCAAGACTTAATCAGCTGTGAAGGCCTGGAAAAAGAAATGAATCTTGCGGCTCCATCTAGCAATGGATTCTAATTAAGTTTGACTCTGGATACCAAGCTGATTTTGCAGGGCTGGCAGTTTGGGGAATGGGGAGTGTCTTTTTACTTGTAAACTAAGGATATTTAATATGAAATAACTGAGAGTGAATAATATTGGAATACTGCATGCAGTATTTACAGAATCATTTTTCAGAGCTGAACTGCACTTTAAAGCATCAACTGTATCTGGAGTTAACTATTTTTGAAAACCCAAGCTTTGACGAACATGTCACACTTAGAAGGAATTAAAAAGAAAAACAGGAAGTGACAAGAAATGAAAACAGAACGAAAGGACATTAAACAAAGCACACAGCAAATAGGAATAACAATAAAAGGCCTCTACATGCATGGCCTTGCTTAAACCTTAAAATTTCCATGCCAGCTGTTGTAAATTTCCCTCAGCCCAGCTATCACCATCTCTGGCTGGGAGAAGCAGATTAACCTGCTCACAGCATCTGTTTTTCTTGCCAGCCTGTTAGCTTTTGCTGATACCTTGGGCAGTCACTGGCCACTCACTCCAACCCTATTTACCTTTTATATGATCTCTAAGGTTTCTAAATCCCTTTGATCATATGGTCTGCCTTGGGAACAGTAAACTATTCTAGCCCAGAGTGACAGACAGGGGTTACTCCCCATCTGATAACTTTGCCATTGTTTCATTTCCTTTGGGTTTCCCCCTTTACAGCCTCCTTTGATTTAACTCCCAGCATTCAGGCAGATTAATATCAAACAGATTATAAAATATCATATGCCCCTTTGGTTAAGAAATACTACATAGCTCCATAATTCTTCACAGCTCCTCGTTCATTTCAGCATCTAGTTTTAAAAATCCCCCGTCTTTAGTACCCTCCATGGACTGGACTCCTGCTATTTGGAACAGCCATTCTCTCCTACTGCCCCACAGCCCCTTCACCCCTTAGATTTGCCACTTGTTTTCAAATCTCAGCAAATGCCATATCTTTTCTCCCTTGTCTACATCTAATTTGTTTATTTCTGCACTGCAGGATTTTGTGTGATTTTAACTGATTTTCTCTTAACACTGCATTAACAAAAGTTATTCTGTCCAATTGTAAGTAAATGTGTAAATATGTATACGTAAAATTAAACATAGTAGCACGAACTGACTCTCAGAAGCCCATGAAGGATGGCAGGGGAAGGTGAGCAAAAGACAATTTATAGCCATTTTGCACCAGATTTAAACTCTTTGTTCTTAGCCATGGGAAAATATATACCGGGATTCATTGTAATGAAAAGAATTAAAGAATTAGTTAATAATGCCACATTATGGTATCTTTCTGGAAAGTGCCATGTTGTCAAGTCTGACATCAAGTGCTGTAAGAATGCCCATAAAACTGTATTTGCCAAGCATGGAATCCCAGCAACGATATTTGTGAGCAAAGGTCCTTATTATTCCATACATGGATGAAAAGCAGCTTCATCAGCGTTGGAGTACAATTAGTCCACTGTATATCAAGTAAACGACAAAGCCAAAAGAGAGATGCAGATTGCCAAGAGAGCGCTGGAAAAGGTATCAGACAGTAGCTCAGATTAATGTTTTGTTTTATTGGCTTATTATAGCTCAGTTAAAATACAGATTATGTTCTTCAGGAAACATTTATAAAGGTATTAAAGAAGCTCCACAATTAACGTGTCTAGTTAAAGCACCTTATTAAAATATCTTTATACCAGTATAACTGCATCCACACTACGGGGCTTGTACCATTTAACTATACATTTAAATCTGTACAACTGTTGTGTGTAGACAAATTAAATATCACTTTGCTACTGCACCTTCTCACAGTGCTTTTAGAGCTACAGAATTATAACCAGACATGGCTTAAAACTGTAAACCCAAGAAATACAGACTTCTGAAAAATAATGTATTTAAAAAATAAAATGACTATATATAGTTGTAACCTTTGTGCAAGGCGAGCAGAACTCTCAAGTCCCAACATACTTGATATTTTATCATGATTGTTAATGTAGAGCATTTGTGTCATTGCATAATATCATTTGCACAGCCCACTCCCCCAATTCACCTACCAATAAAATTATCTTAGTCACTGACAACACACAACAGAATATGTATACTGTATACATGATGGTGCAGTACAATAAGAAATTTGAATGGCCACATTACTCACAACTGCCAAATCACATGATCATGCTACCTATTTTACCAAATAAACTTCTTTACAATTCTTTGAGAGGTTTTTTTGTTTTCAACAAAAATGTATTGGCATCATCTTTTGTATTCTCTCCCTGAAAGCTTGACTCCATTAGTACCGTGGTTCCAGTCGCTCAGGGCTAAGAGCAAGGGGACATCTAAACTATATTTCAGAAATTTAAGGCCCAATATTTTGGAACCTACCAGGCCTACAAGCAAGTGCTGGTTCCATCGGAAAGCTGCAAGTCTCCCCTTTCTGTTTGTAATGACATCCCTGGCTGGTAATCTTTGGGGACTGAACGTGAGGCCTCACTCTCAAAATCATGAACCTTTGCTCAGGACCGAACAGAGGTTTTGGGGGGGAGGATATGGGGCAAAATCTGAAATAGAGACTCCCCCCACACATCCTTCAAAAAGTACCATGGAGATGGAAGAGTTTAAGAAGAGGGGAAGGAACAGGGGGTCAGAGAGGATCCAGGCCTGTGCAGTTGCTGTCCTCCCGACAGAGACGAGGGGACTCTGCCCTGCTTGTGTCCCAGAGGGGCAGGGAGTGTGCTCAGCGCGTCTCCTGGGTCCCGGTGCAACAATGCCAAGGGCAGCCATAGTGGAATTTGGTCTCAGCCAGAGCAAGCGAGTGGCTCTCCGCACTACTGATGGCAGACACTGAACCCAAGGGGTGCTGTGTGACCCTGTGCACCACGTCACAATGGCTGTCACTCAAATTTGGCCGGGCCACCCCTCCATTATTTTGGGCACCCTCTAAAATGGGGAGCCCTGGACAAACTGCCCCTGCTGGGCAGCCCTGCCAAAGGACCAGGTCCATTAGCTCAGGGCGGCAGCAGACCCATATTTCTGATCTAGTCACTAGAGGGGGACAAGGAGTCATTCTATTAGCGTGGGTTACACATTTTGCCTGGCCAGGGAAGCTCATCCACCAAGTTGAAAAAAAAATCATATTTCAAGGGTTACACAGTGGTTAAAATAAAATAAAATAAATTTAAAAGAGTGGTTTGAAACAGCTCAGAGATTTGGAATGTTAAAAATAATGCCACTAAGGATGGATTCGCGGACAGAGGGCAGGTGCCAATACATAATGAATTGCAAAGGACCCTGAAATTCTCCTTCTCCCCAAGAGGAGGGTCCTGCTACTGAAGACTTAGCCAAGGGCCTGTTTGTAGTAAAAACACTTGTTACCATTGTTTAAATTTACAGTGCCTAAAGCAGTGGTCACTTTTTGAATCTAAGGGCAACCCAGGATCTACCCCGCCCCTTCCCCAAAGCCCTGCCCACTCCATCCCCCCTCTCTCCGTTGCTCACTCTCCCCAGGCTGGGATAGAGGGTTGGGGTTCAAGATGGGGTGCAGGCTTTGGACTTGGGCCAAGGGGTTTGCAGTGTGGGAAGAGGCTTTGGGCTGAGCCTGGGGCAGGGGTGTAGGAGGGGTGCAAGCTCTAGAAGGGAGTTTGGGAGCAGGAGGGGGCTCCAGGCTGGGGCAGAGTGTTGGGGTGCGGGAAGGGGTGCAGGCTCTGGGAGGGAGCTTGGGTGCAGGAGGGGCTCCAGGCTGGGGCAGAGTGTTGGGGTGCAGGAGAGGGTACGAGGTGCTGGCTCTGGGAAGGGGGTCAGGGCTGGGGCTTGGGGTGCAGGAAGGAGTTCAGGATGCAGAAGGGGGAATGGGGTGCTGGCTCCAGGAGGGGGCTCAGGGTGGAGCTTGGGGTGCAGGAGGGGGTATGGGGTGCTGGCTCCAGGAGGGGTCTCAGGGATGGGGTGCAGCCTCCCGCTGGGCAACACTTACCTCCGGCGGTTCCTGGTCAGCAGCGGGCGCAGTGAGGCTAAGACAGGCTCCCTGCCTACCCCAGCCCTACACCACTCCTGGAAGGGGCCAACGCGCCCCTGAGGGAGAGCTGGGGGGCATGTGGCTCCACTTGCTGCTCCTCTCTGCAAGCACCGCTCCCGCAGCTCTCCCAGCCAATGGGAGCTGCTGGGGTGGTGCTTGCAGGCAGGAGCAGAGTGGGGAGGGAGACCGCTCCCCCCCCCCGGGGGGGGGGCCACACTGGCCGCTTCCAGGAGCGGCATGGGGCCGGGTAGGCAGGGAGTCTGCCTTAGTGGCAGCCACACTGCAACACCGGAGATCTCGATCGACTGGGAGATCCTCTAGGATCGACCAGTCGATCGCGATCGACCGGTTAGTGACCACTGGCTTAAAGTTAGGCACCCAAATCCATCTTAAGGCAATTATACAGAGGCCTGACTTTTAGAGGTGCTGATCATGCAGATTTGTCATTGAAGTCTATGGAATATTTGGGTGTTCAAAACCTCTGAAAAATCAGACCAATTATTTATTTGCTTAATTAAGGAATTAGTTGCCTAGTTTTAGGCATGCAACTTTGAAAATGTTGACCATAATTTCTAGTGTTTTCCCTCTCCGCCCCCAACAAGAAAACCAAAACAAAAAATAAAGTCTCATACCCTCTTATGTATAGTGGATTCCTGGAGGGGGGGGTGGGGGAGTGGGTCAAGCAATATTTTGCATGTTGGTTATGCAAATTGGCTTCTTCATGGTGCCTCTAAAATACAAGCATCTTTTGTCCCACTCTACGTCTCTATTTAAATGCATATTTAAATTCTCTGTCTAAACATTAGCTGTTGTTAATTTACAGACCTCAATTTAGATCCTGAGAGATAAGCTCCAGAGATTTATAAACAGTTTTTAGAGCCCAAGTATAGAAATGACCAGTTTTAATAGTTCTCACACGTTATTCCAGCTTCAATATACTGAGAAATGTGAAAACAGCAGTCCCTGGGGCTAAGGTAAAATAGTAATTATATTTTCAAGTATCAGCAATTGAGAGAATTACAATAACCACATCGTACTGACTGATTGAATCGCCTGAGAATTACTTCCCTTTAACTTTCAGAAGTTAAAACTGAAAGCGAGGTAGGAGCAATTTTCACATTTCAATCAGTGAGCAAATGATTAGTTGGTCAGCAAGAGAGAAAGAGTCCAGGCTCAGTCAGTGTAGTAAGACAGACGGATCAGTCGTAATTATTAAACCAGAAATTTACTCTAAAGCTGTATTGCTACAGCAGAAAGACACAGTGAAAATATATGGTTTCTGGAACATAAGAGATCAGTCAATATAGGCACAAGGCTGTAAGGTAGTAAGCACCAATTGCACTGTGACGATGAGATGTAGCTGCAATCACCTGGGAGGCGACTAAGGGGAACATGTCCATCTTTTGACTGCTCTGGTGATGTCCCCCTCAGGGTGACTTTGGAAGTCAAGCACTCCCTCCTCCTTTCCCCCTGTGATGGGAGTTGAGGGCACTCAACACCATGCAGGTTTGGACACTTATCTGGGCATCTACAAGCCAACAACCTCAGAGTGTTCAAAATGTAACATTCAAGGTTTAAAATGAAGAATTTCCATTTTCAAAAAATATAATCCCTTCCTGGAATTCCCCCCCCCCAATGCCTTAAAAAACACATACACACACACCCTTGGACCCTTGCAATATTTACAAGGAACTGTTTTCCCCCAAATCTCTGGCCTCAGTCAAATCCATGTGCTGTTTCTATTAAACGGTTCCAGCAGTATTTTGTGTTTTTTGTTTCTTAAACAGAGACCACAATTGGAAGAAAGCTGAGCATTATTAAGTCTCTCTTAAATCTCTGTAGACACTTCAAATATTTATAGTCCTTGCCAAGGAGCCTTCAAATAACTGAGCATAAAAAGATCTATGAATATAATCGCCTATCAACAGTTCCCCAAACTGTTGGTAGTAGAAGCGGAGTCCCTATATTACACAAATGCATGGGCCAAAACAGTGAAAGCCCTTTGCCCTTATCTTTTTCCTGGGGTGTGTTGTGGGCATGGACAATGTGGCATCACCCTCTGGCACCTCCTATAACGGTAGGTATGTGAGGCTTGCAGAAAACGCCCCTTGGACTGGAAGCCAAATTCCACCCCCGGCTTGTGCCAAGAATGACTGAAAGGGGAAGGACCCGATCCCTCTCCCCAGCCCTGCAGGGTCCGCACTCCCAGGCACTCCCCACATCCCGTTGCAGTTTCCGTGTTTCCCTCCCCGGCCAAACCATGCTAGAAAACCAGCCTCCCCAGGGCTAGTTCTGTGCGCAACGGGCAGCCACCGATCCTGCGCGAGAGGGAGGGAAAACTTCCCACCCCAAGCCCCGCTGTAGTCCCTATGAGCCCCAGGACGGATCCTCTGGCACCTGCCACACGCTAGCGACCTGCAGAGACGCAAGGTCGGCTGGTGTAGCGCGGGCAGGAGGAGCTGGGCGGGGCGCGGGCGAGCGTGGAGGGGAAGGGATCGGATCCCCGGGGAATGCCGGGCTGGGGATCCCCGGGGCGGCACCTGCAAGGAGCCCCAACCCCGGTGCTGCCGCCTCCTCCCCACCCCGGAGCAGCCTCCGGAGCCGCGAAGCACGAGCGGTCACTGCAGAGCCTCTCACCTGCGGGGCCGCCGCCGCTCCCGGGAGTGCCGCGCAGGGGGCGGGGAGCCGCGGGGCGGGGCCCTGGGGGCAGGCGGCGCCGCGCCGCTGGGGAGGAGCCGGAGCCGCTGCCACTCCCACCCCCGGCGGCGGGAGCTGGCTCGGGGGCCGCGCGCTCCGAGGGCCGCTCTACCCCGGGGCTGTGCCGCCTGCGCCTCTGAGGGGAGCCTCCCCCTCTCTTCGGGGTGGGTTGGAAGGCGCCCCCAGAGGGGTGGGCAGGCACAGCAGGACCTCGTGGTGTGTCTAGAACAGAGAGAATTCATGACATAGGAGCTCAGTGTCCCACACACCAGCAGGCTCCCCCCGACCCAGCCAAAGTTTCCCCGACTGCAGGCAGGGTGGAGGACTTTGGGGTACCAGCATAGCACCCCACGTTTTTAGCTGCCAGTGCTGCCCTGTGGACACAGCTGTTGGGACATGTGCCGCCCCTCCCCACCGGCTCCAGCGTGGATGCACTCCCCAGAAGTTTCTGCAGGTGCACTTGGCTGGTCAGTCCCCTAATGGTGGAGTTGGTGTGCACAGAGAAGCCCCAACATTTCCTGGGTGTGCCCCAGTCTTAATATACAGATCCAACCAACATGGTAGGAAAGTAACATGGCCCTCAAATCACTTGTTGGGGAGACTAGCAATTGTCTCAAAACTTTTGATGCATCACAACATTATGATATGCTGGTTTGACCCAAATTCAGAAAAAGTGCCCCCTCTATTCTCCCCACCAATCCATCAGCCTCCCCTGTTAACCAAATAGAAAAATAAACTATTTTAAACATATTCCATGTTGGAGGGCACGCTGAGACCTTTTCTTTATTTTTTTTTAAACCAGCATTTCCCTTAAAATCTGAAGGCTCGTACAGTTTAGGACCAGAAAGGACTAGCAGACCTGCATACCACAGCCCACCAACACCCCAACACTACACACACATACACCCCCAAAATTGAAATTAGTCCAAAGTATTACAGTCCACAGGAGACTAAACTATTATGTGCCCCAGGTAGAGAATAGGAAGAACCACCACAATGGCTGGGAACTGATCAAGTGACATATAGCCAATTAATCCCAGCAAGTGACCCACACTCCATTCTTCAGAGAAAGACGGGAAAAAAACAACAATCCCAAAGGTCACTGCCAATCTGACCGGGGAGGAAATTCCTTCCCAACCTCCCACATATGGTGATCAGTTAGACCCTGAGCATGTGAGCAAGAACCAGCCAGCTAAGCGCATGAGAAAGAGAATGCTCAATATCATTGTAGAGCTCTGGCCCACCCTGTCCAGTGTCCCTATCTCCAGCTGTGGCCATCTCAGATGCTTCAGAGGAAGGAACACCCCCCCCCCAAAAAAAACCCAGAAAACACAGAGGGGGGGGGGGATTTTTCCTAACCCCTGCAGGTAACTGTCTGAAACATAAGGAAGACCAAAACAAAAACAAAAAACAACCACCTAGTAGCAAACAGGCTGGGTTTTTAAGGAGATACTGTACTGGCAACTTGTCTGTTTTGAAAAATTGAGTTAAAAGCGTCCTACACATTCCCCTGAATCCTCCTGCTAATTTGTTATTTTATGGTCACACTTATCCTATTGTTTTAAAATGGTTTTAATTCTCTCACTACAAAAAACAAGCGATAACAAATTGACTGCATACTGAACAGTCAAACTGAGAAAGAGAATCCCACCCTACTTATCACTTTCAGTCACAGCAAACTTAGGTGTTATTTGTCACAGTAGTGGGTAAAACATTTGCAGTTAGAAGTGCAAATTTAAAGTTGGTTACTCTTTCAGGAGCAAGTTAGTGATATTTCACCTGCTTCTGTTCAGTGGCATAGGTGTCTCTTCTCCCTCCACCAAAGGTTTAGCAATTAGAGACAAGTTAATTTTAAGGGCCTGTCTACACTATGGAAGTGACACAGTTGGCAACAATTAGTTTGCTTCATCCTCTGGATGGGGCCAATTTATCAGTTTTTGTTTTTAAAATGTTATAAAATGCCAACAGGATGTTAGTCTAAAACATCAGCATGTGACTTCTTCGGCTTACCATCAGCAAACGCCTGCTGATGCACCCTCCTTATCTGCACCCTCCCTCTTCTTTTCAAAACGTTAAGAAACAAAGGAAGAAACTGATGCAACAGATTAAAATATGGGAATTCTGGGATCCAACCCTAATACATGAGTGTCAAATGTAGCCTTGTATTCAGAATAGTCCCAACTGATACAATAGGAAGTAAATTTGCATCTTGTTTCTCAGTAATTTCAAAGGAAACAACAAGGATAAAACAACTCTGGTTTAAAAAGGCCATCAAATATCACTTAGACCCAGTAAAAAAATCAGATCTGAATTAAAATATTTCAGTGCTGTGATTAGTGGAGGACAGCATCTAATCCCACATGTTGCCTATGTCTCTGAATTTGGAGATCCCATTTGTGATGGACATTGTTAATGAACACATGTGGGAAGGTGAGATGTGATGCTCCTGGAGTCATTTACTAGATATCCATTTTTTAAGGCTCATGTCACTGAGATTTGTTCTGGAGCTACAAGGTAGTGTCCTGTCCTACAGTGATCAGCAGACAAGGTCACCGTGGTACCTGATGCTCTGTGCTTCAATTTCCCCTCATCTAGCTCCAGATATTTCAATGTCCTACTCTTGGATACGGCAATTCAAGTGTTTTTTCATGATTTAGCCCTCCAGCCAAATTCTGCTTCCTTTTTGGGAGGTAAACAACGTCCAACAAAACAAATTGGCATCCAGCAACCTCACGCTGGTCTTCATCCTGACTCCAGGCTCAGTTGTCCTTCTACCTCTTTGTGGCAAGGGATTTTCACACTACCTCCTTCCCAGTGGCCCTATAGAGGAACCCAGACCCTTCCTTACTCTGGTTTCCCATCCAGAGACCCTGTAGCAAGCAGCCCAAGTCCACCTACTCAGACCTCTTGCTTCACCTTCTGGGATCATTTCCTACCTATGTCTCTGTCTGGGTCTTTTCCACAGCCCCTTCCTAGGTTCTCTCTCTAGGCTTTTTCACTGGGCCCCTTTTGGAGAGCCTCTAACACCACCTGACACTCATCTGGCTCTGTTGTAGAGCATCTTCTTTCTCCCTGTTGGTCTCTGACACAGTATCACCTGCCTGCTCTTTACCAGTCTCTCTGTGTACCAAGCTAAGCATGCTCTTACAGGAAGCCTCACCACTGTTCACCTAGTTAACTAAGCATGGCTGATGCTGAGCCCAGCTCCCTTAAAGGACCAGTCCACCCTGTGCCTGTTGATATACTAAGCTCAGGGTGTTACAGAATTCATTATTAACTGAGGGTTTGGAGTAAAAGTTATCCATTTTAGGGCTAATCAAAGGAAGGCAGTCTAGATCAAAACTAGGATCACCTGAGACAAAAACAGAGCAGATTCTTCCCAACCAGAGAATAATTTCTGCTATTGATGGGTTGGGGGTGGAAACATGCCGCTGAACTGTGCTGTTAACAAGGAAACTTGTCTGAAAGGTAATTTCATCTCAAAACAAAGCCTGGGAAACTACAGAGGGAACTAATGAAGAAATCAATTAAACCATGGCAGAGCCAAGCTCCATCACAGCCCCTAGGTATAAAATATTCTCACTGTAACTAATGTTTACCTAAAAGATACATGTGACCTCCATGAAGACACAAGGAAAATTCTGCAAAGGCTATCCCCTGAGAATGGCTAAAGTTTGACACTGTTTCCCACATTTTCTATTGCAGATATTTTTTGCATGCCACTGTACCACACTGAGACACACTCTGGGGTTTTAGTGACTTTGCTGCCAATAAACAGGATCTATCATCCTGCTGCTGGGGTTTCCAGAGGATATTGTGGGCATTTGTAAGCAAGTTGAAATTTCAGCTTAGTGTGTATCCATCCAGAGCCTCAAGTCCTTGACCAGACATGTACTGAGTTATACCAAGATCAGCACATTTAGGACACTTAGACAACTCTACATGCAGATTGTGGGACGCTTCTACATGAAAACATTGCATGTTCTATTTTGTGAGGAAACTTTCATAAACTTTTGGATAGGGTAAACCACATTGTTATAGAAAGTGTCTCAAGGACACCTCCTCTCCAAGGCACAATCATCGCATGGATTGCCTTCTCTTATTCATGATCACACAACATCCCTGTGGCAACTACAGCAGTTGCTTAAATGGGAAGTTATATTATGCAAGTATTAAGGTATTTTAACCATCTTTACTGCCATAGATATACTGCGTCCTTTTTAAAATAATTAATCTCGCTGTCTATTTTTGTCCTTCATTACATTTCCCACTCCCATCTGTTGGGAAGCTAGCATCGTAACTGCATTAACTCAAGAAAAAGACATGGGCATCTCTGTGGCCAGCTCTGTGGAAACAGTGGGAAACATCTATTTCCTGACAACTAATGACCTGCTGGGTTTAAGGATCTTAGACTTTGCTTCAGTCTTTCAGTTTTTTCAGCCCATCATTAACAGCCAAGGAATGCTTTCCCTACTGGGCATTGTTGGTTACATTTGAAATGCAACATGTAATCAAACCCATGCATATAAACAGTGCCTATGAGGACATCGTCCTCAACACCAAGAGCTTTCTCTAATTGTTCACAGTGAGTCTGGATGAGACTCCAGCACTTAGAACTCAGTTCCACAAACTCACCAATGCTTTTTTTTGATGATTGGTCAACTCTGTTTCTTTTTACGGGCTCAGTGAGTTGTTCTCTATTCTTGCTCGCTCCTCTGTCCAGGTGTCTCAGCATCTCCTCTCTTGGGGCTCCTTCCAACTAGATTTTTTCCGCCCAAGTTGTTTTGTCAGTTGTAGAAAACCAGTCTTTACAGACTCAGCTCGTCTTTACAGATCAACAAACTGTGAAAGGATCAGACTTCCTGTTTCACTTCCGTTAAGCTTTTCAAAGTTTCACAGGCAGCGTATGCTTCTCCATGCATAAGCCACAAGAAAAAAAAACAATGAAGCATAATTCAGCTATTTATAAAGGCCACGTTGGTTACTTCCCTGTGTATCTTCCATATTCCTTGGAGATCATAGGACAGGGATTTTCGAACTGTGGTCCATCAACCATTGGTGGCCGAAGGGGGTCGTGTCAGAAGTTCACAGAATCATATGGCACTGGCTGCTCGTCCTTTCCAACTACTAAATCACATTAAAAGGCTAAAAAATATATAAATACTTCCTTAATATTATCTATCCATGCAAAAAATTGCTTTAGTTTCTGCAGGAACCTGATGTGATTGTCAATGGGAAGGGAGGTGGCTTACAGAACTACCACTCTTTTAAGATATGGCTCAAACTATGAAAAAATGGGGTATATATAAAGCCAATTAAACCACTTAACAAAAGGAGAATTTTAAAAAAGGATGAGAAAATTAACCTCTTGTGAGGTTCATGTTCATTTCCTCCCCAGGTTTTCTAATTTAAATCAGCCAGTGGTTTCACAAAAAACCTACACATATTTATTTTTTTAATGGCCAGTAGGAAGACATTATTCACCATACAAGCTCAGCCCATTGGTCCATCAAGTCCAGTCTCCTGCTCCTGGAAGTAACCAACACCTGATGTTTCAGAGGAATGGGGAACCCCTCTCACCCCAAGGTAATTGATATACAGGGGCCAATTGAGCAGTGCTATAAGCAGGATCATGCTGGCTCTTGCAGTTACCATCTTACACCCTCCTTTCCTGTGAGATTTGATTACACTTCTATAACTACTACTGATGTTAATAAAGTTAAGCAGTTCTTTTTAAAGGAGCACCTTCCTCTTTCTTTCAATGTGCTTGTTTGTAACCTTAAAGAAATTCTTCATGCATGGAAATGAATAAAAAGAACTTTTACTTATGACACTTCGTTCTTCCTGCGATTCTGTACCTCAAGAGCCCAAAGTAAAGATCTGCTCACTCAGCCCTGATCTACTGGCTGTGCCTTATGACTGCAAGCCCGCTGAGGCTTCTTCCTGTCTCATCATCTAACAAGGTAGCGGTGCCCCTTCACTAAAGAGTTTTGTATCCTTAAAAGCTCACCTGCTGGCTTTGAACACTTATCTGCTGCAGTGTTTTTTGTTTTCAGATCTGTTGTCTGTATTCAGATTCCAATGGGTCAGATCAGGGCCGGATTAACATTTTGGGGCGCCAAACTTATTTGTGTGCTCCCATGGGAGCAATGGAGCATGGCGTGGGAGGTCAGTCCCCAGAGCGAGGGGCCAGCCAGGGGCAATGGGCATGGCATGACGGGGCGGCCGAGCTCCGCCCAGCCCAGTGCGAGGGCACTATTTACATACCGGCAGTTGCCAGACACACAGTGGCCTGCCCGGCCCTGTGCTGCCAGCATGCCCCTTCCCCTCGGGGGGCAGGCCCATGCCTCACCACACAGCCCCCCCACCCAATATCCTCCCAACTCCCTATGGCCAGAGCGCCCCCAGACCCACTATGCCCAGCACCCTGCACAACACCACTCCTGCCCACAGCCCCACCACAACTGCCCAGCACCCCCGCCAAACCTCCATTCCCTAGTGCCCCAACATACACATTTTCCCTGCCCCCTCACAGCCCAGCACCGCTCCCGCAAGAAACCCCCTCCCTCCCCGGCCGCACTCACTGGCCCTGCTGGGAGGCAACTGTGTCTGCCAGGCTGAGCCTGCAGTGCAGCCAGAGCTGGTTCGGGGCGGGGAATTGCTCCGCTCTCTTGGGAGTGGTGAGATCAGCCAGGCCAGGGCCTGCCCCGGCTGGGCTCCCTCAAGACGCACTTCCCTTGGAGGGGTCCAGCCAAGCTCCCCGCACTGTCCCCTTCTTCCCCCCCCTCCCCGAAACTGGCCAGGCTTCTGCACCAGTCCCAGGCGGCTCAGCTCCGGGGAGACAGCTGGGGCCCAGTAGGTGGTGGGAAGCAGAGACTGCCCAGAGCCGGAGGTGTACTGGGGTCCGGCCAGGGGGTAGAGAGGAGCAGGGGGGTGGGGCCGAGGAGGCAGCAGGCGGGCAGGCCAAGAGGAGCAAGTAGTGGATGTGGGAGAGTCAGAGGGGTAGCAGGGCGCAGTGCAAGCAGAGCAGGTCGGAGCCCCTTCTGAGCATGGGCCCGGCTCCATGGAGCCACTGGAGCCATTGTAAACCCGGGACTGGGTCAATGAGCAGCTTCTCAAAAGGGGACATTGGGATACCTATATTGTGTGTGAGGGGGCAGGGCACTGGTGAAAGTCCAGGAAGTTTATGTGGAAAGAAGCTGGGAGAAGGGGAGAAAAGAGTGCACTCTCACCCTCTTTTCAATCAATCGTCTTCTTCCCTTTCTTCGACCTCCTTTTCTGAAAGAAAAGTCCGGATATTACATGAAAGGGCAAGGTGGGAGTAAGCCATCTTTACTGTGCTGTGTTTCCCAATACTGTTTTCAACAGCTCTTGTATTGGATTTCTTACCCCATTCTTGGCTTCTTTGAGAAACATTATATTTGTCTCCCTCAGTTTTTCTGACTCCTACCTCATTTCTACATCCTTCCTGAGCACTTGTTTTTGCTGCTTCATTCCCTCATTCTCCTGTTTCTCACTTTGCACTCCCCACGTCCCTTTTCTCTCTTTTACTCCTTCAATTTCCACCTCTTTTCTTCCTCTCTAGCTGCCATCCCTTCATACCTCCCCATTCTCTCAGCCACACTGTCATGGATTTGCTGGACTCCCTCTCAGCCACTGGTCCTTGGATTCACTGTGTTGATTCCCTCACCTCTGTTCCCTTCTCTGTCCTCTGGGACATGAGGAAGTGGCTGGATCTGTACATCAGGAGCAGCACTGGTAGGACCCCTGGGTGATGGCCTGGGGAGCTGGTGAAAGAGAAGGCTGGGACCTTCAGAACAGTTTACAGGTTTTGTGCTGCCTAGACCCGGCACCTCAGTCCTGTCTTGTCAGGTGAAATGGGCTATTATAGTGCACAAAATAAAAAGAGGTCTGTCTTGCTGGTCAGCCAGCATTTGTATATTTGCTCATTTTGTTCTCCAGCTCCTTTTTATCTCATTCACAAGCCGAAAAGGAAATATCCTCTGTCCACCCCCGCACTCCTGTGGCTGCTGTTATCTGCATGCTTCTGCCACCCATGACAATTCCCTTGCGGTTCCACAAGCTACATAAGTTGGGGTCTGAGTTTGACCATGTGATAGTGAAAATTTCTTTTCTTGTTGTCCTTTTGGAAGAGGATATTGGAACAAGTTGCCTTTGATCCTACAGAGCAACAACTTTGAATCCCTATTGGGATGCAAAAGAGCAGGGTCAAGAAGGCTTAACTTGATACTTTCACACACAAGCCTTAGACAAGGGACTGAACCAAGTCTTAACAGTGCTGAGCTTTAGGGGAGTTCAAATCCATTTCTGAATTTTACCGTTGAGCCCCCCGTCTGTCACGGATTGACCAAAACTCTGGAACTGAGCATGCCCAAGCTTTGGATCCAGATGCAAACTAATCAGATCATGTCCATTTCTCATCATAATTATTATCCATATCTTTGAACCTGCAATCCAGGAGAAAGTACTTTCTGTAGGCCAGGTCATTATTGTAATCAGTGGAACGAGAAGTTACTTACTTTGTCCAGTAACTGGAGTTATTCAAGATGCGTAGTCTCTATCTGTATTCCACATGTGCTCCATGCAACTGAGACAGGAATATTTTTTCTAGCAGTATCTGTTGGTCTGTGCCCGTGCTCTTCTCCTCCTCATGCTCCAAACAGAGGACAATAAGGGGCAGTGTAGATCAACCACTTCTCCAGCTCTTCTCTATTGCAAATCATATATCCAAGATCCAAAGCAGAAGGCAAGGAGGCCATGCAGTGGAATATAGCTAGAGACCACACATCTTGAAGAACTCCAATTACTGTAGTAAGTAATTAACTTTTCTTTCTTCTTCGAATGATAGTCTGTGACACTCTGTACCTCGGGGGAACACCCAGCACCCCCATGTTCACCCTTGTAAAATGATTGTGTGGTATCCAATGCAAAGTTTGTCATGTTGGGTGTCTTCAGAAGGCTCATGATGCACTGAGCATTGTTGTTACAGTAATGTTATAGGTTATAATTTCATGTATATAGTTATGAGGCTGAAAATGTGTCTTCGTGGCTCAAAATAAGCCCAGGCAAGAACTCTCCAAGAGCAGAGAGGCAGTTCACACCTCATCAGGGCATGTATGGGACAACCCAGCCCAACCTCACAGGAACAAAGGACGCTGGCCTAGGCAGCAACAAAAGGATCTGTTGGACTCTGGAATGAGTCACCCCCCTTCCTTTGGTCAGTTTGGGACTGCGATGAGGTAATGCTCACCTGACTCTGAGGGGGGGGGGCAAAGCAAAGAGGGAAGAAAGAACATGATAAAAGGAAGAGACGTTTGCCATGCTCTTCCTCTCTCTTCCACCTACATCTACAGACATCACCACCCAGCGACTAAAGCGCTGCTCAAAAGGGAGAGCCTGGCTGAAGAGCAACCAGCCAGCCCGTGGTGAGAAGCATCTAAGTTTGTAAGGGCATTGAAAGTGTTAAGATCAGCTTAGAATGCGTTTTACTTTTATTTCATTTGACCAAATCGGACTTATGTTTTGACTTATAATCACTTAAAATCTATCTTTATAGTTAATAAATCTGTTTGTTTATTCTACCTGAAGCAGTGCATTTGGTTTGAAGCATGTCAGAGGCTCCCCTTGGGATAACAAGCCTGGTACATATCAATTTCTTTGTTAAATTGATGAACTCATATAAGCTTGCAG
Source organism: Emys orbicularis (assembly GCF_028017835.1). Lineage (NCBI taxonomy): Eukaryota > Metazoa > Chordata > Testudines > Emydidae > Emys > Emys orbicularis. The sequence goes on from NC_088684.1 coordinate 157,080,221, forward strand.
CATCCAGCGGGCATAACTGGACACTGCAAGACAGAGGTTCCTAGGGTTGTGTCTGGGACTGGAGATATTGGCTAGTGTCATTCAGTTGCACAATCCAAGGAGCAGCTTACATGCCAGAGGCTGTGCGTGAGCAGCCCAGGAGTGGGGGTTCTCACAACAGAGTAGGGTAAGGCTGGCTCCCAGAGTCAAGGATTAAATCATAGAATCATAGAATATCAGGGTTGGAAGGGACCTCAGGAGGTCATCTAGTCCAACCCCCTGCTCAAAGCAGGACCAATTCCCAACTAAATCATCCCAGCCAGGGGTTTGTCAAGCCGGGCCTTAAAAACCTCCAAGGAAGGAGATTCCACCACCTCCCTAGGTAAAGCATTCCAGTGCTTCACCACCCTCCTAGTGAAATAGTGTTTCCTAATATCCAACCTAGACCTCCCCTACTGCAACTTGAGACCATTGCTCCTTGTTCTGTCATCTGCCACCACTGAGAACAGCCGAGCTCCATCCTCTTTGGAACCCCCCCTCAGGTAGTTGAAAGCAGCTATCAAATCCCCCCTCATTCTTCTCTTCTGGAGACTAAACAATCCCAGTTCCCTCAGCCTCTCCTCATAAGTCATGTGCTCCAGACCCCTAATCATTTTTGTTGCCCTCCGCTGGACTCTTTCCAATATTTCCACATCCTTCTTGTAGTGTGGGGCCCAAAACTGGACACAGTACTCCAGATGAGGCCTCACCAACGTCGCATAAAGGGGAACGATCACGTCCCTCGATCTGCTGGCAATGCCCCTACTTATACAGCCGAAAATGCTATTAGCCTTCTTGGCAACAAGAGCACACTGTTGACTCATATCCAGCTTCTCGTCTACTGTGACCCCTAAGTCCTTTTCTGCAGAACTGCTACCTAGCCATTCGGTCCCTAGTCTGTAGCAGTGCATAGGATTCTTCCGTCCTAAGTGCAGGACTCTGCACTTGTCCTTGTTGAACCTCATCAGGTTTCTTTTGGCCCAATCCTCCAATTTGTCTAGGTCCCTCTGTATCTGATCCCTACCCTCCAGCGTATCTACCACGCCTCCCAGTTTAGTGTCATCTGCAAACTTGCTGAGAGTGCAGTCCACACCATCCTCCAGATCATTAATAAAGATATTAAACAAAACCGGCCCCAGGACCGACCCTTGGGGCACTCCGCTTGAAACCGGCTGCCAACTAGACATGGAGCCATTGATCACTACCCGTTGAGCCCGACGATCTAGCCAGCTTTCTATCCACCTTACAGTCCATTCATCCAGCCCATACTTCTTTAACTTGGCGGCAAGAATACTGTGGGAGACCGTATCAAAAGCTTTGCTAAAGTCAAGGAATAACACATCCACTGCTTTCCCCTCATCCACAGAGCCAGTTATCTCCTCATAGAAGGCAATTAGGTTAGTCAGGCACGACTTCCCCTTGGTGAATCCATGCTGACTGTTCCTGATCACTTTCCTCTCCTCTAAGTGTTTCATAATTGATTCCTTGAGGACCTGCTCCATGATTTTTCCAGGGACTGAGGTGAGGCTGACTGGCCTGTAGTTCCCCGGATCCTCCTTCTTCCCTTTTTTAAAGATGGGCACTACATTAGCCTTTTTCCAGTCATCCGGGACCTCCCCCGATTGCCATGAGTTTTCAAAGATGATGGCCAATGGCTCCGCAATCACATCCGCCAACTCCTTTAGCACCCTCGGATGCAGCGCATCCGGCCCCATGGATTTGTGCTCATCCAGTTTTTCTAAATAGTCCCAAACCACTTCTTTTTCCACCTCCTCCCCATACTGTGCTGCCCAGTCCAGCAGTCTGGGAGCTGACCTTGTTTGTGAAGACAGAGGCAAAAAAATCATTGAGTACATTAGCTTTTTCCACATCCTCTGTCACTAGGTTGCTTCCCTCATTCAGTAAGGGGCCCACACTTTCCTTGACTTTCTTCTTGTTGCTAACATACCTGAAGAAACCCTTCTTGTTACTCTTAACATCTCTTGCTAGCTGCAACTCCAAGTGCGATTTGGCCTTCCTGATTTCACTCTTGCATGCCTGAGCGATATTTTTATACTCCTCCCTGGTCATTTGTCCAATCTTCCACTTCTTGTAAGCTTCTTTTTTGCGTTTACGGTCAGCAAGGATTTCACTGTTAAGCCAAGCTGGTCGCCTGCCATATTTACTATTCTTTCTACACGTCGGGATGGTTTGTTCCTGCAACCACAATAAGGATTCTTTAAAATACAGCCAGCTCTCCTGGACCCCTTTGCCCTTCATGTTATTCTCCCAGGGGATCCTGCCCATCTGTTCCCTGAGGGAGTCAAAGTCTGCTTTTCTGAAGTCCAGGGTCCGTATTCTGCTGCTCTCCTTTCTTCCTTGTGTCAGGATCCTGAACTCGACCATCTCATGGTCACTGCCTCCCAGGTTCCCATCCACTTTTGCTTCCCCTACTAATTCTTCCCTGTTTGTGAGCAGCAGGTCAAGAAAAGCTCTGCCCCTAGTTGGTTCCTCCAGCACTTGCACCAGGAAATTGTCCCCTACACTTTCCAAAAACTTCCTGGATTTTCTGTGCACCGCTGTATTGCTCTCCCAGCAGATATCGGGGTGATTAAAGTCTCCCATGAGAACCAGGGCCTGCGATCTAGCAACTTCTGTTAGTTGCTGGAAGAACGCCTTGTCCACCTCATCCCCCTGGTCTGATGGTCTATAGCAGACTCCGACCACGACATCACCCTTGTTGCTCACACTTCTCAACTTTATCCAGAGACTCAGGTTTTTCTGCAATTTCATACCGGAGCTCTGAGCAGTCATACTCCTCTCTTACATACAATGCAACTCCCCCACCTTTTCTGCCCTGCCTGTCCTTCCTGAACAGTTTATATCCATCCATGACAGTACTCCAGTCATGTGAGTTATCCCACCAAGTCTCTGTTATTCCAATCGCATCATAGTTCCCTGACTGTGCCAGGACTTCCAGTTCTCCCTGCTTGTTTCCCAGGCTTCTTGCATTTGTGTATAGGCACTTAAGATAACTCATCGATCGTCCCTCTTTCTCAGTATGAGACAGGAGTCCTCCCCTCTTGCGCTCTCCTGCTCTTGCTTCCTCCCAGGATCCCATTTCCCCACTTACCTCAGGGCTTTGGTCTCCTTCCCCCGGTGAACCTAGTTTAAAGCCCTCCTCACTAGGTTAGCCAGCCTGCTGGCGAAGATGCTCTTCCCTCTCTTCGTTAGGTGGAGCCCGTCTCTGTCTAGCAATCCTCCTTCTTGGAACACCATCCCATGGTCGAAGAATCCAAAGCCTTCTCTCCGACACCACCTGCGTAGCCATTCGTTGACTTCCATGATTCGACGGTCTCTACCCAGGCCTTTTCCTTGCACAGGGAGGAAAAAAACTAGCAGGACCAAGTACTGATTTTGCCCCAAATCCCTAAGTGGCCCCCTCAAGGATTGAACTCACAACCCTGGGTTTAGCAGGCCAATGCTCAAACCACTAAGCTATCCCTCTCCCTGAGCTATCCCTCTCTGGTGCCATCTGGACCTAGCACGTCACCGGTCCAGATGGCACCAGAGAGGACCATCACATAGTCCCTATATGTATTCCCCTGTGAGTGATTGACAAGCAGCACTCATTAAGGAGGGATGTGTGAAGACCTCTGGGATACAGCAGTGCTCCTGTCAGTGGTATCAAGAGATGTATCCGGTTCAGAAGCCTGTACTAAGGCATTATGTCTTAAAAAGATATGTACCACATCCCATGTTGCTGCTTTACATATTTTGACAAGAACATCTCAAAGAGAAGCTACAGAGACAGACTAAGCATGTACAGACTGATCTATAACACCCTGTGGTGGAGTAATATTCATCAGCTTGTATCACAGCATAATGCATCCTGAAATCCACTTGGAAAGTCTTTGGGAGGAGATTGCTTTCCCTCTCATCCATTCTGCAAATGATCTAAATAGTCTAAGTGATTTCCTAAATAGCTTTGTTCTTTGGAAGCAGAACACCATGGCTCGAGAGATGTCCAGGGCATGAAGCCTTTTGTTTTCACTGGTGGTGTGGGGTTTCAGGAAGAAGGTGTGCAAATGGATTGTCTGATTCAGAAAGAAATCCAAGATCACTTTGGGGGTAAATGTAGGGTGTAGCCTTAGAGAAATTTTATCCTTATGGATAAAATCCCAGTTCACCCACCTTTCTTGTGGAGGTGATAGCAATTAGAAAGGTGACTTTCATGGATAATCAGGCTAAGCAACATGAAGCCCTGGGCTCAAACAGAGTCCTTGTTAATTCTGAGAAGACAAGACTGAGGTTCCATGTCAGGCTAGGCTTACCTACAGGAGAAAAAGTTCTAACTAGTCTCTTTAGAAAACATACTGTCACAGGATGGGTGAAAACTGAGTGGATATCAGTCAGAGGGTGGTAAGCGCTGACAGCCACTAAGTGAACCCACAGGGAGCTGAAGGAAAGATCCGATGTACTTAAAGGGAGAAGATATTCCAAAATAGTAGGGATATTGGAGTTCTCTAGCTGAGGACCATGCAACCAGGCTGACACCCTTTCTACTTAGCTATGTAGCATTTCCTAATCATCTCCTTCTCACTATTGTTAAGGATGACCCGAACTGCTTCTGAACATGAATTTTCTAAATCATCTAAAACCCAGGCTGACAGGTGGAAGGAAACTGGATTGGGATGCTTGACTCTGTCTTTGTCAATAGGTCTGGGAAGGTCTGAAAACTGATGACAACTTGTCATGCTGACAAATGAAGGTGGTAGGGCAGGGATGGGCAAACTATGTCCCGGGGGCCACATCCGGCCCTTCAGATGTTTTAATCCAGCCCTCAAGCTCCCGCTGGGGAGCGGGCTCTGGGGCTTGCCCTGCTCCACATGTGCCATGGCTCAGCATGGCTCCTGGAAGCAGAGGCATGTCCCCACGCCGGCTCCTACGTGTAGGGGCAACTAGGGGGCTCCGCACGTTACTCCCACCCCAAGTGCCGCCTCCGCAGCTCCCATTGGCCGGGAACTGCGGCCAATGGGAGCTGCAGGGGCAGCGCCTGTGGACGGGGCAGCGTGCAGAGCTTCCTGGCCGCGCCTCCGCGTAGGAGCCAGAGGTGAGACATGCCGCTGCTTCCAGGAGCTGCTTGAGGTAAGCGCCGCCCGGAGCCTGAACCCTTGACCCCCTCCCTGCATCCTAATCCCCAGCCCTGATCCCCCTCCCACCCTCTGAACCCCTCCGTCCCAGCACAGAGCACCCTTCTTCACCCCCAACCCCACCCCAGAGCCTGCACCCCCTGCTGGAGCCCCCCCCAATCTGCTGCCCCAGCCTGGAGCCCCCTCCTGTGCCTCAAACTCCTTATTTCTGGCCCTACCCCAGAGCCCGCACCCCCAGCTGGAGCCCTCACCCCCTTCCACATCCCAACCCCCAATTTCGTGAGCATTCATGGCCCACCATACAATTTCCATACCGAGATGGGACCCTCAGGGCAAAAAGTTTGCCCACCCCTGTGGTAGGGGAACCAGAATTACCTGGACCATCTGGGAGCAATCAGAATGATTGCTGCTCCTTCCTGTCTGATATTCCTCAGAACCTGAGGTAAGAGAGGAATTGGTGTGAAGGCATAACATCAGATGTCCCGACCAATGAACTAGAAGAGCATCTCCTCTGGAGCCTTGACTCCACCCCCCCCCCCCAAAGACTAGCTTGCTCCTACTGTCTGAAGCCAAGTCTGCAGGAAGCAAAGCTGAAATCTCATGAAGGGGGTCACATACATGCAGGAATCCATATGACCTAGAACAGGGGTAGGCAAACTTTTGGCCCGAGGGCCACATTTGGATATGGAAATTGTATGGTGGGCCATGAATGCTCATGAAATTGGGGGTTGGGGTGTGGAAGGGGGTGAGGGCTCCAGCTGGGGGTGTGGGCTCTGGGGTGGGGCCAGAAATGAGGAGTTCAGGGTGCAGGAGGGGGTTCCAGGCTGGGGTAATGGGTTGGGATGTGTGGGGGCTCCAGCTGGCGGTGCAGACTTTGGGGATGAGGGATTGGGGGTGCAGGAGGGTGCTCTGTGCTGGGACTGAGGGGTTCAGAGGGGGATCAGGGCTGGGGGTTGGGGTGCAGGAGGGCGTCAGGGGTGCAGGCTCTGGGTGGTGCTTACTTCAAGCAGCTCCCGGAAACTGTGGCATGTCCCCCCTCTGGCTCCTACATGGAGGTGCGGCCAGGCAGCTCTGCATGCTGCCCCGTCCACAGGTGCTGCCCCTACACATAGGAGCCGTAGTGGGGACATGCCTCTGCTTCCGGGAGCCATGCGGAGCCACGGCACATGTGGAGCAGGCCAAGCCCTGGACCCTGCTTCTCAGCGGGAGCTCGAGGGCCGGATTAAAACATCTGAAGGGCCGGATGTGGCCCCCGGGCCGTAGTTTGCCCACTCCTGATCTAGAAGGATGAGACATGAGTGGATCAACATTTGTGGGCTCAGTCTGAGTTGAGTGACAAGTTCCTTCATGGACTGGAATCTGTCCTGGTGAAGATATGCTTTTTCCCTGATGAAGTCCAGAGTCACCCTGATTAGATTCCAACACAATTCGTAGAGTTTAACAGATTTTTCTGTGCTTACATAGATCCCCAACAATTGTAGAAGACCGGCATCAATTATGTCTCCAACCAATACCTCCTGATAAGACTTCATTGTCAGCAGCCAGTTATCAAGGTAGTGGAAAACCAGTGACTGGTGGCACCAGAAGTGAGCTGCCACTTCTGAGAGCACCTTTGTAAATACCCTTGGTATTACTGCAGGGATGAAGGGGTGCACCTTGTATTGATAGTGTTTCAGGCCCACAGTGAACCTGAAGAACCTTCTGTGTGCAGGGCATTGGGAGGGTGGTGGAGGTCTAGATGGAAGTAGGCATCCTTCATATTGCGAGCTGTGAACTACTGGTTTCTGTTCAGCAAGGGAATTATTGATGCCAGGGTGACCATTCTGAAACACAATTTGTCGATAAAGGCATTGAGTTGTCTGAGGTCCCAGAGGGTCTCCACCTTCTCTTCTCTTGGGTGTGATGAAATAATTTGAGTAAAATCCCTTCCCCCAATGTTGAGGAAGTACCAGCTCTATGGCTCCCTCAAGAAGGAGGGAGTTCACCTCTTGAATGAGCTTCCTCTCAAGAGAGTGGTCCCTGAAGAGGGATGGGAAGAGGGTTCCAGAGGTGGTGGGGAGATGAATTCTATAGTGTAGCCAGAATGAATTATGCTAAGACCTCATATTTCTGGTATCATCTGTCAAGCTTGGGCAAAGCAGGCTAGATAGCCTCCAAATTGGTTCTTGGGACTCATGGTTGATAGATGTGGCATCTACTGTGGTTCATAACTCTCCAAAGTCCTGTCAAAAATATTTCTTAGCAGGAGGTTGAGGTTGGAAGGAGGAGGAGCATTATATGCTTGCTCCACTGGAGCTTCTGTTGCTTCCACAGTGGTTCGTAGCCTCTTTGGTGATAGAAGAGTTGAGGTGCTGGTCAAGACTTGTACCTCTGAGATCTATCACACTTTTTTCTCAGTACTGGAATGTAGCTCTCCAGTAGTGGAGGGATGCCCTAGAATCTTTCAATTGGTATAATGATTAATTTGTTTTCTCACTGAAAAGATTATTCACTTCAAAGGGCACATTCTCCATTGTGAAATGAATTTCCCTAGGGAATTCCAAGGAATGAAGCCACGATGCTCAGCTCATGACAACAGCTGTCAACGTCAAACGAGAGGCTGTGTCCGCTGCATCAGCTGAGGCTTGTAGGGATAATCTTGCTATCAGTTTATCTTCCTCAATCAGAGTCTGGAATTATGTTCTGTGCTCCTGAGGGAATTTGTCCATGAATTTCACAAACTTGGAATAGTTGACAAAACTATATTTAGAAATTAGCTCTTGGCAGTTGGCTATCCAGAAGTGAAGACTGGTTGAACTAGAAAAAAAGGGCAGAAAATGCTGGCTCTGAGACTCGCTACAGTGGTTTCTTTTTTTTTTTTTCCTTTTGGCATTTAGACATATGCTAAAATGTGTAGCCAATTGTTTGATTACACTCGTGGTTCGTGCTTAAAAATGTTCAAGAGACCAAAGAGCCAAATTTATTGTCTAAAGGCAAAAAAAGTACAATATGAAAAGACATACATATCCTACTTCTGGAAAATAAATTTACTGCGTGCTCACCTTACACAGAACATGTGTTTCAAAGATATGCATTTCAGCTAGTAGCATTTATAGTATGATTTTACAAGTTACAAAACTCTTTACATGTCACTAAAATCCAACCTACCAGTTTGTAACAATTCTTTGTCTTGTTTTGTTCTGTACTATTCTTATCTCTGTTTTGGATACTACATTCCAAACCAGTTAATAAGCCATGAAAGTACTCCTTAACTGTACTTGTTACAAAGTATTCATGAATCTTTGCTTTGACAAGTTTCCTATTTTTTAATTCCAAAGCAGACTTCAGCTTTGCACAACGTTGTGGACTGCTTGATATGGGTGAACAGAATTGTAGGACAACCATAATTCATTCAGTTAACAAAACTTCCAACACTCATATATATTATAGTAATTCCCTTTGCATAACACCTACTAAAATGGTGTGTGCTATACCTAACATGGTCCTCAGTAAGACCAGTGAGAGTGATCAAAAATTGGTTGGGGAGATACCATCATAAGGTACCATCAAGTTTTGAGGAGGGTAACCTGTTTTATCAGATAATGAGGGAGCTCAGGAGACTCTGCCCCGCCATCCAGCTCATCTTCTCCCTCAGTGGGGTGATGGACCTCGTTTGCCAGCATCAAGTTCACTAGAGAAGGAAAATTTGGTTCAATGTTCTAGTGTGGTGCCATTGGTTTTGAGCTGCCATGGCTAGTGAAAGGCAGAAAAAAAGCATCTCTCTCTCTCGTGCCATCCCTGGACTGATGGTGTCAGGATCTCTCTTGTGAGGACTGGAGTCAATAAGATAGGAGAGTCCAGATCCAGGAGGATAACGATGTCCTCAGGAGTGGTGTATCTATCGTTCAACTGAGGAGGGCTCTTGTCCTTCCAAACTGGCAGAGTTGGGGCTTTTGATACTTCCTAACTGGAATGTGACAGTACCGATGGTACACAGGCCATTTGGTATTTATCCTTGGCTGGTAGGAAGGATGGTCCAGCTCCTGTGATCTTGAGGCACTCTTGCTCATCAGAGCCAGGAGATCGGTACCATGCCCTTTGTAAGCTCTGAGGGCCCCTGTACTGGAGTGCAGAGTCTCACCCAGCTTGGATGCCACCAGGGAAGAAGTCTTCCTTGTAGAAGAGAATCTGTCTGGGATTTTCTTTTTCCTCTTATGAAAATGTTTGGCACCCTCCTGGTGACTCTGTGAGACAGAGTCCTTGGCTCTACTCCTGTCAGTCCCTGGTTTGGAGGTCACCGTGCTGAGAGGTGCTCTCCTTGGCGCCTCTCCTCGTTGTACAGGTGGTCTTGCTGGCCAGGGTCAGATGGAGGCCTCATTGTGCGATCCATGAGAAATTTTCTAAGTTGATACTCACATACCTGGCGAGTTTGGCGGGGGAAGGATTGGCAAATATTGCACTTCAAAGGGCTGAGAGTGTCTCTGAGCCAACAGAGGCACCTCTGATGGTCACTGGGGCCCGGGAAGGCTTGAGTGCAGGAAATACAGTTCTTAAACCCTAGGATTTGGGGCATAATAGTTGTCTTGTACAGGGGGGAGAAGGAGAGGAGCAATGGGGAGGGGGGGACAACCGCAGAATCCTAACTTACTCTATATACTTTACAAACATTGAATCTATCTCCCCATGTAAGTATTCTCACACTTCTTATCAAACTGTCTGTACTGAGCTATCTTGATTATCACTTCAAAAGTTTTTTCTCTTACTTAATTGGCCTCTCAGAGTTGGTAAGACAACTCCCACCTTTTCATGCTCTCTGTATGTGTATACATATATCTCCTCAATATATGTTCCATTCTATGCATCCGAAGAAGTGGGCTGTAGCCCACGAAAGCTTATGCTCAAATAAATTTGTTAGTATCTAAGGTGCCACAAGTACTCCTGTTCTTTTTGCGGATACAGACTAACACGGCTGCTACTCTGAAACCTGTCATTATGCAAGGCACTGCATTTAGCCGTATGGAGTGGAAATCCATCAACTTCATGAAAAAACTCGTACAGATACAGACAGACATCATCTTCCTTTCCAAATGCAAACAAATGGACATCATACCAACAGGACTAAAGGTAAAAAATCCATTACAATCTACATATCACACAGACTATGCTGAGAGACTGTGTCACACACTCTCAAAGAAACTGTGAAACCACCTGATCAGCATCCTATACAGCAAACAGGGAAAGATTAAGAATGAGCTCTCAAAACTGGATACTCTCATAAAAAAAACAACCTTCCACACAAACTTCCTCATGGATAGACTTTACAAAAACTAGACAAACCATTTACAACACAAACTTTGCCTCTCTACAAAGGAAAAAGGACACTAAACTATCTAAACTGCTACATGCCACAAGGAGCCACAACAGTAGTTCCCTTAACCCACCCAACAATATTGTTAATCTTTCCAGCTATACTCTTAGCCCAGCAGAAGAGTCTGTCCTATCTCGGGGCCTCTCCTTTTGTCCCTCCAGACCCACGAACATGATACAGTTCTGTGGTGACCTAGAATCCTACTTTCAACGTCTCCGACTCAAAGAATATTTCCAACATACCCCTGAACAGCATACTAACCCACAGAATCCTCCCTACTAGCACTACAAAAAAAAAAAAAAGGATTCTGCGTGGACTCCTCCAGATGGTCGAAACAACAGACTGGACTTCTACATAGATTGCTTCCGTCAACGTGCAAAGGCTGAAATTGTGGAAAAGCCCCACATCACTTGCCCCATAACCTCAGCCATGCTGAACACAATGCCATCTACAGCCTCAGGAACAACTCTGACATCATAATCAAAAAGGCTGACAAAGGAGGTGCTGTTGTCATCATGAATAAATTGGAATATGACCAAGAGGCTGCTAGACAGCTCTCTAACACCACATTCTACAGGCCATTATCCTCTAATCCCACTGAGGATTACCTAAAGAAACTACACCATCTGCTAAAAAATACTCCCTGACAAAGCACAGGAACAAATCTGTACAGACACATGCCTAGAACCCCGACCAGGGGTATTCTATTTGCTACCCAAGATCCATAAACCTGGAAATCCTGGAAGCCCCATCATCTCAGGCATTGGCACCCTAACATCAGGATTGTCTGGCTATGTGGACTCTCTCCTCAGGCCCTATGCTACCAGCACTCCCTGCTATCTTCAAGACACCACTGACTTCCTGAGGAAACTACAATCCATCGGTGATCTTCCAGAAAACACCATCCTGGCCACTATGGATGTAGAAGCCCTCTACACCAATATTCCACACAAAGATGGACTACAAGCTATCAGGAACAGTATCCCCGATAATGTCACAGCTAACCTGGTGGCTGAACTTTGTGACTTTGTCCTCACCCACAACTATTTCACATTTGGGGACAATATATACCTTCAAGTCAGCGGCACTGCTATGGGTACCCGCATGGCCCCACAGTATGCCAACATTTTTATGGCTGACTTAGAACAACACTTCCTTAGCTCTCATCCCCTAATGCCCCTACTCTACTTGCGCTACATTGATGACATCTTCATCATCTGGACCCATGGAAAAGAAGCCCTTGAGGAATTCCACCATGATTTCAATAATTTCCATCCCACCATCAACCTCAGCCTAGATCAATCCACACAAGCGGTCCATTTCCTGGACACTACTGTGCTGATAAGCGATGGTCACATAAATACCACCCTATACCGGAAACCTACTGACCGCTATACTTACCTACATGCCTCCAGCTTCCATCCAGGACACACCACACGATCCATTGTCTACAGCCAAGCTCTAAGATACAACCGCATTTGCTCCAATCCCTCAGACAGAGATAAGCACCTACAAGATCTCTATCAAGCATTCTTAAAACTACAATACCCACCTGCTGAAGTGAAAAAACAGATTGACAGAGCCACAAGAGTACCCAGAAGTCACCTCCTACAAGACAGGCCCAACAAAGAAAATGACAACGCCACGAGCTGTCACCTTCAGCCCCCAACTAAAACCTCTCCAGCGCATCAAAGATCTACAACCTATCCTGAAAGATGATCCCTCACTCTCACAGATCTTGGGAGACAGACCTGTCCTTGCTTACAGACAACCCCCCAACCTGAAGCAAATACTCACCAGCAACCACACATCACTGAACAAAAACACTGACCCAGGAACCTATCCTTGCAACAAAGCCCGATGCCAACACTGTCCACATATCTATTCAAGTGACATCATCATAGGACCTAATCACATCAGCCATAACATCAGGGGTTCGTTCACCTGCACATCTACCAATGTGATATATGCCATCATGTGCCAGCAATGCCCCTCTGCCATGTACATTGGCCAAACCGGACAGTCTCTACGCAAAAGAATAAATGGACACAAATCTGACATCAGGAATCATAACATTCAAAAACCAGTAGAACACTTTAACCTCTCTGGTCACTCAGTAACAGACCTGAGGGTGGCAATTTTGCAACAGAAAAGCTTCAAAAACAGACTCCAACAAGAAACTGCTGAACTTGAATTGATATGCAAACTAGATACAATTAACTTAGGCTTGAATAGAGACTGGGAATGGCTGAGCCATTACAACCATTGAATCTATCTCCCCATGTAAATATTCTCACACTTCTTATCAAACTGTCTGTACTGGGCTATCTTGATTAACACTTCAAAAGTTTTTTCTCTTACTTAATTGGCCTCTCAGAGTTGGTAAGACAACCCCCACTTTTTCATGCTCTCTGTATGTGTATATATATCTCCTCAATATATGTTCCATTCTATGCATCCGAAGAAGTGGGCTGTAGCCCACGAAAGCTTACGCTCAAATAAATTTGTTAGTATCTAAGGTGCCACAAGTACTCCTGTTCTTTCTATGTACTAACACGCTCTAAAACTAGCTAACTGACTACAGGATATATTTATTTATAATATTTACAGATAAAGCTGATGGGTTCCATCTCAGCCCATGCAGCGGTAAGAAGGAACTGGAGAGGCGGTCAGTCTGCCCCATCCCTTACACCCTCAGTTTGAAGCATGAGGAGGAGAAGGCTGAGGGCGCAGACCAATAGACACATTAGCAAAAATCTTCCAATCTCAGGTGCATGGAGCTCCTGGGCACCCCACAGTGGAATATACATAAGAACCATCACTTAAAGACGTGTCCATGATAAAAATCAATCGACAGGCACAATGTCAAACAGGATAATTGTTTTGGGGCATTTGATCACTTGATGGGACTTGCGGTATTTTTGTTTGTTTGTTTGTTTGTGTTTGTTTGTTTTTTGTAACGATACTGTTATGACAGGAGTCACCAGATGATGCAGTTACACATAGTCTTACAAACTCTTTCTTAGTGGGCCAGCAAGTTTTTAGTCTCTGAAGAAAGATTGTATTATTGCTAGAAAGTTCTGTGGAGAGGAAACTGTTGCACACAGTAAGTTCTTGGTGAAGGGTAGTTTCCTGGGAACGTAGCATTGGTGTGTGGTCTACAATGGAAAATTAGGTTGGCATAATTATGTCACTCAGGGGTGTGAAAAATCCACACGCAAGTGGTGTAGTTAAGACAGCCTAAGTCCCCGTGTAGAGAATGCTAGTAAGAATACTTCCGTAAACCTAGCTACCGCCTCTCAGGGAAGTGGATTAATGACAGCAATGGGAAAATCCCTCCTGTCAGCTAACTGACTACAGAGATAGTCTCTACCAGAAAGTGCTACAGTCGTGCAGCTGTAGCGTATTAAGTGTAGACAAGCCCTGAGATTCCTGAAAGGGGCAATTGTATCCAGGCTGTTTGTGACTGGCTGTGTGGTAGGATTGGTGTGTGTGTGGGTGTGTGTAAATAAAGCAATTTACATTTATAATAGACCCAGACTTCAAGTCATTGATTTCTCCACCACTGCGAAGTGGTCAGCAAAGCCCTGCTATTGCTCAGAAAAGGGGTGGTCCCAGTGTCAGCAGCGGGACACTGGTGTCGGAAGAAGGGGCAACAATATGAAGCAGCATTTCCTGTGATTTTGGCATTTCCTGGTACATGTGCCAGCTTGTACAGTATTAAACTAACAAACAGGGGCAAGGGTTGCAGTAGTGCATTAAATAGCAGTTTTATGTATATAGGTGTCTGCTCCTCCCCCTATATGAGGTTTGCCAGGGATTTCAGTGAACGCAGGGCTGAGCCCCTCTCTCTCTGTAAACTTGCAACTTTGCTTTGGCAAGTTCTTGTAATTTCTGTCCCTTTAAATGGGCAAGAGTTAACCCATGCAGTGCCAATATCTAGCACATTTTAATAGTCTTAGAAACTAGTGAGAAATTTACTCAGGAGACCAAAACACCCCATCAGCAACTTATTCTATCACTAAGGCATTTAAAAAAAATATCCCATTAGCCACCATGGTGAAATACACTAGAGAAACAACCTGAACGCTTGACTGTTGGCAGCTACAGTTAAATACTTGGCACTGTTTAAACATGAATCCTCAAAAACACCCGATGAAGCAGATAGAGTAGCTCCAGCTGATTTGCTCTGAGCCACAGTGTGTCAAATCAAAGTTTAGAATGCAGGAGTTTCTGGATCTCTGTTTCCTAGTCAGGCAAAAGGAGCAAATCCCTTTCTCTCACCTCTTCAAGAAACACCCGCAGAATGACACACTTCTACTGTCAGCAATAATGACAGGATAGAGAGAAATAAAAAGAGCTGCTTTTCCATTAGAAGAGCAAATCTCGTTCTGCAAGGAACGGTTTCAAGCTTCTCAGATGAGGGACTCACCTGAACAACAAACACAAAAGAAATATACAAATGAGAATGGATGTCCTTATGCTAAGAATTGGGGGCCACTGGGAAGACATAAATGCTGAAGGACACTTGACCACAAGAAGAAATTAATATCGGACAGCACCGAAATAAGCAGCATTGAGAGAATGAGTCAGCAAATAGCCATACGCTCCAGGATGCATATGCCCCACTTAAGAATTCACTGGAAGTCCAGCTGAATGAATGATCAGAGGAGTTAATTAGCAAGGCTGTAGGAATATTTTTCTCCCTCTAAGTCTCCTCATGTACAATTAGTGGTTCTCTTATTCTGAGTTGCAGAGGTAAGTGTTTTAGGCCTTTTTAATAATTTCCCCCCAATCTCTTAGCAGACTCCGCTGTCTACTCTGCAGGTCAAAATTAAAATCCTTTACTAGCTCAGCAAGATGAGCTAAGCTATCAACTGTCTGTGTATGCAGGAACATAGATAGGAAGATTAAGGCACTGGAATGGGACTCAGCAGAGCTGGGTTCTATGTTCCGGGCTCTGCAACATATTTCCTGTGTGACCTTGGCAAGTCACTTTAGCACAGGCAAACAAAGGGGGGTAATAAAAAATAGAGCCCAAACGCCGATCATCTCCTATGGTGTACTGAAGAGTACCCTCAGCACCCTTTGGTGTTCTTCAGTCCCTTTTAGTCAGAGACCCAAGCTGTGAATTTTCTGGGCAGATCAAAGCTTTCCCCAAAGTTCAGGAGAAGAGGGGGGAATCCAGTTTGGGGACATCTCTGCTTTCACTATTGCTGTACTACACTTCTGAGACTTCACAGGGGGTATCCTACTCAAGACCCTTAAGAGTCATAATCAAGGCCCTGTGCACTCCAAGCAAGTGGGATTGATTCTGCCAGATACCTGGTCTCTGTGGCACTCCAGTGCAGCACCTGGAGATTCAACAACCGCTTCAAGTAAATCCCATTATGGAGGCTTTTATTAAAATAATTATGAAAATGAATGATGCAACCAGTCAGCTAGGCCTTGTGCTGTTTATTTTGATATGTTTTAAAATGACAGTCCCCACATTTGCAGGTTTCAATGTTCTGCAGATTTTAGTATTGACAACGCGAAGTGCATGGTAGGAATTGCCGGAGAAAAGATGTGGGGGAGATAGAGACAAGAGACCATCCATTGCAGCCTACTTTTTTGTGGGGGAAGAAAGTCTTCGACACACATTGGAGACACAGCAGGAAACGAATGAGGAACTGAATGACAACTATCACATCTGTTAAATTTAGATGCTAAGCTTTAAAAGAGTGAGGAAGATTCACGGTAGGGTTTCTCCTGTTGCTGAATGTCAGAGATGCTACATACACTTCACATTCTTAAACACATTCCAAAAGTTGGGTCTGCAAGGAGTTCCTGCCAACCTCTCCATTTAGTATAAATTATCGACTACAGCCACAGATAATACCAGTTACTCCCAAATACGTTGGAACTTCTTTCTGGAAGTCATACAGCGCAGCACTGCTGGATTTGTTGCTGCACATGTGGCTGCTGCTCTGTGCACTGCTGATGTTGTTGCTACTAGGGTCTGAAACACTGAGGCTATGTCTACACTACTGCGGTAAGTCGACCTACGCTACGCAACTCCAGCTACGTTATTCACGTAGCTGGAGTCAACGTAGCTGGAGTCAACGTACCTTAGGTCGAGTTACCATGGAGTCTACACCACGGGGGGTTGATGGGAGAAACTCTCCCGTTGACTTACCTTACTCTTCTCTTTGGGGGTAGAGTACAGGGGTTGACTGGAACGCGATCTGCTGTCGATTTGGCGGGTCTTCACTAGACCCGCTAAATCGACCACTGGTGGATTGATCTCAGAGCGTGGATCCTGGCTGTAGTGTAGCTGTAGCCTCAATAGCAGAATTTTGTTTCTTGTGCTGGTGTACATATGTTTGTCTAGCTAAGACATAGGAGCTGTTACTGGGTTGTTAGGATCAGTCTTGGCTCCAATGCACCTCATGTGCCAGTCTAACACAAAACACAAGTATAACTTTTTTAATTTGGTGACTGACATATAGTAATAATGGTAGGGAAGGAAATACAATATTTTCCTGTACAGATAACATTTCCACAAGGTGGACTTCAGACCTTAATGTGTGCGTGTGACAGAGAGAACCACCACACCCAACAATAAAATAATTTAGTCAGTCCCCTTGAGCAAACACAGCCATTTGGCACAAAGACAAATGTGTAAACATAACAAAAAGTGAAACGTTAATTTAGTTAAAAGTCATGTATGTCAAATGCAAATGATAATAGTGAAAGATTGCTTGACTGTACAACGCTGGCTAACAAAAGACAGGAAATGCAAAAATTAAGATTGCATGCTTAACCTTCATTCAGCTCCTCTGCACATATACATTGCAAATGTTTAGTCATGTGATCACACTTTTGAAAATACACCTTTTGCTACAAACTTCATACATGTGTATCTCGGCTAAGCTCATGGAATTAAAGATTCCCATAATGCATGTGTGCAAGAGGATTCTGCATTCAACTTTGACTTGTGCATTTCCTGGCTTTTTATTGCCGAACATTAACATTGCATTGATATCATTTTTATGGTTAATTTCTGAGGATTTTTAAAAAGGAGAGAAGTCTAAAACTGTGGCTAGAGGAGTGGCAGACAGGTGCCACACAACTGCTGTGCCCTATATGCTCCTAGCCAAGAAATGTGCCCCTGTTCAAATAAAGGCTAGGACACTGCAGTTGAAGAGGCAAAGAAGATTGCTGCCTCTACTGAACAAGCACCATGATAGCTTTGCTGAGCAGACTCCACTGTCATGCCGCCTACTGCCTTTTTATTAAGGTTCTCTTTATGAATGGTTTTAAACTGGCTCCTTCTGCCTGGGACAATTTCCCTCTTAAAGTTTAACATTCAGGCAATATGTAACGTGAGCATTTTGGCAGAGATTTTAGCCACCTAAAGGATTTGGACACGGGGCAGCCAAAGCTCTGAGACAGCTTGGAAAAATCTCAGCCTACAGTGATTGTGTGCGAATGCAGGACAAACAGGGGACCTGGTAGAGCATTTGCTCACAGTTCTACGCAGGGGCTCCATACTGCTAGGTTTACATTCTGAGGTCACTATCCTGTCTGGAACAACATCACCACCATCAGCAGGCTTAGAAATGACAGCAGTGACTATAGGCTTCAGGCCAAATGCTTGCTGGATGCCTGAGATACACAGTGTGTGTGTGTGTGTGTGTGTGTGTGTGTGTGTGTGTGTGTACCTGGCCTGCAGAGCTCTCTGTACATGCACTCAAGCACCTTATCACATCTCAGAGATGGAATAAATTAGGCACAGGTGTACTCATAGATGCTGGGTGGGGGCGGGGGAGAGCGCTGAATGAGACACGCCTATCTTCTAGCTGATGGTGCATATTGCTCACGATACCATTTTGTCAACAACACAAGTCTCCCTGCTTCCTCCTACCAGCGGCAGTCCGAATGAAGCCTTTTCATTTAAAAAGTGTTTCTGTTCAGGAGGCTCTGAAAAGCACCATACCAGCACTCATTCTGCTGGGAGGAGAAGAAACCTTTCCTGCTCTTAGGTCCCTCTCTGCAACCATCTCTACCCCCTGATGTGAGAGAAACCCCCACACCTGATGTTACTCCCAGGGCTTACCCTGGAACCACTCATCTGCCATTTCAGAAGCTGACAGCGAGCCTCCCTCCATTTTTTTTTAAGCGGAACATTTAGAAATGAAATTTGTAAAAATTTTCACTGTGTGCGAGGCTCAAACTCACACTGCTCAAAGTGCACACCCTTGGAGGTGTGTGCACAGGGAAGCAACAGGATGGGCATGCTGTGGGGTGGGGGTGAGGGAGGGGGGAAGAGACTATCTTGCTGTTTTACTTCCAGTGGAGTTTATCGTGGAAATGCGGACAAGCTGCAGGCAATATCTCCTACCTTTGAAAGGTCACAATAGAACCCTGAATACAGATATTTCATAGACTCATAGGCTTTAAGGTCAGAAGTGACCATCGTGATCATCTAGTCTGACCTCCAGCACATTGCAGGCCACAGAACCTCACCCACTCCTGAAATAGACCCCTAACCTCTGGCTGAGTTACTGAAGTCCTCAAATCAGGGTTTAAAGACTTCCTTTAAATGTAGTTCTTTTCTACACTGAAATGGCACCAATTTCATTTCCGTTATCTGGAGCAACTCTTATGCTGTGTGTTAACATCAGTTCCTTTAGGCAAAACCATGAGGACAAGAGACAAGACATTGGATGTGCTACCATCAAGACAATTTATCTGACTAGGCCACAGTGTAAGAGAGAAAGGGAACCTCTGTTTATATTGTACGCAGCACACACTTATACTACACTGTATCATGGAAAAGCCCTGACAAACCTGCAGAGAGAGATTATGCCTCCAATATCTAGCCATCAAGCAGGAGGCTGGTTTCCCATCTGCCCAGAAACTAACAGAGAATCCAAAAATAGAGTCAGTAACACGTTAAATAGCTTTTCTTTCAAAGCTTGACGTGGAAGAAACATCGGCCACTGAGCAAACTTGCTTTATGCTCCCCAGCCATGGAAAATAGAATCATACATTCTGTAGCTTATTCATATAGACATTCTTTCTATACAAACCTTTAGAAAATTACGACCTTTAATAATGGCATTGTATTCCACAGTGTGTGTAGGGGGTTCCTCTCATTTAATCAGGTCTGAGTGGATTTTAAAAAAGCCTGCCTCCTAACAAATGTTGACCCACACTTCATTATTTAAACAAAACAACATTTGCAAATAGAAAAATATTCAGTTGGCTGGGAGCAGACATGCAAAGCAGAGGCAGTGTTAGTTGACTGACGTTGCTCAGTGGGGAGCAAATGTTCCATGCACGTCTGGAGTGATGGAAAACAGAATTCCGATTTCTCACTAAATTGTCACTATATGACAGACTGAAATGTGGGGAAAGGTAACTCCCTTCCTTATAAATACAGCCCAACTGCTTCAACTATGGAACTGAAAACTCAGTTCAATGCTTTGCTCCCAGCTACCCCCATGTGAATTTGTTCAGTCTAGCATATCTCCTGCACTTCAGTGGAATTATTCCAAATTTATATCAGACCAGGATTTGGCCCACTGTGGCTATCGGAAAGCAGAGACTTTTGCAAATAGCGTTTTGCTTACAACCGCTTGAATTTTTTTGAATTTTGGTTTTTCAATACAAAAACAGATGGGATTTTTTACAGAAAATTCCCATTCTTTCAACCGGCTCTTAGTTTGTATGTTCTTGATGTGGAGGCCTCATTGCTGAGACTTCTCACAGGCAGCACAGAGATCTGCCTCGTTTTCCTGTTAGCAATGTCTTTCATTACACTTCTAGCCGTGTTTAGCACCTGGAGAGGGGTCATTTTGCAGGGGTTAGGAAAGATAAACAAGGTGACTAAATTCCTTAAAATTTGCTTATTTCAGAAATTATGCAAATAAACAATACAATGTAAAGATGAAGCCTCCCCACTAATCCAACATTTACATTATTTAACATGCACCACCATGACTGGACAGTTGCATCACATTTGCGCAAACAATAAACAGGAAAGTTTCCTCTCGCCTATGCCAAAATTGCATCACCCAAACCCAGAAGTCCTCCTGAATGTCAGCAGCACAGAATGGAATCTCAGCCTTGTCTGCTATAGACGCTGATGATCCTGTGGCATTTGTTACTACAAATAGGGGTTTATTCTGTTATCCTACACTGCTGTGCTTTGTTTGGTTATATCACCCTCCCATCCCAAAGCCTCTGTGAACTAGCAGGACATTTATAGCCTGAGCCACATCCTCTCAGCATGGATACCACACCCCATTCTCAGCAGTCCAGGTCCCATGTCCCTTAGGATTATTACTTTGTCTAGAAATACGAGGGAGAGATGATTTTCGGACACAAGCTCATTGCAGCAACTTTACCCCCTCCCCCTCTCAGGAGCGCTGGATGCAGCTGGCTAAGGCCAGTCAGGCTGTCCTACTACTTTACAGTCATACAAATGTAATCGGCAGACAATTGCATTTGAGAGATCCGCAGGGAGAGGTTGGATAAATCAGCTTTTTATCAGGTAGTCATAAAATCCGAGACCAAATACTTGAATACATTTGGATCC
The DNA here is from genome assembly GCF_028017835.1 of Emys orbicularis. Taxonomy (NCBI): domain Eukaryota; kingdom Metazoa; phylum Chordata; order Testudines; family Emydidae; genus Emys; species Emys orbicularis. Next base: position 157,101,306 of record NC_088684.1, read on the forward strand.
TGGTGCTCAAAGGGATCTGAGTGGGCAGACCCTGGCAGACTTCAGGTGGGACTCTGAAAGGTGTTCCAGTCCACACATGGAGATCCCGTGTGCGTGCATGGGGATGGTGGGAATCAGAGCCTTTATTTTGTACTTATTGGCATTTGAGGGGCTGCTGACATTGTCAACCCCCTCAGAATACTGACAGCAAATGTTTGCCAACAGCAGTGGTTCTCAACCCTTTTCTATACTGAGTCCCTCTCCCACCTGGATGCAAGCCCCTTCCCCTTTAAAAAGATGGGAAGAGCAGGATGAGCTGTGTCTCCTGGTTACTGCTCCAAGGTCAAGAACCCCTGCTCTACAGGTTGGTAACCTTTCATCAGACACTCCTTACCTTAGCTGCAGGGCAGGTTCATTCAGAAGTTATGCCGGTGCTATTTACCTAAGGGATGGAGCAGTGGCTTTGGCAAAACTCTTAGTCTGGGCAAATGCAGAATCCTACACCCATATGCTTACCCCTAAACTCAACCCCTTCCCTGTAATAGGTAAGTTAATAATGAACATTAAGTATAAAAGTTACTCAGGGGCTTCCATTTCTCTACATATACAGGAAGAGTATGTGAGGCTTAGATCACTTCCTGGACTGGAGATGAGATGCCCCTCCCTTCCATCACTGGTTCCACCACCTCCACAACCGATAGAAATTCAAAATGGAGTTCTATTTTGGCACCCATCCATAAAACAGCAGCAACTGACTTCACATTAATACAATTGCCGCCTTCCCCTGGCATTGGCTTCCCATTAACCGGACTCACCCAATGCCACATCATCCTGCACTCACCACAGCGCAGCACAGTACCACGCCTGCTACTCATTTTTCACTCACTAGGAAAGTGATTGTCTGTCTGTCTCTCTCTGATGGACTACTGCCTGGGATCTGCTGGCTGTGGTGCTTGACCTCCCTCCAGCCAGCTGTTTTTGTTACCCCCTTCCTACGCTTGTGCACACCCGCACCTCCCTCCTCACCACTTTCATTTGATGGGTTCACAACGTTTTTTTATCTCTGCCACCTCAGGCTAGAGTATCTGGTGTCTCATGATAATGTTGTGTAGTAGACAAGAAACCAGGAGCATCCTTTTATATTCTCAGAAGCATATCGTACCACCACCAGGCTTGTGCCGATACCTGAATCTCTTCTTCTTCGTCTCTGCTCACTCACAATGAAACTGGACTCACTGGATCCACTCTAACAGCAGAGGCAGGATAACTCTCAGTACAGAGTCATAACAGGATCCATGAAATTTGGCCACAACTGTGAACAGCAACTTCATCTTTTAACATGATGCTTGTGATTAAATTGGCGTCCTTCCCATTTCTGGAGACATTATCCAACTTGAGAGCCCTCAGAGTTATGAGTGTCATTCGTTATGCCCAGCACTGATGGGAAGTGGGCAATATGACAGAATTCATGCATTATCTAGATGTGCCTATTTCTCTCCACGGGTAAGGCCGTCGCCATGGCAGTCAGGACATCTTCCAGGCAATAGCGCATAGCAGGGTGGTGGAAGGCAAGACCAACTGGCTAGTATGCCCAATGCCGTGGTGACTCTGTCTGGGACTAGGAGGGCATGGCTCCTATGGAATTGTCTTCAGATCCCCCTGCAGCTTATCACAAAGATGCATGAAGACGTTAAAGATGTAGTCCAGAGGCACAGACTCAATGTGCCTAAGTGAAGTCAAGGAAGGTCCCACAGGCTCACAAATTGTGTTCAGAAAGTAATGGCACTCCACTGTTTCTATGCTGAGGAAGTCTTGGCTACCTCCTCCTTTCTGTCAAAATACATCTAGAGGTCATGCCTATAGCCAGAGGTTGGTACAGCACCTACTCAGAAATGGAAACCTCAAAGTGCACCCTCTTCCAGACCCCTGTTCCCCCCCCTCCATGCTTTCCACTGCAAGTCTCCTACCCTCCCCACACCCTGCAGTATTGCCCTAGACCAGTGGTTCTCAAAGCCGGTCCGCCACTTGTTCAGGGAAAGCCCCTGGCGGGCTGGTCTGGTCTGTTTACCTGCCGCATCCGCAGGTTCGGCTGATCGCGGCTCCCACTGGCCGCGGTTCGCTGCTCCAGGCCAATGGGGGCTGCGGGAAGGGCGGTCAGCACAACCCTTGGCCCATGCTGCTTCCCGCAGCCCTCATTGGCCTGGAGCGACGAACCGCGGCCAGTGGGAGCCGCGATCGGCCGAACCTGTGGACATGGCAGGTAAAGAAACCGGCCCTGCCCGCCAGGGTGCTTTCCCTGAACAAGTGGCAGACCGGCTTTGAGAACCACTGGTCTAGACCACAAGCCCCATATTAGCTGCTCTCACCCAAACTCTTTGCCTTTTTCCCTTTAAGTCAGGTTGCAGTGGGCTATTTCTAGGCATGTTGTGTGCAAACCAGCCAATTAGTGCTGGTGTCTAAGTGGCTTAACTTGCCCCTGTGGGCCTAATTGTGCTACTTTGGGACCCAGGGTGCATCTGCACTGTAATCAGAGGTCTGACTGCAACAAGCACAGTCATACCCAACATAGCTTTGATCTAGTTAGTTCCAATAACAATAGCAGTGAAACAGCAGCAGCGTGCACTTGAGTTCAGGGACCCGGGCTTGGTCAGGCTATGCTGCATTGGCTTCACAGCTATTGCTATTTGAGCTGCTAGATCACGTCTACTCCTGCTGTAATCACACCTCTGACGGCAAAACTTGAGTAACTGTGTGGCTGGAGGACCTCGGAGCACATCTGAACATTCTTATTGAATAGCCTTAAACAACCCTCTTGGCGTGCTCAGCCTTCAAAGTGCGCAGGGGACTGGGGTACAAACTAATGTTCTCTTTGTTAAAAAAATAAAAATAAAATCCTGAGCACCCAAACTTGTGCAGAGTCCCAGAGCAGGGCACGTGCACCCACAAAATCTCTGCCACGAATATTAATTTAAAGGAACACATTTTTGTCACTGAAACCCACCAGGTGAGTAATGTCTACACATACTCTACTTGGGTTAATCATCTGCCCCATTGGGGTTTATTGCCAGGCCTAATCCATTTTCCTGCTCAACAAGAAGAGGGGCAGGTGCGTAATCACAGAGCAGCAAGGAGCTTGGGCGTTTCTAATAGAAACAACAGGCTGGGATGGGGTATTTCATTTTCATACCATAGAGGAGACTTCAGGCTGTTTGCCCTTTCAGATAGATCTCTCTGAATATTCTGTATTTTTATTGCTGGGATTTCCATGGCAAATTGTGCGGGGAAGGGAAGTGGGTGCAGGGAAGAGAGAGGAACAACTGGTTTTTGAAGCTGGACAATAGACAATCCTGAAAATCAGGAATTCAATGCACTGATATGCAGGAGTGCCACATATTGAGTTACTGACCTTTAAATTCATCTTTGAATTGCAACTAAGGTAAGGACAAGAAATGTACATATTCAAAAGCTTTCTATCTGAATCTCTTGAAGGATCTAGATGGAGTTATATCAGCAATAATGAAACCATCCTTAGATGAAAATGATTTTTCCTCATGGGTAGCATGCTCCAGATTAAATATAAGAGTAACTGGAATATACTCCATTTTATATGATTTCGATTTGGTTTCTTGATAAATTGGCAACGTGGCCTTTAATTGGGTGAAGTCTGGCTGCAACTGTTGTATCCACAGTTGCTCTAAAGGTATACAATGCAGTGACAAACAAGTCCCAGAAGGGTAACTAATCAAATTATCCAATCATGTAGGAAGACGAGGATACCGCAAAGCACTCAACACCTATAAGTAAGGGGCAAATGGTATTTTGTGGGGCATACTCCCGGCTTTTAAAATAGGCAGTTTAAATCTCATTCTATAGCAGTGAACTATTGCCATAGCTTCAGTGCAGAGCACCACTGAGATATAGGAAGACCCAGATCATAAGGTCTTAAAACAAGAGAGATCAGACAAATATGTCAAATATGTTTAATTTTTTTTTTAAAATAACTGATGGCAAAATAAAATATTTACATCACATCATACTGTTTAAACACATAACGTCACTGTACAAAGAAATATACATGCAAAATAAAGTAAAAATTTAACTGAAATAATAGAGGAAAATAAACACGAACAAGATGTTATGAGGTTGGTACGAATACACATCCAGTTTTGAATTCAATTTTCTTTTAAAAAGTTTCTGTACAACTTTACAAAACAAACAAAAAACAAACAAAAAGGAATAAATAGAATACAATGGAAGCGGCAAAGCTTAAAACTAACCAAAGCCAGTTTATGGCTTAAGACCCATATATCTAACTAGTGTGGGTTGCAGGCTTAGTTTCCTTATTTAAACATGGCATTTTGCACAGAGAAACATAGACGACAACACATCCATGTGAACTCCTTGATGCACAGAAAACCATCTCTGTATTTTTAAATATTTCATCACATGTTAATATTACCTCAATCTTAAAAACAGTACATAAGACACAATTACATTACGTGTCAGGTCTTACAACCACTACTGCTTGGATGTATTTCTTCACCAAAGAGCAAAAAATTCATTCAGTTATTGTACAGAAAGCAGTAAACGCAGATTTGAAAATTCTAAAAAGTAGTAAATGTTGAGACTGATTTTGGGAAAGTAATACTTTGGCATTTTGAATAATATAATAATAAATTTTTAAAAAATGTCACCCTATTTCTTATCCAGTTTGTGATTTGGGTTATGAATATCTAATTTATTTATTTACAATCCTTAAAACTCACTAGATTCTTTACTAAGTTTTTAGCTAAAATCTCATCTTAAACTAATAACGACAGTGTGATACAATATTCCCTCCCTCACCCGCCCAGAAACCCCAAACACACAAACAAAACCATAAAGCTCGCCGTACTAAGTATGTGCTTTTTCTATATATTTATTACAGTTACAACAGAGGTCCTCATAAATAGTTGCATAAAATGTTAAAGCCACAACATTGCACATGATATGAAATAAAACAAAATCCCAAATGAGTGCATTTACAGTATTTTCATCCTGCTGTATACTGCTCGACAATCAGATTGGCAGGCTGGGCACCAACCCAAAGTCCTTTTCGAATGGGACAGCAAGGGCTGACCTGAACTGAAGACCCGCACAGTGGTGTACCACCATTTAGGGAGGAGGGAGAGGGGGAGAAAAATTACAGACCGAAGGCAGGTAACCGTCTATATACAAGTAAGGCCTACATTTTATCAGAGCAAAATGATTCATTCTATTTGTATGCAAAAATTTTGAGGTTGGATGCACTTAAAAGCAGAGTCTGATCTCAGTGCACTGCTATGTGAGATACATACAGGTGAGGCAACTGGAAAGCTCTAGGACCAAGTGAAAAACGGACGTCAATGGAGGCCATATCAATGGGCAGCCAATTTGGTGAGTCTTCTCCAGGTGTGATTTGATATTTGTCTTTGTTTGTTCATTAATACCAGTGCTTTGAACATAGGCATTTATTTCCTTGAACAAATCTTGAAAATGATAGATCAGTTCACAGTTCATTTGCAAAATTCTATTCATCTGTTTTTTTAAAAAAGTGGTTTTTTTTGTTTTTTGCAGAAACCTGAATAAAATACTGTTACTGTAACGCTCTTTACTGCCTTTCACAGAGTACAATGCTATAGTCCTCCACCTCAGCATAGTTTGCATTGCTAGTCCCAAGTACTACTGTGTGCAGGTTTACTTGGAATGCATTTCCACACGAACAGTCTAGCAGCTGATTGGCTCCATTTGTTTTTTTTCTCCAAAATTCAAGTCAACAGCTGATTGGCAGGAGATTTCTATCTCCAGTCTGATTGGCAGGTGAAAGAGAATGAGAGAGAATTTCAAGCGAGGTCAAACTCTTGGCAAGAGCCTGCTCTGTAAGAAGTTTTTAATGCTACGAATGGGTCGAACATCATTCTGGTGTTTTCGCCGCTCAATGAACGAAGTCAGTCTGGATATGTCAATGCTGTCAACATTTTTGCTATTCCCCAGCTGCAGCCATTGCTCTTGAAGGGCCAATGCAGCAGAAGGACGCTTAGCTGGGTCATCCTGAAGTAGGAAACATACAAAATCTTTGGCCTTTTGGCTAACTCCTTTGAAGTAATCATCTGGGAAACTAAAGTCTAAGCGGCAAATATTCAGGCAAGTTTCCTCTACACTTTCATCCAGGAAAGGAGAGACGCCACTAAGAAGGACATATGTGAGCACTCCAATGCTCCAAACATCTGAGGTGAGGGAGACAGGATTTCCGAGGATAATTTCAGGAGCTGCAAACTCTGGGTTCCCAAGTAACTGGTGGATATAATAGGTGGTATTGAGCTGGATGGCATCTCCAAAGTCAGCCAGTTTTATTGTTGGCTTAGCTGAGCTCTGATCCACCAGAATGTTTTCAGGCTAGAAAATACAAAGAGAAAAATCATATCCATCTTTCAAATAAGTCTAGCACACATCTAGTTCACTGCTTCCCAAACAGCAGGGTCAGTTGGTGAGCACAGCAAACATTTGCAAGCGAGTGGATTATCATGGTTAGCTCCACAAAGCTCCTAAACCATTCTATCAAGCTCTTCAAACAATCCTGCAACAGTCTGCAGCATCTTGCAACATGTGATCATCAAGTTTTAGGTTCTCACAAAGTCATGACACAGGAAACAGTCCTGCCTAAGTTGGCAAAAACACACAATAAGAATTCTGCAGAGCTCCATAGAAAACTGGAACCCTGTAAACCTGCATTTTGAAGACCCAACAACTTTTGACTGATACCGTATATATAACACTCATGGAGTACTTGCCTCCTGACACAGAAAAACAATAAACAGCACATATTTGAAGACTGGGGTAACAAGTTAAAGATTTTTTTCCCCCAACATAAAAGTGTCCTTTAAAATTTACATGTCTTTGGGTTGCCATTTATTTTGCAATACAGAGGCAGTTGAACTGAGCTGAAGTTTAAAATCAGTCTTTTAGAGCCACACTGTGGAAACCACAGGAACTCTTACAAGCACCCCCTAAAAGCAATGAGGGAAGGTGGAATTTTTATTGTATTTTGAATTAAAGAAAAAAGTTACTTACCTGTAACTGGATTTCAAGTAGACCCCCCACTCTTGAATTCAGCTGCTGTACACATGCCATACAAACCCAGAAACAACTAGAAAGCTCTGACTTTTTGGGCCCACAACAGCCATAGATCAAGCCCATTTTTTAAATTAATTTTGTTGAAGGTGAGTGGGAATCTGGGGCATGATGGTACTGCCTCTTTTTTCCTCTTCTTTTCGTATCAAGAATGAAATCTGCAGAACTGACTCCAAGGCCCCTTGCTGCCTAACAGACCCTGCTTGCACAGAGGATCTCTTGGCACCGGATTTCCCCATCTAAACCAAGACTGGGTGGGAGGAAGGGCCAGTAGCAAGCTTTAAATCCATCTTGAAACCCTCAAGACTTTTTCCATCAAAATCGATCAGATACGAACAGTGAAACCCAGATGGATGCAACAAGGATCCAGCAGATGCCCTTCACCCAAGCACCTCAGACAGAGTATAAAAAATAGAAAAGGAGAATTTGGAGCCACAAGAAGAGCAATCCTTGAACCCAATTTGCACAATAGATTCTGTTGTTTCAAGTGGAGAAAATGATCTATAGAGCAAATTCCCCAGGCAAAAACCAAGCAAACAAATCAACAGTGCATTACACAAAATCTAACAGAGGCGAACACGAACAGCCAACAAGCAAAATAGGAAGACGCAGAGGAAGTCAAGACTTTCTGCTTCAGTGACAGAGAGTAGTTTGGGGTGCATGGGCGGGGGGCAATTCCCACCACTTCATATAACCTTGGATGGAGCATTCCATGACTCAAGGCAAAGGTTGCATGGCTCTCAATGGCCACTCTAAGAAACCATTGCTAGGAGACCCCAGATTGTCTGTAGCATGCAGCTGCACCCCAGAATTCGCCATCTCTTCTGGTAACACTCCAGAAGTACCATCTGCGCCTCACCTTTAGGTCCAGGTGTGCTATTCTGCAGTTGTGAAGATACTGTACAGCTTCCAGAATCTCTCCCAGATAGAGCCTGATCTTCCCTTCAGTGAGGTTTCCCCATCGCACAACACAGTCTAGAAGGCGACCCTGGTCAGCCCTATTGAAGTACAAGAGTTACATTTCATTGCAACACTAAAGCAGCAACATTTTAAAAATATATCTGCTCATTTTAAAGTTTCAAGTTAAAGCATTTTCAAGTTAAACTGTCCTTATCTTCACCAACAGCAACAATTAATTCACTATTTGTGAACCCTTGCTCCCATTACTCATTAGGAGTTTAATCTTTACTTTTCTTGAAGTCAAATGACAAATTCTAGGCCCCTTGGGATTAATCTGTCTGCATTAATCGTGTAGCACCGTTAAGTGAGGATTACTATTCTGAAGCATATTTTGGAAGGAGGCCACTAAAGAAGGAAAGGCAGTATTTTTGCCAGATAAAATAAATGCTATAAAACTGTGCAACACTAGTTATTTTTGATGTGTACATTCATTCCATTGTGAATTTTAAAAAATACTAGTAGAATACAGGCAGTGCAAGAACACTGCTCTAGAACGGATGGTTTTATTCAACTGAAACTATACTGGGGCAACACAGCAAATCCCAATTCCAGTTTAAGTACTGAAGACACCTGATGTATTTCACACAGTTTTAATCTACTGACTTTCTACTACATAGACCTGTAAAGATAACCCAGAAAGCAGCTCACAACAATGTAATAAAAATATTATGGTGCCTCCATTTTTGGTGCCCAGTCTGAGACACTAACATTTAAAATGCCTGATTTTCATAACGTGCTGAAGCACCTAAAACCATTAGTCCCTTTTGAAAGTCTTAGGCACCATGTTCATGTTAGACATGTGGAGAACATGCATTTTGAACCCCTTTGAACAGTGTGTCAACATACGTACAGATGGAACCTTTAATGCTTGTGCTGCATTTATACAGAAGAAAAAACCTTATGAGCATGAGAAGGAGGGTGGAGGGGTGCTGAACAGGGAAGCATGGAATTGTTGACCTAATTAGGATGCTATAGAAGAACTTCCTCTTCCACCACCACTGCCAGCTTATATTGAAATGTGGTAGACTGCAGCTTAAGGAAGAGAGGAACAACATATGGAGATGAGATGAGAAGTCCGGGCACATCAGCATTTTAGAACATTTACTCCATCCACATCTCATTCCTATTCTCACCACATCCAAAGCCACTTACACAATTTCAGAGGGAGGCTATTAAGAGGATCAATTCTGCATTGCAACGATCCTCCTGTCTCCTCCGTACCAAACCCTTCCAATGCGAACTTGTTTACAGGAGATTTTAGTTGGGGGAATTGGTTCTTGTGAACAGCCAGGACCTCTGCTTTCCATTATGGACAAGCAGAACTTTTCAGTATTGCCATCTCTAAAAACAGAATGTGAGAGCTCCTGGACTTTATGTAAGCATTCTAGAAGTTCTGTGAAATCCTAAACTTCTCCAAAATCATTCACAAACTACTACAATACCCAGGTATAAGAAATCAGTTGCATGAAGATTACACATATACATAACATGATGTTACTTAGAGCCCACACACATCTCTAATACTAGGACGTAGCTGGTGGAAGTCTCAAAGGTATCTAGAAGGCCAATGAGCTGGGGATGCTGGAGATTCTGCATGACTCCGAGTTCATGGGTAACCTGGTCTCGTTTCATCAACTTCTTGTTCACAAACTTAGTGGCCACTGCTCGCTTGGTTCCCTTCTGATCACATTTCTTAACAACAGAAAACCTGCCCCTGAAAAACAATTAAAAAGGAAAAGAATTAGCTGAGGACAGTGCTAAAGGACCAGAAACTGTACACAATTGTATTAGGACAAATGTTATGGCTAAGTTCAACAGGACATGAGTAGAGTAGAGTAGTTTGACTACATTCAAAGACTTTAAATATTATTAACAGTCTAGCAAACTGGTCTTGATAACTACCTTAGCTGTTACCAAAAATCCTTTTAAATTTCCAGAAAAGTAAAATCAGAATTTTATCTGTTTTCTAGGGTACTACGACTAAGTAATGCAAATGGATTTTGTTGGAAAGACTAAGATACTTAACTAAGGAAGTGCTGTACAATCTTATGGAGCACTTATGTACAATCATTTGGAGAACTTTCACAATTTTTCATAAAACACATGCAGTGCATACACCCTCTAATTTAGCCCATGAGTAAAGTTTCAGCATAAACAAAATGCTTTTGTATTTAAGCTACATCATTTAGTTATGGCAGAATTTTAGCATTATGTTACTTTTTCTTCACAGGATGAGCAATTCTGTGTTCTGTTTTTGACTCCAACGATTGATCATTGTGAGAAATAATTGTAAATTTCAAGAAGATTTCATAAAGAAATAATCTGAACCAATGTCATATTTTGACATTTCTCTTCCACCCTTCAGAGACTAACATACACACTGGCTGAACTTTCCAACCTCCACAATGAAATGGCATGAGTAAGTCATACCTGCCAAGTTCAGCCACTTCACTGTACACGGAATCAAAGTTGTCTTTCCAGATTACCATGATCCCATCACTTCCAGGACCTTAAAGGAAAGACAAGTAGAATTATTTCTAGTACAAAAAAATATTTTCAGCCTTAATTTAAACAACCGATATGAATTTCACGACTGCCATGTCAACCATGGGACTGTTTCAGGTGGCTGTAGGCTGGACAAACTCTGGAAATCATGCATTATTTGGGAGTGGATCTTGGAGGGATGAATATTCCTCCATCACGGACTGACCATTGTCTTTTTTGGTTTGAGATTGGGATGCATATATCCTGGAAGGGCAACAGGCCTGTTTATGTGGTGTCAGTGATTTTCAGGCACCATTGAGGGATAAGGTTGCTCTTCTGATTGACCACTCGTGATGGTTTGGTAGGACTTCATTTTCATAATGGAGAACAAAATAATATTCTAATGGCCTGTAAATGCCCTTCTCCTCTGGCTTTGTCCTACAGGTCATCACATAAGTAACCTGAAAAAGATGATGCAAGAAGTTGGCTACAGGGCTGGTGACTGAAGTCTCACATGAGTCTGAAGAATTGTGACAGATTTTAAGGTCACATGCTGTGGCCCTGCAGAAATACAGGTGCTCTGTCCTACAACCTCGGAGTTGGAATCTTGTCTTTATGGGCTGGTGAAGCATAATGGGGAGAGGCACTGAGGCCCCTGTTTATTGAGACTGTCAGCATTTCCCTTAAAGGAGCTGAGGAGGAATAGGGATGCTGGCTGTCACTGTGAGGCTAATGGTCCAGAAACCAACGCTTGATGTTGCCAGTCTGGCTTACTGTCGACTGGTATCCAATCTCCCATTTTTGGGCAAGGTCATCAAGAAAGTTGTGGCAGGGACACTAGCAGTTCCTTGAGTTCTAAGATTTCCTTGATTACATCACAGTGTGGGATAGGTAGTGCAACCAGTGGAATTTCTGATTATTTTATTCTAACTGTAAATAAATGGATGACATTTCCACACTGATTTTTTTTTAATCTGCAGCAGCTTTTGATACCATTGCATATGAAGCTTCCTTTATTGGCTTACAGATCCAGGCAAGGGCGAGTGGAATTGTTCTTGGGTGGCTCTGTTTTCATCTCTCCAAGAGCCCAGAAGCTAACTGTGGGCTATCATTCCTCTGTGCTGAGGATGCATTCCCACAACTGAATTGCAAATGAAGTGGCTGGAAGCATGAGTGAGGCAATATTGGCTGCAGTGCACTCAAGTATGCTGACAGAACAGTGGAGTAAAACCTATTTAATAGATAATTTCAAGCTTGGATAAGGGCTAGCTGGCTGTGACTTATTTGGACAAGTGTGACATAATCTTGGTGGGTTTGAAGAAGCAGCCAGAAGAATAGGTGGGACGTATATTGGGGTCCTTTATTGAGGGAGTGCAACTGCCATTTATAAACGCAGGTATGTAACTTGGGTGTGTCGTTAGATCCCGCGCTCCTCCAGCATGCCCAAGTACTAAACACTGGTTCTGTGACTTTCCGTGACTTCTGAGCAGCTGGTGCAGCTGGCTCCAGGGTTGCCCGAGCAGCTCAGGCAACCCCTGGGCCAGTCGCACCGTCTGCTACTGGGACAGTCTCGGGCCACCATCCCCTTCCTCCCCCCAGCAGCAGCAGGAGGTGTTCGGGAGGGGGGGATAAGGGCTGGGGCATGGGAGGGGGTGAGGGCTCTAGGCGGAGCTTACCTTGGGGGAACTTCCAAGAAGCAGCAATATGTCCCTCTATCAGCTCCTAGCTCCGCGCTGCCTCCGCCCGCAAACACCGCCCCCGCAGCTCCCATTGGCTGCAGTTCCCAGCCAATGGGAGCTGTGGAGCTGGCAGTGTGTGGCGCTAGGAGTTTAGGGACATGTTGCCGCTTCTGAGAAGCCCGACGGAGCCTGCCAACCCCCCCCCTTTCCCCCTTAGCACCAGCGGAGGTCCCGAGCTGCTCCCACCCGAGCACCCGCGGTGCCCCTTGGAGCACTTGCGCTGCCCTCCCAAGCACCTGCGGGCCCCCTCCCGAGCACCCGCAGCACTCCCAAGATTTAGTCAGGGGTATATAGTAAAAGTCATGGACAGGTCATGGGCTATGAATTTTTGTTTACTGCCCATGATTTTTACTAAAAATATGAATGACTAAAATGTAGCCTTAACTATGGCCAAGAGTCCTAGTGAGAAAAGCAGGATTTTCCTTTCCAATGAGGAACTAGCCTGCCCCAATTATGCCCACCTCATTATCACCTCAAAACCAGGCTGCTGCAATACACTCAACATTGGACTACATACACAAACTATTTCAAATCTGAAGCTAGTGCAGAATGCCTTGACTGGTTTATTGAAAGGAGTTATGTATCAAGAGCACACGTTATGGGATCTGCATTGGTTGCCAATACAATTCAGAGCAGAATTCAGAGTGGTGGTGGTGTTGCCTATAAAACCCTAAATGGTTTGAGACTTGGTTATCTACGAGGTCAGTTATTTCAGAGCCAGAGGTGAAAGTAAGCCGGTACGCCCCGGTACGGCGTACTGGCAAGAGCCGGTGCACCATACCGGGGCGGATCGGCTTCCCCTGGCAGCAATTTAAAGGGCCTGGGGCTCCCAGCAGCGGCTGGAGCCCCAGGCCCTTTAAATTGCTGCCAGAGCCCTGGGGAAGCGGCGGAGGGGCTCAGGCGGCGATTTAAAGGGCCCGGGGCGCCTGCCGCAGCTACCGCCCTGGGCCCTTTAAATCGTCCCTGGAACCCTGGGGTAATGGTGGTGGGGCTCCGGCGGCTATTTAAAGGATCCAGGGCTGCAGCAGCCGCTACCGCCCCAGCAGCAGGGCTCCGGGGACGATTTAAAGGGTCCAGGGCTCCGGTAGTCGCTACTGCCCTGGGCCCTTTAAATCATCCCCGAAGCCTGCCGGAGCCCTGGGGTAGCGGCGGTGGGGCTCCAGCAGCTATTTAAAGGGTCCAGGGCTGCGGCAGCCGCTACCGCCCCAGGCCCTTTAACTTGCCGCTGGAGCACTACCAGTGGCCTCTACCAGAAGAGGCGGGGCCTTTAAATCCCCAGGCATTTTAAATCAGGATTTAAAGTGCCTGGGGCTCCGCTGTGGTAGCAGCAGCTGGAGCCCCAGGCCCTTTAAATCACCCCCGGGGCTCCCAGCCTCTGCAGCTGGGAGCTCCGGGGGTGATTGAAAGGGCCCGGGGCTCCCAGCTGCTGCTACCACAGCCCCAGCCCCGGGCCCTTTAAATTCTGATTTAAAGTGCCTGGGGATTTAAAGGCCCCACCTCTTCTGGTAGAGGCCCCGCCCCCTCCTCAGAACTCTGGAGTACTGGTAAGTCCTTTAAGTTACTTTCACCTCTGTTCAGAGCCTAAACTTAAGCTTCCAGACGCTCTACAAAACTCATCTTTTTTTTCTCACAGGCTTTGGGGAAGCCCAAGTCTATTTTATAGTCCCCATATTGGCTGGCACATGTGTCAAGGGTAGGATGAGCAGCCCTTTGTTGTATTTCATTTTGTGTTTTATTTTATGGAATGGACAGAACACAGAATGGGCATCTATAGAGGTTTGTATTAATCCAAATCAATGACAAAACATGACCATGACAATTTAAAAAAATGACTTAATTAGTTTCAGGTACTTCACTTGCCCAAATCACCGACCAATTTTTGTTTTACCACCTTACTTAATTTTTCATGTTTTTAAAAATGTCTGTTGCTTCCCCACTGCTGGGTGGAAGACCCATTTTAAAAAAAGAGAATTATATTAGCAAAACACAAACTGTTATGTATATGCTGTCAAAAGCATAAAGTAAACAAACCAGAAAAAATATTCTCATCTTAAACAGTGACACGTAGCTATAGTAGGTAAAAGATCCTCAAGTAAAGCAGTCATTTTTACGTTGCTAGTGTTCCTTTATTCCCCCACATACATGCTTTAAAAAAATCTGCTTTATTTCAGATCCTGAAGTAAGATACAGCTTTAAAGTGTTAGACGGGCCTCGTAAGAGGATTGTGTGGTTTTTGGATCTGAGAAACAGGGAGATGAAGAAATATGTGCCACTAAGCATTTGGACTTCCCTGTTTAGAGTGAAAGAGCTTTCAAAAAGAGTTCAAAGGGGACATGTCACTAGTGTTTGATCTCTTGTGGGTTTGAGAAATTCTGAGATGACACAATTTTCCCCCAAAACAGCATTAAGAATACAGATTTAAAAAAAAAGTGATTTCAATACAGCTCTCAGCTGGTATTGGTAGCCACTGTGACTGCCAAGTGTGACAAGAAAATCACTACAGGATTCCTGACTCACTGGGCCAAGCTGGGAGCCACCCAAGCAATGAGTAAACTCAACTCTCCCCACACAGGATTACCATCTGTGGGTGCCCCAAACTAGTTCACTTCTGAAATCTGTCCAGCCTTGCTGAGGCTACTGGCGAAGGAATATAAGAATGGCCCTACTGGGTCAGACCAAACGTCCATCTAGCCCAATATCCTGTCTTCCGACAGTGGCCAGTGCCAGGTGCCCCCGAGGGAATGAACAGAACAGGTAATCATCAAGTGATCCATTCCCTGTCGCCCATTCCCAGCTTCTGGCAAACAGAGGCTAGGGACACCATCCCTGCCCATCCTGGCTAATAGCCATTGATGGACCTATCTTCCATGAATTTATCTATTTCTTTTTTGAACCCTGTTATGGTCTTGGCCTTCACAACATCCTCTGGCAAGGAGTTCCACAGGTTGACAGTGTGTTTTGTGAAGAAATACTTTTTTGTTTTAAACATGCTCCCTATTCATTTCATTTGGCGACCCCTAGTTCTTGCGTTATGAGAAGTAGTAAACAACACTTCCTTATCTACTTTCTCTACACCAGTCATGCTTTTATAGACCTCAATCGTATCTCCCCTTAGCTGTCTCTTTTCCAAGCTGAAAAGTCCCAGTCTTATTAATCTCTCCTCATATGGAAGCTATTCCATACCCCTAATCATTTTTGTTGCCCTTTTCTGAACCTTTTCCAATTCCAATACATCTTTTTTGAGATGGGGCAACCACATCTGCACACAGTATTCAAGATGTGGATGTACCATGGATTTATACAGAGGCAACATGATATTTTCTGTCCTATTATCTATCCTTTTCTTAATGATTCCCAACATTCTGTTTGCTTTTTTGACTGCTGCTGCACATTAAGTGGATGTTTTCAGAAACATTTAGACCCCATCATTTTATATGTATAGTTGGGATTTTGCTTTCCAACGTGCATTACTTTGCATTCATCAACATTAAATTTCATCTGCCATTTTGTTGCCCAGTCACCCAGTTTTGAGAGATCCTTTTGTAGCTCTTCGCAGTCTGCCTGGGTCTTAACTATCTTTAGTAATTTTGTATCATCTGCAAATGTTGCCACCTCACTGTTTACCCCTTTTTCCAGATCATTTATGAATATGTTGAATAGGACTGGTCCCAGAACAGACCCCTGGGTGACACCACTATTTACCTCTCTCCATTCTGAAAACTGACCATTTATACCTACCCTTTGTTTCCTATCTTTTAATCAGTTACCAATCCATGAGAGCACCTTCCCGCTTATCCCATGGCAGCTTACTTTGCGTAAGAATCTTTGGTGAGGGACCTTGTCAAAGGCTTGCTGAAAATCTAAGTACACTATATTCACTGGATCGCCTTGGTCCACATGCTTGTTGACCCCCTCAAAGAATTCTAGTAGATTAGTAAGCCATGATTTCCCTTTACTAAAGCCATGTTGACTCTTCCTCAACAAATTATGCTCATCTATATGTCTGACAATATTATTCTTTATTATAGTTTCAACCAGTTTGCCCAGTACCGAAGTCAGGCTTACAGGCCTGTAATTGCCAGGATCATCTCTGGAGCCCTTTTTAAAAATTGGCTTCACATTAGCTATCCTTCAGTCATCTGGTACAGAAGCTGATTTAAATGATAGGTTACAGACTACAGTTAGAAGTTCTGCAATTTCACATTTGAGTTCCTTCAGAACTCTTGGGTGAATACCATCTGGTCCTGGTGACTTATTGCTGTTTAATTTATCAATTTGTTCCAAAACCTCCTCTAAAGATACCTCAATCTAGGACAGTTCCTCTGTCACCTAAAAAGAATGGCTCAGGTTTGGGAATCTCCCTCACATCCTCAGCCGTGAAGACCGATGCAAAGAATCATTTAGTTTCTCCACAATGGCCTTATCGTCCTTGAGTGCTCCTTTAGCACCTCCATTGTTCAGTGGCCCCACTGGTTGTTTAGCAGGCTTCCTGCTTCTGATGTACTTAAAAAGAATTTGCTATTACTTTTTGAGTCTTTGGCTAACTGTTCCTCAAATTCTTTTTTGGTCTTCCTAATTCTATTTTTACACTTCATTTGCCAGTGTTTATGCTCCTTTCTATTTTCCTCACTAGGATTTAACTTCCACTTTTTAAAGAGTTCCTTTTGCCTCTCACTGCTTCTTTTACTTTGTTGTTTAGCCACAGTGGCTCTTTTTTGGTTCTCTATGTTTTTTAATTTGGGGTATACATTTAAGTTGAGCCTCTATTATAGTGTCTTTAAAAAGTTTCCATGCAGCTTGCAGAGATTTCACTTTTGGCACTGTACCCTCATTTTTGTGCAGTTCCCCTTTCTGAAATTAAATGCTACAGTGTTGGGCTGCTGTGGTGTTTTTCCTGCCACAGGGATTTTAAATTTAATTATATTATGGTCACTATTACCAAGCTGTATTCACCTCTTGGATCAGATCCTGTGCTCCACTTAGGACTAGATCAAGAATTGCCTCTCCTCTGTTGGGTTCCAGGACCAGCTGCTCCAAGAAGCAGTCATTTAAGGTGTCAAGAAACTTTATCTCTGCATCCCGTCCAGAGGTGACATGTACCCAGTCAATATGGGGATAATTGAAATCCTCCATTATTATTATTATTGAGTTTTTTATTTCAATAGCCTCTCTAATCTCCCTGAGCATTTCACAGTCATTATCACCATCCTGTCAGGTGGTCGGTAATATATCCCTACCGCTATATTCTTATTATTAGAGCATGGAATTTCTATCCATAGAGATTCTATGGTACAGTTTGATTCATTTACGATTTTTACTTCATTCGATTCTACGCTTTCTTTCACACATAATGCCACATGTCCCGTGAAAAGGATTGACATAAATCACTTCTAAATTTCACGAACTCAGAGGCCAGGGTTTTCTACATACTGTGGATAATGGATACCCATCCTATGAAACCCAAGATTGCTGGTAATGTTATCAGATGAAAAGAGGCTAAGAGATAAACCCACCTAAAACTCGAAGACTGGCTGAAGATGAAACCGAACCCATATCGTTTGCAGCTATACAGGTATAGATACCATCGTCGTCTGTGGTCACACCAATGATTTTCAAGGATGCCTCTCCTAAATCACTGCAAAACACATTAGAATCAATCAGGGAGTTCCATGTCTTATTTAGAAGTCTCCAGCTCTCAATGCATCTTACATTCAAATTCAGCATTCTTACAATACACACCCACCAACTCCACTAAATAATGGTACATCCTAGCTCTGAGCATTTCAGAATGACATCTTGCAGATTCACATTAGAGTCAAAATCTTCATCTGCCAACTGGTCTCCCTTTCGCAAGAGGATCAAGAATTTCCCTTTTCTCCTGCCATCCTGAAGTCTCCATTTTGTAGCAACTTTTGTGTCAGGGAGTCCCCTATGGAACCATTTAATACCGCCCTCCCCTGGCAGAGAGATCAGTACACGCACTCGGGAGTATTGTGCTGTCATTCCATCACCAGGCTGGTCACGGGACAAATCTGTGTGTCATCCAATTGCTTAAAGCATAATGAAACTTTCTGCTACAACATTTGCTTGACCATCTTGTGTCAGGAAAACACTGGATTTTATTTTTTTTTAAAAGGACTAGGAACATTTAATTAGTCTTACTCTCAGTTCATTCAATCACCACCTCAGTATTTAAAAAAAAAAAAGGTCATCAAAAATAAGTGAATTTAGTGACTATGAAATAGAGGACTAATAACTATAGCTTGAGTCAGGTGTCAGCACTGTATCAGCTTCTCATTCAGGTCTGCCAATGAACCTCAACCCCGCAAAACCCCTTCTATTCCAGCTTTATGCCTCTCTGGAGCAGAGATTGTGTTTGGACAAACATCTAACTAGCAGAAAATCTCACTTCTGCATTCAAATTTGTACTTGCTATTATTGCAAGTACCACTAAAGTTTCCAATAACTGAAAGTTTATTCAATGAACACCTCAGTATTATTTCCTCCCTATTTGTTCAGGATATTTACATTGTGCATTTGACAGCACTCTGTGCGTAACCAGTTAGCCAGTTCTCCCAGTTGGTGTGGGTCTCTAACAGCAGCAAGGGAGAAGAAAACAATCAATCAATAAGGAAAGTGTGATGGAGCCACAACAATTGCCAGGCAGACTTAAGCAGCTGCAGTATCTTAAACTTCTTTTAACAGATTTTTTTCAAAATTGGCTACATTTGACAGTAGTATCCCTTAAACTCTCAGCCCTTGTTTTGAAATCAACAATGCTTAGATCAGTGGTCCCAAAACTTTTTACCTTGTGCGCCCCCTCCCGGGCCAGGAGAAGGGCCATGGCCCCGGGGGGGGGGGGGGGCGGGGGGGGGGGGGGGGAGATACATGGACGGGGTAAAGGGGCCAAGGCTGGGGGCCACAGCTGGGGGAGGGGCTGAGAGCAGAGCCTTGGCAGCCCTGGCACTGAACGTGGGGGGCCTGAAACCAGGGCCGAGCCAGGAGCGGAGATAGGTGGCACTCCCTCCCCCACCCCTGTGCAGGCTGGCCCGGGCCCCAGCCGTGCCTCCCCAAACGTTCCTTTACACCCCCCTAGGGAGGCATGCCCCAATTTGGGGACCTCTGGCTTAGATAAAGAGCCAGAGCCCCTCCAGCAGTGACTCCTCTGCAATTTCACAAAGACATGAAATATTTCATCACAAAACCTTTAGGTCAGCTACACTCTGTTACAATTCCCTGCAGTCCCTCCTCCAGAACAAATCCTGCATTAATGCTGCTTGCTGAGACTATGGTTAATTCCTGAGATTTTCAAGATGTGTGAAGGTACCTCTAATGCCCCTGTCCAAAACAAACACACACTCACCCACACCCAACACTGTATGATTTCTGGATTATTAGCAAACTGGAGGATTGGCAGCTAAAGCCTATTATGTACAGTCAAAGCACACACAGGAATTTGCACTCCATTTTTATTTATTTGGGGTTGGGGGAGGGAATGGAAAAAGTGAAATGGGACTGAAGACAATGCCCCACACTGCAAAGAAAACAAGTCATTCTGCTCTCCACAGAACTCTCTCCCTCCTTCAGAATGCTGAAACAGCGAACACACTACTGTACCTGTACAAAATGCTGTAGTGACTGTCATTGCTTAGGGTGTTATGATCAGGACCCTTCCAAGTTACTGAAGCTTTCGGGCGACCACAGACTTTACACCTAAAAACGATGGTCTCTCCTGTCTCACATGTGACCTCACCCAATGGTATTATAAACTCTGGGGGAACTGGAAAAGGAAAAGAAATTACAATAAGTGGACTGAAGTTTCCCCCCCTTTCATCCTGCCCTCCCATCATTCCAAGATAAAGCACTGTATTTACAAGTTTGGGGCCTTTCCCTCTCCCCTTGAAATACTTATTCCACATGTCCAATTAAAGCCTATAGTGTCAAGTGGTTAGACCAAGCAACTGGGACTCCGCAGAGTTCTAATCCTTGTCACCCATTCTCTGCATGAACTTGGGCAAAATGTTTTGCCCTTGTTATGCCTGATGCTACCCACAAAGATCTAACTGAAAACTAAACACTATCTGAGGTGAGTTTCCTGAGTAAATGCTATAGCGAGTGATCTAAATGGATGTGCTGAGGTTTTGGTTTTTTTTTTAAAAGAAGTCTTAGCATGTGTAACTCTATTCATCTGAAACCAAGTCCAATCTAATGTCAGGATGAGCCTGAGTAACCCCAAGGAATGAGAAGGGATGAGAAGGTTACTCACCTTGTGCAGTAACTGAGGTTTTTCGAGATGGTTGTCCCTGTGGGAGCTTCACTTTAGGTGCCTTGGTGTCCTGCACTTCTAGTCGGAGACTTGTGGTAGCAATGCCCCAGTTGGTCGCGCACGCGCGGCAGCCAGCGTGTGCCACTCTGAGTGGCTACCCCACGAGCGCAGCCAACTGCCACCCAGTTCCTTCTCTACCCCAGAGGATCGAGCCGGAACTCTGAAGCAGAGGGGAGGGTGGGTGGGTAGTGGAGCACCCACAGGGAAAACCATCTCGAAGAACCTCAGTTACTGCACAAGCTGAGTAACCTTCTCTTCTTCTTCGAGGAGTGTCCCTTTGGGTGCTCCACTTTAGGTGACTGAAGAGCAGTGCCCCTTGGTGGAGAGGAGGGGCTTCGGAGTTGATGTATGTACGGTGGAGAGCACTGATAGATCGAAGTGAGCGTCTGCAGCTGACTGCTGTTCCAGGGCATAGCATTTGGTGAAAGCATGGTGCGATGCCCAGGTAGCTGCTTTACAAATATCAGTTATAGATACATGTCTGAGAAAGGCTATGGATGTGAACATAGCTCTAGTGGAGTGTGTGCGAAGTCCAGAAGGAGCTTGCAGATTGTAATTTTGGTACCATCGCTTGATACAATTAGAGATCCATTTAGAAAGTCTCTGTTTGGAAATGGTTTGGCTTCTTGATCGTTCTGTTGTGGATATGAATAGCCTGGATAATTTTCTGAATGTTTTTGTTCTCTCTACATAGAACGCCAGAGCTCTGCAGATGTCTAGCATGTGAAGGGATGCCTCCCTGTTTTCGGCATGCAGCTTGGGAAAGAATACAGGTAAGTAAATGGGTTCATTGAGATGGAAGAGGGGGCAACCTTGGGTATGAATTTAGGGTGTGGGCGTAGAATGATTTTGTCCTTGAGGAATGTTGTATAAGGTGGGTGAGCCATTGGGGCACCCAACTCTCCCACCCTTCATGCTGATGCGATAGCTACTAGAAGGGCGACCTTCATGGATAAGTGTAGGAATGGGCAGGTCGCTAGCGGTTCAAAGAGTTTACCCATGAGGGCATGGAGAACAAGGTTGAGGTCCTACATAGGGGTCGGGTCTGTTAATGTGGGGTAAGTGTTCTCTATACCCTTGAGAAAGCGCTTAGTTAGTGGATGGGTGAAGACCGTGAGTCCGTCCACCTCGTCGTGAAAGCTGGTGATGGCTGATAAATGCACGCTGAGTGAGCTAGTCAAGAGGCCAGATTTTTTTTGAGTATGAATATGTAATCAAGGATAGTGGGTAACAGGGCCAATTGTGGAATGATTTGCTTGTCTCGGCACCAGATAGAGAATCTTTTCCACTTGTGTGTGTATGTTTTTCATGTGGAGAGACGTCGGCTGTTAAGTAGAATGTTTTGGACCTCCTTGGAACAGCATGTTTTGAGTTCTGTCATCCCTGGATTAGCCATGCCTTGAGACTAAGTGCTGGAATGTTGGGGTGACGGAGGCGTCCTGTATGCTGTGTCAGTAGGTGAGGCAGGAGGGGAAGGGTTCATGATCTGACAGCCACTGGGGTCAGGTATGGGGACCATGTTTGTCTGGGACATGTTGGTGCAATCAAGATGACTCAGGATTTGTCTTGTCTGATCTTGTCAAGGACACGATTCAACAGGGGTATCAGGGGGAAGGGGTACAGGAGCGGGGCCTCCCATCTGATGAGGAAGGCGTCTCCGAAAGAGTTGTGTCCCAGTCCTGCTCGGGAGCAGTACTGTGGGCATTTGGCATTGTGGGCCGTGGTGAAAAGGTCTATTGAGGGGAATCCCCATTGTCGGACTAGAATTTGCAGAATTTGTGGGTCTAGTTCCCACTCGTGCGTCCGTGAGAAGTTCCTGCTGAGGTCATCTGCTGTGGCATTCTGGTTTCCAGGAGGTAGGATGCCGTGATGTCTATGTTGTTGGAGATGCACCATTGCCAGAGGCGGACTGCTTCTGTGCAAAGCAGGTAAGATTGGGCCCCTCCTTGGCTATTTATATAAAACATAGTCGCCACGTTGTCCGTGAGAATCTGGACAGTTTTGTTGCGGATCAAGGGGAGAAAGTGATGGCTAGTGTTTGGAACTGCTTGGAGCTCCAGTAGATTTATGTGGAGATTTGACTCCTCTAGGCACCATCGGCCCTGGATGGTGTTCTCGGCCAAGTGTGCCCCCCATCCTACCAGAGAGGCATCCGTGGTGATAGTGACTGATGGGGTTTCCCTTTGGAAGGGAAGCCCTGAGCAGACATTTGTTTGTTTTGTCCACCATGTGAGCGAGTCTTTCACTCTGCTGGGCATTGTAAGCTGTCTGTTGATCGAGTGTCTGTGAGGAATGTAGACAGTGCGTAGCCAGGTTTGTAGACCTCTCATATGCAGCCTGGCATGTTTCACGACAAACGTGGTAGCCGACATGTGTCCGAGAAGTTGTAGGCATGTTCTGGCAGATGTTTGTGGGCTGTGTCTTACTGTTGTGATTAGATTTATTAAGGCAAGAAATCATTGTTGGGGTAGCCGTGCTGATGCCATGACACAGTGGCGGTGTGCCCCTATAAAGTCCAGTTGTTGGGTTGGGATCAGGGTGGATTTCTGTAAGTTGGTTTGTAAATAGGGTTAGAGTGGTGTGAGTGGTGTGAACTGTCTCGTCGTATGTCAGTGCTTTTAGCAGGCAGTCGTCTAGACAGGGAATATGGTCACACCCTGCTTGTGAATATGTGCTGCTGCAATGGCCAGTACTTTGGAAAAAACCCTGGGAGTCGTAGAGAGGCCGAAGGGAAGTACCTTGTATTGGTAGTGTAGGTTGCCCAGAGTGAATCGTAGGAATCTCCTATGCGCCAGGTGGTTAGTGACGTGAAAGTAAGCATCCTGTAGGTCGAGGGCTGAGAGCCAATCTCCTTTCCCCAATGCCAGAATTATGGTTGCTAGGGTTACCATCTTGAAGTGCTGTGTTCTCACAAACTTGTTCAGTTTGCATAAGTCCAGAATGGGCCTCCATCCACCTGTTTTCTTCGGAGTGAGAAAGTAATGAGAGTAGAACCCCCAACCCCTGTGCTGAACCAGTACTGGTTCCACAGCACCTAATTGCAGGAGATGCTGTATTTCCTGCTGTAACAGGTACTCGTGAGATGGGTCCCTGAAGAGGGATGGGGAAGGAGGGTGGATAGGTGGAATGGAAAGAAAGGGGATGGAATAGCTTTTCTGTGTAATTTCCAGAACCCACTTGTCTGTGGTGATGGTTCTCCAGACTGGGTAAAAGGGTGTAAGGTGGTCCTCAAATGGGCTGGAAATTAGAGGTGACTCTGGAAGTGGAGAATGTGGGGCTCTTGTGTCCTCGACCAACACTTCAAAGTGTTTGCCTAGAAGTGGATGGCTGAGACGTAGATGACTGCTCCTGCGTCTGACGGCGTCTCGTCTAGCGCTGTTTGCGGCATTGATCATAATGTCATTGAGGCTGAGTGTATGGGGCAGGATGGAATAGTTGGTTGTAGAATCTGCCCTGTTTCTTTCTTGTTCGCAGGGATACAGATTCCAAGTGTCTTTCGTGTCGCATGGGAGTCCTTCAGGGTGTGTAAGGAGACGTTTGTGCTCTCTGCAAACAATTTTTGCCCCTCAAAAGGTAAGTCCTCTACTGTCGCCTGAACTTCCCTGGGGAAGCTGGAGAGATGGAGCCATGAAGCCTTCCGCATGACAATGGATGGCGATGGAGCGAGGTGCCGTGTCAGCAGAATCTAGAGAGGCCTGGAGGGCAGTTTTGGCGATGAGGAAACCTTCTGCTATATCGGCTTTATATTGTTCTTTTTTGTTAGCTGGGATGTGGTCAATAAAAGATGACATCTGAGAAAAAAATGTTGTGTGTGTACTTGGCCAGTAACGCAGAATAGTTTGCTATGCAAAACTGGAGGGTTGCCGATGAATAGGCTTTCCTGCTGAAGAGGTCTAGGCGTTTCCAATCTTTATTATAGGGAGTGGTTTCGGTTTGATATTGCTTCCCCCTTTGATTAACTGCCTCTACCACCAATGAGTTTGCAGTAGGGTTGGTAAACAAAACTCAGCTCCTTTAGCAGGCACATAGTACTTCTTGTCAGATCACTTACAAGAAGGTGGGGCTGTGGCTGGAGTCTGCCATACGGTTTTTGCTGGGGCCATGATGGCAGCATAAATGGATAGTGCCATCTTGGCTGACGGAGAAGCTTGCAATATGTCTGTCAGCTTATGTTGAGTCTCTGGTAACTCAGCCAATGAGATGTCTAGTGAATCAGCTACTCTTTTAAACAAATCCTGAAAGGATTTGAAGTCATCTCCCAATGTGTGTGTGTGGGGGGGAGGCGGCATTATTGTTTCGTCCAGAGACGAAGTCAGGATGTGGGTAGGTGGGAGAGTGTCACCCTCCGGCCTGTCGACAGATTCTTCAGCTTCCTCCTCCAGCAGTTCTGGGGAAGCTGGAGCAGATGGAGGTGATCGCTGTGTCCTGGATGGATTGGATGGCTGGGTGTTTTGGGCTCTGTATAATGCCCAGGGGTCCCAGTATGCCTACTGCTGTGGGAAGGCCATGGGAGGGGACACCCATTGTGGGGGTTGCCAACCCACGCCCTGTGGCCGAGTGGGTCCAGGTTTAGGAGAGGAGTGGTGAGGTGTGCCCACTCCTGTCTCCACTTCCTCCTCTTCATCAGCGGAGAGAGGAGGGGCCAAGCTAGCGAGTGTAGTGATAAAGCTTGGCCCTGACTCTGGCCAGAGTGCCATCGGTGCCAAAGAGCAGGTGGATGCAATGAAGAGGTCTGCATGGCTTACAGACTGTTGCGGTACCGGGAGACTCAGTGCTGGCAGCACAGGAAAGCTCAGGCTGGGAACCAGAGGGAGCGTTGTCGGTGCTGCAGACTTGTCACGTTGTATTGGTGAAGCAGGCGCCACAGTGCTGTGCTGTGCCTGAAGTTTCTGTTCCCTCGGTGCCGAGCTATGAGACTTAGTTTTGCTGCTATGAGAGCGAGACCACACAGAGTCTTTTGTTCCTTGGGACGTCTCGGTACCAGGCGGTCCTGGTGCCTTGTGGTCCGGTGCTCTGGGTGCTGTTGATACCGGGGCAGTTTTTGCAGTCGGGGATTGTTTTTTTGGAGGTGAATCCCGGCGTGGTGAGGAGTGAGACCGCTTTTTTTTGGATTTGGTAGGACCAGGGTCCTTAGCAGCCATTTTTGAAGAGGACCCCATATCTCAGGCAGCTGCAGGTGAGGACGGGCGAGGAGGTGTCCTGGACTAAGGGTCGGAGGGATCTCCTCCTCATTAAAAGTTTTAATTGGAGGTCCCTGGCCTTTCTTGTCCACACTGTGAGTTTCTTGCAGTGGGGACACTTTTGGGTAGTGTGTGTCTACCCCACTGCGAGTGGCCGCCTGTCACTGGTATTGAGAGTCTGAAGGTCAGACAGTGCTTGAAACCTGGAGAGCCAGGCATGTCTGAGAGGCTAGCTGAATGAAGAATGGGAATAGTCCCAGTCTAATGCCTCTTCGGCGGCTGCTTGCCAGAGGCGGGGAGAAAAACGGGAAAGTGTTATTTTTTATAAATGTGAAAAATGAAAGAAAAATGAACGGAGAGATAAACAATGAGGAAAATTAACTGAGAAAAGAGCAGAGATTAAAGGAACATGAGAGTAGATAAGGGCGCTGCTGTCGTTCCGACCGAAACCAAGGACAGTAGAGAAGGAACTGGGTAGTGGTTGGCTGCGTACATGGGGTAGCTGCTCGGAGTGGTGCAAGATGACTGCCGCGTGTGCGCGGCCAATTGGGGCACTGCTACCACAAGTCTCCAACTAGAAATGCAGGGCACCAAGACACCTAAAGTGGAGCACCCACAGGGACACTCCTCGAAGACGAAACCTAAGTACCTTACGAAATTATGTTCTCTTCAAGATTTGGGCCTTGCCAGAGCAATCCATGTATTCATCACCTCACAACTGGATTATTGGATAGCATTTATATTTGAAGATCACTCAGAAGCCAGAGCTGGTGCAGAATGCTGTACTCAATCCAATATGTGGATGTTAGCAAAGTTCAGCAAACACACAGGTTTTCTGTTTACTCGTAGGTCAGATCAGCCCTTGCATTTGAGGTGCTCTTGTTAACATTCCCTAGATTTGAAGGTGAGGGAATGGAGGCATGGCATTCTTGGGGGAGGGTTCTCAATTCTAGATCTTGTTTTCCCCCATGTCCAACACAGCCTGGATTTTACCGGCCTTCTGTGTTCAATACAAGACCCATCTCTTTTTTCAGGCGTAAGCCATATTGAGTAGGGAGAGGAAAGAAGTGGGTGACAATCTGTTAGCAGTGGTGTCTTTGCCCATTTCTTAAAGGTATGTTATACAGTACAATATGTATTCATTATTATTTAATTGTGGATATATGCCCAAAGTTCCAAGATAATACCACAGCACATACTTCATGGACTGCCTCCCTTCTCCAAAAAACCTTCAAGCTTTTAAGATACAATACAGTCAATTCCTGATGTCTGTCACATCAAGCAAGTGACTATTTTTGGTGATGAAGCAACGAGGAGTGGTTTCTCCTACACTCAAAAATCCCATTAGCAGATACAATGCAAAGTATGTTTTCCTCAAACTACAGTTACTATGGCTTTTAATTATTAGAACAACTTACCGTCATAAATGTAGTTGGGGTTGAGAAGCTGAAAATGAGAGAAAGTGAATTAATTATTTCTTTCAAGTAACATTCTTAAAACCAATATTATTTCCAATGGTCTAAAATGAAAACCATTTAGCATGGCGATGGGTTTTAGTCAGACCCACAAAAGCACAGAAGCAGCTGCAACTCAGTGTTTTGGCACCCATACCACTCTCCCCATATTCACTTTGGAACGGCATCACAGCCCCAAACTGGAGGATCACTTCCTCATGCTCTGAATTTGGAGAAACAACATCAAGAATCACACATACCTGAGCCAAATTCCTGCTTGGTCTAATGCCACTCAGACCAATGCTGTTACACAAGAGACGAATTTGACCCATGATTTTAACTTACCCCACAGGATCATTTTTGAAATACCATATCCTTGTAGCATTTACCTTCACGGAAACCTTGTTGGCAAGTCCTTCTCGGGATTTGCGATAACCATTTTCTAGCTTGCCTTCCCTTTTGCCGTCTTTATCTTTTTTCTCAGATTTCTTCCTTAAACGGAGTGCTGTGTGCCAAGATGTTGACTTCCTGAAGGCAGAACATTAACATTGTGTTCAACTCTTTTGAGCCCTCAGCAGGGCATTGTGCTGTTTAACTTCACTTGCATTGGAAAATTTTAATGTCTGTAATATCTAAGACACAAGATTGCAGAGTCCAGTCCTGTTGAGTATGGGAGCTGTAAAGGAAACTCACAAAATATCTTCAAGAAATCTTAGATTTCCTGGTGACCCTTTCATGCTAAAAGTATCAATTTTGATCTCAGTGTATTTCTGCAAAAAATTACAAAATTAAAGGATGCAGGATAAGTACAAGAGACATTTTGCCTTTGTTTAAAACTGTAGACAAAATGAAAGGATCAGTGAGAAGCATTGTAATGTATAGAATCTTACCTATGAAGCTAAGCCTTTCATAAAATCATGGACACTGTCAGTCAAACACAGCAATGGCCCATCAGTCCTGTCTCCAACCACAGGCACTGACTTTTCAAAGTGATGGGGGGCGCTCGACCCCGGCTCCGCCCCCACTCCACCCCTTCCCCCAAGACCTTCCCGCCCCCCAAACCCCGCCCCTTCCCGCCCCCCCGAGTGCGCCGCGTCCTTGCTCCTCCCCCCCAGCCTCCTGAACACCACGAAACAGCTGTTCACGGCAGGCGGGAGGCACTGGGAGGGAGGGGGAGGCACTGATTTGTGGAGCCCGCTGGTGGGCCGGAGGTGCTGGGCGGAGCTGCCGGTGGGTGCTCAGCACTCGCCATTTTTTCCCTGTGGGTGCTCCAGCCCCAGAGCACCCATGGAGTTAGCGCCTATGTCTCCAACACTGACCGACAAATGTTTTAGATACAAATGTAAACCCTCCCCCAAATTATCCAATTTTCCAATACCACAGTATGGGGAGAAATATACTTTCATGCCAACAACCACCTTTGTACTTTAAAGCACAAGAACTAGCAGCCCCGGTAATCTCATCTTAATTGGTGTAACTACAGTTTACTACTCTTATTAATAGAAATGCCTAATTCTTAATAATTTATTCCATTTCAAGTTTGCCTTAATTTCCATTTCAGCTCTCTTGATTCTTTTATTATGGGAAAGGTTAAGTTTGAGTGAACAATTAGCCTTCTCTCAATAACATTAGGTATCATTTCAGGAAACCTCAACAGCATTTGTAATAAAGAAAATACCTGCATGGGTTTCTTAAACATTTCTATCATAGCAAACATCCAACCTATAAATCAGTTTTACTGACACCAAGACACACCAGATATCTTCCAGGACTTCATCACACATGATGTCCATTTCCTTCTGGAAGTTCACATAAACTTTTAGTTTAGAAGGCTCAAATCCTGATTTAATCGTAAATCTTTTTACAAAATGCTCAAGTAACATAAAACATGTGCAAACCCTCTTCTCTTCTGAAGAAATCCAGACACTCACTTGATTGTTCCATCATGGTTGTCAATGATGACTGCACTGGTATGCCCCAAGACATAGCCGGGAATCCAGCCCTCGGCTGCAGGGCACTGGTCAGTGGCGGCTCTGAACACCAAAAACATGTTCTGTTGGTTGCTGGCTAGAATTTGCACGACCTCTCCTTGGTAGACATTTATCTCATCCTCCTTCACTGCCGTGTAATCGTGTGTCACCAGCATGGTGGAGATATTGCTACTGCTGCTACTTTCACTCTGTAGTATTAATGGGGTAGGGACAGAGAAGGGAGGGGAAAAAATGGGATCGAGTTTAGAACTCACACAGACGACACTTAAAATTACATTGTACTGCGACACTAAACAATGTGTAGTCCCAGGAGTTTATCCTTCTTTTTGCACATGCCCGGTCTACTGTATCTTTGTCATTTACACAAATAAAATATACTATTACCTGCCATTACAGAAAGCTGGTGAAGAAATGGGGATTTCCCCCCACATTTGTTACTTTTATTTATTATTCTATGGATCCCAGTTTTATTGAAGCTTCATGACACCCCCTTTTACTACCTACAAAAGCAAACTACAGTATATGGGATTAGCCATTAGGAGGCATTATAAATCACAATTTGAAAGAGACCAAAAATTAAGGCTAGAACCCAACCTAATCAAAGCTGGGAAATTCAGCATTGAAGCAGATGATCATTCTCACCTTGCTTCATTTGTTGGAGCTTAGGACAGTAGCCCAATCTTGCATATTGCGTATAATAAGGTACAAAAGGGCAAAATGAATTGGCGTTTGTTATTGTCTCTCTAAAACATTAATGCTTGCCAGTTTCGTTTGTAAAGACTAACAGATTTATTTGGGCATAAGCTTTCGTGGGTAAAAAACCCACTTCTTCAAATGCATGGATCCACTCCAGGTATCTGAAGAAGTGGGTTTTTTACCCATGAAAGCTTATGCCCAAATAAATCTGTTAGTCTTTAAGGTGCCACTGGACTCCTCGTTGTTTTTGTGGATACAGACTAACACGGCTACCCCTCTGATAGGTTAGTTTGTGTGTTTTTTTATTCTTTATTTTTAAATGTGTAGGATGAGATAAATTACCTACTTTTTAGGGGTTTTTTTGTTTTTGTTTTTAAAAACCCTCTCCCTTGCGCCCCCACCCCCCCGGAAAAATAGAGCATTAATTGACTCATTTATAGCTATCCTTTTTCTCATATTCTATCAGTAAGTACAACCATTAGAAGCGCATGTAGTTACAGGCATGGACTCAACATTGTATGGGTATATCTGAATTTTTTGCCTTTCTCCTTAATAAGCATTGGCAACAAATGTAATGACTGATCAATAACTCAGATGATGTAAATCACACTATCAAAGTTTTTCAGCCAAGAAAAGTTATCTGTCCTGACAGTGGTTCCACCTGAAAAATCAGGTCTAGCTATTTCCTCTTGCGACTACCTTATGCTTGCTTCTGAAGTTTAATGAATGTCAACATACAATTTCTCATAAGACTAACAAACCAACTCCATATAGCTTGGCCCTGAACCATCCAGTTCCCTTAGGAAGGAGTTAAAAGTAAGCCAACCTGTAAACTGGGGGACTGGATGATTCCAGAGAATAACAATGTGGCATAAGTGTTGCTGCTCTGACTATATCTTAAGTCAATGACTATTATCACTACCACCACCCAATGGCTGGTCAATAGCCCAAGACATTAAGCTGATGGTGAAAAGTCCCCAACAGAAAATGCACTCTGTGCTGGCATTCTCAGTAGAGAGGGCAAGAATTCAACTGTCTCCCCATTATTAAGCCACTCCTATCTGATAATCAATATAAGCAGTCTATATCCTGAAATAAGGAAATTTCATTTTCACTTTGAAAATGAAAAGAAAATGGGCCACAATCTGCTCAGTTACATCAATATTAAGTTTCTTCAGATTTACACCAGTGTAAATGATAGTTTGGCCCAGTGTTTAATATGTGGTCGTGGTCAGGAGAGTAAAGCCTGCTCGAATGGCACCTTCTTATTCAACACAACTGCTCCTGGTGTATATTCTGAGTCATCACTGTAGGCAGCATGGTTCCACACACAAGTGCACTGGGCTGGGAGTTCTATTCCTGGCTCTTCCATCTACCAGCTGTGCGACCATGAGCATGTCACCACACCTCTCAGTGCTGCTGTTTCTCCTAACACTTTTGTGTGTGTCCCATCTATTTTGAATTCAAGTTATTAGGGGTAGGAACTCTCTCTGATTATGTGTTGGCACAGTACCTAGCACAGTGGGGTCTTTAGACACTACTAAAATATCTTAGTATTACCTGTAATACTGCTCTGGTGATTAAAGTAAGTATGTACTGCATTTCACTCCCAGTATCATGACAGAGCACAAAGAGCTCTGGGTGAGGGAACAGGATTTTATTCTGGGCTGCATACCTCAATAAGATAATTAACTAAATTCCAGTTAACTGACTTTGTATTACAGTTAACAATACTCAAGACAAAAAGAACCCAGGTTGACTCCCTCACCCTAGGGAGAGTCAATGGTCCCTGTAAACGGCATGTCTGAGGAGGGAGCATCTGCAAACTGCCTGCCTGGCCTGGGAGAGAACTTTCCCAGAGTAATTTCTAGAGCATATCATTTAAAAAAACATCCAATCCTAATTTAAAAATTGTCCACGATTGAGAATCCACCACAACCCTGGTAAATTGTTCCAAATGTTAGCTTCCCTCACTGTTAAAAATGTACACCTTAATTCCTTTCTGAATTTGTCTAGCTTCAACTTCCAGCCACTGAACTGTATTATACCTTTTTCTGCTAGACTGAAGAGCCAATTATCAAATATTTGTTCCCCATGAAGGTACATATAGACTGTAATCAAGTCACCCCTCAAACCTTCTCTTTGTTAAACTAAATAGATTGAGTCCCTTGAGTCCATCACTATCAGCATGTTTTCTGACCCTTTAACTATTCTTGTGACTCTTCTGTAAACTCTTTCCAATTTATCAACATTCTTGAATTGTTTTCCAGCAGTGGCTGCACCAGTGGAAAGTACAGAAGTAAAATAATCTCTCTACTCCTACTCAAGATTACCTAGTTATCATCCTTAACTCTGCTGGCCATAGATTTCTCCTTGTGTCCCTTTGCTTTCCTTATCAATCTTCTGTAATTTCTAATTTCTGATTTATATTCATTACTATTAACTTCCCCTTTCTTCCATTTGCTATATATTATTTTTAATTTTTTTATAGCTGCCTTCACTCCCCTTCTGTACCAGGTAGTTTCTTTTTCTTTTTTAACCAATATGGGAATCTAGTTACACGTTCTTAAACAATTCCCAATTATCATTCACATATTTCTGATTAAATTATGCCTCCCAGCTGATTTGGCTTGTAATTGTTTTCAGCTTTGTGAAACTGGGCCTATTAAAGCATCAAGAACACATTTATTAGTGATCCGGACTTTATTCTGTTGGCACATTATAAATGTGATCAAGTTATGATCATTTGTATCTAAGTTACCTCTAATTTTTAGTTCTGTGATCAGTTCCTCTTTATCTGTCAAGAAGAGGTCTAATACAGAATTCTCCCATGTTGGATGCAACACTTTTTGAGTTAGGAGATTGTCATAATATTTAGAAATTCCAGGGATGTTTTAATACTGGCAGCAAGACACATTCCAGAATATGTCACTTAAACTGAAGTCCCCATGATCACGCAGCTTTTTTTCCTATCCATTATATATAGATGTGAAAGAAGCCGGCCATCCTGTTTGGGGATCTGCAGCAGACACCAACTAATACCCCATCTTGTGAATTATCTGATAAGACATTGATCCATAAGCATTCAAGATCATTTTTTCTTGAGTTATCAGTGACTCGGAAACAGATAATGCCATTTTTGACATAGAGAGTGTCATTCCCAGTCTCCTTTTGCCTGTTTGCTCCTTCCTAAATAGGTTATAACCATTGATTTTAACATTGCAAACATGTAAATCATCCCACCAGAACTACTTGCCAACTGCTAGTACTGTCAGGGAAACTGCACAGCGATCTAGCCCAAGAAGGGAAAACCTGCAAAGTACCATGTCCCCCCTGCTTTCCCCCCATAATCCAAGCACTGTGTACCGTAAAAACTTAACCAAGAATTGTTTCCACATACTTGACAATCCTACTAAGTAGAAATCTTCTATGTTTTGAATAGGTGTTTCTCACAGCTTTTACAAGAGCCAGACTAGAAGGTTCATTTCATGTGTTTTTCAGGGTTGCCCCCTTTTCAGTTATGAAACAGAAACACATGCATACGTGAGTGCACGTGTATGTATATTTTTACACATATAATTTAACTACATTTATATATGTGTGTGTAAATATGTACAAACACACATCCACAAATGAATACACCTCTACCCCGATATAACGCCACCCGATATAACACGAATTCGGATACAACGCGGTAAAGCAGTGCTCCGGGGGGGCGGGGCTGTGCACTCCGGCGGATCAAAGCAAGTTCGATGTAACGCGGTTTCACCTATAACACGGTAAGATTTTTTGGCTCCCGAGGACAGCGTTATATCGGGGTAGAGGTGTACATCAAATTTAAGGACAAACCTTCACAGCTCATTTTCTCCAATTAGTCGATCACAGAGTGAAGTCACTAAGTTAAAATATGTGACATCACCTTGTATGACAGAAAGTGACATTATAGATGTAAAATTATGACCTACCTCTATAATCAAGCTAAAAGAGAAGGTGAGTTGTGAGGGAGAAGGCATATTTAGATAGTGTTGGCTACTGTAGAAAGCAAACACAGAAATTATGGCCTCCCTTTCAAGTTTGCATGAATGTCCCTGTTCAAAAAATGGAATTTTAATAATTGATTTAAAGCCTTATTTGGGAATGACAGGAGAAATTGGTGTTTATTGCTTTAGTATACATAAAAATATCTTATCTTATTAATGCTCTATTCATTTATTGAAAAGACATCTATTTACCCTAGATATCACATTAACATAACATTCTGCTAGACTAAAGAAAAAGATAAAGGCAAGACAAAGCCAAACCAAATGAAAATTAGAAAGGAGACCAGATCAAATAAAAAAGAATACATGCAAAGCACAATTTTTTTCCTCTAAGGCTATTACAAAGGTAAGTGTAATAACTAAAACATCAAGAGAGAGCTCTATATGTTAAACAATTCTACCAAGAAGTGCATGCGTTTAAAAAAGTATTGCAGGTTAGGTGATTTGCAATTGGTATTGTGTAGGAGCTGTGACAGGTACTGAAAAAACAAACACTTGTGAATACAACACTTAGTGAGAGAAAACCAAATGCTGGTAAAAGGCATGGTGACATGCCTATCACATTCACAGTGAGTGACATTCATTTGTTGTGCATTAAATTTGCACATGCCCCATGATCACTATGTTGCGTTTCCTGGTGGACATCGGTAGAGGATGTGGATTCTGTTAACCCTTTTTTCCCCACACACAAAAAAGTGCAGATTAAAAGGTTGAATCTCCAGATGCCCTAACAGAGTTTCTTTTACATAGGGGAATAAAAACGTGGAGTGAATATTTCCACTTTCTAACTTTTTGGGGGCTGACAGTGATAAGGGTTTTTTTTGGTTTGTGTGTTTTCAGTTGATACTTGGAAGCTTCACTGACCCGATATGGGATTTAAAGATGAGTGAAAAGAATGCTGCAGTTCAATTAAGGCTGAAAGGAGTAAAATAAGGCAACCCAGGGAGTGTGACGTGGATGCCTCACCAAAGTCAAAACTATATAGGAAAAAAACAAAAAAGGGATGGATGTGTGTGTGTGTGGGGGGGGAAGCCCCAAGACAATTGGCCAACCAGAAATTTAAAAAACGCTGTTGGTGGCGCACAAACAGAGGCCATGTGATTGTCAAATTCAGCATGTTAATTATCTGCCTTCGGATTAGAGACAAAAAAGCCAGGAGAGCAAGTTAGTAGGAATCAGACTAGTGATTTATGTTTTCAGCAGAGGTGGAAGTCACAACTTTGTTAGCAGTTGTGTTGTGTCTGTATACATATCACAAGTCTGTTTTATGCATACACACACAGACATAGAATATATATTCTATTTGCTTGTGTAGAGAAGATATTGGAACAGTTGATTATTTCAGAGCAGTGCAGCACTGGAGAGCCAGAAGTTAGTATGGAGAGTGATGGTAACGCACAGAAGGGGAGCATGGGAAGGTTTTAGAAGAGCTCGCAGGACAGAGGTGCTCCGCTCTTACCCCATTACTTTGGGTGGAGTGAACTGACTGCTCGCTGGTCGAGGAGCATGTGCTCATGCGGTCTGTGTCCTTGCTGTGTGAAGAGTGGCGGTGGACCTGGCGCTGGAGGGAGTCATTGTCCCCAGGGAAAGTGAAGGAGCCAGGGCGGCTGGCAGGGGATGCTGGGATGGAGCTCCAAAAGGAGCCCTTTTGCAGGGGACTGCTGGGTGGAAAGGTTTCCTTGCCAAAAGGAGAAGGGAAAGTCGTTGAGAGAGGAGAGTTCATTGGAGAGATG
Source organism: Emys orbicularis (assembly GCF_028017835.1). Lineage (NCBI taxonomy): Eukaryota > Metazoa > Chordata > Testudines > Emydidae > Emys > Emys orbicularis. Next base: position 157,137,037 of record NC_088684.1, read on the forward strand.
GCTCCTGGCCTTGGCTTCCCGAGCGTCAGAGATCCTATGCTGCTCCTTGAGCGATTGTCCTCCGAGCTCCCACGCAATTCTTTCTGGGCTCCGTCTGCTGACCCAGAAACGTTTCCAGCTGTCTTCCTGGGGCTCTCAATAACTTTCATCTTGGGAATCTGCTCAGCTTCTTTCTCAGGACCATCCGGTTCTGCAATGGGAGGGTGCCTGGCTGGCTGGCTGAGGCCAGTCTCTAGGGATGTGCTGTGGGGTGGCAGGGAGGGATTATGAATGGACATACCTGACATCTTGTCTGCCTCTGCTTGGGCGGAGGCTGCAGAGGAGACCAGGACTGGGGAATGGTGTCTGACAGGCTGGGGGATCCGGGAGGGCCTGCTACGGCTGGAGCTGGTAATTCCGCTACAGCTGCTGGGGCCGCTGCTGTTGCTGCTGCCACCGCCACCGCTACTGTGGTTCTTCTGATACTCAATTGGTGATGTCAAGGCTGCAATTTAAAAACAGGGGAAGGAGCAGAGGGAGAGAGAAGAGGGCAGGTTAAAGCTGGATATGTTTAATGCAACCTTAGAGTTTGATCAAAAACAAACTTTATTCTTACATTACACCTTTAACCCACTGACCTCAAAATGCTTTACAGACATTAATGCTTCATGACATCCCTGCAAGGTAGGTTGGTGGGTAAGATTATATTCCCAAAACAGACAGGGAAGCTGCGGCAGAGGTTAAGCAATTTCTCCTAGGTCACAAGTCAGTGGCTTAGTTGTAAATACCTGCCACAACTCCCAGCTCCCAGTCCTATGCTCTAACCACCACATCCTGTTTCCAACATGTTTTCTTACATGATTTTTAAACCAGTTCTTTCACAATGAAAAAAAAAAAATCTATGCTGAGGAAGAACGAGTGATTCAAAGCTAGAAACACTAGTGTGAAGGTCAGTGAACAGACCCTTTTGAGATCAGTGGCAATTACTAGCTTTTCCTAGCTTTCTCCTAGTGACACTAAATGTTATAGTACTAAATGCTGTTGAAAAAACTATGAAGTAACGCAACTGAAATACATTTATACTGTAATGTTAGGTTGTCACTTTGGTTCAGCCCTCCAAAAACTCCCATTTGTTTAAAGTGGATACACTATTTCCTCATATCAGAGGGACGTTGTCATTTTTAATTCTTTCCTATAAAGCACTTTGAAATAGTCAATCACAGGCCACTACACAAGTTCAAACATTTGTTGGGAAGTGGAAACAATGGGCATGTCCCCCCCAGCTGAAAGGCCTACTACCCCAGAAGAAAGAAATCTTTTGGAGTATTACTTAAACTAGAGCAGATGAAATATGAAGGAGAGCAAGTAGTTGGGGGCATCCAGTACCGAGCCTGCGGCAGAAAGATTAACACAAATGATTTACCATTCAAAAAATTACGCTGGTTTTCCAGAATTTGGTTGATTTCATGGATCCACAATTGGCGTACGCCTGGACTGGCAGAATGCAAAACAAAGGTCTCCAAGACATCCCCTGTTCTTGATGTTAGTGCAAATTTACATGGATCACTGTCCACGTTTTCCTCCAGGCAAAGACAACTCACCTTAATGAGAGAGAATTTATTGTATCTATTGTATTGCAAAGATACCACCAATAGCCCTAGCCAGGAGCTCTGAGCTTCTAAAGTCTTCAAAACATTTAAGATAATGATTATTTAATGTAGTCAGGATTACTGTAAAATAAATTATTAAATGAAACTAAGGATTAATGATGGATACTTGTCATCCTTGTCACATCACTTAAGATTTCACACAGTCACTAAGAGCATCTTGCATTTCAGAAACTATGACTCAAGGTCAGACAGAAGTCAAATGTGATCCATTCCACGGTAGCACAGTGAAATTCCCCTTAGTAAAGTCCTCCGCTCACGCCTTCCTTTTATTTAAAATACTACAGTAGTTTTGTACTTTAATCTGTAGTCTATAAAGATTCCACTATAAGAAAGCAACTATTTCCAAACAAGTACAAGCTGCCAAATCAGAGCAGGACTATGAAGCATAGCTCAGTATAGCCATTCAGATCAACCCATGCACATACCAATTTACCCTCTTGCTCAGAAGCCCCCAGTCAGATTACTGCTGGGTGTATCCAACATAACTGTGCAGCACACTACTGTTTAAGGGCAGGGCTAAAATGTTTGAGGGATCAGCCTGTGGAAGTCGAGTCATGTGATTTGACAGACGTTCTAGTCAAGATTTCAGTACTGTTGGCAAGTATTCACATTTGGTTTGGGCTGAGATTTCTTGGGGACTAATACTTTCAAGTTACTGCCTTCAAGCTTTACGATACAGACATGTTACTGTAAGGGCAGGTATTACAATGATCTGTGATAAGATGTGAACACAGAGTTGAGACACAGCCCTGTAGTGTAGGGCATATCAAGTTACAATGAGTACATTTATATTACTGTATTTAAGGCAGAAGAGGTCAGAAAGCCGGCATGGAAAGATTTTAATGTGTTGTCACAGCTGAGCACAGAATTGTTTGCATGTGTTTTTAGTAGTGAGCTTAATGCTACCATTCTTCTAGGTTTACTGGTAAAGACATAGGTTCATGAGTTGGTAGGCCATTACCAGAAAATGATTACCTTGGTACCCCACTGTACAAACCCTATCATGCTCACAGACAACAGTTACCTTGATACTGTTTTTAAACAAGAATCCCGGCATGGAGAAACCTTTCTTTTTATCTAGTGGCTCACTGAATATGACAATCTGCTCAAACAGGAAGACCCGCCTTTCTTTGCAACGTGGCAGAAGTCCCGTGTCCTGGTCTGTGACCAAGAATGTGTCCTGCAGCAGGAGTTTACCCTGGGCTACAATTTTACCCTAAAAAACAGAAGCAGAAACAAATTCATTTAATCCATTAGTTAATTTTTCTGAACCTCTCCAAGAAATAAAACCTCATTACAAGCGTTTTTTAGTGTTCAGAGTAGTTTTTATGTATGTTCACTGATTGATACATGAGAGAAAGGCACTCACTCACTCAAAATCCCTTTTAAATCATTTGTATGCAATTGCCTAACTTCTTGCAAGAAGATATTTCAAAATGATAATGTCATATTGAAAACATTTCCCACACTGGTAGTTCCTGAGGATCAATTTTACTCATATAGGAGTCAAGCAATGCGAGAGACAAGACAGGTCATGTTTTTGAGAAGATCGGTCAAACAATGTACCAGGCTGGCCTGCTCTTGGGCAGGGCTCACATTAAGATTCTCCTTTCCCATTTTGCATTAACACAAATTAGTAGGAGCAAAAATTTGTGTCCCAGATAGTGAGAAATGCAGAACCATCCCAGATACAATATAAATTCATCTGGAAATATGTCATAAAGAGAACAGAAATGTATGCACCATTTTAAGAAAGAAAACCAACTTACATCAAATCCTTGAAGGCGGCCAACATTCATCATGTCGTTGCACCGTTTCGGTACTATGCACATGACCTCTACAGCTCTCTGTTAAAGCCAAGGAGAGAAAAATCAAAATTTAACTCTCCAATGGTGGATTGTGTGTGTCATGGCAGGGCCTTTACAATATAGTTCAGTGTATTTAATCAGCAGGACAATTACAGCTGAAACAGAACAGTAGTTTTATATAACCCGACTTGTTCACAAGCACTGCACTGGAAGTAAAAGAAGTGTGGAACACAAGTATGTAAGTCAATAAAGAAAATGCCAAAAGTACCTCTAGTTCTGTTGTGTCAAGGTTAGCTTTTTTAGAGTATTTGAGGAAGTCCTGTAAGGGAAAAGGTAAAATTATCTCAAGTCCAAACTGGCTCCTATTTGTGTGAGAATTAAATGTTCCAAATGATGCTCTTAAGAAAATAATAAAAATACTTAATTTTTCAAAGCCTCTTTCTGACATGCGTTAGGTATGTTTTTAGTGCTAAGCTTCACATCTGATTTCGGATCATTCAAGAACATTTACTGAGTCATCAATCCTCTTTGGTAGAAAGGGTCAATAATACATTTTGCCAAACACTCAGACAAAAGGTGCTAAAGGAATTATAAAATTAATTAAAGAAAAAAATCAGAGGAAAATCAAACAAATTTTGCCTTCAGTTACATGGGTGCAAATCCTAAGCCCTTCCACTACACTGAAGAGTTAATGTGGATTTACACTGGTTTAAACTGTATCAGAATTTGGTCCAAGCTATTTACTGTGATTCAGAGAACTATGTGAACCCAAGTTAGGAAACAAACTGAAATACAGTATTAAAAATTCTGGTTTATGTCGAGTACGAAGAGCCCCTTCACCATTTACAATTCTACTACCCAAAAAACAAAGCCAACAGTAATAAGATTTTTCAGTTCTTCTTTAGTAAAGGTGGTTACACTGAAAGGGTACCCAGCATCACCTCACCTTGAGTAACAATTGGTATTTCATAATTCTCTGCACTGGTTTTATTAGCAAGTCTGTGAGCTGAAGTCTGTGGCCCAGGCGCTGCTTCAAGTCCTAAAGGTTGTAAAATGAAGAGCGTTAGCTTTAAATTTTACTGGTTTTACTTGGATATAGACCAGTACTTTTACTGTCAAGGAGCTAAGGCAGACAGCAGAAATGAATTTAATGTTGAATTTGTGCTCCAAATTCTCATTTTCTTGTGACAACCTTAAAAGCCATTCCTGTTTTATTTGTATCATCTTTATTCCCAAAGTATTCCAAATTCTGTCTTTTCAAAGCTTTTCTTATAACCATGGGGCCCAGTTCTTCAGTCCTTACTTTGGATCCAAACCTGCAAAAGCTTATGCACATGAATTCAATAGTAATGCTCACATGCTTCAAGCATTTGCAGGACTGAGATCTTAAGGTGGTCTCATGGGGAGAGCTAGTATGATACTATGGGCAGACTGGGTTTGACGATGTGGGAAGGGAGCTGCTGGCAAAGCAGTCACACAAATTCCTTTGCACTTCCTATGCCAGGGGTGGGCAAACTCCGGCCCGCGAGCCGTTTTAAGCCAGCCTGCACCCCTGATCCCCCTCCCACCCTCTGAACCCCTTGGTCCCAGCCCAGAGCTCCCTCCTATACCCCAAACTCCTCATCCCCAGAGCCCGCACCCCAACCCCAATTTTGTGAGCATTCATGGACTACCATACAATTTCTATTCCCCGATGTGGCCCTCGGGCCAAAAAGTTTGCCCACCCCTCCTGTCCTATGTGCTGCAGAAAGGATTTCTATCCCAGGCCACATAATCCTGTGTTGATGGCCACAAAGAAATAAACCAGGGATGAGGCTTCAAAACAACCTCTCCACAGATCCAGTCTCACCAATATCTGTGCAATTACTGAAACTGCTATTCCAACTCACTGGCTGGAATAGCAACCCTCAAAAGGGACCAGCAGCCCTCAAGGGGACCAGCAACCTCAAATAACTCCCATAGCCTGGCAATGAAAGGCGGATTTTACTTTCTCAACAGCCCCTCATTCCACCCAGCTAGAGCTCAAATACTCCTGCATTCTGGAGGGTGGAATGGATTTTATTCTTAGTTTATTCATAAAACATTCCCACAAACTTCAACAGTGCTTTTGTTGAAGACAAAACCTTAAGCTAAAGGTTTTGTCTTAACACCTCATGTTTTGTCTACAGTATCTGAATTTCTGATGCGTCTTAAAAATACTGTATAGCGAAAACAAATTTTGCCATTTGCATCCATATTGTAATCCATCCCTCTGTCTGCATTACTGTTTAATAATAAGTATAATACACCTCTACCCTGATATAACGCTGTCCTCAGGAGCCAAAAAAATCTTACCGTGTTATATTGAACTTGCTTTGATCTGCCGGAGTGCGCAGCCCCACCCCCCCGGAGCACTGCTTTACCGCGTTATATCTGAATTCGTGTTACATCGCGTTATATTGGGGTAGAGGTGTACATTAAAAACACCTGCCTTGGCCTACCAAGAGTGAAGCTCATTCATTTGGTATCAATGAATGTATCTCAAATTTGAGTACCAGCAGCCCCCTTCTGAGGGTAGTGGCAGCGGTGCTAATCTATCTCTTAAAGAGCAACAAAATTAAAGAGCAAAGAAGAACTCATAGTCTGGAATTAAACCCAACTTCCACCCTGAAAATGTATGTTACTCTCTGAGACTTACCTCAAAAAATGTATCAATGTATTCCGAGACAATGTGCTCAGACTTTGGTTTGTTTTGGCAGTAAACTATGTACATGTGCAACCTTCTCTCCTAGGAAGAATAAACAAAGAGACACAAAGATAATGTACTGCAGTCAGAAAAAAAGTGACAGGCTGAGATGGAGTATAATAAAAAAGCACATATATCTAAATGTATCCTTCTACGTTAAAAGGGTCATTCTGCCTTCTGGTAGAATAAATTCTGTATCAAGAACAAATAAGCAGGTATACTTCAAACATAACAAATTAAGAAATTAGCCAGAAAAGAAAAATCCTCAAATAGTTTGAAGTATCTGTCTAAGAGTTACTATTAGTTGAAAACTGGATACCTCTGACCCAAAAGTGTAACTGTACATGCAGAAGTTATAGATCTGAACATGGTACTACACAAACATCCACACAAATACACCTGACATTGGGACACCGAGAACGATAAAATCATGGAAAAACAGACAACGGAGTTGCATATAATACTTTGAAATTCAAAGTATTTCACAAAATTAGCATTTGAGATATTATTTATCATAATTACTTCTAAGGTGCTGATTACTGTGGTATCCAAGTGTAGTGCACTATTTTAATTTCCATTTTATAGCAAGGCGGGAAGGAAAAAAAGGTGAGTGACTTGTCTAATGCTGCAGAGGAAAGCTCAGAATTAGAATTCATGAATTCCTGGCTCTTAAACTTGTACCTTTTTCTTCCAAGGTAAGTGGTAAAAAGAGACATATGATGTTAGACTAGATACAGAGCTAGAAAATAAATCCTCCATAGGTCACTCAGTTCTCCCAGTGCCAAACAGATCTTTTTCATCTAGAGTTTTTATTACTCTGTAAGTACTGCATTAGGATTTGAGAGGATATTTTTTTCATCTGGTCATATGAAACTACAGCCTCCTAAAAGAGGAGCTGAGATTGACTTGAGAGACAGGTACCCTGTTAACAATTTTCTCCACAAGAAGGCATTGCAAACAAAAATTAGACTCCCTGTTAACCTAATTCTGTGTCTCTGCCTCTTACCCTGTGTTATTTTATTCTACTGACTTTTCACCTGTGCTGCTCCACAGATAAATCCTTTATATAGTGAGGTTAGTCACTAGTAATACCAGCCATTGGCACTACCTGCTTGAAAGAGGATGTTTGTACTTACATGCTTAACGAAGAGGGATCCCAGTTTTTCTGGATCTTCAAGGCACTTCTCCAATTCTCCTAAAAAGAAGCTGAACAAAGAAGAAATCATTTAGCTTGTACCACATTATATGGCAACAGGTAATCTTAAAACAAAGTGGTGGTTGCATTCTTTGTGTTCACACTCTTTTCACTGCTGTGATCCTTGTCCTATCTGCAACTGAAGCCTATATAAAGAATATATTGCAGGGCTTCAAAGCAAGAGGCATTTTTAAGTAAAGAACAAAAAGAAGCAACATAGTGATTCATCATTGCAATCCTTTTGTTTGCTATGGGGATTCAACTTTCTCTTCTACTCATTCTGACTCCTTGATGTGCTCATAACTACACTACCACTGAAATTTGAGAATAAAAACTGTTTTTGACCATTCACAGGTTAGCCTCTCACTGTCAGAAAAATAGGTAAGTACCTCGCATGTTACTGCATAAGATACGGGATTTTTTCTTTTCCTTAATGCATTCTTAATAGGATCAACTAAATAGTCACATTAAATGTTATCTATACAAGACAGGTCAATCCAAATGCTTGATATGTTTACATATTTATTCTGAATAGTTTCCATACAAATAACTATAGGAATAGTCTCAACTCAGAAATTAATTTTAACTGTAAAAGTGTAGGACCAGCTGCTCTTAATTTCTTGTTACTTGTTTTTATAACCTTTGAAACACTTTTATTGCCATCTAGTATTGTATAGATGTAGGGTTTTTTCCCTGTGTGCATTCAGTATGTTATAAAATTATTTTCTACCAGTAACAGATAATTCTTAAATTAAAAACATACATACTCTCTGTGCCAGTCATAAATTTGGTGAATGTTGCCGAATACAATCTTGTCTTTCCCCTTCATGTCATCAGGTACACCATCTTCTTTCATAAGTGCCATGTAACCCTGAAACAATCCAGAGCAATTCTTTGTGAAATGTCCAGGTTTAAATGGTGGGTTTCTTTCTCTCTCTCTCTCTTTAAGGAGCTTAAGAATTTTTAAACTGCAAGCTCTTATTTAAGTCACTTAATCAATAGGGTGTAAGAATCCAATATTACACGTAGCAGTGTATTTAGCTGTCAAATTAACGATTTTATTGAAATAAGATTTGTCTCAACTACATTTAAATGTAGCCAGTTTTTTTAATTTCATTTTTCAGTGTATTTTAACTTCCCACAAGTACATGAAATCAAAGTTTCACATTTCCCAGTTCTAAAAAGCATTTCTTTTCACATTTGGCCTGGTAAGCCTTCCGTTTACAGAGACCACATTGTGGTCCCAAATGACTTTATGATGTCCCATCTGAAACACTGACGGTAATAGGCTTTTTTTTTTTGCCTTATAGCTTCCCAGCCCTATGACCTTGTACAATTATTGAAAAGGGGTATACTTCTCCATCTATTTTATTGGCATTTTTTTAACATTATCTTTCACAAAGCATCTTTCAAAGCACAAAGATGCATAAAATGAAAGAAATACAGGATTATCTGGATGGTACCCCAATAAGAATTTGACAAATTGTCTCTCATCAATGTCTGTAAGAAATCCACAGTAAGAAGAATTTTTAAAAAATCTGGAACCTTAACTTGTAATAGAGTTCCCTTCTTACTAGTTCCCATTTAAGCACAGTAAAAAGAGTATTTGTCAACCACTAAACTTGGAATACTTAAGATCTTGTACATTAGCACTGACCTTCAAGCATAGCATGCACATAGAGTAATACTTTGATCCCACCTATTTAATAAATACTAAATCTGTATAACTGTTTGTTTAGTACATTTAAGGCCTGGAGTATCTGATATTTATTAAAAAAAAAACTAGGAGTCCTTGTGGTGCTTTAGAGACTAACAAATTTATTTGGGCATAAGCTTTCGTGGGCTAAAACTGAGTATTTAGCAAGGGGAAATTAGTTTTTGTAAAAACAACTAGGAGTACTTGTGGTACCTTAGAGACAAACAAATTGATTTAGTTTCTGTAGTGACCCATCTATTCCCAGTCTCTATTCAGGCCTAATTTGATGGTGTCCAGTTTGCAAATTAATTCCAGTTCTGCAGATTCTTGCTGGAGTCTGTTTTTGAAGTTTTTTTGTTGAAGAACTGCCACTTTTAAGTCGGTTATTGAGTGATCAGGGAGACTGAAGTGTTCTCCTACTGGTTTTTGAATGTTATAATTCCTGATGTCAGATTTGTGTCCATTTATTCTTTTGCGTAGAGACTGTTCGGTTTGGCCAATGTACATGGCAGAGGAGCATTGCTGGCACATGATGGCATGTATCACATTGATAGATGTGCAGGTGACGAGCCCCTGATGGTGTGGCTGATGTGGTTAGGTCGTATGATGGTGTCCCTTGAATAGATATGCGGACATAGTTGGCACTGGGGTTTGTTGCAGGGTTTGGTTCCTGGGTTAGTGTTTTTGTTCTGTGGTGTGTAGTTGCTGGTGAGAATTTGCTTCAGGTTGGGGGGCTGTCTGTAAGCGAGGACTGGCCTGTCTCCCAAGGTCTGTGAGAGTGAGGGATTGTACTTCAAGATAGGTTGTAGATCCCGGATGATGTGCTGGAGAGGTTTTAGTTGGGGGCTGTATGTGACGGCTAGTGGTGTTCTGTTACTTTCTTTGTTGGGCCTGTCTTGTAGGAGGTGACTTCGGGCTCTGTCAATCTGTTTCTTCACTTCACCAGGTGGGTATTGTAATTTTTCTTAAAGTTTTTCTTAAAACTACAGTCAGTGGATGGGTCACTACAGAAACTAAATCAATTTGTTAGTCTCTAAGGTGCCACAAGTACTCCTAGTTGTTTTTACAAAAACTAATTTCCCCTTGCTAAATACTCACACCTTCTTGTCAACTGTTTGAAATGGGCCACCTTGTTTACATTGGCTCATTAACACTACAAAAGTGATTTCCACCCCTTCTTGTCAACAGTTGAGAATTGCCTACTTCCAACTTAAATTAAATTGGCTCATTAGCATTGACCCCCCACTTGGTAAGGCAACTCCCATCTTTTCATATGCTATGTATTTATACTTCCCTACTGTATGTTCCACTCCATGCATCTGATGAAGTGGGTTTTAGCCCACAAAAGCTTATGCCCAAATAAATTTGTTAGTCTCTAAAGTGCCACAAGGACTCCTCATTGTTTTTGCGGATACAGACTAACAGGGCTACCACTCTGAAACCTGATATTTATTCAACACTCTGGGCTGCTGCCTCACCTGGGAGATGGCTTTTAATCCAGTTAACAGACCTGTTAACCAGCTCCTCTAAGGAATATGTCTAAACTTGGGGAAAAGGTAATTTTCTGGAACATATTTGGAACTAGCTAAATCAGGAAATCAGCAGATCTAAGCAATTTACAAAGCAGGTCAGTATCATAATCCCCATTCTGCAGATGGGAAACAGACACAAAGAGGTGAAGAGACTTTCCTAATGTCACCCAGTAGAGCAGTAGCAGAGCCAGGAGTAGAAGCCAAGTCTCCTGAGTCCCAGTCCAGCGGTCTATCCACTAGACCACACTGCCTCAACTAATTAAACTGTGCCTATTGTTTCAGATGTTATCGGGTGTCACTGTTTAAAACATTAATGATAAAGAACTAATCTTCTTATAAGGGAAAAAAAGGATGCATGAAATAGTGTGAAGGAGAGACACTGGGAATTCTATATCAAATCCTGTTTTTTCTTAAATTCCTATAGAAAAACCCACACCTAAAGTAGACTCGTTCTTTTTCTTATGACAGAAGAGTGTGCAAGCTACAAAGATGACTGGCAATGGGATTAATAAAAGCAATTTAGAAAGGTTGAACTAACATACCTCAACTACATAACCCAGATCTCGGACGTAATCTCGCTCCGTCTCCACTAATTCCTGTAAGACATAGCTACAAGGAGGGGGAAAGGTGAAAAAACATTCAGGGAGAAAAATGTATTCATGTGGATAAAAATTCTTAAAGAGGATTAAGAATGGGCATACAACATTTTACAAGTTTGCAGTTATGCACATTTAGTAAGGTAGAGTTTACATTTGACTTTCCGAATCTGGATGCTTCACTGTCTTCAGGTCATTCTTACTTCTTGTGTTTACTAAACTATAGCTGCAGCAGCCAGGACTTTTGCTGCATGGGTCAGGACAATTAAAACATTAATTAAAAAGAATTCCAGTATTTGACTCACAAGAAACAGCACGAGATTCATAAGCAAACAAACTGAAGATGTCTTTATTATTTTAACACCGACATACATACGATTAATCTTCAATACCAGCTGAAATGTCAACGAATATTTCTGGATCTTCCCAACTATCATTTGAGTTCAAGGTAGAGAAAGACGGTTTCAGGAAAAAGCAATGATTTATGGTTTTTGGAACCTAAAAATACCCTTGAGAATATTTAAAAGCCAGCATCCTCCTCTATGAAGGCTGAGACTGACGTGTTTGACAGGACTTTTGGGTGAACTTAGTACTGGAAATAATATGCCTGAGAATTCTCTTTGAACAACAGCTGGTTTTCAGGAAGAACCAAATCATCCATTTGATGCCTAACATGCAAGCTGGAAGGGAAAAAGAACTACTTCTTCTGTTAAATTAAAACAGTCTGTTTTGAAAGGATGCAAAGGACTTTATAAATGTTACCTGATTGAGAACAGAGGGGAAATATAAATTTGTAAGCCAATCTTACTGTCGTCTTTTTAAAGAGCTGGATTTCCTTTCTTCCATTTCATCTATGGGTGACGAGGAAGAGAGAAGGGAGTTGTCTGAAGGGTTGAAAGATGGACTGCTGCTGTCACCTTGGTCTACCAACAGTGAACTTGGACGATCTTCCAGTGCCTAAAAGTGTATTCATAAAATGTTGCAATATTTATTCATCTTGCCGTCTATTCATGCTGTCTTTAAACGCACAAAGCACTGCACAAAATGAATACACATTTACAGTTGTTAAAAAATATGGAACCTCTGTTTTATACTCAAATGTTTACATTACCTTAGTGAGTTAAAAAAAAAATAAGACAGCGCTCTAGGGTGGCCATTAAAAAGTCAAAATTTGTCACACTGTTACCAATCTGTGGTAACTGTTGGTAAATGCTGAATTTTTAATAGAGATTACTATAATGAAGTTAGAACAATTTAAATCCTCACCATTGCATTTAAATGACAAGGGCAGAAAAAATTCAAGGGGACTCACAAAAACCAAAAACCCAACTCACCCCCTCCGAAGAGATGACCTCTCCCTCTTCTTCTTTATAAGGCAGGGATCGGCAACCTTTGGCACGCGGCCCACCAGAGTAAGCTCCTGGGCGGGCCGGGACAGTTTGTTTACCTGCAGCATCCACAGGTTTGGCCGATCGCAGCTCTCACTGGACGCAGTTCGCTGCTCCAGGCCAATAGGAGCTGCGGGAAGCGGCGCAGGCCGAGGGATGTGCTGGCCGCCACTTCCCGCAGCCCCCATTAGCCTGGAGCAGCAAACTGCGTCCAGTGGGAGCTGCGATCAGCCGAACGTGTGGATGCTGCAGGTAAACAAACTGTCCCGGCCCACCAGCGGATTTCCCTGATGGGCTGTGTGCCAAAGGTTGCCGATCCCTGTTATAAAGTATAAGTAGAAGTTCAGGAATAATTTTTCTTCAGCTTGTTTGTTTTCTTTCTTTCTTTTAAGCACACTAAGCTTTTCAGGGCAGGAACTCTGTTTTACTCTCTGTTTGTCAGGGGTGAAAGTAGACCGGTACGGTGTACCGGTAAGAAGCCGGTACCGGCCCATACGCAGCCGACGTCAAAGCGCTGCCATGGCAGCACTTTAACGTCACTGCCCCTTTTCCCCCCCATTGGCCACCCTACCGGCAGGGCCGCCGACTGGAGGGATGGGGGGTGTGGCAAAAGTGACAACGATGTTAAAGCGCTACTGGAATGCTTTAACATCGTTGCCTCTTTTGTCCCCCCTCGGGCCGCCGACAGGTGGGGGCAAAATGGGCAGCTGCCCTGGGATGGGGCCAGGCAGCGCAGATGGGCTGGCTGGGGAAAGCTGACCCCCAGCCCTGCCCCTTCTGCCCGAGGTCCCGCTCCTTCCTTTAAGGTCTTCTATATGTTTCAAAGCAGACAAAAAAAATTGCACAAGACCAATTTAAAAAAAAATTTGCAGGTCACCTTTAATCCTTTGGTTTCACAAAACTGTCTTTTCTCCGCACCTGCACTACATACAATAGTAACTGTCATTTATACTCTTCAAAATGAACTGTCAAAACCAGGGGCAAAATTCTGTGTTGAAAGAGGGTGCAGTTCCATTGCATTTGGAAGCCAGACAGCAAATATCATTTTATATGGTTTTGGAAAAGGAGGGGTGTTGGAGAGATTGTGTGAAAGACTGTTCTAGAAAGTATTTATTAAGTCAGTTTAACTCCAACCCATAGGGTCAGGTCTTGCTGCAGCTATTTATCATGTTTCCCCCCAACATTACAGTAAGATGTAGCTGAGCCGCACCCTGCTGAGTCAGATGCACTATTCAAGACCTTGAAATCAATAAAAACCCAGTAGGATTTGACCTCATACACAGACGGCCCGAAAACTAGGAGCAACTGATCTGTGTTGGTGAATAATCTGATGGGAGAATGATATCACCACTTGAGACTACATAGAGCAATCATGAAAACAGATAGCGGTGCTGAGCAAGCGTTGCTAATCACAGACAGTTTTATTTATTAAAATCTGATTTAGTTTTCCAGAGTGTCACATTTAAAAATACATCCTCTACCTTTCCTGTATAATGAAGTAAAAACTAAACCTCAAAGATATTATGAACGCATACACAAGCTAACAAAGAATTACTACATATAATGAAGTCAGAACTGTCCTCAGCAAGAGGAAAATGTGCTTGGTTCTGCATCTTAAAGGTATTCAAAGAAAGAAGAGTTTGGAAATAGTTTGTGTGTCACCTGAAAATATGAGATGAAAGTACTCTGCTGCAAACCAAGCTCTACACTACTTTAACACTGACCTCTGAGTATGCTTTTACAAAGTATTAAATTCTGTCTCTTCAAATAGCAATAAAACTCTCATATTTTTGATGTATTTTACTTGAGCAAACAAACTACTGTGAGGTAATGAAAGAGCATCTTAAATAGAAGCTTTACAGTTAACTCTCTGCTTGGCTTGTTTCATTCACTTATCCCTGGACAAGACATACTGTGAAATCTTTGGGGCAGGGACTCTAAAATGTAAGTTTATATATAGGGTATTGCACAGTGGAACTTTGATCCTTGATTGTGCTGCTAGATGCTACTGCTATACAAATAAATTTAAGTATGTTTCACATTGACTGGTAATCTTGTCTCTCTGAATATATGTATATTCCATATATGCTCGTACATTCATGAATACATGCCACTTTGCATGCACAAAGTTTTGAGACTGCTTTTGAAAATGGATGATGCTACATGTTGGAATTCATAGGGAAGTGTGTTGGAACTTTTTATACAGCGGGGCCGTTTGGAGTTGCCTTAGCTTCTGAATCATATTCATCTTCCAATCAGTCTCACCATTTTACTTTTGACGAGTTCCTCAATTGCGCTGACTAGTTCTGCTGCACTGGGTGTCTCAGAGCTGGTGGGGCGCACCAATAATCGAGAAGATGCCTGTGCAATGACAAAAAAGGGAAAATATGTTTACCTTAGTTTGTCACAGGCTGTCAAGATTCCTCTTTCAAGTACCTTTTCAGGTCAAGCTACCCAGCAAAGATTTCCCTTCAATTTAAGAATAAAACATTTCCTTAGAATTACGCAACTGGAATCTAAAATTTTTAAATAAACCCTGATAAACATTGAGAACTGTCCATGCATAGTTTTAATCTATTTCAATTAGTAGGATGTAATTTCATAATTCTCTTTAGCACATTATAGATCTGGGAAATATCCTTGGGAAACTTTCAACTGCTGACTACTATAAAGTCTATCAGGACAGCCATACAGATTGCAGTGATTGACCTGATTGACAATGAACAATTTAAGTATTTTTCCAACTCTGTATATAAATAAGAAGCAATTGTAAAAATAATTACAACACACAAACCTTGAAACAGGATTAAAAAATAACCAAGAAAATAAATCAAGAACATTTACATTTCTAAAAGGAGCTGGGGTATATTTCCCAGATTGAATGGGGGAAATCAAGCTCACCATTCTGTGTGTCATCCATTTTCCCCAAAGGTAAGTGCAGAGTATAGAAGATCTCTGGCCTCACAAGCTATAAGATGCCAGTTTATAGCTACAACTGAGGGTAAAAGGTATTCACAGTAAAGGATTCTGGGAGAGGGCTATTAAATTCAGCTTCCGTAATTAGCAAACACACAGCTGGTTTGCAGATTACATGTATCATTAAATAACTGGAAAGAGGAACAGGGTACAATATGAACCTTACTTCATATTAAGGAAAGGACGGATATACATCATGCAATACAGGCTAAACGGTTCTGCAAATGTTTCAAACATGTTGGACAAACAAAGAAATTACATTCATAATGATTTTAAACAGAATGCTCTTGACTGTGGTTTTCAACCCCATTATTGAAAACAAGGACTGCAAAGATATGGGTGTGCTTTTGTTTGCCTCACTGAGAAAGGAACACGGGGTAGGGTAAATGAGGGAATCACAACTAACTTTAAATGGAAAGGTAAGGGAATTGAGCCAAAGCAGAGACAGAACACAAATCAACGTAATGCTACAGTCAAAATTTACAAAAAGAGAAAAAAACAAAACACAAAAATAATTAGTTTTACAATATAACAACTGTACTGAAACATCAATATTGTTTATCCAAAAATAAATGCAAAAAACTCATAAGCTGCTATTCAATGCAATAAATGAATTGTGCAATGATTCTCCAAACAGAAGCATGTGTACTATACAAGAAATGCTAATGAAAAAAAATGAGTCTGTTATTTAGTGATATTAGAGAAACCAATATGGCCTCATACCTGGTGCTTGCATATACATCCAAAACTGAGCAAGCCCACATGCAATGGGCCTTTGGGACAGATGTTGCCGCTGTCACAATCCCACTCCCAAGTGCTACTAAAAACAACTTGACAAAACCTATGTCCTAAACGTGCATCCAAGACAAAGTTTAAATCTGGATGTGGATCAGAATCCAAACTACCATGAAGTTGGCAGTGTTTGGGTACAAGGTTCGGTCTATTAGAGACAGACAGAAACACTATGGGAGCATGTTTCTGTCCTCCAAGGGATTCATATTAAAACAAAGTAAATCCTTCTCCAAGGTCCTGCTTACACCAGTGTTGAAAATGCATGAGGCAGATCATCGTTCAAACATGGTTTTTTGCAAGCATGGTGATAATCTGGCAAGTGAGGGCAAAACATATCTTTTGGTGCGTTACACAACACTGTGCTAAAGGTCCAATCTACACTGAAAATGCAAAATGAATGGAGACCAAATTATAACATGGCTTCCTCTGATATAATTGCATTTGTAAAGCAGATGGACCTATACAATAAGGGCATTGTTAGTATGTGTTGTTCGTATCACAGTTACTGAATATACTGGTTAAGAAATCACGTTAGCAGCTTGCTAGCAAGAGTTTTTAAACATGATTCTCACCAACACTATTGCAACTCTAGCACACAAAGGGTCAGACAATTTTCTAACCAGCAGAAAAAAAAAACCCAACAATTTTTAAAAGAATAAAGAGATTTGAAGAATATAATTCTTTTTTTGATTTGGTCTCAGAAGTATTTCCCAGTATGTTCATCCATCATTTCCTGTATTGAGTCGGTTTCCAGTTCAGAAAAAAAGCAGGAAACTGGTGCATGCAGTACATGGAAAAACCACATTGCAATCCAGAAAGTGTCTACTTAAATTATGATTGAGATTCTCAGGAGAAAACAACAAGAGTGAAGGAGAGAAAGAAAAACTGTTGAAAAAAAATCTGCTTTATTAAGAAAGGCGAATAACTGCCAACAAAACTCACTAACAATGAGCTCATACCATATATTTCAACACTTAAGCATTTTAAAGAGCACAATGGGGACAAAATGATATTAGAGGTGAGGTCCATGCTGCAGAAGTCAATAGAATTTTCATTTTAAAATCCTCTATTTTCCGGCTTTGTGACTGCCTCATAAAAATTTGATTCATGTTGAAAATTGAAATAAAACATCTCAAAACCTGAGAGTGTTGAGAGATTTTTTTTTAAACCAACAAAATATGAAAATACGATTCATTTGGCAGATTGATGATCTCTACCCAAAACTTACCAGTTACTGGTTTCAGATACAGTTTTGCACTCTCAATTTAAACTTGACTTTGTTTGTTAAACTGAACAGTTTCAGGCAGCAAGTCACTAATGTGGACCAAGGCTTTATAGCACTTGAGGAAACTGTGGTGTGCTCACAATGGACATAGGACTTTATGTCGACATGAAAAACCATCTTCCTGTGCAAATGGAAAATGTTTGTAACAAAAACTCCAGGTCTGAGGATAACAGAATTGTTTTGTGAATTACCTACAGGATAAAAAGATTTCAGTCAGAAAGTTAACTGCTCCCAGAACAGCTCTTAACTAGTGGAAAGGGGGAAGACTAAGCATATATAAGCATGAAGTATTATAAAAATGTGAAGCCACTCAGAAGGGTGTGTGTGTGTGTGTGTGTGTGTGTGTGTGTGTGTGTGTGTGTGTGTGTGTGTGTGTGTGTGTGTGTGTGTGTGTGTGTGTGTGTGTGTGTGTGTGTGTTTTAAAACTCCTTTATGCACACAAAGATCAACTGCTCATCCCTACCTTTGCTATAAGGTCCTTTTTTAAACAATCATGTAAGGTTCCTATAATTGTGTACTCGATTGTACCCATATAATTACAGATGTTCCATAGCAAATCCCTTTAAGACACTCTAAATGTTATCAGTCTATCTCAGCATGTGAGATTCTTCCCTATTTCCCTTTTTACCTTGTCATCCTGGGAGTCTGGTTGGAGTAGACTGTGTTGCTGAATTGCCATTGGAGGGGGGAGTGGTACAGCATCTGCTCCTTCTTCACCTTCTTCCTCTCCACAGCTCTGCATGCCAGAAGAGGAGGATTTGGAGAGAGTGCCGCTGCTCAGCCCCTCATTCCGCCCTCTCTGCAATGAAGATCAAGACATTCATAAGATGCATAAAGCAGAGCAAGTGGAAGCTGTCTCTCAGATGCCGGACTACCTCTGAAGGCTCATCTCCAGCAAGCCTAGGGACAGCTAAACAGATCAACGTCTCAAGAGATAGAGACAGTTGTCAAAAATCTAACTACCTTAAAAGAGATGCAGTTTATGACGGGTTCAACAAGTAAGGCAACTGGGCTGATGCACTGAGTACAAGTGACTTGCAAGAACTTCAGTGTGAGTTTTACTACAGAAAAGGTTACAAACCGAGGCTTGGGAGTTGACTGCTGGGTTCCATCAGTGACTCTGATTCTGCTCAGTTTACCTCCGTAAAATGGGTGCAACATACGTAACTACAGACTTGGCATCTGTAGAGTACTCATGTCCTCAAACTGAAAGGTGCGACATGAGTACAAAATAGTATTAAAATATGGGATATTTTAACAAAATCCTACATTTCATCACTGGTTCTTCTTTAAACAGACCACATACTTTGTTTTTAATGTTTTCTGGGTAGAAAACAATCCTGTCAGCTACATTAGGAACAAGACCTCAATCCTTGGTCTGTGACAAAAATAGCTTACAGGATATTGCAATTCCCTTCACAGTAAGAAGGAATGACTTGTACTGCCTTCTCTCCACCTCAGGGCATTGATACGACACTAGCGCTCTTCCCCACACTCAGGAATGTAGGAGTGTGGCTACTTCTGAGAAAACTGCCACTATTACCTTGGGAGAAGGGTCTCTTACTACATTACGGCATCTGAGGACAGAGAACAACACTTTTCCCAAACCCACAGCTCCTACACCATCATGGTGCCACGCCTCTAGTCCATTCCCTTGCAACTTTTACTTGTATCACCGATGCTCCAAGCTGAAAATGAAATATGCCAGTAGCAAAGGAAAAATAAGACAAAAAGCCACTAAAATAATAACGTTGGGCCACTTAGTTAGAAATCAGACTTCATTATCTATATTCTATAGGAAAACCATCAGAACTGCTGGTCAGATTCAGGTCAAAGAAAAGGGGAACTAACATACAATGTGAGTAGAACCCTTGGATGCTCTGTTATGCCACGAGATTCAATGTGAACTGTGCACACATAAATGAAAGCATAATCAGGCCCAGTTTGTATCTTTATCAACTGGATATGGGTCCTAATCTCATACCAGAACTATGAATGGCGAGGAAGAAAAAGGCTTTCAACAGAAAGACATCTGTGACATGAACTCCATGATACAACCTCCCCATTCCCTTTGCTTTAATGAAAGCTTATGAGGGTATTACGTAAGTGATTGTAACCACCTTTTGGTTCAAGAAGTCAGCTATTTCCCAGTACACTGCACTAATGAGATGCACATTATTTCTAAAGGCAGGAATGCAAGATTTGCTGGCTTTAAAGCGGTTAATAACCCTTCCCTATACATCCTCCTGGACCTTTGGGAAGGGAGAAAAGGGAAGCATGAAATAGTCTATCATCAGAACATTACTCAGATGTTACTCAGTATGTGTCAGAAAGTCAGTTTTTCTGATTGGGGGGTGCAGTGGGGTGGGAGATGAGGTTAAAAAGTAAATTTCGGGCATCCTCTTTTCTGTTCATCAACTAGAGTGCTCTCCCCACACAACTCTGCTAATGCTCTTAACATTGAACTGCATAAACCCTTGTTGTGCCATCTTGCGGTGCCCCCCAGCATCCAAAAACGGAGCACTTGAATCATGCTGGGGGGCACCGCAAGATGGCACAACAGCTTATTTTGCATCTGTTGCTTTTTGTACAAATTTGATTTGGTCAAGTAAAACGAAGTCATCTCATCCAGGTCTCTTGTGGGTGTGTGTCAGTTTTATGCAGCTATCAGTCCCATGTATGCCTTGACTGTCATTCTCTGCTCAAGAAAAAGCCCTGTACTGGAATTTACAAACCATAAGAAAGTTGCCTGAACACTAACCTCTTCAATGGTTTCATCCTGTGGCGTAGCAGCACTGTCATCTGAGTCCTTCTGAGAGCCAGCATCAGCACTTTTGCGGACCTCTCTACTCTTCTTAGGCTTATGGGCCAATTTCTTGACATGCCCATCTGCCTTCCCACTGCTAAGGCGCCTCACTGGACTGGTAAGCCATTTCCTCAGGGTGTTGCCAGGGCGTTTGGGGCCTGGGGAGCTCTGTGCACCAATCATATGGGGCTGAAGTGATGTTACGGAGGCAGGAGGACTGGCATCATTACTGGAGACTGAAAGAGAGTCTGAGAAAAAAATGTGAACAATAGTTTAGAAGGAAAATATTGACAACTGAGCAATTTAAAATCAAGGGAAAGAACTTAAGTAGATTTTAAATACTGATGGTAAAATATGAAATATAAATGAAAAAAAGAGAGTCCTCATTTATATTTACATTACTGTAGGAGGCAACTCTAATTGTACCTTTCATGTGACAAATTTGCTAAGAGACTAGAAACGCAGCACAAACGAAATATTTACATTGATAATGTGGCATTAGCCACAGTGGAACAAATCACATCTAGTTTAATGCCCTTCACAATGGCTAATGCCACCTGATGACTATGAGGGAAGCTTAAAAACCCCACTACAAACCAGGGCCAGAGTTTTCTCAAATGAGCTGTGATTTTGGATGCTCAACTCGAGACATCTTAAAAAGGCCCATTTTTCAGGAAGTGATGAGCACAGGCTCTCTGAATGCAAGACCCCTTCAAAATGTCTTAACTTGTGCACCAAAATCGTTATATCAATTAAGAATATCTTGGCCCTCGACATTGGTGCAATGATCAGAGAGCACTGCATTATAAATGACCACTCATTTATACACTGGCAAACATTTACAAGACACTGTCCTACTTAACAGTCATGTCCTTTGCCTTTTGCTGATTACACATATTTACACATATACACTGACCAAAAGTTCTAATTTTACGTATTTTGTAATGTGCACAAATTCAGTAAAGTATTTTAAAAAAGCTAAAAGGAAGTTGTCTTAAAATGTGTTAATTTTTTTACTCAGCTTCAATACTCATATATACATACGCACAAGCTTCCAGTGTGCACAATCACCGCAAATGTTCTGTTTAGTTTTGTGACAAACTGATTTATTTAGGATGGTGAAGGGAGGTTTTGAGGGGAAGGGGAAGAAGACTTCAGATAAACTCCAGTTAAATATCTTTTGCTTTAATCTGACCGTTTTAAAAAGGAAACAGCACGAGTAGTTATATTTAAAAGAAAATATGCCCTTGCTCAAACCTCAGGATGAGCAATATTTGTTTCTTTGCTTGAGAATGCCCGAGGTTCTGCAATCAAACAAAGGATAATTCTTCCCCCCACCCCCAATCTAGTAATTATATATACACATAAGATCAATAGCAGTTTCCAGTGAGGTTCATGTCACTTGGACTGGACAGTACCCCTATGGTAAACACTCACTGCATTATGCAATGCTAGTACTGCTAGTCTATACTTTTTCCCTAGCCAAAGTATGTTTTCATACAATTTTTGTTTTTAAATTTGAAGGCTTCTCTTACAAATATAATTATTAGTGTATTAACAAGACCCCCTTAAACTGTTCTTGGTTTTTTTTCTCTTTTTTGCCCCCCCCCCTTTTTTGGGGGGCATTATCGCTGCAGGTTTCTGTTTAAAAGCCAGGTTTGTGAAAAGATCTTCTTAAACAACCTTTAGCTGGATGGCTTTAGTGCTGGGAGTTAAACTCTCTCTCTGCATTCCTTCTCCAAGGATTGGTATAGATACTCAGATCCTTCCTACACAGCTTAAGTGCAAGGGGATTCTTTCACCAAAAATGGTGGGGAACAAATAAAGGAATTTAGAACAATGTTCTCTCTCACTATGGTAGGGACAGCCTGGGTAAGTTCATCTTTCTTGCAGAGGAGCAGCTCTGCAAAACGGAACACATTAGGCTGTTTAGCTATTGCAGAATACTAAGTGCAAACTATTCATTAAGAGCCATATCAGATGTGGAGGAAGAGTTAAAGGATCCAGGAAGAATGCAAAAACACTGCTTTGGGTTATCTGAAAGTGTGGCTTGAGCTTCCCCAGAGATGCCAATCTCACAGACTAAAGACACGGGGGAGCATGTGCTGCCTTTCTATTAATCTCTCCTTGGCATAAGGCTTATTTTCTAGCCTCCAGCCCATCTCAATATTTTCCTGGATATTTGCTAATACATCCTTGGGCAAACAATCTTCTCTGTAGCAACAGACATGTAACCACTGGGATATTTTAACTCTGGGTATGCAATTCACTAGAACAATGTACGTTATTTGTTTGTGCACACGCATCCTCAGATCACAAAGTACTCGTTTGTAACTCTTACATTTCCACTTATTAGAGGTTTAATGTAATTGTTTGTATTGGTTCATATTGATCTCACTCTCAATGAGGAAGCCTCAGTGTAGACTCCACAGAGTATATGTGTGCCATTTCAAGGGTTGAACACATGAGGTTGCTTCCCAATAACAATTCATTGTCTCACTCTAAAAGGATCCCAGTTGCTGCTGACCAGGGACCAGATTCTGCAGTCCTTATTCAAACAAGCAGTCTCCCACTGAAGTTAAAAGGAAATGTATCTGTCTAATGATCATAGAATTAGGGCGCAACTATACAAACACTTCCTCAGCGGCTCAATTTTGTGCCTGTGAACAGTGTTACCTACCAGCTCTGTGTTCTTGGGGAACCAGGGTACAGTATCCAGCCTGTCTGACTCATGAAAGACCTCCCCCCACACCCTCTGCTTGAACCGAAACCTATCAGAAGAAAGACTTACAAAAAGCAATGAAAAGGCCGTGGGAGACACACCTGAACCCCTCCAGACAAGGGTAACAGGATTAAGGAAACTCCCCTAGCCTCATTTGCATCAGAGATGGGACAGGGAGGCATCTCCATTAGCATACAGAATGGAGAACAGAGATTCCAAGGCAAGCACCGCACGGAACTCTGGGACCAGAAAAGCAGGGAAGCATTGCATGGGGGGGGGGGGGGGGGGGGGAAGTGGTGTCTCTGCTCCAGATGTTAATGAACCTCTGCCTGCACACATCCAGCTCAGTAGTTATCAGACCAATTCTAGTGATAAATCCTTTATTGGTATCCAAAATAGTGAAGCTCCCTAATTGCATTGTGATTTCCCTCCCAGGAACACAGCCCATAGCCAGGAATGAGCAGTTCCTATTGTCTAGCCTGAACAAAACAACTTTGGTATACTCCAGGGGTGAGCAAACTTTTTGGCCTAAGGACCACATCTGTGTGGGGAAATCGCATGCAGGGCCATGAATGTAGGGCTGGGGCAAGGGGTTAGGGTGCAGGAGGGGGCTCAGGGCAGGGGGTTGGGGAGTAGGAGGGGGTTTGGGTGCGGGAGGGAGTGCGGGATGTGGGAGGGGGCTCAGGGCAGGGGTTGGGGAGTGGGAGGGTGTGGGGTGCGGCAGGGGATTGGGGTGCAGGAGGGGTTCGGGGTGCAGGCTCCGGCCTGGCGCTGCTTATCTGGAGCAACTCCGGGATGGCAGCGGCGTGCAGTGGGGCTAAGACAGGCTCCCTGCCTGCCCTGGCCCCACGTCCCTGCGGCCCCTGGGGGGGGGAGGGGCGCAGAGGGCTTCGCGCGCTGCCCTCGCCTGCATGTACCTCCCCCAAAGCTCCTATTGGCCGCGGTTCCCCATTCCCAGCCAATGGGAGCTGCGGTGGGGCATGCCTGCAGGCGAGGGCAGTGTGTGAAGCCCTCTGCCCTGCCCCGCAAGGGGCTGCAGGGACATGGTGCCAGCCGCTTCCAGGAGCAGCGTGGGGTATGTGGCGCCACAGGGGTGGCAATCCTGCGGGCCGGATCCAAAGCCCTGACAGGCCAGATCCGGCCCGTGGGCTGTAGTTTGCCGACCATGGTATACTCCCTTGAGCCATCAGTTTACCCATAAACAAATCTACTGTTCTCCCTTGAACCATTGTTATTTCCCTACAAAAACCCTCAACCCATGCTCAAGTAAGTGTTCTAGTGCCTGGATCCAAAATCTGCATCAGTTCTATTGGGACTTCATCTTCTCCTGACTGATCATGCTGGGGGCTCTGCCTGTCTCCATCACTCTGACCCTCAGCTACCATCACCTGGGAACCCGATTGATTCAAGCTTCACGGAGTGGTGAGAACCCAGCTCTGTCCTTCTGACCCTGACTTGTGTGATCAGTTATCGTTTTCGAAACCTGACTTTTATAATCAAATTTAAGTTAGATTTAATATTATAACTGTTTTGTTTGTTTGGCTCCCCTATGCTTATTACCTGGCAATAAATAACTTTCATGGTTAAGTTGGTTGCTTCTCTCTCTCTCTGCCCCCCCCCCCCCCCCCCGTGGGTGTTTTTTGGCTTCCTCATTTGCTCTGCAGCAACACTCCTTGTACCTAAGCTAAAGATCCCTGCAGCGCCCAAAAATCCTGTGGGGTTTGCTCATCAAGTGGGTTACTGCCAGTACAACTGTAATGTGAAAGTGGGGATAGGGATATGCTGAACCTGGGACATATGAGGGTGGCAGCTTGGAAGTGCTGCTCGACCCAGTCTGCTGAGTCCAGGGGCATATAAGAGTGGCAGATTGAAACTGCTGTTCGACCCAGCCTGCTCAGGCGTACTCTATTCCGGTGCGGTGCCCAGGGCATATGAGGATGACAGCTTGGAAATGCTGCTCGACCCAGCCTGCTGAATCCAGGGACATATAAGGGGTCATCTTGGGAGTGCTGATTAACCCGGTCCTCTCAGACACGCTCTGCTAATGTGTATGTTCATCTGATTCTGGGGCTGGAAGAACCCAGCCCTGGGGAACCTAGGTCCTGCAGGATAGCTCCATTGGGAGGGAACCTGAAGCAGGGAGAAGTAGAGTGCTGTATGAGAACACAAGTGACACAAGCAGTACATTGATAGAATTACAGAACACCCCCCCCGCAGAAGAGTAACCCTAATAAATGAGCGTACCCCAAAGTACCGGGCAAATTTGGTAACAGCAGTCCCATTGCAGGATCAGGACCTTAGGCTCCAGAGCCCAGGTACAAATACAGGACCTTAATTCTAATCCCCTTCATGTTAAGTAAGATAACAGGAACTGCAATGCATGGTTAACAGAAACTCTGATGAAACTGGTTATTTATATTGATAAGTGTCACTGATTAGCAAAAACAACATAAAATTCATCATTTTACATCCATTTGTTAAAGATTAGGAGTAAAAAGCTCCCTAAGGGCCATTGACTTTCACTTTTGAAAAACGGCACTCACATGCTTTCAAAAATTCTACCTTGGTTTAGCTACATCATACCCAGGTAATTAAAGCAACATTTTCTCTACCATTTACAGTTCTCCATGGGAACCTTAAACTAAAACTGGTTTTATTTTTTCTTTATTGTGTCCGCTGACCAATTTGTTTTACTAAGGTTGCTCAAGAATCCTTTATCAGTAATACAGGCTCTAAGAAGAGATATAAGAATTCAATATGAAACCAAGAACAACACTGACTTTGTAACTAGAGACAGACTGATTAAGTTTGGGGTCTTCTAGCCCTTACTGTGACCCAAGAACGGAAAACTTTCCAGCAAGTGTCTGTCCAGTGTCCCACAGCCTTCCCTTTAGAGAAACATTTGGCCTTCTTGTTTATGTTCTAAGAATTTGACACTAATTTCTAGCAAGGCACAGGTACAATACAAGTTAATGAAACTTAATTTATTATCTGTTCAAATACAGACACCACTGGAGCTTAGTAAACCTGTTTTTTTCTCTCTCCTGAATTACTAATGGCTGCACTTTTTTGTTACACTATTCATAAACATAAGAGAATGTCAATTAAATTCCACCTCTCCCCTAACTTGAAGTAAAACCACATATGTTTCTCTGTTGATGAGGTCAGAGAGTTCACAGAAAGTCCATGAATTAACTTTTTTTTTTTAAACTGCGCTAAAGAAAAAGGGCAAGCAGCATGGATTCTGACCCTCTCAAACTAAAATATAAGATGACCTCCAGTGCACACACACATTCCTGAAGTTAAGGGGAAACTGGAATACTCCTATTCCCAGCTTTACCAACCCTAGAAACTTGGACATCTGTGATTAATAACTGATTTTTTTAAAATAATGAACCATGTCCAGCTAGTTGATGACTTGAAGTTTTCTGCTCCAGATTAACTATTTCCATATTGCATTGTAATGGTCTTAGTATTTAAAGGTCAGGGTACTACAGGGAACATATTTTCCTACTTCTTTATAAAGCAAACTGAGTCCAATTGTTTCATTGTCTGCACCATCTAAACATTCTTTAATCAAAATAACAACAACACACTGCTGCCAATGAACCCAGGGACCAGTCTGACTAGAAAGAAAGCTGTCTAGACCAGGGGTGGGCAAACTATTGCCCGGGGGCCACATCCAGCCCTTCAGACGTTTTAATTCAGCCCTCGAGCTCCCGCTGGGGAGTGGGGTCCGGGGCTTGCCCCGCTCCATATGTGCCATGGCTCCGCACGGCTCCCGTAAGCAGAGGCATCTGTAGGGGCAGCCAGGGGGCTCCGCACGTTGCCCCCGCCCCAAGTGCCACCCTCGCAGCTCCCCTTGGCCGGGAACTGTGGCCAATGGGAGCTGCAGGGGCAGCACGTGTGGACAGGGTAGCATGCAGAATGCCTGGCCACGCCTCCGGGTAGGAGGCGGAGGGGGGACATGCCGCTGCTTCTGGGAGCTGCTTGAGATAAGCGCCGCCTGGAGCCTGTACCCCGACCCCCTCCCGCACCCCAACCCCCAGCCCTGATCCCCCTCCCACCCTCTGAACCCCTCGGTCCCAGCCCAGAGCCCCCTCCTGCACCCTCAACCCCAGAGCCCACACCCCCAGCTGGAGCCCTCACCCTCCACGCACACCCCAACCCGCTGCCCCAGCCCGGAGCCCCCTCTTGCACCCTGAACTCCTCATTTCTGGCCCCACCCCAGAGCCCTCTCCCCCTCCCGCACCCCAACCCCCAATTTCTTGAGCATTCATGGCCCACCATACATAGATGTGGCCCTCGGGCCAAAGAGTTTGCCCATCCCTGGTCTAGACTGTCAAACTTTCTTGTTATTTCTAATTAACATATTAAATGTAGTTTTGGCAATTTCAAAAACACTATTAAACAACCGGCCAACATGCACAAACCAGTGCCAGGTCAATGAGATACTGGAGAAGGAAGACTTTGATCTTCTTTTCAAAAATAAAAATTCATGACAAAGGTCCATAACAACCAAAACTAAACTCAGCTGCACAGTACCAGTTCACTGGGCAAGAGATATTGGGGAGGCATGAGAAAGGAGTACAGAAATATATTTTATTCAGAGACGTGCATGCACAGTGCAGCTCTAACCTCTGACCTACATTTGGTAAAAAAGATGTCGTGTACAACCACTCAAAACTTTCCTAAATGGCATAAATTTGTTTCTTTCCTGCTGAGTTTTCCCAGAATACTTTTGTAAGCCAATATTCTAATATACATCAAAGAACATTAAAAATGTTTCATATTTAACAAGCATCTATAAAAAAGCAACTGACACTTGAAGGACCACACAATCGCCATTTTTATTATGCTTGCAAATGTGGAATTGCCCCTTCACTCTTTGAGGGACAATTTCCCTTACCATGAAAACACTGTAGTAGTTTCCATGGAACCATTTTTTAAGCCAGCCTACAACATATTGGAAACTATTATTCAATATACAAAAGAAATATATGCTAATCATCTGCAGTGGTACAAATACATTGAGTATTCCTCTCTAGTAAACCAGCTGTTCCTTTCAAATTGTGTACTATACTGAAATATGCTCCATGACATTTCTATATATTATAGCTGCCTTATGTTGTAAACCAACATATTTTCTAATGGGAAACCTACAGTTCAAAACATCACTTTTAGAACTATGTGTATTAATATTAGAGACTGGCATAGAGGATGCTATGCTAATTTGTAATGGCCTAGTAGTAATACTCATCATCAGCATTTAGAGCTGTCATATATATACTTTTACCTTTTTTCTTAAGATGTAGTAGCTATTACACATACTGTATGTATTGTAACCAGTCACGGCAAACTGTTTTGTACAACTGGAAAACATTTTCACTTCTGATCTTTGGATAAAATGTACTTCCATTTTCTAAAACAGAGTATAAGCAAAGGATAGGTGGTGGATTGAGAACCTCAGAAAAAAATCTTGCTACCACAGAAAAGATATTGCACTGGCTATGGCAGTTAAAGCCCATCCTCCACCGCCAACCCAACTCTTCTCTGAAAATAATACCTCCAGAGGTAACCTTGAGAGCCAAGTTCAGCCCTCAAAAGCCCCTAATCTCTCTGCTAAAACGGACAACGAGAGGTCAGTTAAATACTAACTGTGGCTTTTGTAATGTGGACGCCTGTCCACTAGGAAATGAACGGAGACAATGTCTTTGAATAGTTACAGTCACCAAATGTAATCACCCGGATCACACCGGTATCGATTAGAGTTGGAATTCTGACCCGGAAGCTACTGTACAGCTCTTGTTAACAGCGAGGAGATATCTGGCAGGTCTTCAAACCTAGGATTTTTAACATCAACTATTTAACAAAGGCAGAGAAAGAAAAAGAAGGCTGTATAAGTTCTTTTCTTTCACCCCTTCAGAGGTCCTGTATAAAATCCTTTCAGATGATGTCCAATTATTCACTAGCGAACATACAACCTCAACCACTAAAATATGCACAAAATGTCACAAAAGTCTCCTCATGACTCAAATAGTCCAAACTTTGGAGTCTACTTTTACTAGGCACTTTAGAAAATAAAACTGGTATCTTTCTCCATGCTCCTCACAAGCCCCCAAGAATAATTTGGAAGGTGGGATACAGTTTGCAAAAACATTTCATAATAGCAAATGGTGCACAAAAATGCTCTATGTCTGAATAAAATAAATGAGTGGCACAGGTCTAAAGGGTCTAATGCACTACACTGTGCCCTTTCAGGATCTCTCGGGTTATTTGTTCTTCAGGTCCCCCCCATCCCACCGTCTCTTTTCAGTAGAGCCGTGGGTATTAAGATCTTGCATTTAATTATTTTAAAATTATACCCTTATCTAATCTTGCACACACAGAGGCAGCTTTCAACATGTCAGTGTCACCAATCAAGATTCAAACCCCAACACATTTTAGATGCAAAGATGCCCTCCTTCCTTTCATGCCTGCTGGATAGTTTTACATGCTAACAGAGACTTAAAAAAAAAAAAAAAAAAAAAACAACAACGCATGATGTTGTCCCAGGCCACTTTCCCAGATGAACAGCAAGGGTTCTGTTTCTGCTCCCTGGAATTTAGACCACACAGCTACAGAAAACCAAATCCAAAATCCTGCATGCAACTGAGTGCTAGGCAGTTTTATAGGAAGGGAGAGCGAGTTGGTAGGGCATTTTATTCAACTTTTGGTACTTAGTGGTCAAATTCTCTCCTATTTAAAGGCTGTTTTTTTGGTAAACAGGAAACAAATACATTTTATAAAACATTAAGGGGAAAATCAAACCAAACCACCATATGCTTTTAATAATAAAAGTAGGGATTCTCATCTTTTTCCTTTAGTGTAGCCCATATTTTAATTAGTACATCTCTACCCCGAAATAACGCAACCCGATATAACACGAATTTGGATATAACGAGGTAAAGCACCGCTCCAGGGGGGCGGGGCTGTGCACTCCGGCGGATCAAAGCAAGTTCGATATAATGCGGTTTCACCTATAATGCGGTAAGATTTTTTGGCTCCCGAGGACAGCGTTATATCGGGGTAGAGGTGTAGTATCTTGGTCTTGCATTTGGAATCTTCTAGACTACCTACCACCTCCCATTCAAAAACACCTGGATCACTGCCCCTTAACATAATGTTCCTCTGATGACTATCAATTTTCTAGTCAAGGCTTTGGTGACTTTTAATTAAATTTAGTGGCTTGAATCAAGGTGCAGCAAACAACATGTGACCTGTCAACTCTCTGTGGACCAAGAGAAAGTGCTCCAACCACAGAGTTCGGGCATTTCTGCCTAAAAAGAATGTTCAACTGTGTTTATACTATGAAAATAGACTAAAAAACAGTGGGTGTTCGCAAGCGCAAATAAAATTCACCAATCCTGCAAACAAAATTTTACATCCTACAGTTAAAGCTGGGTTCTTTCCTTTTTATGCATCATGTCCAGTAATTAAAGTTCCACTGGTCAACTTAGATCTTGAGTTAGATACATTCCACTCTATTCCACTCTGTGCCTTAAGATACCTCATGTGTCTTCTACACTAAGATATTTTATTTGTGCAAATCAGCTGTACGTAATGGGCTTCCACAGGTATAATTGGTGGAATTTAGTATACAGTTTTGTTAGCGATGCACAAACAATAACAGAAACCAGTTCATGAGGAAAGAAAGAATCTCTAGAGTAACAGTTATTTGCCTATATACACAGAGGGAGCAGATGTGAGTTAAAAAAGGTGCCATTTTTACATAACATTCATAGCAGAATGACCCTTTAAATGACAGTGGGTTTTTTGTTTTTTTTTTTAAAACAAAGAGCAAACTCTCCTCCCTCCCCCAAATACTATCTTATTTTGGGACACTCTATAGCCTCAAAGTTTACACAGACATGAGTTTTCACATCAAAACTTCTATGTACTTTTTGATGCAAGAAAGCTATCCAAATGCAATTTCTAATTCTGAAATTTCAAGAATATCAAGATCTGTACTTTAAAAATAAGACAAAATTAAAATGTTCTCAACTCCTACTGAAAAGTACATTTTTGCAGGCTTTCTTCATAAAATTGGACCACTTTCATAAAATCTAAACTAAACATATTTCAAGATGTTTGAATCTCAGTGTGAACAGTTCCCAGACACTTTTCCAAGAGACACTGATGGGTTCATAGATTCCAAGACCAGAAGGGACCTGTGTGAACACCTAGTCTGATCTCCTGTATAAAACAGGACAGAGAGCTTCCCCAAAATAATTCCTAGAACATATATTTTGGAAAAACATCCAATCTTGATTTAAAAATAGTCAAGACTCCACCACAACCTGTTGTAAATTGTTCCCAATGATTAATTACCCTCACTGCCAAAAATGCACACCTTTATTTCCAGTCTGAATTTATCTACCACCTTCAACTTCTAACCACTGGAATGTATTATACCTTTCTCTGCTAGAAAGAATGAAGAGCGCATTATCAAATATTTGTTCTGCATGTAGATCCTGACAAACTGTAATCAAGTTACCCCTTAACCCTCTTTTTGTTAACTTATAACTGAGCTCTTTGAATCTATCACTTCTCATCCTTTAATCATTCTTGTGGCTCTACTCTGAACCCTCTCCACTTTATCAACATCCTTGAATTTGTGGGCATCAGAACCAGCAGCAGGTGCACCAGTGCCAAATACAGAGGTAAAATAACTTGTCCACTCCTACCTGAGATTCCCTGTTTATGCATCTAAGGATCACATTTGCTCTTTTGGTCACAGCGTCACTTTGGGAACTCATGTTCAGCTGATTATTCACTATGATATCCAAATCTTTTTCAGTGTCACTAATTCCAAGGATAGAGTCCCCCATCCTGTAATTATGGCCTACATTCTTTGTTCCTAGATGCATACACTTATATTTAGCTGTATTAAAACACATATTGTTTGCTTGTCCCGCTTATCAAGCGATCCAGATGATTCTGAATCAGTGAGCCGGTCCTCTTCATTATTTACCATTCTCCCAATTTGTGTGTCATCTGAAACTTCAGCAGTGATGATTTTGTTTTCTTTCAGGTTATGGCTAAAAATGTTAAACAGGGTAGGACCAAGAACTAATCCATGTGCGACACCATTGGAAACATGCCTGCTTGATGATAATTCCCAGTTTACAGTTACATTTTAAGACCTATCAGTTAGCCAGTTTTTAATCCATGTGTGCCATATTCATTTTATAGTGTTCTATTTTTTAATCAAAATCCCATGCGGTACCAAGTCAAACACCTTACAGAAGTCTAAGTATATTGCATCAACACTACTACCTTTATCAACCAAACTTGTAGCCTCATCAAAAAAAAAAAAAAAAAAGATATCAAGTTAGTTAGAGAGGATGTGTTTTCCATAAATCCATGTTGATTAGCATTATATTACTCTTCTTTTGTTTTCTATTAATCAAATCTCATATCAGCTGCTCCATTACCTTGCTGGGATTGATGTCAAGATGACAAGCCTATAAGTAACCAGTTCATCCTGTTTACCTTTTTTTAAATATTGGCACAACACTAGCTTTCTTTCAGTCTTCAGGAACTTCACCAGTGCTCCGTGACTTATTGAAAATATACATTAATGGTCCAGCGAGCTCCTCAGCCAGCTCTTTTAAAACTCTTGGATGCAAGTTATCTGGACCTGCTGATTTAAAAATGTCTAACTTTAGTAGTTTCTGTTTAACATCCTCCATAGATACCAGTGGAATAGAAAGAGAGTGTTGTAAGGATGTGATGAAACTATATCATGTTTGTTTCCCAAATACAGAACAGAAAAAACACTTCAGTCTTTTCTAAATTATTATTGATAATTATACCATTTCCATCTAGTAATAGACCAATACCAGTGCCAGGATTCTTTTTGTTAATAATATTTTTTTTTAAAGCTCCTCCTTGTCCTTAACTCTGCTGACCACAGATTTCTCCTTATGTCAACCTGGCTTTCCTTATCACTCTTCTACAATTCCCAACTCCTGATTTAAATTCATTACTATCAACTTACCCTTTTTTCCATTTGTTTTATATATCGATAGATAGATGTATTTTATTTTTATAGCTGCTTTCACTTCCTCCTATAAATCAGTTTGGTTTTTTAACCAGTATGGCCTTCTTCCTTGATTTGTCTCTCTTTGGGCATGTAGTAAGGTGTTCTCAAATGAGTCCCAATTACCATTTTTCTGATTAAATTCTTCCTCTCAGCTGATTTGGCTCAATTGCTTTCAGCTTTATCAAACTGTCCCTTTTAAAGCACCAAGTATATATATTACTGGTCTGGACTTTATTCTGCTTGCACATTATAAATGTGATCATAGGGTAGGGAGGCTAAAGTATCTGACCAGGTGTACTGAAAGATTAAAAAAACCTGCTTTCTGAGATGTGCCTTTCCTCCCCCAGGATCACTGAATGGTGAACATTTCATAAAGTTCTCTGGACCATGAAAGTTAACATTTAATGTGCAAGTAATTTAATATATAAATCATGTGCCACATCTGACAACTGTTTAAAAATAGCCTGAGGTATAAATTGGTTGCTTCTCATTCATGTGTTTGGAATCTTAAATTTTAAGACAAGAGATCAACTGCATTTTTTAAAACCAACTACAAACTATTGATCTGGTTTATGAAGTTTGAAGCTGCCATACGTGGTACTCTGAGTCCTAACTTAATATTTTTTTCTTTAAACAAAGAAAGATAAAGACACTAAATCTTTTTGTGTGTATCAGATATTTAGCACTCATTTATCCATTAAGCATATAGAGAGACTCTCCATTCATTTCAATGGGAGATGTGTGCAAATTCATGAGAAAAAAGATCTTTCAAACAGCACTCGGGCCGATAAACAAATCCAATTTCACAAGCTAAGATCAGTTGGGTCTAATGAATATTTTTACGCAACTAACGAAACCCCACAGTGCTGCAGGAAGTAGTGCTGATAATTCAAGTATCATGCTGACATTAAGCACGGTGTTAAGTTGGCACCTTCTCAACTATGGTTATTGAAGAGCAGGTATATTTGGCCCCCTCTCCTGGATAAGTAGTTTTTTGCAATTTCGTCTATATTCTAGCTATGTATATTTCCACTATCATTGCAATTGGATAAAATATTCTTCACCGTGACCTAAACTGTTTTGCAGGGATGCTCTATGCTGTTAAACAACTGCTATGTACCAAACAAAGAGGTGGCTGCTTTCTTGGTAGGAAAGTGCACTTCCTGGAATGCAAATGGGAAATACTATTAATTTAAGGGTTACATATAACACTTATCATCAAAGCAGCTGTGTGATGCATTTAAGTTCAACCATTATTGGGCACCAAGATTTCTTATCTACCCTCTCAAAGCTGTTTCTGCTGACAAGTAATTATTTTCCTCTGAAAACAATGGTGCAGCCCTACAACTATAACCACAAGGCAATTTAATAGCTTGCCTTGCTATATGGAGCATGACTGTCCAGAACAAGAAATTATAACAAGAACATCAACATCAATAAAGATGAACATGGAAATGTTAAGCGGCAAGCAGGGAAAGTTACATTCAGCAACAACTGGCCTAAAAGCAAGCAGTGACAGATGAGCAGAGAAAGACAAGGAAAGAAAGAAGAGATTGCACAGACCTAGTAGGAACCACTAAATTCAAACACTAGTAAAAACATTGCAAGCACTATGCATGCCATGCCTACGAAAGTGTGCAGAATCTCAACAAGTCAAAGAAGGCTGATTAGAGGAACCTGTCCAAGGTTGCTTTCAATATATAATTTCGGATTCCACAACATCTGAACTAAACTAGCCATAAGGCTATCTATGTGTCCAGTCACTGCTTGTAAGAGTATGACTGAGGGAGTCAGTATTCAACAGCAAAAGAAGTGGTGTACTGGTGGTAATTTCTATCAGGGCATCTTTCATGGAATCCAGGAGTTCTATACCAGTGGAAGGAAATAAGCGGCGGCGGCAGAGGAGGAGGAGGAGAAGAGGAAAGCGTATGAAACAAAGACAGACAGTGAAGCTCAAGAAGGCCAGATGCATAAACAAGCATTTGTTGGTGCTGAGTAGAAGGGAATTAAATTCTTAAATTTTTCATTGATGAGATGGAAAACAAATACATGATCTGCCAAATATGTACTGAACATGTGGTCTGGATTTCAGGAGAGGATTGAATGTAGATCCAATGTAGCCTCTCTCTACTCAGAATGACTGTAAGAAAGTTATACCCCACAAAAAAAGCTCTCTACTGATATCACTGGTGGAATCAAGAGAACATGTGACAAAAAGAAATAGTATGCAGATATATATTGAAATCAACAAGAATGAAAGGTTGACAATGCAAGAGGCACCTCCAAAGTTGCATCTCATCTTTGCCAGCGGTTCAATATACTCTCTATGGACAAAAATCACTACTTACACAGTTTCTTCCCAATTAGAAGTTCAGTGGAGAAGCTTACTGTCCATTCCTGGCATACTATCTGCATGATTTAAGATGCAAATCCAAGTTCACACTTACACCATTTTGCACATCAAAAAATAAAAATCTTAACACTGATTATTCTTGAGAGTTACCCCTCAGCACCCAGATACAGCAATAAACCAGGCTGTTGAAAATCCCTAGAAATTCATCCTGAATGATTCACCAGAGTATGAAAGCAAGAACATACCAAGTAATACAGATAGTTTTGATCCAGTGAGAGAGGACAAAGATTGGTGACATATTGAATAAACACCCACTGAAGAAGAGGAAACAGATGTCATAAGTAGGGCCCTACCAAATTAATGGCCATGAAAAACACGTCACGGACCATAAAATGTGGTCTCCCCCTGTGAAATCTGGTCTTTTGCGTGTTTTTACTTTATACTACACAGATTTCACAGGGTAGACCAGCATTTCTCAAATTCAGGGTCCTGACCCAAAAGGGAGTAGCAGGGGGTTCAAAGGTTATTTTAGGGGGGTCACGGTATTGCCACCCTTACTTCTGCGCTGCCTTCAGAGGTGGGCGGAGAGTGGCGACTGTTGGCTGGGCCCCCAGCTCTGAGGCCAGTGCCCCACCAGCAGCAGTGCAGAAGTAAGCGTGACAAGACCATACCACGCCACCCTTACTTCTGCACTGCTGCCTTCAGAGCTAGGTGGCCCGAGAGTGGCGGCTGCTGACTGAGGGCCCAGCTTTATAGGCAACAGTGCAGAAGTAAGGGTGGCAATACTGTGCTGTGCCATCCTTACTTCTGTGCTGCTGCTGGGCTGGCGGTGGCTCTGCCTTCAGAGTTGGGATCCCAGCCAGCAGCCGCCGCTCTCCAGCTGCCCAGCTCTGAAGGCAGACCCGCCGCCAACAGCAGCGCAGAAAGTAAGGTTAGCAGTACTGCAACCTCCCCCTACAATAACTTTGCGACCCCCCCACAACTCCTTTTTGGGTCAGGATTTCTACAATTACAACACCCTGAAATTTCAGATTTAAATAGCTGAAATCATGACATTTACGATTTTTAAAATCCTATGACTGTGAAATTGACCAAAATGGACTATGAATTTGGTAGGGACCTAGTCATAAGTCAAATAACATTTTCTCTCTAGTTAGGTCACTAAACTGATATTTGCCGGTGATGTACAGATTATGACAATTTTAACAATGGTGGCTTTAAGCTAATTTACAATTAATAGAATTTACGCAAGTCAGAACACAAGGAATGCTTGTAGCAGCAAGCAATAAAAAACTGACAGTATTCTGCAAATCAGTGATTTCTCAGCAGGACAAATTACATATATTGCCAAAGGAATAGCATAACCCTCCACCACAAAAGAACAAATCAAAAAGGACAAAACCCCCACATCTGCTTGAGGCCAACTTTTACTTAGGGAAGGAAGGTTGCAAAATTTAAAGATTCAAAGACTACTTTGAGTCCTAGGTACAACACACACGAGTCACTTCTTCATTCACTAAAACAGGGTATCTACAAGTATAGGAGCAAAGGAAACGATTACCATAATAGAATTCTCTTGAAAGCAGAGTTCATTAGGCTATATCCACTGTTAACTTTATTGCTTCCACTTCTCCTCACATATCGATGTTCAGGGGGTGAAAGCAACTTAAAGGACTTACTGGTATGCAAGGCAGCCAGGGTCCTGGGCAAGGCGGGGGAGGGGGCTCTGGGCCCCTGGAAGGGGCGGGGCCTCATATGGAAGGGGTGGGGCTGGGGCCAGACTCCCCCAGCTAGCCCTTCAGCACTGCCCGGGGGCTCCGGCGGCGATTTAAAGGGCTCAGGGCTCTGGCTGCTGCCGGGAGCCCTGGGCACTTTTAAATCGCCAGGCCCCGGGGAAGCTGCCACTTTGGCCCCAGCCCCATCAGCGGCCCTGCTGGTACGGTTGGTTGTGTACTGGTGGCCACTTTCTTATCGGTACGGCATGCCGTGCCGTGCCGGCTTATTTTCACCTCTGTCTACGTTGTCAAATAGTGGTCAGAGTCCATCCTAAACTTGTACTGGATATAGGATAGAGTACAATACAATATGCAATGCAAGTCATTTTCAATTTCAGATGAATCTAAGCATGAACACTAATTCAATGCTATTTTAACATTATTTTCTTCCTGCTCACTTTTATTAAAACCAGAATTATGTGGTAAGACAACTATTGACTGTTTTAAGCAACAGCTGTGTAAACACTCTGACCTTGGGACAGGAACACTGTCTTGATCTTGAAACAATGTTCTCATACTGTTTGGTTCCAAGGCTATCACAATAACTAGTCCCCTTTCGCCCACAATAGCTGCATTAGTAATAGCAGGTTTAAACAACAATGAAAAGTAGTTTAGTTTCAATAATTTCTATCTTCACATCGAAGCGTAATCTGAACAATGAGAAACAAATATGTACTACTGTCAGTACAGGCAAATTATCCCACCAACTATTTTTAACAGTGCTTTACAGACAAGGTCAAGTAGCACCTTTCAGTAAATCTGCAAGGCAGATTTATGAAAACAATAGATTCTCAGAATGTAGTTTCTGACTAAAAGGAAGAGACTGAGAAAGGAGCAAATAACTAGAGTAGAATGATTCTGACCAAATCAGAATCAACATGTCCACTGACCTACCGGGGTGGGAGATCACACTGCTTTATTTTGCCAATACATAAAAGAACAAAATAACCTGTAATTTATTATTGAAAGAGCAGTCAGTTTATACTTTTGCACAGTTACAACACATAAAACTGAACTTCCATTGCAAATTGAAACCAGAACCCTTGATTGCCATATGTATGGTCTTCTAGCAGGGTATATTTACTGCTGGTCCTATTTTGTATGAAAAAGCCCATGTCTCAAAATTAAATGCTACATTTTGCTGCATGACTCATTTTCTGCAGTTGTATCTCACGAATAGCTCAAAGCAAAGTCCATGTTCTGAGAAAAAATCCCCTGCATCTCTCTTCACTGAATCATTTCCCGACACCCTCCTCGCTGCTACAACTAGTAAGTGACCACAAAGAAATAATGAGAGAGGAGGAGAGGGTGGGGGCAGAGAACCATCTGGAGATATTCCAGACAAAGAAAGCAAGAAAAAGGGAAACAAAGAAAAGGGAGGG
Source organism: Emys orbicularis (assembly GCF_028017835.1). Lineage (NCBI taxonomy): Eukaryota > Metazoa > Chordata > Testudines > Emydidae > Emys > Emys orbicularis. The sequence goes on from NC_088684.1 coordinate 157,175,804, forward strand.
AAAAAGAGCAACATCACTTTTCTCGAACCCTGATTAACTGTACAAATCCTTTAATTAGCAGTGTGCACGATAAATTCACATCAACACTGGCTGTGTTATGGCAAGCAGCATGAGAGGGTGAAATGACATTCACTTTTTTAAAGCAACTGAGTTATTCAGGCACCAGAAATGCATTTTTCTTCTTTGTGAGGAAGAAAGGAGGTAGGGAAAGAACACACGTCCATTCCTTTTTGGATTCTTAATATATAATAAAAGATAGTAGATGGTAATACACCTCTACCTCGATATAACACGACCCGATATAACACAAATTCAGATATAATGCGGTAAAGCAGTGCTCCGGGGGGGCGGGGCTGCGCACTCTGGTGGATCAAAGCAAGTTCAATATAACGCGGTTTCACCTATAACGCGGTAAGATTTTTTGGCTCCCGAGGACAGCGTTAAATTGAGGTAGAGGTGTATTTTCATTAACCAAGACCCTGGCTCCTCATTGCAACAATGTGTGCTCCCCAAGAGCTGTACTGATCTCTGCCAAAAGGCTCCTGTTAAAGCAACCTGTAACACTTAGATGATATAGGCCAGATCTTGTGAGGCACTAAGCATCATTTGTAAAGGGCTTAGCATCCCTAACTCCCATTTAAGTCAACTTGCTAGAGAGATGATGAGTAGTCTCAGCATTTGGCACTAGGAGACAGATGCTACAAACAACTGAAATAAATATACTTTAGTTCTTAGCAACACATTAAAAGCCATCCTAAGAAAAAGGGTTCTTTTCGCTCAAGCATTATGTATGGCTGTCTTCTTTTCAAGGCCGTATGCATACACAAATTAAAACAAAAATGTAGACATCAAGTAAAGCTTCCTACAGACAGTAAGGAGGAGCACTCATATTTTCTCTCACTCCGCCACCTTTATTTTACTATTGAACATAGTAATTACCACTAAAAATTGCAAATATTGAAATTATGCTTTGTATCCAGATCACAGATATTACAAAACCTCCTACTCTTGAGCTCCGGTGTGAGTGAATTTAGTCAGAGCAGATGGATTATGCTGCCCTTCCTAACCCCAGTAACAGGAAAAGGAAACAGGTCAAGCCTGGATGGACAAATTCCATGGATCATTACACCACTTTGTAGTCAAACATTCAACAGTGTTTATGAACCCACTAGTCACTCCAAGGCCTAACAACGAGCACCTGGAAAAAAAAAAATCAGAAAGAAAGGCCATAATTTATGCTTCTCTTGCAAACTGGCAATACAGTTTAAACAGACACCCCAGAAAACACTAAACCCAATGAAGAAATCTAGTATACACAGTATTGAATAAAAAGCTAGTGCATTCTGCATGCTTTTCAACTTAATATGCTCAATTTAAACTTAGTCGGCTTGACACTGACACTCAACTGCTATACAATGGTATAAGCTGCAAAATGCTCAATTATAGGTATTCCTTTTAGACAATAACCGTGTTTTGTCTTCGAAATGATGGAGAAGGGGACTAGCTCAGGTTGGCTTTTCTATTGCAGGGAATAGCCTAAAATGCAGTCTCGATTGTGCAGGTCTTACCAGCGTCCTTTTCTGTTTTTACAACGAGGAGTTCTTGTGGCACCTTTTGTTTTTATAATTCTTGTGAAGCCGCCTTGGTATCAGCTGCCTGCAATAGCTTTTTTAAAAGTCAGAACCATGCAAATTCTTCTCAGGGTAGCTTCTACAAATGATGCATTTGTAATATACAGCAATCTTCTTCTCAACAAAAGAACAAAAAGCATGCACTGGAAAAACTACTATTTTCCTTATTATGGAGTTGCTGTTGCCAGTTCTGGCTTCAGACTCCAATAAAGTGTACGCTATGAATCCAATTTCACCCTCTCCCCACGCACCATTTAAAATATAAAGAAACACCAATCTCAAAATTGGTAGGTTAGTCAGGTGGCTTAAGAAGAATATTTTAAACTAATGTTAAGTGTCTTGGAAAATAGATTCCTAAATTGACAAGATAAAATTTACAGGTGTTCACATTCTAACTAAGCTAATTGTAGTTGGGTTTTTTTTTTTTTTTTTGCCATTACAACTCAGAAGCCAGATGGGTTCGAAATCTGCAGCCCAGGGTGAGTCACCAGCCTCCAGGGACTGGGAACTGAACAGTCTAAAGATCAGGGGGGGAGTAGTATAGGTACAGAAGAATTAAAAGAGTTTCCAGAAAGGCCCACACACCTTCAAAAGACCCATGGGAGGAGGCGGTACAACTAGGGAGGGACCAATAAGCGTTTTAAGGATTATAGGGAGTTGGGACTCCTGGACCGCCAAATGAGCATGAATTTCCTATCTCTGATGATTTGCATTAACTATAAAGATTCTTATGCTTAATTTACTGATGTAAGCTTTCAACCTCAACTCAACCTTTCTGAATTTTGTGTGTCTAGGAATCCAAAAAAATCCAAATAGAGACAAAAGCAAGGAAGGATGCATGGGCTTGCACAGAATTACCCTCAGACATGCAGTTACATAGCACACAGGTGCATGCAATTCTGAGAGGATGTGTGTTGCAGGCTATTTTGACTGAGCTGGATGAGGGCATGCAATGCACATATAATGTTCAACTGTGTTCTAAAAGGCTACACATATTTCAGAACTGGATCAGATCCAAAATTTACACCAAGCCACCAGTAGCACTGGTTTCTCCCACTGTATTCTGTGAACCCAGACCTCAGAGAATCTTCTCTTCGCTTGGATGCACTTTCCCAACTACACCTCTACCTCGATATAACGCTGTCCTCGGGAGCCAAAAAATCTTACCGCGTTATAGGTGAAACCGCGTTATATCGAACTTGCTTTGATCCGCCGGAGTGCGCAGCCCAGCCTCCCTGGAGCACTGCTTTACCGCGTTATATCCAAATTTGTGTTATATCAGGTCGCGTTATATCGGGGTAGAGGTGTATTACACTCTGTAGTCAAACTATCCTGATTTATGGATATATAAATTATTTTAAGATTGGCTGTATCTATAAAGCGATATGGGTGATCAAACAGGTAGTTAAACTAATATATATGGATCAAATTAAGTGCAACTAGATGACCTGTGTTTTCCACTGTAGATATATGCCGTATGAAATATAAAACATCTCTTCCCAGGCAAACTAAAGCCAATTCATCTCCCTTTTTAACCTACCACACACATCCCTATGGGTGTAATGCACTTTTAAGGTTAGTAACTCATGGGCTTTGCACATTTGTTCCCTGGATTTTATTCATAATGCTTTTTTAAATTTCCAAACTGAAATATGGGGTCACATGATCCATTTATGGGTTAGAATAAATGCGTCCTGTAATTTCCTCTGGATAATTGGGGGAAAAAAATCTGCATTCAATGGTAGGAGTAAGACTCAAATCAATGCTTTTCCTCTCCCTACAGTCAAATCACAGCCAAGTTTGGTTTTCAGCCAGACTCCTCTTTTTTAGTGCATTTGTACGTTTATAGAGATGAGTGTGATCTTTATGAGAATTTATTTCCTGATTTGTTTTTAGTGAGAAATTCCTAAAATCTGCAACATTTTCTAAACTACCCACAGTTATGGGAACAAAATTAGCGTATCTAAATATTTGCTGTAGTTTATTTTCTAATGCTTTTCTTGAAAGATGTACCTTCTCTGATCTACTGCTTAGTAATGCATTCACTTTCCCCTCATCTTTTACTACAGATTTCAATCTGACACATATTTGGAAAGAACCACCAAAAGATCACAGTGTTAAGGAGGAACTGTTCATTAACAATTCCATGAAAGTTCTCTCTCAAACATTTTAAGGAAGTTACAAACTTCAAGTTCTGAAGAATTCTTAAGACAAACCAGTGTTGTTCAAAATTTCTACCGAGAAAACCGCACCATTTACTACTCCTAATTTCAATGCTCTGTGTAGCTCGAAAGCTTGTCTCTTTCACCAGCAGAATTTGGTACAAAAAAGATATTACCTCACCCACTTGTCTTTCTAATATCCTGGGAACAATACAGCTACAGCAACAATGCAAACAAACAAAACAACAACAAAAAATCGCTGGCAGTTGTAAATGTATGGCAGCTAAAAACTCTAGAAATAACATCTTGCTGTTGCTACTCTCACTGACACCATTACTATTAAGTTACAGTGGATCCTCCAAGCAGTTCTATTCTTGTATTAGGAAAGGGTACAGGAGCTGCTTATGAAAATGCACTATACAAACACACATCAATTTACCACCAGGAAAACTGTACATGGAAATAACATTACTTTGAAAAGTAACACATCAGAGCATGCAGGGTCACCATTTGCAAACAAGACTTTTTATATACAAATAACGGACTTTTCAATCTTAACTCACAGATGGATGTAAAATGTCTTATTGGTCTAGTTTATTACACTCAGCATTTAAAAAAAAATGCGTTCTTTATAAAGACACCTTGGAAGCAACACACATGGTATGTTGCACAGCAGACACCTACAGTAACAAGAACTCAGCAGAGGATGGATACAAAGCAGCACAAATCAAGGTGATGAAGCGCTCAGTGTTCCAGGGGAAAGCAGCATCCTGCCATGCGAATTAGCGGCCCTATCTAGCTAACTGGAGAAGGCATGGCATGAATGTTGGCTTCAAAGAAATTTACAGGCTGTTTTTGACTTGAGAGAGGAGGGGAAAGCAGGGTATTTTAAAGTACTTTTTATTTATTTTTAAGTCTGAAAGTTTGAATAATCATCATTGTCACTGGAAGTCTGACAGCTCTGGCACCGCAGACTATTAAGAAAGATATTGAGAACGTGATTCTGTGTGACAAGTACAGTAGCTAGACTGCCAGCACTTGGCCCCTTTGCCACACATCAGAGCAGTAACTGAAGAGCCAGATGCCCGCTTTTCCTATCTTTCAGTGAGCTAGTGAATTATGTGAAGTTGTCCTATTAACATGCCACTTGGTCTTCAGATGCCCACAGCAGGTTTAAACTTCTTGTACCTCCTACCTGCTGTTCTAGTGTGTCTCTTTTATGTTTTCCCCCTTAGCCTTCTTAGTTCAACACACAAAACCAGCAAGGCTACAGTCAACTGGTGCTGCATAGCAGAGCACATCTCCTTTCCTCTTGCTGCCCACTGCCAGTGTGTGCATGCTGATAGCAAGCAGGAAAGCTGGTATATGAACAACCACAAAACTACCTGAATTTGCAGTGGAACCATCCCAGTGACCACGCAGGTTGCTGCATTTGAGACACATCTGTGTTTTGTCTTGAAAAATTTCAGATGTTTTGCATGAAAGTCTATTCTATTTTTGAAGCTGCAGTGATCACAATACAGTCAGAATAGCAGGGACAAGTATAATTTTCCCGGTACAAGCATGATTTCTCCCCCATCCTAAGTTAAGCAGTGTCCCCTTACAGCCTACCCTGACTCTCCTTGCACTCATTCCCCCAATCACCAATTAAAAGGCATCTCTGCCTGGGTAACACTTGATTAACTTTCACCATCAATGATAAATTCCCAAACAATCTACAAACAGTCTAATGGTCCATTGCTTCCACATTATCTCCCAACAGCTCTGCACCCGAACTGTTACCACTCAGTGATTTTAAATTCAACAGTGACAATACAGATTAGAAAATCAAGGCTCCCTCTGTCAAGTAGCAGCAGTCTTACAAGATTGCTGCTAAATATTTCAAATTAATTGCTACCACGTGACAGCGTGTATATAGCACAGGCAATATTTCTCATTTGTACAGTTCCATTTTATAAAAATAAGTCAATTAAACTTCACTTTAACTTTCTACAAGAGCCTCCTATACAGTTTCCCAGTAATTTTTACAGGGTTCACACAGATAAATTTCATTTACACTCCCTCTTTCTTACACAGCCACTTACTATTATATGCCACACCTCGACTTATTTTGAGAGTGGGGAAAAAAGAGACTGCAACACTCATGATTTGGAAATATCTCATAAAATACCTATCTGCTTTATGTGTTTTTGTACCTAAGTCCAGGATCCAGTATTTACAGTTGCCAGACTGCCCGTTGCCACAGTAGGTCGGGTTTAGAGAGTGAAGAGAATCCAGAGTATCTATCTGCTTAACCCCGTTTGGCATAGTAAGCAGTTAGCTGTTCCGAGACCTCTGGTTCAAAAACACCTACTCGCCCGCCCTTACACACTCTGCTGAAGATGGTCACGCAAACAGTAAAAAACAAACAAACAAAGAAACAAACAAACAAAAAAATCAGTAATCAGATTTAGGCAGCTCTGTTAGCTTTCATCTGTTTTAGCCCCATTGCACTATCTTCAGAGCAGCTACTCTCTCTTCCTGGGGATGCTCTCCTCTGACTCACTTCTGAGCAGTACTCCAGATTTTAGCTTCACATGTGGGAATAGCCAGATGCAATGGATTACACTCTACCGTAACTACCCTAATTGAAGCTCAAGAAAATCTTGGAAAATACCGTAAACCAGATAATTTTTGTTTTCTCCCTGAGAAAGGGTCTACCTTATTATGTGAGTAAAACTTAGTGTTTGGAACACAGAATCACACTAGAAAGCCTGAAATTTTTTTAGCAACACTCAATTTTGTTTTCTTCCTGTTTTAGAGATTTTACACGCTCAAATTCTGATCAAATACATGATGAGTGCATGTATCTCCTATTCATCCTTATTGTGTAAAGTAAAGAACTAAGTTTCCTTGTCTTCTAAATGAAGTTTGGTTAAAAGTCTATTTCAGAGCTATGCATTTTAAGTCAATGTTCTGCAGGATGAAATTATATCTTAAATTCAGTACATTATTCACTGAACTATAACTTTGGGTGTATTTTCTCTAACCTATGCATTTTCCTCTCAATACATCACACTAGCACTTACCTATATTCTTTCTCATGTCTGTCCATTATTACTATTTATTATTTTCACAGTGCTAAGGACTTTCCCAGGCACGTCACAGTGCAAACAGGAAAACTTGGTCCTTACCCTGAAATCTTACAATCTAATTTTAGATGGGCTGCAAAGGAGAGAAACAGCAGCAGGCAGGGTATGTGGTTGAGAAGGCTGAGGAGTAAAGTTATTATCAGTCACTGAGTGGGTATGTAAACATCTCTCTGCTTCAAGTGAGTCATTAAGTTATCAAAAATAGTAGTTCAATCCTTACTTCATAGCATCATAAAATAAATTAGCCTTTAGGAGAGACTCAACAAGTGGTGCCGAAATAGGTACAGATGACAGGGGTGATGATACTGGCACTGGGGGAGTGAAGGGGCCAGGGTATGATGTGATGAGATAATAGGTAACATATATAAACAGATGCACATTTATGAAGGGCCCTGAAGACAGCGACAATGAGCATCAGCACTTAACACTGCTTTTACACATATATAGTAACATAATTTTAATATTAAGCAGGTTTAAAATCTCTTTTCCCTTCTACTTTTATTTTTTTAAAGATATCTGCTGAAATCTTAATTCCCCCCTTCTTAGACTCCTTATAGTCATTACTTCAGCCCTGAAATCCCTCCTCTCATCCAAGGTGAATTCCACTGAATAATACTGAGTTTCGGGGGGGGAGGAGGGGAAGATATACTCTTCTTGTAGAACAGGTGCAAATTTAGAGCTTCAGGACTGTATGAATCCCACTAACATACTGAGATTTCTCTTTACACTACTGTATTATGTATTCATTGTTATAGGTCTGCTATTTATTCTCTATTTCCTAAGATATTGGCAAGGAAAAGGTTAACAACTTATTCCTACCTCTCCTCCCCCAATAGTTTCCAAAAAACCACAAACTTAATGCACACTAAAGGAAAACTTCTTTGGAGACTAGAAGGGAAGAAAGCCCTCAACTATTGTTTTTTGTAATGTACATACAGGAATACTCAAGTGAGATTTGGGGAGCAAGTTGATGGGCTTATTAGCACTGCTATGAAATAATGTAGTCTCAAGCTGGAAGTGAATTTTTGAATTCTTATGTCCAGCGCTGTTACATGCAGTATGGCAACTTTAATTGGAAACAGCTTTACTTTTTATTGGCAACAGTGCATACACAGAAAGCCACTTAGAAATCTGTATAAACCACATCATTTGCAGTTTCCCATTGCAACACTTTTCTTTTTGTTTTGTAGTTTTTTGCTTTGGTCCATTCTCAAAATGAAAGTCTGAGCAGTACACTGAAAAGATAAAATGAGCCTGTGAAGCACAAGCCAAAAGATATGAAGCAAGTCAATATGAGTAAGAGGAAGGGAGCAAGGAAACAAGACCAGACTGTTTATGACCCAAGGCTTAAAGTGGCATTAAAAAAAAAAACAAATGGTCCACAATCACATACACAGTGGACCATAACCTACCCCATCCAGTCTTACTGATTTCATGAGACTATAGTTGTCAGCAGAATCTAGCTCTAAAGGACCACAATACATATACTGAAAAGGGCAACAACTTATAAATTATGTTCAATTAGGAAATGCAGAGACAGGTCATATAGCTGCTTGTAACATCCTTTCACATCTATTGCAAAAATAATTTTCCTATCATAGATTTAGCCAACAAGATGTTGCCCATGACTTAAATCAGCGGTTCTCAAACTTTTGTACTGGTGACCCCTTTCACATAGCAAGCCTTTGAGTGCGACCTCCCTTATAAATTAAAAACACTTTTAAATATATTTAACACCATTATAAATGCTGGCTGCAAAGCAGGGTTCGGGGTGGAGGCTGACAGCTCACGACCCCCCATGTAATAACCTCGCGACCCCTTGAGGGTTCCCAACCTCCAGTTTGAGAACCCCTGACTTAAAACATAGCAGCACAATTATATGATCATTTGTTGGCCAGAATTTAAAGCCATTTTTATCTTAGATTTTAAAAAAATTAAAGAAGCTATAAAAACCTAATTCTCCTCAACTCCTATATGACCAAATGAGCACCATTACTTTTATTTCATATTTTATTTGGTTTTTATATTAATTATTTTATATATTTTCACTGGGAGTGAGGCTGGGGCACAGATCTGATGAGGAGCCAGGGGGTGTGTCGGGGGAAACTGGGACTTAGCTGGCAAAGAGTTTGGGACAAGGAGCCAGGGGAACACTGAAACTGGACAAAGATCTTGGAAGGAAATGGACTGTGAGCCAGTGTGGATGGGGTTGTCTGGAGACCGGGAGTGGGTGGGAGGGGAAGACACAAGTTGCTTGATGAACTGGGAAGGGTGGGGAACTGGGACTGGCTGAGCATGGAGACTGGGACTGGAATGAGGAACTGTGAAAGAGATAGGATGGGGACAGGGACCGGTTGGACGGAACAGGATAGAAGGGGATCAATAATATTATCCTCTCATCTCACCAGGGTGTTGTGGAAATAAAAATTTCATTACTGTTTGTGAAGCACTCTGATAATACAGTGATGAGTTCCATAGAAACAGGAAATTAATAATTCTGTCTTGAGAGCAGGGTTTGAATAGTGTGGAGTACATAAGGTCTGGGGCTACACAACGAACAATCAGGAGAAAGCAAAATACTGAACAGCACAGGTAATCTTAATTTTGGCATTTCCTAATTTCTGATTACCAAAACTTTGCAACCTTAATAATGTTCTCTCTTAATGTAGTGTGTGACTCTGTGTGTATGAGTGAGTGAGAGAGAGAGAGAGAGAAATATTTACATCGATTTTGCAGAGAGATTTAAATCAAATGTGGGTTTAATCCCTTGTAAGGATTCCTTCATCAGCAGAGTCACTTGGGGCTAGATTTTGACACCTCAATACCTTACTATGTGAATAGTTCTGTTTACCATAATGGGACTGGCATGGAGCAATGTACTCTTTATTGTGAATAAGGATGGAAGTATTCAGCCTTTTAAGAAAAAGCCACCGTGAAGTAAAAGACAATAGCAGGAATTGAATTGATTTTGTTTCATATTCTCATGACTCTAGTTTAATAGAAACATCACCCCAATCTGCAAAACAGATTAACAAACTTCACTCCAGCATAACCCTGGTAAAACACAACAATTTGTATCAACTGTTCAAAAGCCAAGGCATAGGGGTTAATCAAAATCCTGAAAGATCTTTAATGACATTTTTAAAATAACCTATTTAAGTTGTACCACTGAACATGCATCCTTCTCCCTTTATTTCTGTATATTGAATAATTGACGAGTCTCTTTAGGACTATTTTAAAAAAATCTCTTCCAAAGTCAATGAAACATTCAGGCAACACCAGATGAACAGTCTGCATTTATGGAACTTTCCCACGTGTCTCATACAGTCAATTCACAGAATACTTCATACATTTAGAAGTTATCACTACAAATTATTAATAGGATTCCCATTAATCAGAAATGCAAATGTGCTAGTTCATTTTTACCTGCTAGAAACAAGATATTTATTGTAAGTTACACTAAGGGTGAATTATTTAGTTTTTCCAGCATCTAAATGCCATGTTTTGAAGATGTTATTTCTTAAAGCTATCTTATAAAGGCAAACACTTTCCTTATTTCAGTATTTAACCATCAGAATCCTGATCCATGTTTTTGCATGAGGGAGAGGATAAATATTTAGAATTGTGCAATATCGTACTGGACAGAAGACCACCCAGGCCTAAAAGCTAAAGATCAGACATATAAAGCTGCAACTATTAAACTCTTGGATTAAAATCTAATGTTACACAAACTAGTAGGAATTTTATTTACAATATGCATTTCGCATTAAAGAAACAAACAATGCTTGCTTATGAACCCACATAATTCATTCTTTGTTGCCAGCTCTGCCAATTCAGACTCTCCTCTCTACATCCTCCCCCAAATACCTCAACCTAACGAGGAAACCAAGAGTACTTCAATAAATAAATTTCAGGTGGAGACTTTGAAGGTAACTTTAACATTATATTAAAATAGAAATTGTGAAAGGAGTCTAATTTTTGCTTTTCCTCTTTGTAAAATGTGTCTACAGTTTCAGTACTTCCAGCACAGCTGCACCCACTAGGATCTGGTTTCTTAGGTTCCAGACACAAAGATAGCCCTGTTCACAAAACTCCTCTCTGCTCTTCTACCCCACAGATAACACTATGCAGACTGCAAGAGCGGAATGATTAGAACACTGCTTCTTTCGAAATGAATTCAGCACATTATTTCCTGTTCCTTCCTAGCGGGACTGCCAGCTGAAAAGCACCTTTTGTTGGGTAAAATCAGAAGCTGCATTTTGGGGGTAATGGTGTGAACGTCGCTTCTTTGGGGTATCCATTAACATTTCCATCTTTCAGCATACTATGACTATTTCCACAAAGTCAAAAATGCATCATTGCCTCTCTCTCGCTTTTTTTTTTTTTAATTGGCTCAAAATGGGAAACAAGGTTAAACTGAAAACTGATGGAAGCGAATTTTTTTTGTTTGGTTGGTTCTCAAGAATCGCCAGACAATTCATAAGTTTCCTTTAAACTTCTATTCGTCCTATGAAATGAGAATTTTCCAATAACTAAACTGTGAAGAAGAACTGCCACCAAGTCACTCAGCTACTAAGACTCTCACCAGAAATATTAAAGCTTGAAAACAGTTAATCTCATTCAGGTCATAGACTTGATGACTGACTAAGTCTCTTCCATCGCTATGATCATACAAGGCATGCCAGAAGCGTGGCAAATGTCTGCAATTATACAGGCACAATCACGAAAGCACAGATCTTCACAAACTCTCCCTCAACATCATCTTCATTATAGTCATAATTTATTTTCTGACTAATTTAGATTTTAAAAGCGGTCCTATGCTGCAGAATAAGAAATGGAGCTTGTACACCACGTTCTAGGATGAAGCGACCTTTCAAAGAAATACCGAATGCTTCAATGTCCCTGTTTTGCATTTATCTGGATACGGTTTGGGAAAACACTGACTCCTAAGCACAGTCACTACTGCAGAATGCCAATTCAGCTTGAAGGATTCCAGTCACTGTCAGCAAAACCACAACAAAACCAGCTTCAGATAATTCAAACACTGAAACTCTCTTGGATGACTGCAAGGAATGTTATTCCTCATACATACATTACTTAACAAGGGGGAAGAAAACAGCCTCCCTTCTCCATGGTAGAACGCCAAAAAAAGCAGTTGTTCGAAGTGAGGAATACTTTGCCCTCCTAATGAAGTGCTGAACACTAATTTTACCATTCGTTGATGTCTATGTACGGTTATTCAAAACTTTCGCCATGAACTGTTTTACTTTTTTAAATAAAGTTTTGCAACAAATCAGTTGCTAGGTTTTTTTCTTATAAAGATTTTCATCAAAACTCTTTAAAACAAAAGGAATCAGTGTGCTAAAGAAAACAACTAGATTAAGTACTGACTTTCATTTGTGAATACACTGGGAGAGTTCAGGAGATTTGTAAGGTGATACTGTGGGGCATGATGGTGGTTACATTTTAACTGGAAATATACCTGGCCACTGAGAAAAGGGAAACAGAGTAGCGTGCTCCCATTCATAAAATGTTTTAAAAAGTGAAGGCATGTTCTGGAGTTACACGCAACCTCTTTAAATGCTTTAGAGGGAAAATGATGCAATTTAAATAGGTAACCAGAGAGTTTTACCCAAACAAAACAATCACTGACCCTTAAAAATTATTAGCTATTTATATTAATAATTATTTAACTCTATTTGTGTTATGTATAAACATACACACAGAGTAATTACTTTCACTTGCTTATGGGGTGGAATCCATCTGGTATAGCTGTTGTGTAGCACTGTCTTGCACGATTACAGGCAAGAATGGAATAATACTTCAACCATTTTAAACAGGGCAATTTTTTTTTTTTTTAGATCATCAGAATTTAATTATTTAAGCTGTAATTTGGCCTGGATACCAAAGCCCTTGCAAAAAAGTTCCATGGAGAGCTGTGACAAGCACAGATGATCAGGACATCAGTTTTACACCTCATTCAAAAGAGATTACACAGAATTGGTCCAAACACTGGTGCTAAACCACGGATTTTTTTCCTATCCTGATCTAAAACATGTTATAATACTTTACATTGTCTAACTTCATTCAACTATTAAAGGCACTGCTATAGGTCCACAAGTTCTTTGTATCTTTAGAAACTCTAACACCGCTATATTTCAATAGCACTGGTACATTCCAATTAACTAGTTTACTCCTTCCCCTTACGTTCCAACATGCATTAGCTCCTTTACACAAAAATCTGAATTCATGTCTGGTAGTTTCTTATAGCTGCATGATTAAACCTACTCAAGTAGTTTCAAGCAGTAAACTCACCCTTAAGGCATACTGTTCCAAAGTAGATGACAAATACAATAAAAAGAACTCTGAGGATCTGCATAGCTCAAATGGCAAACTTTACCAGCAATTAAAAATATAACAAATACCTATATGGCTAATAAACATCATGTGCTGTGCCAGTCTCAGATTTTACAAGTGTATTTTTGTTAGTTAAAAACAACTTTCCTTAAACCTTTTCTACTTGGGTGTATTCTTTGGACTTCTAGACAGTGAAACTTCCTAATAAAAATAATCTATATCTGCATGGCATCTATGGATAAAACAGCAATAGTGTTACACTTTATGGCAGGTGGAACTTTTGGAGCTCCTTGTGAGAACATGCTGTATCCGAAAATGGATGCGAGACATGCACATTAAACTCAATTGAGTTACAGGGTTTAGGGTTCAAACATTAATATTTAGCAAGAATGACTTCCTGCCCTCCCAACATATTCAGCTGTGTAATAATGGGAGAGGCACTCTCCACTATCCTTCCCTGTCACATCGTGTGGAACAGCCAGATAATCTGATAACACTGCCATTAGTTCAAAGCATTTCTGGAGGGTGGAGGCCTGGGCTGCAGATTCAGTGCCTGATAGGAGTTTATTTTTATATATATATACACACACACACACACACACACACACACAAAATATATACCCATGCTCTTATACAAAAAACAGGGGGGAAAACCTTGGCCCTACTCAAGTCAATGGGAGTTTTGCCATTGATTTCAATAGAGCCAGGATTTCACGTACAGCTGTTTATTGAGGAGGGTTTTTGTTTGTTTGTTTTTAATATTGTTACGCAGAGCAATAACTTTGGACCATAATTTACCACGCAAAATGTATGCGTATTTGGGGCTGCAATTAGGGCTTAAGGGAACTTTTTAATATCTCTCCTCTCTCTCTGACACACAAGCGTGCCAGCATACACACACGATTCTCCCTACTCATGAGAGTTTTGAGGAGGGAGAAGAGAAGATGTTGTATCACCTCTATGCTGCACTAAACACATTGACAGGGTGTGGGAGATAGCTGGAAAATTATTAACTGCTCATCAGAGAATCTCCAAATTTGTGTGTGCCAACATTCTATTACAGATGTTTTTTTCTTTGTTAAAAAGTAAGGACTCATTCACCAACCCTGAAAGTTAATGAAGTTTTGTGTTTGGGTTATGCACTGCATGTCCGGCTTCCCTTAGAAAAGATACTAGTCTTAAAATTATCAATTTAGGCACACAGATCACAAAGTGGAAAAGTATTCATTAATATTATTATTAATATTTACAACTCTAGTGCTGCATACGTTTGCTTCCTGAAGCACTTTATATTATTCCTTTCTTTGTAACTGGTAAAGTCCAGTCTTTATTTTAAAGAATCCCTGAAACCGTATTTAGTTGAGAGAGGTACACATTGATCCCCCTGAGTAAGGAAGGCATGGAAGCTGCTTTTAGGATAGCAGCTAGAATCTAGGTAAAAAACACCCAGTATATGTAAGTTACCACAGAAAGCCCGAGTATGCCATCTTTGCTCAGTTAGCTAATGCCTAAGAAATCCAAAAATAATTGGTTTGGAAAAAGATTTATACTGGCAATAGTTCCTGTGATCACATCCTTTAAGATGTGAAGAGGACTAAGCAAACCCTGTACTCTAGCAAATACTGTTCTCTCAGAATAGTCCTTGGTGTAATTTGCTGGTGCCAGTTTACGAAGGATGACATTTACCCCCTGAAATATTACAACTTGGCAAGACGGTCTTTTCCCATTGTGGCTCCCATACCGTGCTCCAGAATCTTAGCTTTCATAACACAATACGCTTGTAACCTTGATGTTTACCAAGAAAATTTCAAAATGTAAACCAATGTAATGAAGCCTTCCTAATTCTACAGACAAAAACAGTTTGAAGGAAAATGTGAACTTTCCCCATTTATCAATGGGATGTTAACTTCAAAACCTAACAATGAACACCTAAGGCCCCCTTTACACTGCTTGAAAATAAAATGCATGTAAATATGATTTACTCACATTGTGAGGACTGTGCAATGTAAAGATGTTAGTGTAAATGAGACTCTGACCCCAAGTGTCAATAATGTAAACTTCCACTGTTGAGCAAGCAGAGAGAGGAAACAAAGAGAGGCTACTATGCAGATCCTCAGAATGCAGCCTATTCCAAGTACCACTTCATGTCAATATCAGAGGGGGCCAACCTAGGGCTGTGGCCAGGGCCTGTGAGAGCACTATCACCTTGTTTTCAAACTGACCTACGCATAACCGCATGAGACTCACCATGTTTTTGGCAAAACAACGAGGAGACCGGTGGCACCTTAAAGACTAACAAATTTATTTGGGCACAAGCTTTCATGCACTTCTTCAGATGCATTTTTTACCCACAAAAGCTTATGCCCAAACAAATTTGTTAGTCTTTAAGGTGCCACTGGACCTCATTGTTTTTGTGGATACAGACTAACACGGCTACCCCTCAGATACTTGACACCATGTTTTTGAGGTGGATAAAGAAAATGTTATTCTTCCTCAGGCCTGGGCCTCTCCCACTAACCCGCCCTGCAACGTAGCGTTTACACATTCTCACTCTCCTGGATACACGGTGTAAACTGGGTTGCACAAGACTCTCCACAGAGCACAAGACTCAAGAACAGGAAAAGGCCAATCAAGCTGTCATTAATGCCCATTTAAAATAAATTAATCACGGAAGGAGGTTAAAAATAGGTCAATAGAGGAGCTAGAGTTTTAGTGGCCATCACCAAGACTGACCAAGGTTTTCATACCTAAATTGGCATAAAAACATGTATTTTTAAAAATTCAATTAATTTACCAACTTCCTTTTCTTCTTTTCATTTCACTTTCCTTTCTTGCTACTGTGTCTAGGTTTATCTAATTCTCAGTCTTGCTTATTTTGCAAGATCCTCTTTCTCCTCTCTTTTCCTAGATGATTTAATTTTCTAATTTTGCCTCTCATCTGATTCTCTAGAGTTTTCTTTTTCTGTTTAATGAATTGTCGTTATTTACTCTGAATTATACTGCATTCCAGTTGGTCAAATTTCTTCCTTCTGTTATTTTCCCACATTTCCGTGCCTGTATTAGTAATGTGTTTTCTTTCTTCATCTCCATCATCACCTTATTCTCTCTTCCCATCATATCCCACTTTGTGAGATGGACCTCAACCTCTTCCCTTCCTCATTCCATCTGGTTTCTCCCAATTCTACTTCTTTCTTCCAAACTACCGTATTACTTCATTCGCAGCTCCACCCTATTTTATTCTCTCCATACCCTCTTCTGTGCTCACTGTTGCTGGGGCCCATTCCCTTGTCCTTGGGCTGAGGCCTTACTTCTGTCTCCCCTCTGTGGTAAGAGAGGAAGCTGGCAAGAGGCTGCTCTTCTGCCCATAAGGGAGTCACCAAGGATCTTCTCTGCTGTCCTCCAAGACTGTGGGGGACTAGAAAGGGGAATAGAATTACTAATGGTAGGGAGTTGCCAAAGGTATCGCTCAGTGCTCTCATTCTGCACGTTTAAGCTGACAGATTTCCATGGGCTAGCATCTCACTATAAGATGAATATAACCACCATACTGACTCAGAACAATGGTCCACCTAGCCAAGTATCCCGTCTTCCGACTGTGGCCAGTGCCAGATGCTGCAGAAGGAATAAATGGAACAGGGCTATTTCAAGTGATCCATCCCCTGTCGTCCAGTCCCAGCTTCCAGCAGTTGGAAGTTTAGCGACACCCGGAGCATGAGGCTGCATCCCTGACCATCTTGGCTAATAGCCTATCCTCCATCAATGTATGTAATACTTTTTTGAACCCCGGTTATACTTTTGGCTTTCACTACATCCCATGGCAACGAGTACCACAGGTTGACTGTGCATTGTGTGAAGATGTACTTCCTTTTGTTTGCTTTAAACCTGCTGCCTATTAATTTCATCAGATGACCCCAGTTCTTGTTTTATATGAAAGAGAAAATAATATTTCCCTATTCACTTTCTCCATTCATGATTTTATAAATCTCTATCATAACTCGTCTTAGTTGTCTCTTTTCCAAGATGAATGGCTCCTAACATTGTTAGCTTTTTTGACTACCACTGAACATTGAGCAGATATTTTCAGAGAACTATCCACAATGACTCCAAGATCTCATTATTGAGTGGTAACAACGAATTTAAACACCATCATTTTGAATGTATAGTTGGGATTATGTTCTCCAATGTGCATTACTTTGCACTTACCAACACTGAATTTCCTCTGCCATTTTGTTGCCAAGACACCCAATTTAGTGAGATCTATTTGTAATTCTTTGCAGTCAGTTTAAGACTTAATTATCTTGTGTAGTTTTGTATCGTCTGCAAAGTTTGAAGAATGGTATGAGGGGGAACCACAGAACCACTTCTTGCTCTCCCGTTTAGTGCTATGGGTGCATCACACCACCAAATGTAAAGGTTAGCACAAGGCGGCAGTCATGAAGGGGAGCACCAATCCCAAAGGCCAAATTGAGAGAGAGCTTCTACAAGAACAGCAATTGTACTTCCTAACCGCCTTTCCCTCACCAAAATTTTATTCCAGACATCACTTTCTTAATTTGACATCTCACAAAGCTCTCCTTCAGGAAGAGATAGGTACCTCTTGAATTTGTTATGCTTAGCTTCAATTGTATTCCCTAGTACTTTTTTCCATTCAACATATTTATTACTCTTCACATGCAATAAGCTCTACTTAAATTCCCTATTTATTTCGAGCTTGCACTAAAATTTTAGGATTTTTAAAAAATAATGTTTAGGCACAGGCACTGGTCTCAAAGCGCAGCAAGACAGAAAGCTGACTTTTTATAAATAAAAAATCACTTCCTGATTCATACTTGGCTCTTCCTTGGATTGAACTAGTATATGATACTAAATATGAAGCACTCCCAATAAGGTGTCCATAATAATCTTGGACAGAAGAGAAATTTTGGCCTTCAGAAAAAGAATAAACCATAATGCATCCAGTTACTAGGCTATGTAACAGTTATGGCAATTTCCTGCAATATTCTGGACACACTGTACTGAACGAAGTGTAAGTATTTTAGGAATTCATTGTATTAAAAATGCAAATGTTTACGTATCAATGTGGGATTGTATGGAGCTGCTTTAGGAAGAAAACAGGATTAATGCAATCTCTGGGTAGTACTGTGAGCTTCAAAAGACTATGTTGAACAATATAGTAGGCATGTATGATCTTTTGGACAATACATGTGAAGTGGAATTCTTAGGATGTACTTGGGAGGAGGGGATTGCAAACTCCTACATAAGGACTCAGCCTTTGATGCTTCATCCTGAGGGGGACATCTTTTGTCTGCTGATCACCTGTTACATGAGGACAGTTCAAAGATAAATTGTATAAAAGAATAACTGACTCATTAACAAGGGTTCTTGTTCTGAGCTGAAGCTGTGATGAATTTATAACCACAGGAAAAAAACCTTGTGTGAGCTAGGGTGATCTCTGGTAAGATTATTGATGTGTGTGTAGGTTCTTTTATTGTTTTACTGTTTTCTCTGTAATGTTTTTCACCTTAAGAATAAATGTGCTTGCTTAGAAAAAGCTGTGTGGTAGCTTAACTGTGGCAACTGCAGTGTGTACCATCTTCTGAGGAGAAAAGTAAAGCAGGCCAGAGTAGGCTGCATGACTTTGCTAGGGAGAACACAGTACAGGAAATACTCCAGTAAGGAGGGTGGGTGAGGTGGGTTTCAGCTGAAAAGAGGTGATGGCTCCGGAGCTGGAAGCCTAGAGTGAGTGCCCTCACAACACTGCAAATGGGGAATAAAGGTGCAGTTGCACTGAACTGACATGTTAATCTTGAATTTGTTGTATTACTTTGATGATGTCTTTTATTCACGGACTTTAGTGTTGCTATACTGTATTTAGTCTACTGTATAAGAGCATACTGCAAACTGATTTACAGCCCAGGGACCAGAAGATTTAAAGTTCCTAGGTTACCAGGAGTAACTAAGTTTTATTTCAGACACCTGGGTTCTCCAGGCTTGCTCATATCAGAATTACACACAGATTGATACTGCTTTCACCACCGCTAAAAATACAGTTCTGTGACTGCTCTTTACAAAAAGGCCAGAGAGCGAGAGCGTGCGCACGTGTGCACTTATACCACATTTCTGAAGATTTTAGGGATAGTTTCCTTAAGAATAAGAAGGGTCTCTCCAGCCTCATTCATTTATGCAGTTGGTCTTTTCTTTTGTCCAGTTCACAGTGAAAATCCTACCTCCTACTTGCTTCTTCCATACTAGGCATTATTCACGTTAATACATTAATTCAGCAGTTATTTTCAGTGCACCACCACTTCTTGATAATGCCAATAAAGCTTGAATGAAAACAGTACTGAAATGAGGACATAGTGTACCAAAGCAGTGAGGTATCACCTACATCAGAAGCTCAATCATATACTGGAAAGCTCAAAGCAACACACTTCAGAGGCTATCTGAAACCAAAGCCACCTCTATTTAGCAAGAGCACAAATTCTTCTATTAAAAAGTGGTAATATTGTTTAGTTTAAAATGCTATGACATACTGTAGCAGTTCCAGTTTAGTATGAGTAATGACTGATCAGATGGGCTGTACTGCAAGGGAAGCTGAAAGTGTGTATGTAAAAAGGTGAAGTAATTTTAACAGCCTCTCTTCTCAGCAACTTTAATTAACGCAGAGTACAGCACCTGGAAAGACTACCACAGAAAGTAATTAATATTCTAGGACTTCTGTCTTCAATGCAATAAACTAAGGACATTTCTAGCAAAAAAAACTTGACGGCTACAGCCTATCCTAGGTCTGAACCTAGCTGAAAATTTTTCAGAAAATTGCCATGAGAGCAAAGCTAATTACATGCAAAATACTAATTCTCTGGGGAAATCCTAGGCAGCCAGCCAGAATTGCTGGTTTTGTACCTTCTATCTCCAAAGGATCAGCTGTGCAAATACATCTGTTCTGAAGCAGATACTTTTTATACCCTAATTTCCCTTCCAGCTAATATTTAAAAAAAAAAAATTGGCTGCTGCCTGGTACCAAAAGCATATTCAAGCGAATACCAAATCCAGTATGAGCAGTCTCTTCTCTGTAGGCTGCTCTGTCTCAAATGTAATGCTTTGTTCATTTAACTTCCTACAGGGTAGGAAGATTTCATTGTCGCTATTCAAGTTTCTGAAGCGAACTCTTTAACCACATTTTAATACCCATGAACAGGGGCAACTTATAAACTGCAGACAGAGTTGACCAGTCTCATGGGTTGAAATGGTGAAATATATTCATGATTCAAAGATACATTAATGGAGCAATCAATTCTGTTAATAATTCTGAGAAAATTTGAAATGTCAGAGATACATATAATTTGAGAAACAGAAACTAATAAAAAAAAATTAATCTGATATTTGATTTGGAAAAAAACACTCTGCTAGAGAGAGAAAACTATCAGAAATTTGATTTCCGAAGTTTTATTGGGACCTGTTAAGATCCAAGATAGCTAATGTAGGATGTGGGAGGAAAAGGGAACTAAAAAACACAAAACCTCAGAGGTATGACAGACTGCACTATAATTTGGCTACATAGTTACTTTGACAAATCCACCATTTGACCTCTCCCCTGGGTTTGGAAATCTGGTGTCTCATATTCGTAACTAGGCTTCTCCCACATACAATTTTTTGCTATGTCCCATCATATCTGCCTGTGTATTTCACGTAAGTTATTTCCTCCTTATTCATTCTATCCCTAAACCCTTGTGCATGCCTTAGTCTTCTGTAGTCTGGGTTACTTTAACCACCTTATCTGTATCTTTCCCCACCCTTCCAGCCTAAATAAAGTGTCACTAATGAAGTCATCTTACTTTCCCATTTTTATTACTTTACACCCTTCCTTGAATCCCCAGTTTTCACTATTAGAGTCAGGCTCCTTCCTCTACATGATGTCTTGTCTCCTTTGCCCCAAACATAGCCATTCTTTTTTTCTCTGTCACCACTGTGAAAATCCTTGCCCACACCTTGGTCATATTCTACCTTCAATAAATATAATTTATATCCATCCAAGTATTAGACGTGTTCAGATCACAAGAGAATCGAGGTATGAAATTCAGGAGTTTTGAGATTCTGAATGGTACTACTCTATGGGACTGAACACAGAATGTCTTTCTTTGGGGAAAGAAAGGGGAAGAGTTGGAAAGTGTCGCTGCTTATATTCAGGGAAACCTTGTACAAACAGATTAGTCAGTTAGAGTATGACGTAAAGCAAGACCAAAACTCCTACGACAGGAAGTTCCATAGCTGGCAACGACTGACAATAGACCAGCTTCAGATCTAGCAAGTTTTGTCATGGATACCGCCAGCTGCTTAGTACCCACTAACTACAGAATTCTTGGAGTGATGCTGCAGGAGAGAGATAGCTGTTCAGAATAGTTTGGCCTTATCCTGTTTATGGGTCTGTGGCGGGGTGACGACTCACCACTGCTGGCGCCTCCCACTGGTTGCTCCAGGAATTAGCTCTTGTCAGCTGTGGAGCACCCTCGACACATGGGGTCTCGCCCGTTGCCTGCTCTGCTGCTTTGGGACCCGAGTTGCTCCCTGCTTGGCGGTGCCCTCTTCAGGACACTGCCCTCCGGCAGTTCCCACTACTCCAGTCTCAGTGTGTGTGTACGTGTGTGTGTGTGTGTGTGTGTGTGTGTACGTGTATGTGTGTGTACTAACAGCAGTCCTTCAGCTTGCACCTGCCTCGCCACAACCCCAAAGTCTAGCCCCTCATTTCAGGAGCAGGTTGCAGTCTGTCTCGGCCCCACTCCTCTGTGGCCAGGTGCAGTGCAATGGGGTAAGGGGGGGACCCAGGCCCACCCGCTACTCTGGGTCCCGACCCAGGGACCCTCTAGCGGCAGCCTCTCTCTGCCCTCCTTCGCTCCCCTCTTGTCCGCCTAACTTCCCTTTGGCCCTGTGCACCTTCTCGACCCTTTGTAGCAGGGGTTGCAGCCTGGCAGGCAACTGGGCCGGACTCTCCTCTGCTCCCCCGAGCCTGGCCAGCACTGCTCTGTCCAAGGTGCTACCTCCTTACCGCAGGAGCCAGTCCTCCTCCCTTGCTAGTCAGGGAGTGACTGCCTTCTCCCCTGCTAGGCAGCTTTTATATAGGGCCCAGCCCGGCCCTGATTGGCTCTCCACAGGCCTTTGCTGATTGGATGCTGGCTTGCGCAGCCTCTCTGGGCTGTTCCAGCCCTTTTTCTCAGGGGGTGGGGCAGCCGCCCCACCACAGGCTCTTATAAGGACAACAGCCTTACACTGAATGAGGAGCTATTGAGGCATGAGCACAGATCAGTGTGATATGTCATCTGCTTTTCCACTGTGAACAAGTTGCAGAAACTGCACAGCTTTTCCTATTAGCCTCAGGAATTATGTGGCAATCCAGCCTTGAGACAACAAAACACAAATTCATCATCACACTTATCTTATTGAGGTTAAATGGACTGTCAACTTGCAATCTAATCAGTTAAATTTTGGTGTGTTTATAATTACATTTTGCTATTAAAAGCAATCATATTTGTTGTGTGAAAGGTACACACATACACAGGAAATTGCCTAGACAAAGGGAAAGTGCTGTCAAATGCACAAAGCAATGTAAGAGGGAGAATTTTTACCCTCTAATCATTGTTTTTTGTCATAATCTTACCTGTTTCTTAAATGTTAACCCCTTTCAGAGAGTAATGTGATTTTTAAACTGGCAGTTTTCCCTTTATAATTGTGAGCTGACTATTATTCAATCATTCCACTACCTCTTTTCCAATCTTGTCCATTTATTTCTTGTCTTTTTTCCCTGTCTAATAGATTTATATACATCAGAAGGGATTTGAGTATTGTTTTTTGCATGTTTGTGTTACTTGTAAATAACATGTCAAACAGATAGAAATGCATAAATAACTTATAAAAACAGCTTTACTATGCAAAGATTGGGCATCATGCTATGTTTTGGGTATCTCTGATAGAGAACATTTGAATGAACATCCACTATATAAATTAAATCTCCTTTACTTGCAACGTGTTCCCTGTTTTCACATTTAATAAAAATGTTACCTAAAAACAAGAGTTTTCTTGTAAGTTCCATTTCCTACCCAGCATTACAGACATTTTAATATTATAAACTATGAATATGCTTTATTTATAAAAAAATAAATAAAGGCAACAGCTGTGCCTTAGTGCAGAATACTCCCAAACCAATGTTTTGGTCATCTAGCATTTTCTAATATAGCCAGAATAAAATTTGACACTGTGTTGTGTTTTATTTAATGTAGACTGACCACCACGGGTGTTTAGATTGGCTGCAAGCACTAGGCTTTCCTGAAATGAAACCCTTTTAGCTCTCTAGTTACCACAGAAATCCCAGATTTTAGATAGTTAATTGAGAATTAAACCACAACTAACATGATTTTTTTACATTTGATGGTGGTGAAATCCCCTTGAGAATATATATATATTAAATAAATGCAACACAGGAATTAGCTACTTATATTAGAAGAGAAGAGGCTTGCTATGTCAAACCTCTGAAGCACATTTTAGCTTTTGGACATCCTATAATTTTCCAACTATTATGTAAAGTAGGAAACTGTTGAGACGGTTTTTCAGTGCTTCCTGACTGCAGGAATCAAAGAGCTTTAACAATCTCTCTTCATGGATTTCAGAAAAATATTCAAAATGAAGTTGTTTCATACTTCAGTCTGCGTCGTGGTTTTGAAGAGGAAGAAAGTTACTGTGGAACTGAGGAGGATTACCACCTGTATCTACAAAGATCCAACTGGGGGAAAGAAGAAAATGAAGCTGATTCATTTGAAAAAAATCTCAACCCAGGTATGCTGGCTACTGAAGTAAATAAAAATATGAAACCTAATACCATAAACATCTGTTGATTCACTCAAATAACACAAAGGCTTTATTATATGACACGGGGGGAAAAATTACATTAAAAGAATAGTATGGATTCAAAGTGGAGCATTAACGTGTCAGGAAATACCAGAATTAAAGTCAGCGCCCTTGTGCATATGCATTATGATATGATCTATGATCCACACTATTTTTTTCCCCCACGACTCCTGCCTCATTCAGTGCAGAGGATGGATGATGATCACAGAAGGAGCAACTATTCAATATCTTGTTCTATCCTTGTTCGGTGTGTGGCCTGATAACTTATTCACTGCCAACTATTTAAACCTTTCTCTGAAGAAAAAAATATTATCAAGGGCTTTTCTATGCTGCTCATTACTATAGAATCTGTGTGCTTCACAATACTCCTCTGAGGATCAGGGCTGGTATTATGCTCATTTTTCAGATGGGGAACTGAGGCACAGAGACAATAAGGCTGAAGTATCCCCTAATTTCGGGTGCCCAATTTGAAATACCTAGGACCTGATTTTTCAGAGTATTCATCACTTTAAAGCACTTCATATGTTCAAATCACAGCCCCCATTGACTTCAGTTGCAGCTGTGACTTGTCAACACTTCTGCAAATCAGAGTCTAGGCTCTCACATCAGGCATCCAGAAAATTAGGAACACAGAATTAGTGAGCAGCTGACCACCTGTGAAAAGTTTGGTTTAAGTGAGTTGCCCAGCATCACATGGGAACTCTGTGGCAAAGGCCAGGGATAGAATCCAATTCTCCATGGCAGCCTCACCAAACTTGTGGGGAGGATGTTAAACTAGCTTCAAAGGGGGCAGGTCACAAAATCGCTCTGGTAAACATAAAAACGGTGACCTTGACAAAGGGCTGGAAGTTGTGGAGAAATTAAAAATTACAACAGGGTCACACAGGAGCAACAAGAGTGTGAGTGTGTGTGTGTGAGAGAGAGAAATAATCTGCTCAACATCATAAATGTCTATAAATGCAGGGAGTATGGAGTATAAACAGGAAGAACTAGAAGTTGTATACAAGCTTAAGTATTAGTTAACTGGCATCACAGATTGGGGAGGGGATAAATTCAATCAAGACACATTCAAAGTACTACACTTATGAAGGAAAAATCAAATGCAAAACGTATTAAACACAAATGTAGTTTTGTCTTTCTCACACAGAATCCCACATGAGTCTGGTTATAACTGGTTCAATATTCCCCATAACACATGCTGTAATTTTCCTTTTGTCCAATCCAGCTTGCCCTTTCTAATAAGAATTCTCTTGCTTCAAAGGCTCCCTTTGCGAACAGTGACACAATGTTATTATAATTTCACACTCCCAGTCAAAGAAGAAACACCTTAGTGAAACCAAAAAATATTTGCAAAAAGAACAGGAGTACTTGTGGCACCTTAGAGACTAACAAATATTTATCAATTAATCATCCAAATGGCTGCTAGGCTTCCTTACCCAGAGTACCACAGGACAAAAAAGTTGAAGTATCAACCTAGAAACAAAATCTTCAGCTTTCTCTGCTACATCACCCTGCATACACACAATTCCTGCTGGGCATGCTGCACACCCAAGTAACACATAAGGCTTTCCTGTTATAGCCAACCATATTGTTGCATAAGCTGAACAAACCAGGAAGAGAAAAGAGAAGAGAAGAACAAGGAGCTGGATGGAAAATCAATGAAGTGGGAAAAATAAAGTGCTTTCCAACAGCATAGTATACCATTACAGACAATTTTTCCCCCACCAATTGATTTCTCAACAGTTCTACTGCTTATAATACAATCTGATCAATGTAGACGTTACCTAGCTATTTACTGCATCTGTGATGAGGCACTTTGACTCATAACTTACATTTAATTCTCTATTCTAAATGAAGAGGTTCAAAAGGCTTCTTTTAAAGGACAAACCGCCTTTTCCAATAAACCTATTTGCTTCTGAGCACAGACTTTATGTATCAGCCTAATTCGGGAATGAAATCAATTGCCCCCAATCAAGAAGTCAAGAGACACAGCTATTCATTCCTAGACTGATATTACATATAATAGAATCCTGTGGGGATTGGAACATTAAACACCACACCCACTTATCCAGGAATACACCAAATAAAGATAATCCCTCTCTTTTCTAGAGGGTGGAATATCTCATTCACATTGAAAAAACTTGCTTTTCCTAAGCCCCAATAAAATTAATAAAAAGTTACAGGCAGCCTCCCATACTGCCCTGGATTTCCTAAAAGGGTATCATTCATTTGGAAAACCAGATCCTGCCCTTACATATAAAGGTTTTTTCAAACAACTATGCAGAAAAAAATTTAAACAGGACCCAAAATAGTTGCGGCTGAAGTCTAATGATTAGGCTCCTTACAGGCTACTTATAAAGCTGAACAATTAGACAAAGAAATAAGCCTAATCTCCCAAGTCTCATAGTACAATTTTTAAAATGCTGAGAAAGAAAAACTTAGCATTCTACAAAGCTAACTGGTATTGTGAGTGGCAAAAATGGTCACCATAGTTAAGCAGCTGAACTTAAATTTTCTCTCCATGCAGAGCAAGACCCTGTTCTCCTTTTAAATTTTTTTCTTCTAAATTTCTGAGGCACAGTTTAGCACAGTGTCAAGGCTTGCTCCAGCACAACATCCAACTCGGTTTATTTTAACTTGTCTTAATGGCTTCCAAATATCCCATTGCTTCTCCACTTCACATGCAAGATGCTGAGCAGCTTCACTCTGGGTCCTCAGAAGTCTTGGAATACAAGTTTTACCCATAGACTTCTACATCCAATAAGTCTTATCCAAGAATAGATAAAAATTCGAAGGCACTGAATGAAACCCTTAAAAAAAATCTTATCTTACACAGCATTTTTTACTAAAAAAAATGAAGTGCTGCAATGAGGCCAACAACTGGAACGTAAAACGCATTCTCACTTACCTTTGTGATTAAAGATACCCTCCATCTCCATGCTGCTTCTAGAGTGGGCAATGCAGAGCGACCCACAAGGAACTAGCCCTTCTGCAGCAGGGGATCGATCTGTGGTTCGTACCAGACACCAGTCGGGCTTGTCATGTGGCCTCTCTAGAACCTCCACTGTCTGACCACGGCGGATTGTCAGCTCATTGCTGTTGCATGCTGTGAAGTCATGGATGACCACAGTCAACTCGCAGCCACCTGACAACTGTGGAAAGAGAGAAAACAAGGGATGGATGGGTGCTGCACTGCAGTTTTTTAAACACACACCACTGCTTATTTAGGATTTCTGACAAGATATATTTTTGTCTTTGAAATTTACAATATGGCTATGTTTTCTGGTTGGTTTTTTTTAATGGCACCATATTAAAATGTATTAGCTTTAAGGAAACGTTGTCAGTTTTGAAGATTTACTGCAAACCCCCATCTCTCCTTCACTTCAGATTCACTGTGCGGAATGATTCCAAGAGCTGTGAATGATAGCTTGCATTTGGATGTAGCTTTCTCCCAAGGGTATCTTGAGAAAACTGAAGACAAAAAGCAGACTCACCACTCCACACAAGACAGCAAGGGAAACCTACTCTTTTCTCCCACTGAAACCAGGATCAGGTGGAGCCCTGCAAGTCTTAGTACAGTAACTAGACACACAACTAAAGCCCATAAAGGTACGTTAGCCATCACAGTAGGTCTTTTGTGCATTATTTGATCCTGGGCTTAGTGCAGAGACAGCTAAAGCAAGAGAGGAAGGGATTTTACCTTCCCACTGCAATGTGGAGTGTTTTAGAGAAAGGAAGACCTTTCTTGGCTCACCTTAGACAACCCTTCTAATCGGTAACCTCTGCGAAAGCAGGAGATGGTGGTGGTGGTGGTGGTGGTGGTGATGGGGTGTGTGTGTTTGTGTTCATCAGCCAGCCCTCTCATCGCCCTCCTCCTCACCCCAGGGGTCCGAGGTAGCAGCTACCCAGGACACAGTGTACAGGTGTGTGGTGGTTGGGGGTGGCAGGAAGCCACAGACACTACTATTAAATATGAGGCCCTGTGACTCGGTGGAAGTGAAGAGAAATTGCAACTGGGAGCGGGAGGAAGACAAACTGGCTGAGAAAAGGAAGTTCAACACTTTTCTGCAACTGATCACCACCTCCCTCCAGGTTCTCCAGTCATCAAACACCTCAAATCCAGTCTCTGAATAGGTGGGTCAAAATTTTATCATGGACTTTTCACATATCTTAAGCATAGGGATCCTTGCACACCAATTCTTGAGATAACCAACTATTTTAGGATCCTTTGTGATACAGACCCAAAAATAGCTGTACTTCAAGATTTTTAACTCTCTCCTTCCTAACCCTACCCAACTTCAGACTCGTACAGATATGCATGTGAACTGTTGCTGGCAAAAGCCAGCATGCCTCACTAGTTTTTTTCTAAGCACTTAATTAAAATTATTTTGATCCAGATTAACTATGCTCTACTGGTTCACCTTTTTGAGATTAACTGAAAGCATGTAGATAAACATACTGAAGTTCCCTAGTTGCACCACAGCTTCCTTAAGTACCTTTAACTTGATTTTAATTTCTAATAGTAATATTACAGCAGCAGTGTTCTAGTTGGGCTATTTTTTCTTCTGGTGTATGAGTACCATTGTTACAACACAATCTACTAGAACAGAACAGATTAATGTTTCATCTGATCTGGTATGCAACTTCCAATAGTAGAAAACATCAAACATTTTAGACACAAAATCCCCATATTTCATGGGGCTAATTGTGCAATACCATGGGGGAATGATTCTTCCAGTTTATACTCAGATTAATAAAGACAGCTATTCCCTTATAGGTCTAATCCTAGAAAATGTAACTGCAGAGGTTATTACACATACATTTTATAATCTTTAACCTCGCTTACCTAATTTTGCTACAACTAAAATTTCCTTTTTATCCTGATACCAGTAAGTCCTGTGTACCTTAGACACAGGCCTAAATACACATCTGGATTATTACTTATAAATGAGTTTTAATCAAATTTCTTGGGCTGAAAGGCAAGATAGAAATTTTCTTCTCCAGGATAATGCTCTTTCACCAAGTAAGAATTTGAAAAGTCTTTGCCAAGCAACTCATGACACCACAGACAGACTAATTCCATTCTTCCTTCCCAATCTCTGCCACATCCACAGGACATACCTCCTGACAGACAGCCTGCTGAACTGCAGAGCTTTCCCATGACCACTGCCTGCCAATCTTGTTAACTAATCCTGGTTGCATGTGCGCGTGGAGTGATTTTTCTTGGGAGGGAAAGAAAAACCTTATGTTTCTCATAATTAAGGAAAGTACAGCAGCCTGCAACCCCTCCCCCATCCCCCCGGGTTTTGGCTAGAAATTAATCACACAGCTTCTACTTCATCTTTCAAGACAGTCCCACCTCTCAAGTTATGAGGTGCACAGCTTCAAAACATGCTACCTTCTCACTCATTAAAAATATCTTGCTACCCTTCCCCCTCTTCCTTTGCATTATATTAGCTTTTAGTCCACCTAAAGTCATGCCAAAGGGGAAAAAGTCAAGAGCCTTCCCTTGGTTTCTGGCACTGATTTATGTTATAGCCCTCTTCAAACTAAGTCTGAAACAATTGAAAACATGTGTATGCCTGAAGGGGTCTGAGAAAAAGTCCACAGAGTCTGACTTCATAAGGTGTCAAATGCAAGGCTCCAAACTTTTTCTCATGAAAAGCACATTCCCTCTTCCCCACTACCCTAAGCATAGGTCAGTAACAAGTTTCACCACTTTTGGAAACCATGCATCTTGTCAAGACAACCGATCTGAATACCTATAGCTTTCTGCTTTCATACAGATGTTCCTTCTTCCCCCTCCCTTAATTAAATGGAAGTTAGCTAACAATAGATTTCATTTTCCCTAAATATTTCAACTGGTGAGAGTCTTAGGACAGAAGAGTATAACAGAGATAATATGGATTACCTATGTGGGAACCAACAAACAATAGTATTGGTTAGCTGTCCCCTTCATCTTAACTACAGTAACTCCCCACTTAACGTCCTTTCTATTAACGTTGTTTCAATCTTACGTCCCTGCTCAGTTACAGAACATGCTCCATTTAAAGTTGTGCAATGCTTTGCTATAATGTTGTTTGGCTGCCTGCTTTGTCCACAGCTGGCAACCCCCCATCAGGCTCCCCCCACCCCCAGTGCCTCCCGCCCGCTGGCAGACCCCGCGGAGCAGCGCCTTCACCCTCCTCCCCCCGCCTCCTGCCTGCGGCAATCAGCTGGCTTGCAGCGTTCAGGAGGGAGGGGAGAGCCTGCGCGCCGTGTCCTCGCTCCTCCCTCCTGAACGCTGCCAGCCAGCTGATTGCCACGGGCAGGAGGCAGGGGAGGGAGGGGGAGGAGCGAGGATGCGGTGTGCGGAGTAAAGGGGGAGGAGGTGGGGGGAGAAGAGGCGGGTTAAGGGTGGGGGCTTGGGGGAAGCGGGGGAGTGGGCGGGCTGAGGGTTGAGCCCCCTCCCCCTGGTGCTTGCAGAGGAGGGGAAGCTACCGCTGCTGCTGCGCAATATGCTTCTCCTAGCCTACAGCACCTTCAGCCTCCTTGTCTGCCTCATTGTCTCCAGTGCCAGTGGGATGTGCCTGTGTGGGGTAAGGCGGGGGCACCTCCCAACTATAGTACTGTACTGTATGGCCAAAAAAAAAAAAATGTCCCTGGAACCTAACCCCCCCATTTACATTCATTCTTATGGGGAAATTGGATTTGCTTAACATTGTTTCACTTAAAGTCGCATTTTTCAGGAACATAACTACAACGTTAAATGAGGAGTTACTGTATTCAACAACACTCACGCCCACAACACAACCTGTGCATTAGACTCTAAGGGTATGGCTATGCTGCAATAAAACACCTGTGGCTGGCCTGTGCTGGCTCACGGGGCTTGAACTATGGGGATATAAAATTTCAGGGTAGACACTTGCCTGGGCTCTGGGGACCCCCCTCCCGGCCCCCACATGGGGTCCCAGAGCTGGGGCTCCAGCCCAAGTCCGAAAGTCTACACTGCAACTTTTTAGCCCTGCAGGCCAAGCCCCACGAGCCCGAGTCAGCTGACTTAGGCCAGCTGCAGGTGTTTCACTGCAGTGAAGACATATCATCAGGTTACAACATGCCAATGCTGACACCACGTTCTCAGCTCTGCACAACATCTGTAGGTGAAAGTTTGAGTGTGGTCTCTTTTCCACTGTGGTCAATAACAGCAGGAACTAAATTCTACTCCTTCTACCCATCTCATCTGGAAACACTAGCCATCACCATGGAAAATATAATTTTAAGAACAAGAAAATACTTTCAACTTTTAACTGTCCAACATTTGAGACAACACCCATTAATATCCCCCACACTACCTTAACTGTTAGCCAATGTTTTTCTTTTCAAATTGTTTCTGCCCTTTATTCTCCTTAATGCACCTTATAAATGCAGATTCATCTTTAGCACTCAAACACA
This sequence comes from Emys orbicularis, assembly GCF_028017835.1. Taxonomy (NCBI): domain Eukaryota; kingdom Metazoa; phylum Chordata; order Testudines; family Emydidae; genus Emys; species Emys orbicularis. Next base: position 157,207,412 of record NC_088684.1, read on the forward strand.
GTTGGAGAACAAAGGGTGTCTGTGATAAAGAGCACAGCTCAAGCAGCTGGTGTTGTACAGCTTTGGCAAGAATCTCTAGACTGGATGAGAGAGGAAAAGAAGACATGCCAGAAAGTGGAGACTGATTTACACTGATGAGGACATTAGGACTTCGAAAACGCCTAAATCCCAGTTTAAGTTTCACAAGGGACTGTAAATATTCTGCGTAAATTCATCCTTTTCTCTCAAGAAACCCCTTATGTAAACTGCATTAGTAAGACCTGATGAAATAAATGATGAGGCTAAGTTTGAAACATGGGAGTTGCTGGAAAGACAGACGCAAGATGAGAAATGAAAACTGGGCACGGACAAACTCACATATCTTAAGAGGAAGGAAGTTCTTTTCATTAACAAACCTGCCAGGGGACATATTAGCATCTTAATGTTATACACGATTCGCATTTTGTGCCTATTTTTTTTTAAAAAGGATATTTTCTGGTAGAAAAAAAATCTTATTAAATGGGCCAAATACACTCTTTATGTACATCTGATGAATTCAGTGCAGTTGCATCAAGAATGCATTTGACCTTCAATGCTGGAAACGATCACTACCCGACACAAATATGAGATGCCTATTAAAAGGAACCTTACACGTGTTCTAGTTAGACCATATCATCTTGCTTTATGTAACATCTTAACTCTACTTATTTAAGAGTTCATAAAAAAGTAACTTTTAGTGCAGAAAGCATAAAAGGTAAGTTTAGGTTTGGAAATAAGTGGTCTTGCATAGAATGTAATTGGTTTTGCTTTAGTATCCTCAGTACAAAAACAGACTATTTACAGTTTGGTGGGGTAGACAATCATCTTTGTTTTCAACTAGTCTTCTCTAAAGAGAAGACATGGGGAAAGCGGGAAGTTACAAAAACTCATCTTTTGAAGATCAGTTGTAGGTGGTTCTCTTTTGCCAGTTCTGAGCAGGAAAAAAGGAAACTGAACATCACTAATGGAAGCCCTTTCCCCCCTGCTTGTGCTAACTAATACACTAAGTACTTCCGGATCTCTCCTGCTGCCTCAAACTTTGTTGTCTTTCAAGAACTGCACACAATATAAAGATGCTTGTAGATTAAAGCTAGTTTCACACAGAGTGGATTGCACGGAGCAGTCTGCAAAGAGAAATTGCTTGATAAAGAAGGATTACAGAAGTCAAGATTTTTACTGAATGCCTACACAATGTAGCCAGTATAACTAACTGTAATCCTAGCACTCTACATTGACTCTCTTCCCACCCTGCCCCACCCAAACCCTCGCTTACCCCTTCCATTTTCCATATGATTGTTTGAAATAGCATTTAATATCACTGCCAACTCAGTCACCATAAGCATGAAAAGTTCTGACATACCATTGCACAATATACTCTCATGCCTACACTTAATTTCCTCTGCATTAGGACCAGATGAAGGAATTTGGGAGATTTACATCATCTAAACTTCCAAGCCTGGTAAATGCTAAAAGATATTTTCAGGGAGCTACCAAAACTCTGTTCTAACCTTCATTTCAGCCACTAACGACTTGTCTACATTTGAGAGAGTAATTGATTACCATGCCCTTATTCAACTCAAATGCACCTCCCACCTGCCATACAAATTTATTGATAGGGAGATACAAATTGAAGTTACCTTGGTACCTAAGTAGTTAGCCAGCTGAGAGCCCCCTTCTGGCCGTTGAAATGCACTAGTTCCTGCTCTGCAGCTCTTCAGTCATCCAGGTGTGGATCACATGTGGAGACCAACTTCTGCTCACCCAAACAATGCCCTCTCTTCCTCTCAACTACAATCATCCCCCTTCCCCTGGCTATATTCCCCTCATGTATGCTGACCCCTGCCCTCAGTAATGCCCGTGCTCTGGTAGCTGTCCTCAGGAATGCAGTTTTCCTCAGGAGAAGGGCAGCTAGGAGAACCGGGGGCATTACTGAGCTGGGATGAAGATACTGCAGGAAGGGAAGAACGGTCAATGATTGCTGTCTTTTTTTCCTGTATCAACAAGCAGATCATCAGTTGAGGAGCTGCAGAGTGGGAGGCAAACTAGATATTGGGTTGTCGGGAGACATTACTGAAGGGGCAAGGGGAAACAAAGCACTCAGCTGGGGGACTGAGGAGTTTGCTAAATACAGGAACCACTAGAGGCCAGCTGGTGCCAACGCAGCCCTAATGGGGAAGAAAGGCACCAATTCGGGCTGGGTAGTATGGATGTACTAAATTGTTCCTACAACTATTTTTTCCTATGCTACCAACAGATCTCCCTAGTGTAAGCATGGCCTAAGATTCCAGCATAAGTACTCAGACTGGGGGGGAAAAAAAGATTGAAGTCTTTTATATGATTTTAAGTTATTCTCACTTGCACACACCTTTCCAAAGATCATATTAGCAAAACAAGGCTACAGGAAAAGGAGCAATTGCTCTAAAATCCTCTGTGAGCGTTCAAGCGTATGATTATGGAAATCCAAAAAGAGTGGGCAGCACTGCGCCCAGAGACCTGCCTAGAAGAAGTATGGAAAGACAAGGCTTTCAGACAGATTTCAAGGTCTGTGCATGCAACTGCAGCTCACTCCATATGGTCAAGTCTATACTACAATATTAAGTTGACCTAAGTTATGTTGACATATAGCCACCGCAGTAATTGAATCAGTTTTACATGTCCACACTACGCTTGTTGTGTCGGCAACACGTGTCCTCACCAGGAGCACTTGCACCGATGTACCTGGGGCATTGTGGGATGGTTTCTGAAAGGCAACAACAGTCGATGTAAGCAATGCAGGGTCCACACTGACAGTGCGTCAACCTAACTACGTCGACTTAAGTGCTACACCTCTTGCGGAGGTGGAGTTATTAAGTCGGTGGAGTGAGTGAGTTACTTCAGTAGTAGCTACATTTTAGTGTAGACGCTTACAGAGTTAGGTTGACATAAGCTGCATTAAGTCAACCTACCTCTGTAGTGTAGGCCAAGCCTATGTATTCAGGAATTTGCCATGCCCTTCTCTCTTACCCTCTTAATTTGTGACCAGCTCATGTAGCTACCCTTCCTCAGACCCTCTCCCTAAAAGATCTTTCTATGGGGAAGGGAGGGGAAAATAGAGATGCTCTGGGCCAGCAATTTCAAAATAATACAGACAGTCTGCAGAAGAAATGGAGAACAGCCAGGTATGTAAAACAAAATGCTTGGTTTAGATAAGGATTGTTCAATCCCTGTCAAACAAGTCTGGGAAGTGACGGTGTGTAGCTTAACGACCAAGAGCCAGCAGAGGCAGAATCAAACAAGCAACATGTTTTCTCTTCAGCGCAGAAGCTTTTTATTACAAAGACCAAGGCACTTTTTATAGGCAGATTAAGGCAATACGGGGTCCTAGGCCCACACTTAAACAAAAACCACAGTGCCTCTACCAATGCTTGGTGTGATAGCTATAAAGGCCATCCACAATAGCCATCAGCTATGCTTAACGAGAACCTAAAGCCATCCGTTTCAGCTGGCAGGGGTCCTCTCTGCTCCAGACCATCACACAGACAGATCAGAGGGAGAACTCAGCCCCCACACAACTCGACAGAGGACCTGAGAGAGTGGTAACAGAGGCCTGGCCCCTCCCTTCTCCAGCCCCACCAGAGCCTCTTGCTGGGGTGGGGCTTCCTCAGGCCATCAGGTTTCCAGAGGTAAGCCATTACGGTGCTTGTTTTTTTTGAACCTCAGAGTTAAGTTATGGCCAAACAATTCCAAGTAAACACATCTGTAAAGGCTAGCTTGGATGCTTCCTAATTGTCTGTAGGTTACAACGATTTCTAGTTTACCCTATGCTGCTGTCTAGCAAAAATGAAACAAATCCTTGCTTTCAGGTGAGCAGTTCATTGGATTCCATCGCGGTTACCACTAGTTTAATTGACACCGTTCATATTCAAACTGTGCGACAGCTTATTTGTTCTACTCAGAATGTATAAAAGAAAGGAATTGCATACAAATACAACTGGACAAAATGAGTGGTTTTAGTCACCTGTTGAGCAGCATGGCAGCATTTACCATGTGGTTTTTGGTGTGATGTGATTTAAGAAGAGCACATAAATAAAATTATGTAACCAGACTGTTTGCATTGAAATCCCCTTCCAATCCCTGTCAGGCCTTGCTCTACTTCCACACTATATAACACGGAGTAGTTTCACCACCTGATTATGACTATTTTAAATTAGGTAAAATGTGTTTTACATGTTGATACTTTTAAGTAATCGGTTTCTAATTTAATGAAAATAACCCTAGTCTAAACTGTCTGTAAATTTTAATTTATAAATAAGCAGCTTTTTGGCTGAACTGCATTAAAAGTACCTAAAGTCTCAGCTCTCTACCCTCCTTTTTACTACCTCATTGTGTAAGTGATTTAAACATTTAAAAAAAAAAAGTTTTTAGGCTGAGAAATTATGTGCCAAATTTCAGCCCCAAGTGGACTGTAACTAGCGAGTTACAAATCCATTAAATGAAATATATGTATTACTTATGATTCATATTCCTCACAGACTTCACTGGCCTCCTGCCTCATGTCCTTTCACTGTGCCTCATACTAAAATTATTTTTAAAAAAAATTAGACTTTGGATTGCCTGATTGCAGGTTTTTTTCTTTATCCAGAGGTAGTTTTGATTAACATTTCTAATCTGCATTTGGCTAATCCCTACACTTGAAAATCTGCACACAAAAAGGCAGCCTCTGCAATTTTTAGCAATGGTTTAATATCAGCATGCTGGAGTGAACTATCTTGTTAAGATTTTTTTCTTTTTACCTATTATACCAGACAACATTTTCAGTGCAAATACAAAAACTCAACAACTGTCAGAGTAAATTAAAGCGCCTTATTTTTGTCCTTTTTCTTTGTGTATTCAATAAATTATATAAGCAAGTCATTTGCAGTTGGACTCCTAGTCAGCGATATGAATTAACGAGGTTCTACTGTGTTAACCCACCAAACCCAGATGCCATGCTGTCTCTGCTTTCCCAGTGTCTGGCTGAGAAAGGAACGAATATGAACAATGGCTGACTTGAAGCATATGCTGGACAATAAAAAGGTGATGCAATCCATTCCCAGCATAACCAAACGCCCTCTTTTGTTATTTATGATGTAGTATTCCCTAGAAAATTGGGTGGCTTATCTGTATCCTCATTTCACAGCAATACTTCATGCATCATGTGAGAATTATTAAGAGGCTTGGCTGAATGAACGTCCCTCAGGATTTTCCTTAACATGTTGATTGCCTTCCACCCTATAACATCTGTGGAGAAACTTCTTACTAACAACCCACTTAACAGGCATTATAAACTCGAGCATGGGGGGGATTGCTAAACATTATATCCTATAGCTCCAGGAGTTCACTTACACCAATACTCACTAAATCCTAGATTACACTCGTGCAGAAAAGCTTATAAGGTAGAAGTGCTTCTAAACACAGTTAGCCATTTCTCTAACCAACATAGAGAAGGAAAGATTATGTTTGAAGACTATACCATGCATTAGTCCTCTTCCTCAGTACATATCTATATATGAACCCTAGTATATACAGTACAGTTTTGTAAATGATGTATAGGTAGACACACGAGATCCAGCTTCTGCTCAAATTAGAATGTGGATTTTATCCAAATGGAAGAGGAAAATATCACAAACAAAAGCTGTTGAGACATTTCCCCCTCCCTCTTCTTACTTGAAAATACGTAGCAGGCTTCTGGCTAACAGTGTTAGAGCTCAGGTAGACACCAAGATCTATGAACTCTACAACCAATGACTACCAATTGCTGGCACAGTTGCAGCTAGTCAAAAAGTAGATTTTTCCCCCCCAGCAGATTCAATAAATATCAGCCCTAAGTATCTTTGAGGGAGCTGAACTTACCTCTTGCCTGCTTTCTTCTCTTCTTCATTTAGCAAAAAGTCTCAGTTGCCTGTAGACTTGAACTGTTGCATCGGTATAGAAACCCATGTCTTTGTGTGTGTGTGTGTGTGTGTGTGTGTGTGTGTGGTGGGGGGGGGGAGAGAGAGAGACTATAGGAGAAAAGAATTTTTTAAACACTCTTTTTAGAGCCCTCTCACCTAGCTGTCCTATGATGTCATTGATGATTTGCACACCTCTGCTTGGCTCAGATACACTCCACCCTATTCAATGACATTTAGACAGTTGGAAACCTTCACATTTTATAAAATACTTTTCTGTGCGGATATGAGCTGTTGGTAGACAGTGCCCTTTCAATGTTGATATTCCTATTTGACACAATAGCCAGTATTGCCTAGCTGTCACAAATGGCACAAGGTATATTTTCAGAAAGATTCAGAGAGATTAGGGACAACTTTGAAGGTTAATCTGATTTTACACATACACACAACAAAGGTCCCCTCTTTATCTTCACCATCATACATCCTTGGGTTAAAGTTATAAATGACTCTGGGATGGAGGAAAGGAATAGTATAAGTTAGGATAAATGAAAGCCTTGCCTAAAGGCTATGGTGTTAAACCAGAATAACCCATTGTCAAGGGACTAAAATGCATATTCTTTATTGCATGTAGCCAATCTGGGGGAAGGAAGACTGTCAGAAGTATGCTTCAGGGGAAACTACACACAGCTGGTGATACCTCAGACTAAACTGTATGCCATTTGCTAAAAAAATAAAAATAAAAAATAAATGGAATATTACTTCATGTCTCTTACCTTATCACTGTCTAGTGTATTCTGGGAAGTTCGTGATGCAATTGAAATAGTATCAGGCTGGCTGCTGCCATCTCCCTGACTGTCCAGGTCCTCTCCATCTCTGCAAACATACAATCCAATTGTCAGAATTTGGTTAGCACATCTGTTTCAGAGGCTGCCAGTTCTTATCTGCAACCCTAATGGAAGGCATCCAGATATTACAGCAGTGGGTGCCTAAGACAGAGCAATTGATGACCTGCCTTGCACCCCAACATTTGCTTAATTACTTTGCTTTATACTGTAATATATAATGAACTGAGTTAACTATCTTTGTCCAACTTAAGCTGTATAAAAATACAGCAGCAGCCAACAACAAGGAACCTTGGTAAGAGACCAACTCCCCCCCACCCGGTAGCCATTTCACCAAAACTGCCAAGTGTGAAGTCTGGTTTAAACAAACAAGGAACCTGAGTAAAAAACACGTACTGTAAAAGTTTAATGAGTACATCTGGTCTATGCCCACCTCCTAGGCTGCTGAACATAACACTGACTTCAAACAACACATCTTTTTAGAACAGCACCACACAAAGATGCAAGGGAGCATTTAGAGCAGAGATTTGAACATGTACAGCACTGTGGTCAACTGGAGCTTAATTTACAAGGACCACACTTGAAGATAACACTAGCCAACGACGACTCCTATCTTGGCTTAAGTCACTGAATGCACTGAGAACACTGTGTTCCTTACAGAAAATTCCATCATTGCAGTTAAAATATGGCCTTCATGATGGGGCACTTAAAAAATGATCCCCATCTTCTTAATAAGTTATTCAAATTCTAACCTCCTTCCTTTCTGCTTAGTTGTTGGAGCTGTTTTGGGGATGTGGATTGGCTCTTTCAATGCTCCTTTCAGATGAATGGTTCTTTCTTGTATCACTTCCCGGATGTGCTTGATCCAGTCTTGTTTATTCTCTATACTGGAAGCCTTTAATATGCAAACAAACAAATGGACCATTATGGTTAAGAAGGCCTGTGTTCATAGTAAACCACACATACACACAGGGGAAAAGGCGTAAGTATGGTTTCACATATTTATTTTCAAAAATACTTTTAATGGAAAATTCCAGCTAGCTGTTCCCATTTTCAAATTCCACTATTTTCATTACCAATACTGTTTTATCAAAATATAAATCATTTCAGCTTTGCCTACTATATGTTTTCATAATGAAGCACCCTGAAACCCTAACCAAGGTCATGGCCCTATTGTGTTATAGCCTCTGTATGAATACATTGCAAGACGTGTGCGGTAATAGCAGCTTACAAATTAGTAACTGAGTAATAAATTCTGAGTGAAGTCTAACTGCATTTAAAGATATGCTGCCATTTCAACTCTTTTATTGAGATATTTAAGCTTCTGTGTTATGTTTTCTCTACACTTTTTCCATTTCTTGATGTTTGCATGAGAACAGGGTCATTGTTTAAGGGCCAGATTCTCAAGAACTGCCTCTAATTGAGCACCTGCATTTTTGTGGGTACAAACGCTATTTATGGCCACAAAGAAGGTCACTTAACATCTCAATTGAGCTGTTTGCAAGTGCAATTTATTTCAGACACAAAATTATAGACAAGGCTGAGGTCCTACTAAAATTTAGTTTCAAGCATTAGCCTGCAGCTCCTGCTTCCTCTCCCATCAGAATCATAAACCTCTAATACATCATAATTGTTTATGTAATTTATATAATTAAATAAAGTTTCACAATGGGACTTCAGTTGGGGAAAAAGCTGCAGGAACAGCTGAACAGCAAGGACAAACGTTTCGTTTTTTGTTAAAACACAAACCAAAAAACCTCACCCTCCTCAAAAAGAGAAGACAGGGAGATTTGTTTCCTTACAGTTTTCCATGAAGTGTAGCTCCTTTTGCAGCTACAATATCTGAAGCGCTACAAAGCTCCAACTTCGACAATTCAGAGTTACAGAGACATCTTTGTACAGAACACGAAAAAAAAATTTGGCAGGGGCTAGTAACAAATGTGTCTGAAAAATAAAATGGCAAGGATGTCTTAAAATATCAGACACAGTTTTAATCAGATTATAAAAATATTTTCCAAAGAAAACCGTAAAAAACTTTTAAGATGTTGCAGGTAGCTGAGCCTTTAAAAACTTTACCTCAAAAAAAAAGAAAAAAAAAGAAAAAAAAAAAAGGAACAAGAAACAAGTTGTTAAGTGTTTGAAATATAAATACAGGAGACCAGCCTCTGACTGGGTAGCTGCTAGTTGTGCCAAAAAAGGTTCGGAAGAGAGCTGGTGGACGGAAATGTTGAGTTGTCTGCTCTAATATCAATTTAGTGCCAAGGGCTTTTATGGTGCTAGACTTTCACATAGATTCTTTAATTAATTTCCACGTGGCAGTTGTTAAAAAAAATAATGCAAAACCCTTTTGTTGTCAGGCTAGTCATTCTGGACTTGTCTGATTTCTCACCCTCCAAACACAGTAAGAGTGAGTTTTTGTGTGGTTTCCAGGCCAATGCCTTATGACTAAAATTAAGTGCCTGTTATGTAACATTTCATACTTGGATTTAATAATCAAGGGTTTTAATCCTCTTCACCCAATCAAAGGATGGATTAAGAACACAGCAGTTCCTGTGATAGCCACCATATGCTGTTACCATACAAATAATCCCTCAGATACTCCACTATAGGGTAACTGTCCTGTTGACTTAAAATAAATTTAAGCAGCAAATTTGATAACTTTTTGTTTTAAATTGGCAACCGCTGCATCCACCAACATTTTATCTCCATCAGAAGACACAAGAACTCCCGCCAGTCACTCTCTTCCCATCCAGCCTGCTCTGCCTGGGGCAGACTCCCCTTACTCTGAGGCACTCTTGCCTCCCTCCCTAGTAAGGCAGCTCATAGCAATTCTGAATTGGTTACAGTAACTCCTCCTGAAAAATGCTACTTTAAGCAAAATGATGTTAAGTTAATCCAATTTCCCCATAAGAATTAATGTAAATGGGGGGTGGAGGGGTTAGGTTACAGGGAAATTTTTTTCGCCAGACAAAAGATGTTACACACACACACACACACACACACACACACACACACACACACACACACAATAAGGTTTAAATAAACAGTGAAATACAGTACACAGCAATGATGATTGTGAAGCTTGGTTGAGGTGGTGAAGTCAGAGGGTGGAAGAGGGTGGGATATTTCCCAGGGAATACATTGCTGCCAAATGATGAACTAGCACTTGGCTGAGCCCTCAAGGGTTAACGCATTGTTGTTAATGTAGCCTCACACGCCACGAATGGAGGGAGGAGACACAATAGACACATGGCAGTAGCTGCAAACATCCCCTGCAGAAACTGAATGTGATGATGAACCCACGCTATCCCATTGGAGTGCACCACTGCCTCCACTTTCCAAAGAGCCGGTGTGTGTGTGTGAGTGTGAGAGAGAGAGAGAGAGAGAGAGAGATGCACATTGCCCCTTTAAGTACACTGACGCCACTCTAAGTACATTGCCTTTTTAAGTAGATGAGCAAGTTGAGACAGCAGCTGCTGGCAGCAAGCTCCCTCTGTCCTGAGCCCTGTTGTGCCCCCCTGCCAACTCTGTGGAGATGGGGTACAGGAGCAGGGGGTCAGGAGCAGCGGGAGGGAAACACCCTGACATTAGCACCATCCCCCTTCCCCCTTCCGCACAGCAAGCAGGAGGCTCCGGGGAGCAGCTCCAAGGCAGAGGGCAGGAGCAGCACATGGCAGTGGGGGGAGAGACACCTGAACTGCCCAGCAATTGATAGCCTGCTGGGCGGCTGCCGCACAGGGAACTTAGGGGAGCCAGGAGCTGATACGGAGGCTGCCGGGCCACCCTGGTTCCAAGCCCCCACCAGCTAGCTCCAACGGGCTGCTCTTCCTGCAAGCAGTGGACAAGCAAGTGGCTGTCAAACATCGTTATAAGGGAGCATTGCGCAACTTTAAACGAGCATGTTCTCTAATAGATCAGCGACGTAGCAACAAAACAACGTTAACCGGGATGACGCTAAGTGAGGAGTTACTGTATTACTTTATACTGTGCTACTATCTGCTACTTTGTCCCACTCCTGCATTTGAGACCTCTCAGGGCCAAATTACCCAATATTCTGATCATTAGCTATTCCCACCCCCACTCTCCAAAAGAGTATTTTTCCTACCCATGTGAATATTTCTATTTTGTGTAACGTGAAAGATTTCCCTCCAGTCAACATAGTCTGATCTCAGGCCCCAACTCAGCCAGAGTTGGTGGTAGTGCCTTGTTCCACTCGGTGTCTACTACCAAGTGTTGGAACTCCGTTGTATATTTAGCAACAACCTGGCATCCCTGCCACAATCCCTGAAGTGCAGCTTCGGCCACATACTCATGACTCGGGTCATCAAAGACCTCTGCCATAGCTCAAATGAAGTCTTCAAACAGCCCTAGAATGGGCTTGATTCTTCCAGGAGTGGAGACGCCCGAGACAGGGCCTTCCCAGTAAGGAGGCTGATATCTATCCCACTCGGGCTTGATCAGTGGGATACAACTGTGGATGTAGTTGAAACAGGAGCCAACACTGATATAAGAACCCAGGAAATTTGTTGCAATCACCGTTGAACTTGCCAGGTGAGGGGAAGCTTGGGCTTGCAGGGAGCAGGGATCGCAGCTGATGGCAGCATGGCATGAGCTTGCAGAACCACATTTTGTACTTGCAGGGAGGCAACCTGGGTTTGCAAGATCTGTAGGGCTCCCAGGTATCTCTGTCAGAGAGATATTGGCCTTTGTAGAATCCATGTTCACCGTATCAGCTCTAGTTCTCTTATTGTTGGGGTTGGAGTTGCTCAAACTGTCATGTGACTGGGACAGTGGTAGTCATACCCAGTGGTTAGAGCAGAAGTCAGACGCCAGGAATTCGAGCCCAGAGTCAGAACCAGAGTCAAAGGCCAGCTCTGACCCATGGCTCTGGCATGTGGAGTCCAAAATGAGGAATCGGAGCTGTGGGTAAGACCAGGTTACCTGGAGTGAGGCAAGGGCAAGGCTGGGGCCAAGGCAGGAGCAGGGCTGGGAACAAGCAGGCAGTCTATCGCAGCTGTGGACAAATGTTTTGAGCAGCCACTAAACTGTTGCTGCTGGGCTTAAGAGCCAGTCTGCTGACTCTTCCCACCAATTAGGTTGTGTAGCCAATCAGGCAGCTTACTACAGGCCAGCTGTATTCATTAGGTTGCCTAGAGACTCGCTCTGCTGCAAGCCTTGCTTTCTGATGCTCCCTAGATTCACAATTTACAGGCTGTTCTTTCAGTTTAGAGCTCACAGCCTGGTTCTCAAAAGGCTTGTCGTAGCACCTCTGTCTCTGGTTTAATCCAAGAACGATCTTCAGCACTATCACAATGCCGCCTGCTCATGTTTATCAGACTTCTGTCCAGTGGGAGGACATGCCTCGTGGAACCTGGGCATTATGACCAGCACTTACAGCTCTGCTAGCTGCTGAAGTCCTCTTCGCTGTTCCCCCTCTGAAATGTTGCTCAGTTCTCTTGTAGTACTGGCACCTCTCAGAGATGCAGGATAAATAATAGAGGCTGCTTTCCCCAGTGTTCACCCATTCACACACAACACTCTACTTGGCTTTAGGCAGATCAGGCTTAAATATCGTTTAACACTTCCTTCGCAGCATTTCACATCTTTCCTTTACTAGCAGGCTACAGTAGGAGTCACGTCTTCCACATTGCTCATCGTGCACAAGATTAGCCTAGTTAGGATAATATTACCCAAACATGGGAATTGCTACATTAGATTGGATTAGTTATCTATCTAGTAGAGCACACCGTCCATCAGCAAGCAGTAACAGATACAAAGCGCAACAAACCCTATAAGTGATAGTTATCGAATAGCCTGTCCATGGGTTTATTTCTTCCTGACTCCATCAGTTAGCGGCTGGCTTAAATTCTCAAGCAAGAGGATTTAAATCCCAACAGGAAAGCAAAGTAAACAAATTAAACAGCTTTCCACTCCTCTCAAATTTACAGGAGAGAACAAGATTGCTTATTCCTTGGTGGGCTGCACAGACTCTCCCAGTATCTAAAGGACCATTAAGATTTAATATACACCACCCCTAATTAAGGTTAAGGTAAGTTTACCTGGCACAAGAGGCTGTCCATCCATAGGCAAACAATTTCACAGAGGTTATTTTTTGTTTGTTTTAAACAGTAATGTATAAAGATCTACAGTCAAACAACTGATATAGAAAGCATAAATGCCTCCCTGAAAAATTACCTTAAGCACGATTTTGTTGTCAGAAGTTGGTGTCCTTCCTACCCACAGTGCAAATTTGCAAGGATCTCCTTCTACGTGCTCTGTGACACCCAGCTCTGAAGTCTGGAAGTGAGAAAAATTGGTTAGGACTCTATGATAATTTTTGCACAGTATCCACAGAAAGACAACTATTCCACTAAACTGAACATATACTCCTAAGTCACTCTGCGCATTCAAAAGTTCCTCTCCACTTTGGCATTTTTGAGAACCCCATCTGTTGGCTTTTTTGCTTAGAAATAAAACAATTTTCAGCAAACTGCTTCCAACATCGGTATACAACGTAATAAATATGTGGTTATACCACCAAATAACATGTCAGAAATTCAATGTTCTGATTTTTCACCCAAATCCTCATTACTCTATTCAAAGTGTCAGTTTCTCAGGCTAGAAGTCAAGCAGCTGCTGTCCTCACTTATTTCAGTTAGAGATAATGGCAATTATTACAGCAGGTCAGGGATAATATTCTTGCCTGGAAATCATGGATTAACAAGAGGAAGTTTTTTCTTTATGTTTAAAATTCTAATCTCCTTTCTACCTAAGAAATCACTTCTAATGTGTTTCCTTCCCTCTGCAATAATGGAAGCGATTCAGAAATTGCATGACCTTGGAGGTGAACTTGGGAGGTTACTTACAGTAAGTAACCGCCAAGTTCATTTCCAAGTAACTGGTTCTTCAAGATGTGATGCAGATGTGTATGCCAAGTAGGTGTGCGCACACACCGGAGCCGGAGATTTTTGCCTAGCAGTTTCTGTAGAGGGGTGGCATTCATGCCTCATGGCTGTGGCCCCTCCCCGGATACATGAGGCGATGCCGCCCCAACCCCTCAGTTCCTGTTCACTGAACATCCAATAATGTGTTTTTTCTTTCCAATTGGAGTATGATCTAAAATGTCAATTAGTTTCTCCTTTAGCAATACAAAAAAGGATTTAATCCAAGGGGACTAGCAAATAAATTAGGAAATACAAATCAAACTGCAAGATGCCTGACTCTTTAAATGTCAAAGGTGAGGGTTCAGAATTGTTATGTAGGGTCATGACTTAAGTGTAAGTAACAAAGTAAATTGTTACATGCATAATGGAAACTCTATCTTCACACACACACACACACACACACACACACACACACACACACACACACACACACACACACACACACACACAGACAAAGCACTATTAGCATATACACAATGACTGTAGCGTGCACTGGATAGCCAGAGCATGGGAGGCACTATTTTTTTCTAGTAGCATTTCAACACTACTTGCTTTTGTGGCCTTGGTCAAATCAGTTAGACTCACTGCTTTGTCATCCACATCTGTAAACTTGGTCTTTTTTACCTCATAAGGGTGTTTAATGTTTGTAAAGCACTTTTATTTCAAACAAAGTGTAAAATAATATTTCATTGATCTAGGAACAATCTTTGCATGTGCCAACATGCTGTACAGTGCAAATACTGAAGGGTATATTAACAAGTTACATCACAATTAAAAAATATCAGAAAAGTATTTTTAAGTGAACTTTAAAAAGTCATTAATATAAGTGATACTTGGAAAAGCAATCCTCTGGGTGCCATAGGGACATTGGTGTTGAAAAGCCCCATCCTCAGATACTGCTCAGAGGATAGAAATATTAGAAAGAAATCAGATAATTTATACAGGGTACTGGCAGAAATATAAACATGAAATAGACTATTTGAAGAAAAGAACAATAAACCCTAGTAATACAGAAGTCCACTGCTTGTCTCAAACTAAGACAAGAAATGGAATAATTTATATTCAGCAGCAAGTTCTAAGTATAAGTTTTAGTTATTAAGACAACAACTTGAATTCTAGTCAAGTTTTAAAAAATAATTTAGAAGTACTGTAGTTTCAGGTACTGCACTTGCTTCCAAGTCCTGCCAATTTTTATAAATTTACAAATCACATTTTTCTATATTTTTAAATTAATGTCTCTCCTCCATCTACTCCAAGAAACTGCTTATTCATAAAGTGCTGTAAGGTGTACCATGTGAAACTGAAACAAAAGGAAAATATATTTTTTTCCTCCAACCCCTTTCAGTTGTTTGACAGTAATTCAGTTATTACTTGTCACAATACTGGATAAAAAACAGTTGCATGTTTTTCAGGTGGTGGCATTCCTTTAATTTCACTTTTTGTTGAGTTACATGTAGTAATTAAGTAATCAATCCTCTGATTTTGAGACAAGCAATGTACTTTTGTATTACTGGGGGGTGAGGGTAGTGGGTTTGCTCTTTTTCTTCAACTTAATCCCCAGAGTATTATCTTGACGATATCCTCATTAGATCTGGTTAGAAAATGCCGCCATGGAAAATTACAACAAAAACAAAAAAAGATTTTTGTCAAAAATTTCCAGGGAAAATATCAACTTTCTGTCTAAATGTCTGAAATAGAAAATAATCAGCTTTCAGCAGAATTTTTTTTTTATTTTTCTATGAAAATTCAACATTTTCCATGGAAAGGAAACACGGTGTGAAAAGTTTTCCACAGAACACTGAGGTTTTCGACAAAACCAATGTAAACAGAACATTTTCCATAAGCCCTAATCCTAGTTCTGCCTTTAAGATTAACATTTCCATAAGCACACAGAAATGTTTCCCTCTCATAGGTTAATAATGGCAAAGGCCAGATGGTTATGATGTGGGATTGCACAGCAGGAAGACAATACACCAGGGGTGGGCAAACTACGGCCCGCGGGCCACATCCGGCCCGTGGGACCGTCCTGCCCGTCCCCTGAGCTCCTGGCTCGGGAGGCTAGCCCCAGGCCCCTCCCCTGCTGTCCCCCCACCCCCGCAGCCTCAGCTTGCTCACTCCGCCACCAGCGCAATGCTCTGGGCGGTGGGGCTGTGAGCTCCTGGGGCAGCGCAGCTGCAGAGCCTGGCCTGACCTGGTCTCTGTGCTGCGTGGTGGCGGCGGCATGGCCTGGCTCGAGCCGGGCGGCGTGGCTGTAGTGCTGCCAGCCACCGGTGCTCCAGGCAGCGTGGTAAGGGGGCATGGAGCAGGGGGGGTTGGATAGAGGGCAGGGAAGTTCGGGGTGGTGGTCAGGGGACAGGGGTGTGGATAGGGGTCGGGGCGGTTGGGGGGGGGGGGAATAGAGAGTTGAATGGGGACAGGGGTCCCGGGGGGGCAGTAGGAAGGATGGGGGTTGGATGGGGCGGCAGGGGGCAGTCAGGGGCAGGGGTTCCGAGGGCAGGCAGGGGACAGGGAGAAGGGGTGGTTGGATGGGGCAGGGGTCCCGGGGGGGCCGTTAGGAATGAGAGGAGGGGCTGGATGGGGCGGTGGGAGTCCGGGGGCAGTCAGGGTACAGGGAGCGGGAGTGTGTGGGTGGGGCAGGGGTCCCAGAAGGGCCGTCAGGAAACAGGGGGGGTTGGATGGGGCAGGAGTCGGGGGGGGGGGCAGATAGAAGGTGGGGGCTGGCCACGACCACCTCCCCAACCGGTCCTCCATACAATTTACGAAACCCGATGCGGCCCTCAAGCCAAAAAGTTTGCCCGCCTCTGCAATACACTGTCTATCCCTAGCAAGTGTGAAAAATCTGGCAGCCGCACCGATGCATCCAGGTATAAACTCTTAACACATCTGTTTCTTTGACATGTACAAGATAGTTAATTTCACACAGAAAGTGCTGACATTTCACAGGGAAGCTGACAGAACACTATTTATATGTATGGCTTTTAAGATCAAAACAAGCAGAAGTTGTTGTAGGACTTGGAGCTCTATCATACAACCCTGTTCTCTGACTCCAAACTCTTATTACATTTTCAATCTGTTCCTCCAGTTAGATCTTGAAGTTTTTTTTTTTAAATTTACTTGATGCGTTCTATATCCGATATCAGGCAGGATTGCTGTACAGCAACACGAACTCCAGCTTACGCTCTTTACTCGGCACAGAGCAACATGAGAACATCAACACTGGGCAGGAAGCAGAGCTCTGGGATTGTTTTAGACGTTAGCACTAATGACGAATCCCATTTTGTTCCCTAACATTTCATTACTGACATTTAGGTGGGTCAGAAGTTGACTTTATGCGGTTCAATGGGTTAATACACCAGCTTCTCATCCCTAAAAACTTCAAATCAAACCACAGTTTAGATCACAAAAGAAAGAGTTTGGTTGTCTCAATAAAGGGCCTACAGATTGCGATGACTGGCAGGCTGTGCCCTCAGGATGTTCTGAAGACAAGGATAGCAGGGGTGAGCTTTTTTTTGTTTTTGGTACGTCACAACTGAGGCACAGTGACAGTTTTTGGTACGTGTAAGGAAGCAGCTTTCACAGTGTTTTCCCAGCAACCACTCTGGCTCTGAAAGCTACTAATAGAAGCTGGGAACTGAAATGACAACCTTGCAAGAGACAGAGTTTATTTTTTAGTACTTGTCCTACATGTGGCTCTTACTCCCAGATAAAGCCTTAGCAGCTGAGATCACCTGAGGTGCTCAAACTTATGATTTCCCGGTGTCAGCTTCACGTGGGCAACAAAGTAGGCTGTGCTCAATGAGGACATTTGTTACCAGCCTCACTTCAAAGCTGATGTTTAGGACATGTTGTAGTTATTCTCCAAGTCTTTTCCAGAGGGAAGGATTAGCAGGTGAGTGGGGCTGATAGGAGTGTGGCGTAGATAGGGTAGGAACTGAGAGAATACTTCTTACTTTTTGAACCATGGTCTGCATTATTGGTTTAGACTAGGGTTGCCAAAGAAAGTGAGTCACTTATTTATCTTATGCTCCGTTTAAAAATCCCAGTCTCAGTTTTGTAACCTTTATAAATCTGGCCAAAGCATATGATAAGGGCATTTTTAGAAATTAAAACAGTGATTTATGTTTACATCTTTCCAATAGACCATAAACAGAACTATCTGGAGCCAATAAAATATTTGTTTGCAGGAAGGGTTCAATAGGCCCTGTAAGAACAGAACATACACGGAAGCTGTTACTACAGAGTTGTGTGTTCCACAAAGCCCACTGCAAACGCTTCAGGACAGGTAGACTCTTCTTTTATCTTTGTAGAGCTGATCAGGAGATCTGGGTGCTAATGTAATTGCAATGGTTAGCAGTTATAAATACTACTTCTAATAATTCTGTGTCAGGCAAATCCTTTTTTTAAAAACTCATTTAGTCTTATAAAAATGCATCCTACATAACAATCACCTGTACAATGGATACATACAAAACTGTTATGGACTGAACTAACCTAAAATTCACTGTCACCTCCACAGGTTTCATGAGGACTAATAACTTCAACATTTCAACACACCTCTTCACAGAAGCACGGCAAGATAGTAAGCCTAACTGCTTACCTTAAAAGGTCAATGATCCAACACTATCAAATTCAAGCATTTTTTTTGGGGTGGGGGGCGCATGCTGAAAGCTAAAGTTTCATATATGTTTCAAAGTCACGTTTAAGTCATTTGAATACACCTGCTTATAACTTTTGGTTACATTTGGAGAAGAACTCTTTAATTTGTTTGGACACAACAATCTTCTGTTGTTTTCTCATACTTACAAACAGTTTGCTCTTGTATATGTATTTGCTCCTCCCACTTGAGTCCTTCACCTCTTTACTGAAGACCAAGGACATCTCAAAGAGGAAGAGATGCCTCTCACGACCCTTTCGGATTAAAGTTTTGGGGTCCCAAACTTGGAAGGATTCCTGAAGGATGAGCTCTCCCTGAGATTCAATATTCTCATCAAACCCTGCAAAACAGGCAAAGATAGACATTGTGAAGCTGAAAAGTAAAAGTGAGAACACTAAAAACATACCATGCCAAATCATTCCCTCACCCCTCCGTTTTCAAATATATTTAGTATTTTTAACAGAGAGGGTTCCAGGAGTCGCTATTCCGATCCCAGTTGGTTTAGGGTATGCTTTACAGTTCAAAACCAAATCATAACTCAAGTTTATGTTTTGATTCAACAGCTGAAAAGTCTTGTGAACTGTTCTGGTAAGATTCTGGCTCCAAATGACATGTCTCCAAAATCAGCTTCTCATGTACATCCCCTATCATGAAATTAAACTTTTCTTACAAGGTTTCTGCCACCTTAGTCTGAAGTCTTACAAAACTATTTTGTCTTGTGAAGGTTTGGACTCATCTAAAGCCAAATGAGACTTTAACCTCATGTGATAGAAAGCCTGGACAACAGGTGTCGGTTTTAAATTAGCGAATACAAATTTGCATATTCTTTCCCCAAAAGCCCAACTAGATTTATTCTAACTATAATTCTAGGGAACAGATGGACCTGAGCCGCATATTCTAGTTGGGATCCACACCTCCTCAGATTTCAGGGTACTCACTATGAGCACCATCAGGCTCATCTCTCTTTCGAAAGAGAGGAATGTAATTTGAAGAAAGACTTCTGGCCTTCAAACACCAGTTTCCTTCTAAACTAATTTACCTTTACCCACTATAAATTGGCAAGCACAATTTAACCAGTGCACTTCTCAGTCTAGACCAATGGCATCTTTTCTTTTCTTAATAAAAGAAGTTCAGTAACTGCTATAGAAAGAATACAGACCTCAGAAATCTCTCACAGGTCACAGCAAAAGTGGTAGTAAAGTCCCCTCGCCATCATTTAAGGGTGAATTTACATTTACTCTGTTTAAGTGTAAAACATTATGTAACAAAGCTGCAGATAAATGGGGCCTCGACTACCATGACAGTATAAAACAATTTACACAGAGAAATACGTAGAGAGTAGAATAGTAGAGAGTATCTTAGAGAAGTTGGATTAGGATGTTCATTTAGGAGTCTCTTGAGACAAAAGGAAACGTGTTCACTCACTACATTCATCAACCAGGGAATGACTCATAACTATGCACATATCCTTTGTGAAAGAAATAGAATATTCTGTAGAGTCAGTCTAGATACTTTTAATGGTAAAGGATGAACATTCAGCATTCAAGCTCACACTGCATGGGACTTTGGGACTGATCCTGCAAACTTTCATTCACTTTAGTAGTTCCATAAGAATATGGAGGGGTGGGGGATTTTCAAAAGTGACACTTAGGAGCACATGTCCTACTGAAAGTCAATGCATGGTGTGCTCTAATCTAAGTCACTCAGGAGATTTTGGAAATCCCATCTGAAGTGTTTTCAGTTTCCTATCACAGGGCCCAACCCTGCAGTCACAATAGTTTCAAAGAAAATGTAAATATTAGCCAAAACATCTGTGATAAATCCTTTATATTCAACTTAAATCTGCTGTGGTCATGCTTTTAGCTCTATTTGTGATGGGTTGCTTTATGAAACAGATTTTCCATCGAAGTTATCAAGTATATGGGGGATCTTTTTATGCAATACATGATCATGTACAGACTATGAAATGGTTTTGGGTCAAATGTCAATTATAAGCATATGTAAGCAATTGAATCCAAACTTAAATGCCTGCTATATTCTGCATGTACAAGAATGTGCTTTTCTGGCTATGTCTAAGACTAAATTGGTTTATGTTGCCTTTTTTTAACTGCCAAAAGATGTACTGTTTTTGAACCGGAAGTCAGTTATGGAACAGACAGCATACAGATGTGAAAGCAACGACCTTCCTGGAGATTATTACTTGATACATAGACCAGAACCACCTCTGGTGGATTTACATACTTTTTTGAACTTTCTTCAGACAAAAAAAGTTATGACACTGGATGAGAAATGCAGCTGAGGTTATTTAGCTCAAGGTGCGTTCCCTTAGAATAGAACTGAATCAAATGTTTCAACTGTAAGTAAGCTGTAAATAGCTGTATGTCGAGATGTTAGAACATCCTTTTTTTAATCAGATATATTACTATAATTTTTGTCATCTGCTACCTTATAGTTTTATAAAAAGAAATCATCCAAATAACTCCATGCCAAAAAGATGAAAGCATATCAATGTCTTTAGAAAGTGAAAGCAACTCTAAACAAATTTCCACTTTTCCCTCAGATCTCTTTGACTTCAGAGAATATTTTAATGTGAAGTTACAGAATTTATTACACAAGTGTATGGTAGCAAGTTTTAGTTCTACCTTCCAGCATGCTGAGGTGCATGGCATCATTGGCTCGCTTTGGCACACTAAGCATCACCTCCAGACCATCTTTAATCTCGCCTTTACCTTCTTCACAGCAGGTGAGCAGCTCCTGCAGAAGATCAACAGGCCACTATTAGCATAACATCTGTTTCTACAATACAACGAAACAAAAAAGTAGCATTTGCTCTGGTGACCAAAGGCCTCGTCCTGCCAGGTGCCCTTCAGCTCCTCTCAGACTGCAAGTGGCAGTGTAGCATACTCTATGCTTCGCAAGATCAGGCCCTGAAGGGGTAGCAAGAGATTCTATTTGATTTGTTAACCATCCATACATTTTAAAGTAAGCTGATCCAAATATTAATCAGTTTTAAAAATGAGTGTGTTAAAGAAAGAAGCTTTTGAAAAAGTGATTAAATTTTTAATGTCCAACGTTCACTAAAATGTTAGTATACACTTGCAAATCTTCCAAAAGTTATAGGTTTGCTTGAATATATATGTGTACTTGACGTACTGGTCGAAGAGATGTGCTTAAGCACTAGAAACTAGGGCCACAATCCTGCATCCTGATTTAACAGTATATATCCTGGTGCCCCTGGGGACTCCCACTTGACTTTAGCATGAAACTGCCTGGGTCCACATTCCTGCCTTAGAATCAAGTACTGTCTTAGTGTCAGACATTCTTGTGCCACACTGCAGCAGCCTCTAAACAACACAGGTATAAAACCCATCTTTCCTTAGCTGAAGAGGCATATATGCCTCATCAGGTATCCAAGCCAGGCTCCACATTCGCTACAGCATGTTTCTAGAACTTCTTTTCCCTTCAAAAAATAAAACTGTCTTATTGCTCATTCTTAGCCTATTTTTGCTACTTCATTTTTTTAAAAAACCGTCAGCACAACAAATGCAAGAAACTAGAGTAAAAACAGACTTCAGAGTTACGTGGCTTTAGCACTAAAAGCAGAAGATACTTCAAGAACTTTCTGGGCATAGGTTCTGAAAGAGACAAATTAAAGCAACTTGCCAGAATCTGGGGGAGTGACCTTTCCATCTGAAATTTCAACTGCCTCTAATTTGTTGGCTCTCTCTACTCTTCCTAGTTGCTTTTATTTATGCTCTTTCACATCTGCCAAGTCTCCTTCCTTTGCCTTTTTTTCCTCTTTAAAATGCTGTTTTAATCCCTTACTTCACTGTGCAGGTGGCAGCAAACAACAGTGTATTAGAAGACTGCTCTCTGAAGCATATAATCAGGATGCTTCACTTTGCTGATGTCTGCACAGCGGAATAGAATGAAATGGCAGGGGAGAGGCACAATTTAAATAAACTGTATAGGGAGTGGTGCGGAGGTAAGACAAACGAACAGCAGGAGATAATGCATGAATAATCGGAAACACAAAATAAACAATGTCCTCAGTTGGACACTTTCCTTAAAACTGTCAGCCCTAATGTTTTCCAGCCTTCCTTCAGCACATCATCCCACATCATGAAGTCCGGAGACAGGCCAAAATGTATGCCACAGCCTTGATTTACAACCTAGTCTGATTTCAGGCACAGGGAAGGGGGTTGGATTAGGAACTCTGCATCTACACCCACTTCTGTGTATTTGGTACTGGTCGCTTCCAAAAGTGAAAGGAGCCTATTTTCAAATTCTGGTCCAGATACAGGCAAAATCTCATGAAAACAGCTAATCTAGGCACTCTGACCAGTCCAGATGAAAGACAGTGTCCAGTTGTTCTTTGGACTCTGCCACTTTAGGCTGAAATTTCATGAGAAAAGCTTGGCACTTTTGGCACCATCAAATCTGGCTTCAAAGAGCAATAGCCCTAGGCTGGACTCTAACTCAGGGTTTGTCTTCACTACCGGGGTAAGTCAATCTAAGTTATGCTACTCCAGCTACGTGAATAACATAACTGAAGTCGATGTCGACTTCCCTTACTCTTCTCGGGGAGCTGGAGTGCCGGAGTCAATCGGAGAGTGCTCTGCCATTGATTTAGCGGGTCTTAACTAGACCCACTAAATCGACACCCGCTGCATCGATTGCAGCAGCGTCGATCTCCCCCTAGTGAAGACCAGTCGTCAAACTTAAGTTCAAGCCTGACCCAGCTCGCAACACTGCCACTGCATTCCCTCACTAGTTAAGAAACAACTATAAGTGGAGAGGGTCATTTAGTCCTAACTTTCAATTTGTTTTTATTTTTATTTCTTCTCCTGGGGATATGGGCTGGTCCACATTTTTGTCCCCCTCCAGCCTCTCACAGTATCCCACAATGCACCAACACCCTTTAAGCTACAGGTAACTGAACAGAAATATGGAGGATGTCAATGCCAGTAGGGGGATGAAGTGGCTGCTTGTGGGTTTTGAGGCATATTCTACTCACAAAGTTACTGCTTTGTGACTCACTGGGGTCATGAAACTAGGCGGCTTCCTTGTCAGTGCATGTCACCAATCAACTCAGGCACCAGGCTGCCCCACAACTTTTGCATTAATCCATAATTTTGGCAATGTTTATATTTAAAATTAAGTTTTGAAACTAACAAGTGACACTTTCTAAACACACATCTGTTTAGATCAATACTGTAAATTAAATAATTAACAGGATTATGGATTTATTAATTATTTTTTTCCACTGGCAGAGGAGAGGGAGGATTTCACATTCAATATAAAATGAGATGTTAGTTTCCACCTGTTGTGACCTGAAATGGCCAAGCTATTAAACATTTAAAAAGAATAATAAGGAATATCTTATCAGTACATAGGCTGGCAATCAAATCAAAGTGCAATTTTAGCTAAACAGAGAAAAAGTTAACATCTAATTTTGAACTTGTTAAGCACACAAAATCCAGAATACCCTAGAGTATTTAAAACTGCAAATACAGTACATTGCTCAAGTCTCAAAAGCACTGCCCTGGAGTCCAAAGTGTTCTCTGTCCATTGTCAAATGCTTCTTTTGCTTAATTGTAAGCTCTAATTTACCCCCATCTTGTGGTAGTAATAGGTGTCGATTTGTGTTTTAGTATTCGCAATGTCATTGTCTAGATAATTTTATACAGTGTTACATAAAAATCCATAGCCCAGTGGTTTTCCAGACACTCTTAATAGTATATTAAACCATTTACAAATATTAATACAGCTAGAGGCTTATGAGACTTCATTCTAGAAGCTATTTCAACATTATAATTCATAAACTCTTGGGATGGACATTAGCTGCTCATTTTTTAACTGGAAAAGCCAAAGGAGTATTTTTAAAATTAAGAGTAGGATAACTAGGGAAAGCATATAGGTGTCATATTTGATTTACAGGTGTCTGAATAGAAAATTGCTTATTTAGGACAATTTTTCATTTTTAAGCAGTTTCTTACAGAAGATGTTATTGCAGTTCCTGAGGCTCACTGAAAACCTGCAGCATCAGGCCTTATGCAAGTAACAGTCGTATTGATTATGATGGGGTTTTTGCCTGTATGAGAACTGCAGGATCAGACATCCTAAAACTTTAAAGTGATACCTACCTTTAAGAGAAGCTGATATTTTGTTATCCTCTGGACAGGTTTGATAAGGTAAGAGGAGATGGAGTTGGCCAATCCATGTCGCTGTTGTATTTCCTGTATTAAACAATGACAAATTTGAGTGTCATGTGTATTAACAATAGTAGGTTAGCCAGCTACAAGTGTTACATTTGATACAGTACCTGTCCTTTCCATTGTAATGGGCAAAGAAAAAAGGATGGGATAGCAAGATTTTCAAATCAAAGCATATTATATTTTGAGTCCATCTGCTCCCCCTTCTATATAAAAATTCTTTTAACTTCCTGGCCAACTGTCATCAAGCTTTTAAAAAGGACCTACATCTGAATAGCAAAGACTCTGGATCTGAAACACTGAGTATTTAGGCATTTTAACTTTGAGAATTATTTCCTAAGTTGCTTTGGGTAAACAGGGAAATGCTTTTGGCTGTGATGATATTGTTTGGCAATAGCCAACGCCCATTTGGGAACAGATTTCACACTGGGGTTTGCTAATTTAAGTGTAACCAACTCCGGGAAGCGTGTTTCATTAACTGCTGCTACAAGGCCAGCAGAGGGAGCACGAAGTGTAATTTACTGACTACTTACCAAAAGGGAAAGAGCTCAGCAATAGTAGGCCAGATTTTTAAGAGGAAAGCTGAGTATTTGCATCGAGGACTTTCTTCCATTCTACTAGAACAGTTATAAAAGTAGGCTAATTAAGAACTTCAAACACTGACTGTTTAACTGATTGGTTGTGTCAATTTGGCACAAAACTTTAATACAATTCACACCCACAGGGTAGTTGTACTCATTTTTAAGTAGCAAATTATCTACTGAATCCATGAGTTGCGAAACTATTATTGTAATGCAGTCACACACACGGCATGAGGTACAGGCTGTGTACTAAATATGAAGTCAAGTATGTTTTTAGTTTGAAGCTGATTTCTTGAACAGACTCAGAAGCATAACTTAAGCATAAGCATAAGTTCATGGATGACACCTAGCTAGGGGGAGAGGTAGATATGCTGGAGGGTAGGGGTAGGGGCCAGAATGACCTAGACAAATTGGAGAGAGTCCAGCGGAGGGCAACGAAAATGATTAGGGGGCTGGGGCACATGACTTATGAGGAGAGGCTGAGGGAACTGGGCTTATTTAGTCTGCAGAGGAGAAGAGTGAGGAGGGATTTGATAGCAGCCTTCAACTACCTGAAGGGGGGATTCCAAAGAGGATGGAGCTAGGCGGTTCTCAGTGGTGGCAGATGACAGAACAAGAAGCAATGGTCTCAAGTTGCAGTGGGGGAGGTCTAGGTTGGATATTAGGAAAAACTATTTCACTAGGAGGGTGGTGAAGCACTGGAATGGGTTACGTCGGGAGGTGGTGGAATCTCCGGTTTTTAAGGCCAGACTTGACAAAGCCCTGGCTGGGATGATTTAGTTGGGGTTGGTTCTGCTTTGAGCAGGGGATTGGACTAGATGACCTCCTGAGGTCTCTTCCAACCCTGATATTCTATGATTCCAAGAAGGCAGGAGGACCTGAGCTGAGCCCGCACTGAGCCAGGAAGTGGAGGAGCCACAGCACCCAGCAACTGCAAGCAGGGCTGGAAACTCAGAAGGTGAAAGTGACCCAGGGAAGCCAACTTGAGGCAGACATCAGATGCCGACAGGTGTGCCGCCGAACCAGCCTCGCAGGGCCCTGGGTTGGAACTTGGTGGAGTGGGAGGGACCGGGTTCCCCTACCCCACTCTACCCTGTATCCACTAGGAGGAGCTGCTGCCCTGAGAACTGTATCCACTCAGTGGAGTTGCGTGAACGACACCCCATTGGGGCAACGGCCACTGTAGACGCTAACCACAAGGCAGGAGACCCTTTCCCCCTGACTACAGCAGCTTTGAACAGTACATTAAATAGAAATAAAAGCAGGTTACTGTTAATTTACATTTTCATGCTGCAAGTCCAAGATTTTAGTCTTGATTCAGTACAATCAGACAAACAAATTCATCATTGTTAGAATATGCAGCATCTGTCTCTAAAACTGTAGTTTTATATCTGAGTTTTAATTGCTAAAATCTGTTTGCATTTCAAAACAGACATTCAACCGTTGCTATGTTTCCAATTCCTTTGATAGGTGATAGCGACTGTTTAAAATTATATTTTAATTGATTTTTAGGGGACTAAAATAGCAATAAAATACTATATATTAGACACCGGAGACATAAAAGTTCTTAGATTTAACTGACATTATGTTGTAGGATTATTAATTATGGAGAGTTTATCTGGTGTTACTAGTAGATGTCCAATTTCTTAGGCATTCCAATGTAATTAGAACTGCATGATTAAAAACAACCCATCCATAATTTTAATATATGCACAAAAAGTCTGGTACTTACATCAAAATATGCCCCTGCATGCTCCAATATCAGCTGGGTAGAATCTGGCTTATTTTTACAATACGTAACATACATTTGAAACTTGTCTGCCTGCAGAACAAAATGCAAATTTAAACAGCTTATGAAAGAGCATTTCCACTGCCTGAAACCAGTCAAACTACTGGGGATACTTTTCCAATTCAACCCAGCACTGTGAGAAAATACACAACATAATTAGAGCCCTGGGCGGATACAAAATTTGTATCCGCATCCAATTCACAATCCGCAAACATGGTCAGTGGATATCCATAGATTTGCAGGGCTCTAAACATATTACAATCAAAATAATAAAAAGGAATGAGAAAGTCGATTTATAGTTAAGTGAGCTATGTTCTGCCCTCAGGTGTATGCATGCACGCAACTGAAACTGATTTCAGTGGGAGCCATGTTGTTGCATTTGTTGGCATTTTTAATTAAAGTCAATAGTTTGTTTACTTCAAGAGGAAAAAAAGTACTTGTACAAATCCACTAATTAAGAAAAAGACTACACAAAGCGAAAGCCTCCATCTCCTTCTGCTCTCGATTTCATTTGTTACTTCTAACACCAACCACCATTTCATTACCCAAGTTACGAAGCAGTGCCCAACATCTTCTGGTAACTGTTCGTATTTCTCCAGCTCCTTTAGGAATATGCTATGGGTAGAGAAAAACAGAACACCATTAAAAGGAACATGGCATGTTTTCATTAGGGCAGCGAACATTGATTTAGAGTTTGAGCAGATATATTGTAAGAGGATCTTCATACCAACAGCATGGTCTGACAACTGGATCGAGATACTATGAATGGATAAGAATCTGGGGTGCCAGGACCCTATAAATATCACATCTCAAACAACATAGATTTTAAATGGTTGGTGATAAATACTGTTGTATTGAGTTTTTTACTGCTGTATTATCTACTCACTGTAGTAACTGTTGCTTTTCTCTTCAGAAAGGGGCTAACTGGTGTCCTCTCACCTAAGCCCCACGAATGGTTTAATTTTTAAAATGTCAGTAAAAAATAGAAAAAGAGATGGAGGCCAGCCTCTGCAATAAAAGCCTTTTCCCCCTCCCCCCAAAAGCCAATTAATGAAGGGAAAAAACCTCTGTTATCTATACCCATAATACTACTTATGAAGTTATTTAAGGGCAGCGACATGGTGCATACAAAGTTACCAACAAGTGGCTTTCTTTGCAAGACTATCCCTTTCACAGCCAAAATAATTTGTTATTGATCTAAGTTCCTAGTATGAATTTGATTAAGTCTGAGATTTTTCACTACTGAAATGGCATAGTGCACACTGCTATTGTACCTTGTGGATCATTAGAGAATATAGCTGTTGTGAATCCCTCAGATAATATACAAAATGGTAGCTCTGCTAGACATATTTCTATTACAACAGCATGTAAAAGCACCCATCAGGGTCTGGATGGTGGTAAGCCAGGCAACAGACAAACACACAGGCTTACATGGTCTATAACTCAAAAAGATTTCAATCGAACTTAACACAAGATGCAGTAAGTGCATGTAACAAACAATAGGAGATAAAATGTGAGTAAGACTAGCTAAACATAATGCTTCTGAATCATTAAAAGTTAAAAAAAGGTATACTGAACCAGTGTCCGTATCAAACTCCTTGTAACCAGTGCTAATGGCAACGCTTTTTGGCAATTTTCACAGAAGGGCCAAGGAACAACAGAAAAAGAGACTGAACTACCCCCTCCCACTAGCAGTGGTTTCTAAAAGTCAGAAATGAGCCCACTGGCAGGTGAACATGATGAGCCTGACACAACCACTGCCTGTGCTAAGTAGAATCAGTGGTGTCCATCTCTTCAAGGCAATCAACCAGTCTAGAACTTTACTTAAGCGTTCAAATTGCTTCTTAAAAAATTCAAGATTAGAAGACATATCTGGGCCACAGAAGGGCCAGAGAATGGAATTATATAGATATTTACTGAAAAATGCTATCATTGAAGCAGGTAATTCGACAATGAGGGAGACCCTTTAGCTACTGCTGTGGCAAAAAGTCCTTTATTCATTTATATACACAATATTTTGACTAGGAAATACCTGAAGTGATCACTTAATCTTTACTAGTAAACATGGGCATGGAAGCTAAGTTACTCACTTATTATGGAACTCATAGATTTCCTGCATGTTTCCGAAGATAATGTGTTCTTTGTTTACAATACCAGGTGGGATCTCCTCAACGCCACTGGTCATTTCCCACAGATACGTCTGGCCAGAAGAAAAAAGGCACATGAAAAGCAATCAAGTTTCCAAACAGTAGCAGTTCCTGACATTTGTAAGTAAACATTATCACAGGGAGAAGTACAGGAAAGTACAACTTATAATTGATTTTGGGGTATGGAGCTTTACACACTGTGCATCTTAAAAAATGTCACGGCTTGAAAGTGACAATCAAATATGCTCCTTGAGACTTAATCTTTTAAAATATGCAATATTCCTGACAACAAACAGTGCTTCAGGGTAGTATACCAAGGTCATGTTTGGATTCCAGAAGTTTTCATTTTGTGTAATAGCTACTGCTGAGCATTACTTGCTCGAGTTTAACAATTACTGGGCACTTTTCCATGGAACCTCTCTGAATTTCTATTCAAAGAGAGTCAGCCAGTCCCGAAACATGTGATAAACACAATGAAAGAATTAACACAGGCTCATCTCTGCTACTAACAAAACAAACTGACCAAAAACCCAACAGAAGTGGACAGTCAGTTCTGAGACCATTAAAATGTTTTCTATTGAGCAAAGAGCAATAAAGTGCTGTAAATGAAAATGAGCAAAAATAAAACACATAGGATAAATTCTCCATTGGCTGACACCTGGTGCAATTATGTTGACACTAGCAAGTTAGCAGGAGGCATAAGTAAGCACAGAATTTGGCCCTGTGATTATAAACTAACAACACTTGGTTGCTAAAGAAATGCAGAAGCAAAATGATATACATAATGAAACCTTGTCCCATAAAATATACACTTACATCCATACATTCCCGGAGGTCTCTTACGTAAGCCTTTTCTGTCTGAATTAGCTCAGCCATAATGAACCTTAAAAATGACAAAAGAATGAAAGATCAAATTGCAGCCTGCTAGATCACAGGACAATGCTTTTCCACTAATCAGAATATGCTCTCTCCATTGCAATGAACTTACTCTATTTCCAATATTACAAGAAAAGCACAGAAGAGCTTAATTAGCTTAATTAGCATCAGAAGGACTTTTTTTGTTGGGGGAGGGGCTTCCAACACTAGCGAAGTTAAAATTGGGAAAAAAAAAAAAACGAAGCAAGGATTTTAAGACAATTAACAGAGAGAGAAAAGAGGATCCATTAGAAGCATGGGGATCCCATTCAACTGATAAGAAATGAAGAGCAATAGCTGCTACTATTCATGAGCAGGAAAAAACTCTACATTTATGGAGTTCTGTTACTTATTTATTATTATTTTAACAGTCTTATTTTGCAAATACTTTATCCTCATTGCTACGATTTCCTTCCTTACCCACTTATTTTTTGTGAATTTTTCTGGACTTCTACCAATTCTTTTTTTTTTAAATGATCCTCATTTTAGGCTTGGTTCTGAACACTCCCTAAACCAGATAGTGAAGTACCAAAACTGGAATAAGGCAATGAATAAGTCTGTGCAAGGCTATGGAAGGTACACTCTGGGTAGTACAGAGCTCTCCTTTGCTACATTCCTATTTAAAATGTTTTTCTAAATCTTGAAGTCAAAAATATGACAGTTGCTTCACTAACAGTGATTGATATATTTATATCTGTAAAGACTGCATTACTCTTTCCTGCGGGCAGATTTTCTCTTTTCTTCATTAAGCTCATGAGCAGCATCGCGCAGTTTCACCTCTGACCCAGGAACACTAGCTGGGATTATATCCAGCTGCAGGCTTTTGCTCTGTATTAAGGAGAAAAGGAAAAATGGTTAAGGGAGGAGAAAGGGGAAAAACAATGGCCAGTCTGATCAGCTACAAGGAGCTATGTAAAAGCATTTGCTTATTCTCCTAAGAGTTCATGCAGAAATTTCACTCACCGATTTATTTGAATCAGAAGAAATCCCCAGGGCTTTTTCTAAAGAGGTCCTATATTTCTCCATGCGCAGAGAGAAGTCTCTGTACCTCTTGTCCACTGCTGTGACACATT